>NC_090319.1:204915015-205564138 GCF_040869045.1 Eurosta solidaginis | reverse complement strand
GAGTACATCCAGCTCCAGTTCCCTTTTCCATTTTCGAACCGTCGGTGTATATTTTGATGCCCCTGCCGTTGTCCAGGATAACTTCCTATTCCTCCCTTGAAGTATATCGTATGTTCTGAACCTGGATGTCCAAAACCCCTATAATGTGGTCTGTTTTGGATGTTAGGTTGGTTATTATCCCATTTAATTGCCCTTTCGTCATATCGTCCAGAACCGTCGCATGTCCGTGCTTAGCTGTTTTCCACATTTTGGATTCTCTTAGTCGTAAAGCTCCTCTAGTGGCTAATCCCTGCAAGTAGACTTTAGAGGCGTCAAGGGAAAGATTACACTTAGCGCTTTGTCAGCCTTTGTACCTTCCCGATCCTCTGTTGATTACTCTATTTGTCTAGCGCCTTCCACCACACTAGAGCTCCATATGTTAGTATCGGTCGAATGATTGTGCTGTAGATGCCATGAATGACATGTGGTGCCAGTCACCAGTTCCGCCCAAAGGCCCGTTTGCAAGCGTAGTATGCTGCTAGTGCTTTCTTTAATGTCATCTCAACGTTTCTTCTCCAGCTTGACTTGGAATCGAGTATAATTCCAAGATATTTCGCTTCCGAAGATAGGTTTAACGTTGTGCCGTTTAGTCTTGCTAAGTTAATAGAGGGTATCTTTGTCTTTGTCGTGAACAGGCCAAGTTCGGTTTTTGTTGAGTTTACCCTCAGCTAATTTTGCCCTGCCCATCGCGATATATAGCAAAGTGCCGATTCCATGAGTTCGCTTATAGCTGGCAAGAATTTGCCTGTGATCAATATCACTAAGTCATCGGCCTACCTTTCTTCCTTTTCTCCTACAGATTTCAAGAATTTCGTTGACCACCAGAGAATAGGCGATAGCACCCCGCCTTGGAGGGTGCCTCTGATAGTCACTTTGCCAATAGAACCAGTCCCTAAAGTCGCGTTGACAACTCTACACCTAAGCATAGAATCTATCCATGCGACTATAGAGCTTTGGGTTCCATGTCATGTAAGAGCCTTGCAGATGGCCTGCACGTTATTGAAAGCGCCCTCAATGTCGAGAAAAGCAGCTAGCGTGTACTCCTTACAGTTCAGTTGTAATTTCTGCGGATAAGAGAAAATCGAAATCTAGGTTGCAGTGCCCAGTTAGCGGCACCAGATAGAATTTACTGCCAACAGAAACGGCAGCAGGTTGAATTTTCTTCTTTATTCAAAAGTTGTTTTCTTTTATACAAAATTTCTATGAGCTATAAAATACTTACTTACACTAGTACTAACAAACTAAGTATAACAAAAATATACATTCAATTCAGTTCCCTGGGAACTGCATTCTAAGCATAATTAAAATTGGCTGTGGAATGTGCAACGCAAGCATAAATGAATCATGTTAATAATTTGTATACAGGTAAAGGCTTGTCGCGAGCAAGCTCTAAACAGTGTCATACCTCAGGTTAGCATATGATGCACGGTGTACAAAATATATGTTTGTACAAACGAATGAATGTGTCAATAGAATCTCATGCCGTACCAAAGCGAGCCAAAATATACGTATGTACAGTTGTATTGATATGTATGTAAGAGTCAATATATTTTAAGACATTCCAAAACGGGTTGAAATATATGTTTGTACAAATGAATGAATAACTTAATGGGTGAATGCTACACCATCCGCCTTTGAAAGAGTAGACATATATAATTTTGTACACGAATGATCTATGGCTACTCCATTTAGGTTAATGGTTTTGAATCCATTTGTACTTACTTTGCTTGTTGGCTTTTTTTTTTTTTGTGTGACATATAGCTTGATTTCCAAAGAATAGTTTACATTTCTTTTTTTTCTCTCTTTTGTTTTGTTTTATTATTGTATTTTTCTTTTGCTTACAATAGAAATTTTCTTTGTGTTTATAAAGTTAAAGTGCTCTTATTCTATGAGTTTAAGTCTATTTTTATGTATTAAAATTTTCTTATTTTTATTAGTTTGATTTATGTTTTCTATGTTTCTATTTTCTTTATTTTTTTATCGATATTTTCTACCTTTTAGGGAATTAATGTAAAATTATTGTTTTCATCGATATTTACTACTCTGAAGGATCCTTTATACCTACTATCTAACTTATGTCCTGTTTAATTTTTTACTAAAACTAAATTTCCTAAATTTATTTCTTTATATTTTGTTTTCCTATCATAACTAATTTTTTTGTTTTTCCTTAGCCTATTTTACTAATTTATATGCTCTATCTTGCGCTATTTGTAACCTAAACTTAATTTCTTTGTCGTAAGCCTCACAATTGTATAATGGGCTTACTGTGTTTTCTCTTAAAAATTCGTAAGTCTGGGGTTTTTTGACAAATACTAGTTCGTGTGGACAATAATTATGAACTGTAGATGGGGTAGTATTTTAACAATACGCAAAATATTTAAGATATTCATCCCAATCATTTTTGTCAATGGATATGTAGGAACGTTGGTATTCATTGAATGTCCTATGACTACGTTCAACTGTGCCTAAAGTTTGATGGTGGTAAGGTGTTAACGTTTTATGATTTATTTTTAGAAGCTTGCATAATTCTTCAAATAAGCTAATTTTATATTCGCTTCCCATATCCGTTATAATTGTCTTCATGCAAACATAAACTTCGAATATCTCTTTGGCAACCAAATACTTAGTCAAGTAACATAATATAGTAACTGCATATCCATTTCCATTTTCCGTTATGGGAGAAGGGCCTATCGTATCTATTTGTACTGTGTCGAACGCTTTTGTGGGCGTTTCGGTTATAATCATAGGCTCTTTCAAATTTTTAATTATTTTATTTTTATTACAATGAGCGCATTTTTTGATGTGTTTTCTGATATCATTTTTCATTCCTTTCCAATAGTATTTTTGTTTTATTTTATTTGTCATGCGATTTATTCCTGGGTGGCCACCAAAAACAGGATCGCCATGAAATTTGTGAAGAATTTCTTTAATTTTTCCATTATTTGTCACATGTATAACTTTTGGAGTTTAAGCTATAATTAAATTTTTGAGAACTTTGGTACCAATTTCTTTAAATGTGTCTACCCGGGTATAATTATCTTTAAATAATTTGTCCCCTAAGGCCAACTGTATTTTTCTAATTCCTAAATTGCCGTCTTCTTTCATAAGCCTTGCAAAAAATTGACCTAAGTCAATCTTCGCCTCAACAATTAGATTTTTTTATATTAATTTCGCTACAAATTGTCTTTCCTTTTTTGAAACGTAATTTCGGAGGATCGAAAACGAGCTGGACTTTACTTCACATTTATTTAGCGCTTCAAATATTATTGGGTTCTCTTTGTGACTTTTTATTTCTTAATTTTTACTACTGGACTGCTTATTGTTATGATTTTTGTTAGTTTCCGACCTAGTCGTAACTTTTAGTATTTTACACGCTTCTACCGATATTTGTTTTAGTTCTTTAATATCTATGCGTGATAATGCGTCGGCTACACAGTTTTCTTTACCTGCGATATACTCAACCTCGAAATCATATTCTTTTAGATCTAATCTGATTCGAGTTAACTTTGATGATGGATTTTTCATCGAAAATAAGAATGTTAGGGGTCTGTGGTCTGTTTTGACCAAAAATTTTCTACCGTAAACGTATGGTCTAAAATATGTTATGGCCCAATGAATGGCCGCTAATTCCTTCTCAATTGTTGCTTTATTAATTTCTCCTTTCGTAAATGATCTTGATGCATAGGCAATTGGCAATTGTTTTCCTTCATACTCTAGGCTTAATACTGCTACGCAAGCATATCCACTTGCGTCAGTTGGTATACGAAATTGTTTATTGAAATCGGGATATTGTAGGATATTAGGGGTTATTAACGCAGCTTTCAAATAGTCAAAGGATTTTTTGCTATCCTCTGTCCAGTCGAAAACTACATTTTTCTTGCAAAGTCTTGTTATTATTCTAGAATATTCTGCAAAATTTGGGATAAATCTTCTGTAATAATTGCAAAATGCGACGAATCTTTTCATCTCATCCGCGTTTTTAGGTGTTGAGTAATTTTTAACTGTTTCGAATTTACTGGCATCTGGCAAAATTTGCTTGTGTATTTATGACCAAGATAAGTTACTTCTTGGTTGAAAAATAAACATTTATCAGGATGTAATTTTAAATTATATTTTGTACAAGTTGCGAGAACATCTCGTAAATTTTTAATCATATGATTTTCGGAGCATCCTAACACCACTAAATCGTCCATGTATAGGAATGCTTGTGAAGGTTTTAAGCCTGCAAATGCTAATGTCATCATTCTTTGGAATGAGTTCGGTGCTACTTTAAGGCCATACGGTAATCTTTTAAAACGATAAGTACCATTATCTGCTGTAAAGGACGTGATATCTCTTGACTCTTCGCTGAGTTCAATCTGGTGAAATCCAGACATTAAATCTAAGCATGAAAAATATTTAGCTCTTCTTGACTGATCTAGTAAGTCATCAATTCTTGATAAAGGGAATTTATCTGCGGTTAATTTTTTATTTACTTGTCTGTAATCTACAACCATTCTCCATCTTCTTTCTTGGTTATTCGGGAGTGATTTTTTCGGTACTAATAAAATTGGAATATTGAATTCTGGAATTGAAGGTTCTATTATGTCATCCTTAACTAATTTGTTTACTTGTTTATTAATTTCACTTTTATGAGCTTCTGGTATTCTATAATTTTTTACGTAGACTGGGTTATTGTCTTTCAAATAAAGTTTTTGTTTGTAAAAATTATTAGTGGTAATTGGTTCTGTTTCCAATGAAAAAATGTCAATGAATTCCGTACATAATGCATTAAGTGCTTTATTTGCAAATTTTGGAAAATTTTTATATAATCTTTCTAATTTTTCCTTATTGTTGGTCTAATTTTTGAGTTTTATATTTTTAACTATTTTATATTCATTTAAATTTTCTGTCCGAATATTAAAATCTTGAAGTGTTGCATTTTTACCTGTTGTATTTATAATTCCAACAAATGTTTGTTTTGAATTTGCTAGTGTGTTTGCAATAAAAATACTTTCAGACAATTTTTTTTGTGGGATTAGTAAATCTGAATTGTTATTTTCTATGTGAATTTGTCGAACTACTTCTGATCGTGCGGGAATTGAAATACTATTAATTGTTGGTTTGTTAGTCATTTGAATTATTATGTTTTCTGGGTAGTCATATGGTCTTAGTATTAGAGTGTCACCTTCTGTTGGATAATCTAAAATGCAATTATATTTTTTAATGAAATCTAATCCCAATATTCCATCGCATGGGAATGGGAAATTGTCTTCTACTACGTGAAATTTGTGTCTAATTAGTATGTAATCATCTATTAAGTCCGCTCTAACCGTGCCAATAGTGCTTGTTATCCCTTGACCAATTCCTATTACATCTGTTTTTTGAGAATTATTTATCGTGACATTACTGTCAATTTGACCCTTTTTTATTATTGAAATATCCGCTCCCGTATCAATTAGGAGGGTTGATATGGAATCATTCAGAGTTGTTCTGGAAGATATGTAGCTATTAAGGTGTAAATTGAAAATATATAATTTTTTTTTATTGAGGTGGAGTTTGTTGGTTTTCCTGTTGTGTTGCATTTCGGACATTTCTGGTGTTATTGCTGGTATTAGTATTTCCAGTTACTTCTGTGCAACTGTTAGTAAATTTTGATATAGCTTCGTTCATTGTTGGGAACGTTCCAGCTTGCATAATTGTTTTTACTTTATCGCTGGAGCAGTTTTTACACATAGCTTTCACAGCTGATTGTGTAGCATACTTGGTTGCTAACTCTGGTGTTAGTCCGTCAGATATGTATGCTCCTTCCAACGATTTTGTGAGCTTTTCAATTTCAGCAGTGTATTGATTTGCAGTTCTACCGCGCTGTTGGATATTCAGGAGTTTTGCTGTCAAAACTTCAACTGATTCACCCTTAATTGCTGTTTTTAATTTTCGTTTTATTTCCTCAATTGAGCTTTCAGTGCTTTTTAGGTTTCTGGCTGTTCCTTTCAGCTTGGTGTTTATCATCGAAACCGCTACACCTTCATCCTTAATTTGTTCTAAGATATCCAAAGCATCCAAAAAGCTATTAAAGTTTTCAGCTTTACCATCGAATTCTGGCAAAACTGATGAAGCTGTCTTTAAAAATTCGACTATTGTTTGTGACATTTATAAGCTTTTTCTGCTAAAATTTTTGGTTCCACAAGTGTGTTGAAAATAGTTTCTCATTTGCCCATCGAGGTAAAAAATATATTTTTATTTGGGTTTATACTTTGTCTAGACCATCTGCTCGGCTCATGCATTTTTTCTTTAAAAATTTATTATGAGTTGATTATAATTTTAGAAATAAGTTGACGCAAGTGCAAACCGTCAAAATTATCAACAAGATTTTGATAAAGTCTAATACCTCACTATGGTCAATTACTGGAATGGAATTAATTACGTTTGCATTGGGTTCTTCTACTTTGGATTCTTTGCCTCCCATTTTGAAATAATAATTGTTAAACATTTTTTTTCATTGAAAAAGTTAGTGCGAGAAGGAAAAAAATTCTTAATTTTATTAGCAAAAATCTACTTTTTGCCCGTAAACTGTCAGCCGTTAGGTTGCCAAATGCTTTTAAAATAAACTACCTAAACAATTACATACATAAGCTGCTATCTCCGTTTGTCTTCTTGATGTGGGTCTGCAGCCTAAGGTCTATTCCATGTCTTCTTGATGTGTGTCTGCAGCCCAAGGTCTATTCCACTTCTCTACGCTTACGCTTCAATTCCATGTGTTCATAATAATCTGCTATCTTCTTGATGTGTGTCTCTTTATCGGTAATTGCTCGATTTTTTTTTTATCGCCGTAATTTTGATATTTATTGTGTTTAAAATTTTGCAGGATGCTTTTCTTTTTCCAAAAAAATTCTAAGGATTTTTTTTTTTTTGCGGAAGTCTGCCTATATTTCAAGCAGCAGACGAGGGAAGCTGCCTATTTAATTCAGCAGTTCTAAAGGATAATAAGGAAATGGCAGGATCGCCATGTAATGTTTGGAGCGCCCTTCTAAAGATGTTTAGCAGACTGCATTGTAAACAGCATTTTGCCTAAGCAGAACTGGTAGGATCGCCATGTAATGTTTGCGGATAAGAGAAAATCGAAATCTAGGTTGCAGTGCCCAGTTAGCGGCATCAGATAGAATTTACTGCCAATTGAAACGGCAGCAGGTTGAATTCTCTTCTTTATTCAAAAGTTGTTTTCTTTTATACAAAATTTCTATGAGCTAAAATACTTGCTTACACTAATATTTACAAACTAAGTATAACACATATACATTCAATTCAGTTCCCTGGGAACTGCATTCTAAGCATAATTAAAATTGGCTGTGGAATGTGCAACGCAAGCATAAATGAATCATGTTAATAATTTGTCTACAGGTAAAGGCTTGTCGCGAGCAAGCTCTAAACAGTGTCATACCTCAGGTTACCATATGATGTACGGTGTATATGTTTGTACAAATGAATGAATGTGTCAATAGAATCTCATGCCATACCAAAGCGAGCCAAAATATACGTATGTACAGTTGTATGAATATGTATGTAAGATTCAATATATTTTAAGATATTTCAAAACGGGTTGAAATATATGTTTGTACAAATGAATGAATAACTTAATGAGTGAATGCTACAAAGTGAGTTCTCGATGGCACTGACTGTCTAATGGAGGGCACCTTCAACTGATTTGCCTTTTTGGTATGCGTGCTGAGCTGCATCCATCTGCCAGAGATTGGCACTGCTCCTAATATGTAGATCGACCAGTCTCTCCAATGTTTTAAGGATAACGGAGGAGGGGCTTATTGGTCTATAGTCTTTGGCTTCCGAGTGGTTAAGTTTCCCTGCTTTAGGAATGAAAACCACCCGTACATATCTCCACGCTTCGGGTACATACCCATCTTGTAGGCAAATTGAGAAGATGCCGTGTACATGTGGTATCAATTCGTCACAAGCGGCTTGTACCATAGCCGGTGTCACACAATCCGGTCCCGCCGATTTGTAGGGTTCGAATGATTTTATATCCCGTGATATTTTATCCCGGTCAACGATGTCCATGACGTCGGTTTCCGGAGGGTATGCGCGGTTTTCTGGCATCGTCGTGCCTATCGTATCCGGAAAATGTGTCTCCATCAAGACCTCTAGAATTTCCTGACTGGAGACGGTCTATGAGCCATCAGACTTCCTTATGCTACTAGGGGCTAAACTAGATCCAGATAGTATTTTGCGAAATCTTGACGCCTCATTTGTCGTCGCCAAGTTATAACAATATTATTCCCATGATATCCTTTTTGCCTTCCTGATGCAGCTTTTATATTCTTAAAGCTACATCTGTAGGCATCCCAGTCCTCTTCCAGGCAGGTATGTTTGGCTTTGTTGAAGAGTTTTCTTGTTGTTGATCCGAGTTGGCTTAGCTCTGTATTCCACCACGTAGTCCTCGGTTTTGTTCCGTGGTCTAGTAAGAGGACAACAGAGTTCAAAAGTGTTTGTCAATATCGTTGTCAGTCGGTTTACTGGTCTATCTATATTATTAGCTCCTCGTCTGACTTCCATTACGTGCATGCAGTTTTGTGAGATACTACTTCAGAATATTTATTCCATTCTGTTTTTCTTCGATTCCTATATGGCCGGGGAACTTCCACTACAAGATCGATGTTGAAGAGTATCCTATTGTGGTCCGAAAAGGAGCATGTGTCTGACACTCTCCAGTCATCGATTTTTACAGTGTGAGAGCCTGTAGGCAGGGTGATATCTATGGCTTCCTCTCTAATTCTATTCCTAAACGTTGGCTGGTTGTCTTTGTTGCTTACAATTAGGTTAGTAGTAAGTAAGTAGCCAAAGATGGACTCACCTCTTGCATTTTTGTCGCTACTCCCCCATAGCTCATGATGTCCGTTGCCGTCGTCAGCGGCGGATTTAAATTTAGTAGGACCCCTGGCCACCAATGATGTGGAGGCCCCTTGTAAGGGATTTAAAAGAGAAATAAATAAAAGCCAACGTTTTAAAATAGGTATTGAAAGCGGAATTTAGCAATTTTTAGCTGTTTCTTTTGGGAAAAATTTTCCAATTTACACAATAGTGCGGTGTAGATGCACGCCTCTTAATTGATCAGCCACATTGTTTGAAGTTATAGAGTTCGTCTAAGCCCTCACACCAACGACAAGGTGCCTGCATTAGCGTAGATGAGAAAATATCATTTTATTTTTTTGAGAAGATATTGGTATTATTAGATTCAAGACCTTTTATGGCGCAACCAATATACATACACAACCATAGTAATAATTATACATTTATTTAAGTCAGATTTAATAGTGAATCCAAGAACAAAACTATAACAGGAATGTGGCATTTAAAACTAACACATACAATATATAACAACATATTGAGAAGGGTCGTAAATATGGACTAGAAAACAGAAGAATTTAGGCAGCGAAAACCTGCGACCTAATTAAGTTACCTGAAATACGTTAAAATAATATTATTAAAGCTGCTATTATTATGAATACTGCTACGATATCACCTAAGTAAGTTAAGTCTATCCGATACTCAAATTTGTCGTTTCTGTGAGCTGGAGGATGAAACGCCGGTTCACATTCTTTGCGAATACGTCGGTGTGGCAAGCCAAAGACTCTCTCATCCAGGTGTTCTTACTCTTAATCCCTATGTGGTATTGAGTAAAAAGCCTGAAGAGGTACTTAGATATATCAAAAGCCTCCACATATAAAATTAGGCTGAAAGGTCATGCACAACAGATCTTCACAAAGGTCTCAGTGCTTCCAGGCCTAATAATAATAATAATAATATTAAATATGAATACTAAGAAAATGAAGTGAAGCCATCGCATTCGAAACTGCATATATTTTCCCATTATTTGAAAGGGGAAAAGCCCCCCGCCCCACTGTAGTATCGCATGGAATTCACCTCACTTCAAACACGCTTAATATTAAAATTATTCGTTCATTGACCCAGATAACTACCATGAGTTCATTCGCATTCGCCAAGTCGCCTAATGCATTAATGCGTCATACCAAACTGCTCAAGCAGGAATCATACTGACAATATGTAGGTCAATATAATAATTCGCTGACATATCCAACGCTACTCATCAGCGTTGGTCAGCCAAGGCATTTTTTGTTTAAACATTTCTTTACATGGCGATCCTGCCAGCCTGATCTTCAATTAGCTGAAAATTTGCTCATAAGCAAAATTCGCTAGACCTTCCTGAACAGAGATCCTGCCAAGTTTTTAGTGAAATATTAAATTAAATATATTAGCCAAAAGTTAATGGATATATATTAGTGACAAAGAGGACTAACAAAAAAGTCCTATCCAAATATTTTTAACACTACTAAAATCACTGGCGAATACTGGGTGGGGAACACTGGCGAATATTTTACTTGGACGAGGAGCATAAACGGATATACATTTTTTAAAACATATCAACTGGACGCAGCTGATTGCACATAAAAGAAGTGGAATAACATTTCAACCAAATTGGCGAAATATCAACTTGGATGCTGTTAGGATGCGCACAGAAGAAGTGGAATAAGATTTCAATCAGACTGGCGATGTATCAATTTAGGTGCAGTTGGATGCGTATAGAAGAAGTGGAATAATATTTCAACTCGACTGACGGTATACAACTTTGCACTACGATTTAGACTGGCATCATGATTGGCTGAAAGCGGCATAACATAAGTATATATTTAAGTATAGAATCAATTGAACGGCCCCAGGTACGCTAAACTATGAGCAAAAACTTCGTTTTTGCTTAGGACATTTTTTTTATCTGCATTTTAAGTTAGAATCAATATTGCACAATAGGAATAAATTGATAGAAAACCTTGGAAAAATATATAAATAAAATTCGCAAATAATTTGAAAAAAAGGTAGCAGCTATTTCCTTACTATGCCAGAGATTAAAACTAAGGAAGATTTTCATAAAATCTTTAAAAAATGCGAAGATACAATTAGGGAATTTAAAAAATCTCAGAAGAAGTCGTAAAAAATAAAACAGCTAAGGAAGGTCTGACACAGATTACAATAGACGAGTATCGGCGAAGAAACAAGCTTTACAAGAAGGAGGAAATTCCCATAATACCTTCCCCGACAATAAAAAGAAGAAGAAAAGGGGGAGGTAAACAATAAAAAAAGGAAGGAAATAGCTGAAACTTTTAAATTATTAAATATTACAACCAATAAGGAAGATAGGCTAAAATTGAAAGAAAAAATTAGAGACTTAAAAAATAAAAATAGAGAAAATTCTCATTACAAATGAACATAAAAATGTTTCAGTAAATTGGAATGCTCAGGTCGTCCTTATAAAAGCCCTTTAAATTTGGATTTTTTTCCTCACTCATGCTTTCCCAAGATAGAAATGAACAAATGGGAACAAATCTTTGAAGCATTATCTGAAGAAAAAATTAGGCAGAAAAAGCATACAAATGCGTAAATAAAGCCAGAAACTATAGTAAAACATTTAAATACGATCGTAGAAGCCCTAAATAATATAGGACAGGTAATCAATACGGTAAATAATATACTCACCAAAGAACACCAAACAGAAGTATACCAATTCTTTCCCACTTACGAGACAAATTAGTATCCTCTTTTGCTAGATACAACATAGAAATAACTATACCAACTACAGTAGAAGAAAAACTCCAGGTTGATTTTAACTCAGTTACAACCGAACTTTCCCGAAGCCGCACCCCATCACCAGCATTGAGTCACACTTCATCAGTGGAAGAAAATAAACCACTAGATATCCCACTCATTAATATCACAATGCCACAAACCGTAGTAGAATTCATCAAAACCGCCTCATCAGTGCTACCAGAGTTTGATGGCAAGCCTGGAAATTTGCATAGTTTCTTAGATGCCCTCGATATCCTCGACCAAATCAAGGATAATCACGAAGCCATAGCTGTAACCATGATAAAGACCAAGCTAAAAGGCACGGCAAGAAATTTCATAAGTAACGAAAATACAATCACACAAATAAAATTAAAATTAAGAACTGCAATCAAAGGCGAATCAGTAGAAGTCTTAAAGCAAAACTACTGAATATCCAACAGCGTAGCAAAACTGCACACCAATACACTGAGGAGATAGAAAAGATAACTAGGTCATTGGAGGGAGCCTATCGGACGGATTAAACCCAGACTTGGCAACGAGATATGCTACCCCAGCAGCAATCAAAGCCATGTGTAAGAACTGCTCAAATGATAAAGTGAAAATGATTATGCAGGCGGGAACGTTCACAACAATGAACCATGCAATTTCAAAGTTCACAAACAGCTGCACGGAAATTACAGGCAGCTCGAACACAATTTTAAATATATGGCAACAAAATCAATATCGAAGTAATTTCCGCGGATCTTACTGAAGTAACAACTATGGGAATTACCGAGGCAGAAGATTTAGACCACAGCCGAGATACAACAATAATTCGAGAACAAATAACAATGCTCAAAGAGTATCACAAACTCAAAATGATAACAGCCAGTACAATCAGACTCGTATCATGCGCAGTTGTACCCAGCAGGAAAACCAGGAAACTCCACTTCAAGATCAGCAGATAGAAAAATATGTATACTAAATCTACACTTAAATAGTTACATATCTACAAAAACATCATTAAATAACTCAATTTCAAATTTTTTAGTAGACACAGGAGCGGATATCTCCATAACTAAAAAGAATCAAATAATTAATCATGCAAAAATAAATACCGAACAAATATCAGACTTAAAGGGCATTGGTCAGGGTATAACTAGTACATTGGGGACAGTCAAAACTGATTTAAAAGGTGATGACCTTCTAATTTACCACAAATTTCACGTCGTAGGAGACGAATTTCCAATACCGTGCGATGGAATAATAGGTTTGGACTTTATAAATAAATATAATTGTATTCTAGATTATGGCAAAACAGAGGATAAATTAATCCTAAGACCATATGATTTCCCCCAAACAATCACACAATTACGATCCCTGCTAGATCTGAAGTCATTAGGCAAGTAACAGTAAACACTTCTAATAAAAATATCTTCATACTCCATCAACAATTATCTGAAGGCATTTTTGTAGCAAACACAATCACAAATAAAGATCAAACTTTCGTCAGAATTATTAGCTCCACACATAAAAACACAACTATACAAAATTACAAAATACATACTGAAAATCTAGATGACTACAATTTAATTAAAACAAACACACGCAATAGACAGAGTAATGACACAGAAAAATTAAAAAGATAATTAAAACTTCCCAAAAATTTGTCAATTCACAATTAACTTCATTATGCATAGAATTCATAGACATATTAGCACTAGAAACAGAACCAATTTCCTCTAATAATTTTTACAAGCTAAAACTACACATGAAAGACGACACACCAGTTTACATAAAAAACTATAGTTTGCCCGAGACACAAAAAGGGGAAATAAGCAAACAGGTTAATAAATTGATCGAAGATGACATTATAGAACCCTCAATATCAGATTACAACAGTCCAATTTTACTGGTACCTAAAAAATCACAATACAGAAAAAAGATGGAGACTGGTAGTCGACTACAGACAAGTAAACAAAAAATTAGCAGTGGACAAATCCCACTCCCAAGAATTGATGATATTTTAGACCAACTTGGAAGAGCAAAATATTTGTCATGCCTAGATCTTATGTCAGGTTTTCAGCAAATAGAATTACAGATTCTAGAGATATAACCTCATTCACAGCAGAAAATGGTACATATATATTCAAAAGACTACCCTATGGATTAAAAGTAGCATCACACTCTTCCAAAGAATGATGACACTGGCATTTGCAGGCCTCAACCTTCCCAAGCATTTCTCTATATGGATGATTTAGTTGTACAAGGTGTTCAGAAAAACACATGCTGAAAAATTTAAGAAATGTTTTCTCCACTTGTAGGAAATACAACTTAAAACTACATCCAGATAAATGTCTATTTTTCAGTCAAGAGGTAACTTATTTAGGAAATAAATGTACAAGCAAATGAATACTACCCGACCAAAGCAAATTTGAAACAGTTCAAAACTACCCAACACCAAAAACAGCAGATGAAGTTAAAAGACTCGTAGCGTTCTGCAATTATTATAGAAGATTTGTACCGAATTTCAAAGAGTACTCAAGAAAATTAACTAGGCTTTGCAAAAAGAATGATTTCTTCGACTGGACAGAAGAATGTCAAAAAGCTTTTGTCTACTTAAAGGAAGCATTAATCAGCCCAAAACTTTTGCAATACCCCGCAATACCTTGCGGAGCGGTCCTTAGCCAAGAACACGATGGCAAACAGTTACCAATTGCTTACACTTCTAGATCCTTCACAAAAGATGAAACAAACAAAGCTACAATAGAAAAAGAACTAGCAGCAGTCCATTGGGCCATAACCTTCTTCAGACCATACGTCTATGGCAGAAAATTTCTAATTAAAACCGACCTTCGCTCTTTAACATACCTTTTCTCGATGAAAAGCCCTTCATCTAAATTAACAGGTGTAAGACTCGAACTTGAAGAATATGATTTTGAAGTGGAGTACATTGCCGGAAAAGAAAACCACGTCGCGGACGCATTGTCTCGCATTAATATAACAAATTTAAAAGAAATGTCAGTGGAAGCATGCAAAATAATGAAAGTCACAATTAGATTAACAGCTAAAAATATAAAAAAAAATGTTAAAATTAAAGAAAGTCGCGCTGAGAACCCCAAAATATACGAAGCGCTAAATAAATTTGAAGTAAAAAGACTAGTCGAACTCGTTTTCAATCCTTTGAAATTCTATTTCAAAAAAGGAAAGAAAATTTGTACCGATTTTGATACAAGCAACCTAATTGTTGAGGATAAGATTGACTTAGGACATTTCTTTACCAGGCTCGGAAAAGAAAGCGGCAATTTAGGCCTTGTACGAATACAGTTGTCCTTAGGGGACAAATTGTTTAAAAGAAATTATACTGCAGTAGGAAAATTTATTGACATAGGAAACAAGTTTCTTAAAAAACTAACAATTGCACTAACCCCAGGAAAAATCTAATCCCGGGAAAATTAAAGAAATTCTTCAGAAATATCATGACGATCATATTAGGGGTGGCCACCTAGGAATAAATCGCATGACAAATAAGATCAAGCGGAAATGTAGCTAGCTAAATACGAAAAATGACGTAAGAACATACGTAAAGAGCTGTATCCACTGTCAGAAAAATAAAACAAATAAGCATATAAAAGAGCCAATGACAATAACGGAGACACCTCCGAAGGCTTTCGATATTGTACAGATCGATACGGTCTAACCATTACCGAAATCGATAAATGGAAACGAATACGCAGTTACCATTATATGCAATCTCACCAAATATTTGGTAACAATCCCAGTCCCGAGCAATCATGCGATAACAGTTGCTAATACAGCTTTAGCACTTCATTTTGATTTATGGTCCCATGAAAACAATCCTAACAGATATGGGAACCGAATACAAAAATAACTTATTCGAAGAACTGTGCAAATTGCTAAAAGTTGAGCACAAAAACTCAACACCATGCCATCATCAAACTTTGGGCACTATAGAACGTAGTCATAGAACGTTTAATGAATATGTACGTTCATACACATCCAGTGAAAAAGATGATTGGGATGAATACCTCAAGTATTTCGCGTACTGTTACAACACGACCCCATCGACTATACACGGGTATTGTCTTTACGAGCTTATATTTGCGAAAAACCCCCCGACGTACGAATTCCTAGACGAAAATAAAATAAGCCCATTGTATAATCACGAAGCTTATGACAAGGAAGTTAAATATAGACTTCAAATAGCACATCAAAGAGCTAGAAAATTAGTAAAAGAAGCAAAAAAAAAACAAAATGTTAATTATGATAAAAGTTAATTATGTAGTAGTAGTAGGAAATAAAAATAGGCGACCAAGTGTTAGTTATAGAAGAAGCATCTGATAAGCTAGATAATAGATACAAAGGAAGATATAAAGTAAAAAGCATAGATAGAAATAATAATTATACGTTAATACCTAATAGGATAGGAAATAGAGACAATAAAAACAAAATAAGAGAAATAGTAATCCATAAAAATAGGCTTAAACTAGTACAGGACAATTACTAGTAACACATATGATTTGAAAGCCAAAACAATAGTAATATAAGCATTCCAATATACTCGACAACACAGATACGTAAGAAAGAAAATGTAAATAAACAAAAGAAATAATAAATAGTAACCCATGTTAGCATCAAGTGACTGTTACTTCATAATAAATTTGTAAACATAAACAGATTTTAAGTGGGTCGACACACTTAAAATCCTAATATGTAAAAACAAATGTCAATAACACTTGATGCAAAACATTATTCAATATCATAAGCACTCAACCATAGAAAATTAGCACAAAGAAAAATGTACAAACGAAAAAAAATGTCAGCAAAAATTACTCATCATAGTAAGTACACAAAAAAACAAAAAAAATAGCAAAAGTCAGCTTATTATGAAAAAGCGAGAATCAGAATAACGGGCACTGTATGTAAAGCAAATGAAAACGAATAAAAACAAAAAAAGAAAACACATATACTCATAATATCAAGTTACCAGTTGGCGGCCACCGTGGTGTGATGGTAGCGTGCTCCGCCTATCACACCGTATGCCCTGGGTTCAACTCCCGGGCAAAGCAACATCAAAATTTTAGAAATAAGATTTTTCAATTAGAAGAAAATTTTACTAAGCGGGGTCGCCCCTCGGCAGTGTCTGGCAAGCGCTCCGATTGTATTTCTGCCATGAAAAGCTCTCAGTGAAAACTCATCTGCCTTGCAGATGCCGTTCGGAGTCGGCTTAAAACATGTAGGTCCCGTCCGGCCAATTTGTAGGGAAAAATCAAGAGGAGCACGACACAAATTGGAAGAGAAGCTCGGCCTTAGATCTCTTCGGAGGTTATCGCGCCTTACATTTATTTTATTTTAATTAAATTCAAACAAAAATATCTTTTCGTAACACCAAGCAAGTTGACTGGGTCATTCAACGAAAAATGAAACAAGACGGCACACTTATCACAGTGACATTGGAGTGACCGTCTATAATTAAGCATAAAATTCACCTCACTTCAAACACGCTTAAAATTACAAACATTCATACCAAACTGCTCAAGCAGAAATCATATTGACAATATGTAGGTCAATATAAGTATGTAAGTATGTATATATGTATAGGTTAAGAACTTTTGTATAAATGGCAATGAATGTCGTTAATAAACACAATTAACAAATTGCTATCCAACGGTACTCATCAGCATTGGTCAGCCAAAGCATTTTTTGTTTAAACATTTTGTTTTGTAAAGAGTATATAAGTTCCACCCTAATTTGCTGACTTACATTCATATGTATATACATAGTTAAGTTTTTACATGTTAAGTTTTACAAGCTCATGTTATTGAATTCCAACTGGCATAACGATACATATTTTTTCAGCATACATAAAAGAGTTGGGTCCATAGTATCAAATATGTTGCACGCTAAATTTGTTTGCTATATTTTTTAAGTTCAGTTGAATACAGAAATTCATACAGTCAAGGCAAAATAGTCTCCTGACTTCAAACATTGGTGACCCCGACGTGATCACATTCGGTGAAACTTTAAACAACAAGTAATTGTGTAACGCAACGTGCGCGCTTGACGACGCAAAAGATATTGTTATGCAAACTACTCAGTTGTTAGCGAAAGGCAACTTTCAAATTCGAAAATGGTGCTCAAGTCAAAACGATATGCTCTCACAAATTGCCACCGAAAATAAAGAAAGTTTTTTAAAATTTGATGACGGAAGTAACATTACAAAAACGCTTGGACTTTTATGGAATCCGCAAACAGACACGTTTCTCTTTTCGTTCTCATTAGAAAAGCTACCTTCAAATATTACTAAAAGTCTTGTGCTCTCCATTATAGCGCGCTTCTACGATCCACTTGGTTTGATAGGACCAATAATTTGTAAGGCCAAAATATTTTTGCAGCGCATATGGAGTATGTGTGTATGTACGTTCAATCAGTAACCACGAGTTCAGGCTACTCTTCTATGCTCCAAATCTCGAGTAGCGCCGCTCAAGTCACTCACCATACCGAAATTAGAACTTTGTGCTGACGCACTACTTGCACAAGTTGTGCATGCAATTTTAAGGCTCGGCGTTTTCGACTGTAAATTTCATTGCTGGTCTGATTCCAGTATCGTTCTGGCATGGCTGAAAGGGGAACCTTTGCGTTTTAATGTTTTTGTTGCAAATCGAGTAAGCAGTATTCAACAGCTTACAAAAGGAATGTAATGGCGTTACGTTCCATCAGCCCTCAACCCAGCCGATATATTATCTAGAGGGGCTACTGCTACTGAGCTTCTCAAATCATCGTTGTGGAAACATGGTCCAGTTTTTAGCCCAACCATCAGATACGTGGCCAGTATTATGTGTACCAGTAAACGGTCTGCCTGAGATACGTAAAAGTGCACTACTCTCATCGCATGTATTTTTTTACTCATCTATTGACTGCAAGTACATAAATTCACTCAACTCAATGCAACGAATTTATGGCTATGTATACAAATTTGTATGCAAAGATCACTCTAATTTGTTGTCACCCTTGCATATTCAGAAGGGAACGTTCTATCTTCTACGAATGATTCAAAGAGTTCACTTTTGCACCGAGTATACCGCACTCGAAAGAAACCATCCGATCACCTCATCCAGCTCACTGGTTTCGCTATCACCATTCTTAGACGATTTTGGATTACTTCGTGTCGGCAGGCGACTAAAAAACGTGGGTTTGGACTTCAACTCCAGTCGCCCCATTTTGCTTCCAAAGAGGCATCCGCTCACCATTTCCATAATAATTTATTTTCATAAAAAGCTATTGCATGCAGGACCACAAGTTCTTCTAGCTTCAATCCGTTTACACTACTGGCCCATAGGTGATCGCAAAACGGTATCATATGTTGTCAATAAATGCATTGTGCATATTATGGCTAACTTGCCGAAACAAAGGGTTCAGCCAGCCCGCGCATTTCTTACCACTGGGGCTGATTTTTGTGGCCCATTTTATTATAACGCTGAAGTTCGAAATAGGCCGCCCACTAAGTGATACATATGTTTATTTATTTGCTTTGTTACAAAAGCGATCCACATGGAACTCGTCAAGGATTTATCTACGTCTGCCTTTCTGGCTGCTTTAAAACGATTTGTGAGTCTACGTGGAAAACCTAAAACCATCTGGTCAGATAGCGCAACAAACTTTGTTGGAGCAAATAATGAACTCGCTGAATTGAAGCGGCTATTTCTCAACAGCGATCACCAGAAAGTGTTGTTGCAACAGTGCTTGGAAGATTGGATCGACTGGAAATTCATTCCACCTCGGTCACCTCATTTTTTAATAGGTGGTCCTTTAACTGCGATTCCTGAGCCAGATATAACCGATCTAAACATTAACCGTCTTGGTCTTTGGCAGCGTATATCTAGAATGAAACAAATTTTTTGGAAGAAGTGGTCGACGGAGTATCTGAAAAGAATACAATTCCTATCGGAGCTCTCGTCTTAATAAGGGATGAAAAGCAACCACCACTTCGATGGCCACTAGCACGGGTAATTCAAACGTTTCCTGGATCAGATGGCGTTGCTCGGGTGGCAGTATTGAAAACAAGCACTGGCGTTACAAAAAGGCCTATCAGCAAGTTATGCCTTTTGCCGATGGAAAATTCTCTTGAAAGCACTGGCTTTCAACGGGGTGAGGATGTTTTGTAAAGAGTATATAAGTTCCACCCTAATTTTCTGACTTACGTTCATATGTATATAGTTAATTTTTTACATTTTTTGCAATAGGTATACATTCTCTCTTTATAAGAATTTTGAATACTGTTATTTACCTAAGCTCATGTTATTGAATTCCAACTAGCATAATGAATACATATTTTCAGCATACATAAAACAGTTAGGTCCATAGTATCAAATATTTTGCACGCTAAATTTGTTTTCTATATTTTTTAAGTTCAGTTGAATAAAGAAATTTATACAGTCAAGACAAAATAGTCTCCTGATTTCAAACATTTCTTTACACCACTTTTTCCCACAAGAGAAATGCTCCTTAAATAAAAACTTTTCCTAATATGTGTAGATGGAAAAAAAAAATAATTATATGATTTTATGAGAAATAAGAGTGTGTTCACATGGTACAGTTTTTAACACGCTTGTTTTGGTTTTGCTTCCTTGTTTGTATATATGTAACTATTTTATACCAAATCGTGGAGTGTTTATTGGATGATTTATCAAAATGCCTTCTGCACATTTTCATAGCGTATTTGTGTTTATTATAAGGATTGTATTAAACTAAGTAATTAATTAAAAATCGCAATTACGCAAATGACTTCACCGCATAGGATGAGTTAACCAAAACTAGCCAAAACTTGCTTGAGAAAACATTCGACATAAATTGGCTGCTCTTTGACCAAATAATAAATAGAGGTATTACGTATACGCACCGGTACCTGGTCTTTTTCATGTTTTCGTATAATTGGTTGGTTTTTAATAAAACAGCGTACTTATTACACAGATTCTTGTCCAACTCAGCAATTAAAAAGTATTCTTTTCGAAAACTCCCACTTTTCGTTCTGTAAGCGTGCCGCAATCATTTTTACCCTTTTAGCTCATTTTTTGCTATAACTCCCATGAATGGAATAAAACCCCATGCAGGAAATTTTCTGGCTTTCATATAACAGAAAATGTTACAGCCTAAATGGCCAAATTTGTCTAAGCGGTACAAAAACGTGTGACATGGTTGAATTCCACATCAATTTTATGTGCAGACTGAGAACTCAGCTTACTATGAACTAGCCCAGAGTACTAATTAGATAGCCAGCTTATTCCTAATGTTGAGGGGGGTAAAACTTGCACATGTCTTAAGGTTCCTTAGGACGTTGTGCACTTTACAGATACCCGAATTCACATGATTGACACAAGTCAACGTTGTATTGATATGAAGCCAAAATTGGGTACTTCAACTTAAGCCCATATTTCGTACGTTTCCTGTACAAAACAAATATTTTTTTGTAATAATCATTTAATTTTTTTTGTTATTTTAATGGATCTTAGTTCAAGTATTATTAAAGGTAGTTTAGTATTATTTAAGGTGCTTTATGTTATAAATTTAGGGTCGGCCTTTCATTAAGGGCAAAACTATAAAACCAATCCGTCCAATTTAGGAAGAAAAACGAAAGCTGAACAATAAGAATTACCAACGATCATTCTTATGCCAAATTTTAATAACACGCGTAAGGCGCGGTCTGGCTACACAAAGTAAGTGGAACTATAAACGGATAAAATGTGTAGATATTTCTAACATAAGGCGCGTAAAGTTGAAACACTTCACAAAGCGTTCTGTGTGGCGTTATTACAGTGGCGGCGCAAGACAAAAAATTTATGTGGGCGAGGTACATTTTGCGAGGCCCTATCATGGTGCAACAAAAAGGGAATTCAAAATAAAAAATCACTTGAAATGAGACGGTTTTTATTCGTTCAGAAACAAACATACATTTTTACATACATATAACTTTTTGAAACAATAAAAAAATTAAAAAAATTTTTTTTTGAAATTAGTATGGTGAAAAAATTAAAGAAACAAACATTTTCTACTTTTGGTCTTACTGAACTCCTCAATGATTGGTTTGTAACTTAGATGCTATATCTACTTCAATAGATAAAACTGCCAAAGCCGAGAGTCTTTCTTGATCCATAGTATTTCTTAAATAATTTTAATTAGTTTCAATTTTGGAAAGCTCCTTTCAGCGGAAGCAGTACTTACAGGTATTGTTAACAATATCCTAATGACAATGTAAACATTTGGGTAAATTGTTCTCTATAATATATTGTAGCAAATGTTTCACGTCTTTAATAGAGTTGGGTAAATTTGGAATCATATTTAGTAACTCCTCATACAACTCATAAGGCTGGAAGTCACTGCTCTCACCTACTTGCAGAACACTGTGTAAATCCTGACAGTTTTTCAGTAGTTGCTCCTTTGGAATTCGTTTTAACTGGTTTAAGTCATATATAAAACCAAAATCTTCAAAATGTTGTCTTAAAGACATAAATTTCGATTCCATGCTACTGATCACATAATCAATCATGGTATTAAAAAAATTGGTTTCATACCGGCTTTGTGCAGACTTTATAGGTTGATCGCTGCCTTCATAATCAAACATCCTTTTCTTTTTGGCTACTCTTTTATTTTTAAAATCTTTGGGCAAATCGTAACTGCTTTTCTCAATAAACTGACGAGCGTCAGACAAGCATTTTTCGAATCCAGTTTGTCGATATTCTTTTATCCATTCACAAAATGTACGCAAATGTTCAAGAGTAACGCTTAAATGGACTTGTACAGATTGCCATAATTTCCTAATGGTATTGACACGAGTTAATATCTCATACCAGATATGTAATGATACGATAAATTCCAAACTGAACATTTCGTTCAAAATGGAATCGCAATCAGTGAGTGTGTCCGATTTTTCCTTTTGGCATTTTAAGTATTCTATACATTCAACAACATCATCAAATTGCAATAATACAGCCTTCACCACCTGGATTCTGCTTTCCCACCTTGTGTCTGATAAAGGCTTCATCGTAAGCTTTAATTTATCTTTGATTATTTTCCAGCGTTTGCTGGAACTTGAAAAAAGCAAAGGAATCTTCTGAAGAAAACCAAAAAATGTTTTTGCTGCCACCGAAGAATTGGCTGCGTCTAACAACAAGAGATTCCAGCTATGACAACCTCAAGGTGTGAAAAGTGCCCTGGGATTTATATTTAGAATTCGAGTTTTAACTCCATTATATATGCCTACCATATTAGCAGCATTGTCGTATCCTTTGCCATGACAGTTTTTAATATCTAAGCCATTTTTTTCAGTATTGCATTAGCCAAATATTCTCCAGTCGTTTCGGTGACAGCAAGAAATCCGATAAAGTTTTCTTCTATGGATCCAGTTAATGTATTACAATATCTTAAAATAACCGGCATTTGTTCAACTCTACTAGAGTCTCTAGTGCAGTCGAGTAAAATAGAATAATACTTTGCCTCTTTTATCCTACCAATCACTTCACAGGTATTATTGGTGTACAGGTGTATTTGACATTAATGTAATCAATTCATTTTGAGTATCATGGCTTAGATAGTGGTGTGTAAGTTGTTTATTATTAATGCGGTTTAAGTGTTCTTGTAACGTAGGATCATAAATAGCTATCAATTTAAATAAGTCTACAAAGTTACCAGAATTCTTAGTGTTTTCGTCAGTTTTGAGAGATTCTATGTGACCTCTAAATGCAAATTATGAGAGGCTAAGAAGTTTATGATATCAATTAATCTTAATTTCTTGAGAAATGAAAATTGGAAAAGTGTCTATGGTCATCATCTTGAGGATAATGTTCATCAAGATGACTTAACTTCATGACGCTTAGCAGCCGCCATGGGAAACGTCCACAATCCCACGTCAAAACTGGCAAATGTTTGCTCCACTACATCACTGGCTCTACTAGCAGATGGCGAACTTATTTCAATCATGCTCTCTTGATTTCTTTTTCCGAATCTCGTCGTTCGGTATCAATATTTGGTGCATCTGGAGTAATTTCCGAATTGTCGGATACAGACACATGTTGTTGAGAAGTGGAAGCAAGCGATTCAATTGATTCAGTACTACTAGATTCAGCTCGACTGAGAAACTTCATCATACCTGAACTTAAAACATGGTTTGATACAGCTCTTTCAGATTTTTTTTTCTTTTTGCTGAACCAGATTCCCATTTTCTCCCTTTATCTCTATCTCTCTTAGTACTTAAGAGTGACATGATTGATAAATTATGAAGAAAGTGCCAATATTGTACCCGTAAAATTAGGCGGACTCTAGCGCAACAAATAAAAGATATAAAACAAATAATAACCTCAATTTTCAATCACATAACGGTTTCTTACCTATCTCAACTTTTTAAACACTTGTTATAGTTTTAAAAATATGTGACGCTATTATTTATTTAAAGGAACGAACAAGACTCCGTCTGAACGCGATTTGTACTTTCATTGGAAATGGCTATGCGTCAAATTTGACAGGTAACATATCATATGCATTTGTTTTGATACACAATGCTTTTTAATAAGGGAAAGTCCCGAGCAATGCTCTTTCTCTTAAAGGGGACTCCCCGCTACAGCAGCTTAACGCCAACTAATGTTGCAAGACTAAATATGAACAAATTGTCAGAAACGGAAGAGATGAGATTTCGAAATAATTGATTTTAACAGAAATATTGATTATTACATAAACATAAATTTGTGGCGCCGGAGATTGGAATATCTTTAAGTTAAAAATTTATTTTAAGTGAGGCGTTCAGTGCAACAACGGACACAATATTAACAATTCTCAACTAATGACATTAATTTAAATTCTAAAGTTTTATACAAAGATGGTGGGAGATTTGACATTCTATAAAGTGAAAAGCAGAAAAAGTCCACACATCTGAAGTTTCTTTTCGATAATTGCCATAAAATCATCTTCGGACTAAGCAAAATTAAGATCGGTCTCTTTAAAAAATTACCAGAGGTCCTTTTTTTAGTTAAAAAATTTAAAGGTACAATTACGCAGAAAAACGCCTGAAGGGTCAGCTAGCTTATTATAAGAACAGCCTTGTGCCGTGTTCTTAGGTATTTTTCATACTTTTTCAATTATATGTTCGTTGTGGGCCGCGAGGCCCTTATCACCGTGAGGCCGTGGGCGGTGGCCCACACCGCCCACGCCTTACGTCGCCTCTGCGTTATTACAACATATTTTCGACCCATTCAAATATATATTGAGATGTATATTTCAAGGAGAATTAATGAAATATGCCAATATCTCTACTTCTTTGTCAAATGATGTGCACGTTGCCAGGGACCACCACTGTCAAGCGATCTTTTTTTACCTTACGCCGATTAAAGTAATACTAGTATCGCCTGTGCTCGAAATACGACCAACTTGTATTTTTTTCAACTCAGTCTATGCATCCAGTGTTGGAGGTAGTGCAATAATGCGTTAATAGTTAAGCAGTGAGTGGAAATACAGCAAACGGGTCTAACTTACTTAAATTTTACATTAAAATTTTGAATTTGATCTAAGACGTTCTACTTTTTCATTGTATTTTCTTAAATTTTCTACAAACTTTTCAAATGTAATTATAACGTTTTGGTATAGAGCTTCTTAAACAAAAATATAGAAAAATATGTAAAATCAAATGAAATTTACATAGAATTATGGTGAAATTACTTGAAATTGAATTGAAAAATAGCTTTTTCCACACCACCCGGGAGGTCCCCGTTGGCGCGGTACCGAAGTTAGTTTTGGATGCTCGGTTCCCAGTAGGTCTATATCACCCATATACATATATCGCCCATTTACTTCAATAGTGTCATAATTCAAAAAACACGAGCTTTTAGATAAAAACGAAAAATGTGCTACAGGAATTTAGCCTATTTCACGCCAATCGTTAGGTATGCAATTGGCGCTTTACCGAGTTTAATTTTGTATAAATACATATGTAAGTGTGACACAAAACGAAAATTTCGAATAAAATAGAGGATACCTTCATAAAAAATAAAATAAAATTATAAAAAAAAAATATGTAATGAGAATGAACGCAGAGTTTACCAAAAAAAATTTAAATGCAAGGAAAAAAATAAAGTACTTAAAGTGCGAAAAAATTAAGTGAAGTGTATAAACAGTTCCATATAAAAACCCGATAAGTGCACTTAGACTTTTTTCCGGGTTATAATGTTACCATTGTAGATATATGAAGATTGTCATGTTCGGATATTTAATGTTGGGATTCCCATTGAGATCTACGTACGTAATTACATTGTATTAAATTTGTAAACGCTCCATTTCATGAATATATATGATAACATCTACCATAAAATATCGTCTGTGAACGATATAATACTAAGATATAACAAAGCAGAATAAATTAAAAAGTAAAGAAAAACGAACAAAGACATTGAAATTATTCACGCAAACCTATTTACTAAAATAAAATTGATTTCATTACTTCAAGCCACATAAACAAATTGGGGTTATGCGATCTAAGCATCCGATTAATGGGCATATAATACAACAAAAATAGCCTAATATAAATATAGTGGGTAATATGCTGCCTATGAAATACGGCCGCTATGATGCCGGTGACCGTTTTGACCTAAAATCAAAAAGGTTTTCGGGACTTTTTTTTTGTTTAACATACAACGTGAAATTTTCCGATTCAGTCAAGTTGCATTTAAATAATAATATACTAAGATGAAATAAAAGAATATATAATAAAATAAATTAGCATAAAAGACAATATAAAAAATTTAATGTTATATTTTTGTAGCAAATTATTATTTTTTTGTTCAGTATAACACGTACTTTATCTAAAATGAGGATTAAATCTGCAAATGCAAAAACATTTTCGGGCAAATTTGCCATTAATTGTCATAAATAAATTTAGTTAGTTTCAACAAAAGTTAACTCAATATTTGTGATTTCCTGTTTTTTTGAAAGCAACTAAAATAAAAACAAAGAATCTGTTAAATAAAGACCTACGTATTTACGTGTAAGTGAAATTTATCACAAAAAATGGGCCGGTCAAAAATGTATTCTTAGAGGACTTTTTTGTATGTAGGCTATTATGGAACCATGTAGTGAAATTAAAAAACCAGGTTTTTGAAAATTTTCCACTTGATGCCCGACGTTTCGCAACCGATTCTTAGATTCTCCTGGGGCTTATCTTTTTTATTAATGCAAAGAAACATAAAAAAGGTTTGTATAAAATTAACAACCCTGTACATAGGAAAATTCAAAAATGTAAAAAACACTCACATAAATTAATTTATTTAACAATTTCTATACAAAGTTAAATATACATATGCATATATATATGTGTCTGTATCAGTACCAGCAGGGTTCGGTACACTTGTCATACTAATTTGTGTTATGTGTTTTTATACCTTTCATGAAAATTAAATGGTATATTAATTTCGTCACGAAACCCCAAATTGTAAGTCCTTAAAAGAAAATAGATAGACACACCATTAAGTATACCGAAATAATCAGTTTGAAGAGCTGAGCTGATTTAGCCATGTCCGTCTGTCTGTTTGTATGCAAACTAGTCCCTCAATTTTTGAATATCTTGATAAAATTTGGTGAGCGGGTGTATTTGGGTGTCCGATTAGACATTTGTCGGAACCGGCCGGATCGGACCACTATAGCATATATCCTCCATACAAACCGATTTTTCAGAAAAAGAGGATTTTTGTAATATCTTACTCAATTTAACAGATTGAAGCTTCAAAATTCACCATATACTTTCGTATATTCAACATATTGTTGCCTGAAAAAATTGATGAGATCGGTCGAATATATAGTATATATCCCCCACAACCGATTGTTCAGATAAGAAACTTTTCGTAATTACTGCCCTATTTTAAGAGCTAGAGGCTTCAAATTTCAACGAATGCTTACGTATATAGCATATATTGTTGTCTGAAAAAATCATACAGATCGATGGTATATATAGTATATATATATATTTTCGCAATTTTAGCCCCATTTTAATAGCTAGAAGCTTCAAATTTCATCGAATGCTTACGTATATGGCATATATTGTGTTCTGTAAAAATCATAGAGATCGGTTGTATATATAGTATATATCTCATACAACCGATTGTTCAGATAAGAAACTTTTCGCAATTTCTACCCCATTTTAACAGCTATAAGCTTCAAATTTCACCGATTGCTTACGTATATAGTATATATTTTTGTGTCAAAAAATCATAGAGATCGGTGGTATATATAATATATATATGATGGTATATATAATATATATATATAGTATATATATATATATTTTTTTGCGATTTCGGGCCCATTTTAACAGCTAGAATCTTCAAATTTCACCAAATGCTTACGTGTATAGCATATATTGATGTCTGAAAAAATCATTGAGATCGGTGGTATACATAGTATATATCTCATACAACCGATTGTTCAGATAAGAAACTTTGCGCAATTTCTGCCCCGTTTTAACAGCTAGAAGCTTCAAATTTCACCAAATGCTTACGTATATAGCATATATTTTTGTCTGAAAAAATCATAGAGATCGGTGGTATATATATTATATACTTCATATAAACTGTCATTTTTGCCCCTTTTTTACGGATAGTAGCTACAAAATTCATCAAATTTCTTCAAATAGTTACGTGTACGTCATATATTTTTGAAACACGTGATTCGTAGTCATAGTTTTTACACTCAGACCACAAAAAACGTGAAGCTTTGCATCCTCACACAAAGTACCTACCTATTTTTTATTTTATATTTATCTTAAAAATCGCTTAGATATGTTCAAATTTCACCAAATGTTTACGTGTATAGTATATATTGTTGTGTGAAAAAATCATAGAGACCGGTGGTATATATAATCTCATACAACCGATTGTTCAGATAAGACACCTTGCGCAATTTCTTCCCCATTTTAACAGCTAGGTGCTTCAAATTTCACCAAATGCTTACGTTTATAGTATATATTGTTGCCTGAAAAAATCATTGAGATCGGTGGTATATATAGTATATATCTCATACAACCGATTGTTCAGATAAGAAACTTTGCGCAATTTCTGCCCCATAGAGATCGGTGGTACATATATTATATACCCCATATAAACTGTATTTTTTTGCCCCTTTTTTACGGCTAGAAGCTTCAAAATTCATAAAATTTCATCAAATAGTTACGTTTACGTCATATATTGTTGAAATACGTTATTCGTAGTCATACTTTTTACACGTAGACCACAAAAAACCTGAAACTTTGCATTCTCACACAAAGTACCTACCTATTTTTTTATTTTATATTTATCTTAAAAATCGTTTAGGTATGTAGATCTCTTCACTATATATTTCTTATCTTATACATCCGCTTATTCGGAGATTACGAACGGGATAAGATTATTGTTCAGCCCCATTCATGAAGGGTATGAAGTCTTCGGCACAGCCGAAGACAGTCCAGTCCTTACTTGTTTAAAATTATACAACAAGCTAGAAAAAAAGCAAACATGAAACACTACTTTGTGCACATGAAGTTGAAATATGGTGAAGACACACACAAAATACTCAAACTATACTGCAAACAAAAACAAAAACTATCCAAACTAAAAGAACAACTAAAATTTTTGTTAGAATGTAGAAGATATGACCTTATACCGAACCATCTGACTAACACAGTGAAAAAGATCACTATAAATACAACGTCTGAAAGAGTAAAACAACAAAGTGCAACTTCTTGAGAAAAGTACTTAACATAGAAATAACACAAACAAATACAGAAATCAAATCAACAAAAAATAATACAAACCGCTATGAGAGGAATATACGAAATTATATAAACGAATTCGATTTTAGCTCATTCATATCCCATCAAAATATCGCCAGTCAAAAAACTGCGATAAAAAGAGAGACAGTTCAAGCATCAAAACCAGAGAGACTTAAAAGCCAACAACTACAAAAGTTGGGTATACATGCAAATGACGATTGGTTTATAAATAAAACGAATATACAATTTCCAAAAGTAAAATGGTTACTCTAGGGAGAAAATTCTCGTTAACCACAACAGCAAACAACCTTAAACCTATTAAAATAATTGCAGAATTAGGAAAAGCAATTCAAGAGACCGCAGGAGAGACCTATTAAAAAGAAGTAGCAAGAAGCAAATTGAACAATAGAATCTTAGATTTAAAACGAAGCATCAAGAGCAATACCACTCAGAAGTTTGTATTGGAAGAATTAAACAAAACAAAAATCATACTAAATAAGCACAATGAAGACATAGTTGTTACAGACTCGGATAAGGGGAACAAAACGGTGGTTTTCTACATAGCAGACTACAAAAGGAAAATGAACGAACTACTGGGAGACAAAAATACGTACAAAGTACTAAGAAACGACCCAACAAACACGCTCCAAAGGAAAAACAACTAATTGATAAATGACTTACACAAAAGCAAAGTTATAAGCACTACACAAAAATTTTAAATGAAGAGTAGCTCCGCCATAGCACCCCGCCTGTACGGCTTACCGAAAATACATAAGCCAGACCTACCTTTAAGACCAATAGCATCATAAGTCAACATACCATGATATAATCTATCCAAATTTATAGGAAATACCTTAAACGACTAAACTTCAGAAAAGTACAATATAGTAACTCGTGCGATCTAAAAGATAGGCTCAATAATATAAATATAAATTATGATGAAATACTAGTTTCATTTGACGTTGTCTCGTTATTCACAAATATATCGACATACCTAGCTACAAAATAATAATGAACAAATTTGGTTCAATACAAGAAAAACTTAATATTTTGCGGAACACATTTAATAAGATCTAGGATTTCTGTTTAAATGAAAATAATTATTTCATGTATGAGGGAAAAATATTTACACAAACATACGGTATGCCAATGGAAAACCCCTTTCGCCAACAATCGCGGACATTGTCATGGGCGATCTTCTAGAATATACAACGTTAGAGATTAGAAAAATGTACACAATATAGACATCAAATTTATTGTGAAATATTTAGAGAATATTTTCGCAATCGTACGACGGACAGACGTTGGTATCATTCTTAAAACACTAAACGAATATCACAATAAATAAAAATTCACAGTAGAAAACGAAGGAAATCTTAGCATCCCCTTCCTAGATGTAAAAGTGCACAGGAAGGCCTACAAAATAATTCTAAACTGGTACTCTAAACAAATCTCATCGAGTCGTGTAATTAATTTTCTATCTGCTCACCCCCTTAAGTACAAAATAAATACCGCGAGAAATTTACTACAAAAGATACTCACCATTAGCCGTCATAAGTTAAAGAAGCTAATATACAGAAAATACATAAAATACTGAAAAGCAACAACGAGTCAACTTACAAACAACTGAATAGACAACCTAATATCAATAAACAATAAACATATAAAACAAACCACAACAAACACAGACACAGATAACAATATATTCTTCAGTGTTACATATATACCAAAATTAACAGAGAAATTCAGTCGCAACTTAGACAACAAAAACACAAAATAACTCTCGCATATAAACCAAATTGCACTTTGTCTTCGGTTTTCACAAAACCAAAAAGCCCGGTAGAGCTGCAAGAACAAAGCAATGTGGTATATGAAATAAGATGTAATGGTAAAAAGAAGGAACAATGCAACAAAGTTTATATTGGAACAACAAAACGAGACCTTGGAGTGCGACTGTCAGAACATGAAGCAGACATAAGGAAGAAGAAAGATAATACCGCGCTATCACAACATACATTAAACAGTGGACACGAAGCAGATATAAAAAACACCAAAATATTAGATATTGAGAAGATAGGAAGAATAAGATACACCATGGAAAGCCTTCGTATACTGAAAAAAAGAGAACAGACTGTCAACATAAAGGAAGACACCAAAGACATCGCTGCAATCTACCTTGTGTGATTACAAAACACAAAACACAAATTAGTATGACAAGTGTTCCGAAACCTGCTGGTACTGATACAGACACATATATATATGCATATGTATATTTAATTTTATATAGAAATTGTTACGTTAATTTATGTGAGTGTTTCTTACATTTTTGAATTTTCCTGTGTACAGGGTTGTTAATTTTATACAAAAAATTTTTCTGTTTCTTTGCATTGATAAAAGATAACCCACAGAAGAAGCTAAGAATCGTTAGCGAAACATCGGACATCAAGTGGAAAATTTTCAAAAACTTGGTTTTTTAATTTCACTACATGGACCCATAATAGCCTACATACAAAAAAGTCCTCTAAGAACAAATAACTGGATGAGCTCAATAATAAAATAAAAAATTAATTCTATTTAAGATTTTTTTGTACGCTACAAATTATTTTGGACCATTTTTTTAGGATTTTGGTAGAAGAGGCCACTATAGGTAAGTGGCAAAAATGGGAAACCATGGTTTATTCTTTCACCGTCTGGCACGTACGCATGTGTATGTAGGTGAAATATTTGAGCAACACTGCGTAAGTAGTCGCTTTACGAATTTCGAATTCGGTGGGTTTACATAATATGTTGTATGGTGTTTTAGAGCACTTACATACTTGGTCCTACAGATGGCGAGCTTTTGTGCAAGACAGTAAATTTCGATATTTGGAGTGATTGTTCGAATTTACAAAAAAACTTTTTCTATTAATAATAAACAAATAGATTAATATTTGTTAAAAAAAAATATGCCTATGCACTGCGGCTGATCCATACGAATCGGTTCATATAACTTTAATATGATTTTACGTATGGTAAGTATGCCAAGCAGCCTGTCAATTGATTTTATGGAAATTTTGTTAGCGTATTAATATTGTGACGAATATTAGCAACACTAAGGGATACTATCATCTCTAAGCCGATACTAAGCAGTCACTTGTATTTACATAAAAAAATCAATCATTATGTCTACACATATGTACATACAAGCAGCGGAGAGATACGCACAAACACATGCAAATTATCGTCATCCTACTTTAGGAGGGGTTTTTAAAAAATAATAAGAATTTTGTATGGTTAGTTACAGAATGTAACATTGACACCAATCTCAGAATCCAAACTGCCTTTATTTTCCACAATTACTCTTATTTATAACTTAATTTAATATTTACCATATAAGCGTTGCATCGGATTTGCCCTTGAAAACCGATGCGTGAGAAATGGAATGTTTATTCAATGAAATGCCAGTGGCTTGAGAAATATAGTATTTGTTTAGTCTGCTTACTGAAATGCCAGTGGCTTGAGAAATATAATCTTTGTTTAGTCTGCTTACTGAAATGCCAGTGGCTTGAGAAATGGAATATTTGTTTATGATTGCCATAAGGGCACTGTGGGAAGTGTATTGTTAACTCCCCCCTTTCTTTAAGAGAATCGCCCCGATTCTGTAATTTTGTTTGTAAGTTGATTAATTTTAACGGTTAATTCATTAAAAATTTCCTCTTGTTTTATTGATCGTCTATTTGTTTTCCATCTCGCAACCACTTTGTTGAACTTAAAAAGTATATATATTATAATTATAATACATGTTAATACAATGACAATGCAATATACAGGATGTGATTGTATTTCATTTCTTACATAGTTGATCAAATTAATATTTTCAAATTTCAAATTATAGTCTTTTGACTCAATGTAATCTATAATTTCAAAATTACTTACTTTACTATTCCTGACATACTGCCATATTTTTGAATCTATATTTTCATATGTAACATTATCAATACTCGTTTGATTTTTAAATGTAACTGAATAAATTCCATCTAATTCCTGATTATTGACAATATGCTTCCCTGAAACTAATATAGCGCCCTGTTTTATTTCATCTATTTGTTTATTGCCTTCTTTAATTTTTTTACATTTAGCTTTATTTCCAGTTAAAATATCTGACAAGCAACTATTTGTATTATTAATTTTACAATAGGTATTTATCAATTCTTTTTTACAATTTTCAACATTAACATATTTGTCGTTACATTTTGCAATTTCTTTTGCAATTAATAGCTTACCATCTATTTGGGCAATTGGCCTTACTTCAAACAATTTACAATCAAATATAATTTTTGGATATTTTATGTAAATAACTATTACATCTTCATTTTGCAATATTTTAAAAGTAGATACGTCTATTATATCTGATATAGACAGTCGTCCGTGCTCATTTTCGGTTATCTTCCCTATTTCAACAAAATGTAAAATTACTGGATTTAAAATTCCTACTTTTGCCATTGCTATAGTATTAACGAGATTTTGTAATTCCGACATTAAAAATTCATTTCTTCGTTTTACGAGTAATTTAACATATTCGTCTCCATTTAAGCTGTTTATTGTTTCAGGTAATCCATAAATTTCTTTAAAAATTTCAGAGTTTGTAGTGTACTGTTTATTATTATTATCCGTTAATTCATTCAATTTGTTATTTACTAACACCAAATCATCATGGTCTGGTGATCCCGCTATCCATTTCCATATTGTCCCTAATTCATTAATACCCCTTTTATTTCTTCCACTCTTTCTTTGTAGTTGCCCCAATAAGGTTTCTATTAAACCGGTTTCAAATTCTATGTCTGAGTTCTTAATATCTGGTGATTCAGACGTTTCCTCTAAATTATTGTATCTGAATTTTTTGTTGTATAATTTTTTATCTGCCATTATGAGATTTTCAAAATAAATCAAATTGGTTATGTGGAAAATTGTTTCAAAGCGGCGGTATAAAGCAACATCACCATCTGCTATCAGTACATAATCCTCCCGTATATAGTCTACTATGTCTGATATCGCTAGAGGAATTAGTGATACAATTATTACTGGTATCATCTAAAAATGTATAATTAAGATTTTATATTATCTTTATGCACTATTCTATTTCTTTGATTAATCCTAACCCTATTGCCTAAATCCTCCTTTACTATATGTTTCCTATACCTAGGTCTTAATTTATTCCTCTCTCCTATGATTTTTTCGTATATAATATCACCACATGAATACGTTTTTATTTTCCTGTTTTTATTTTGTCTGTCTAACATCTTTCATGCGCCAGTACTAATTTTTGTACCACAGTATCATGTTTAATCTTATTATACAGTACCTCAAATGGTTTATTCTCAATCACGGAGTGTATAATTTTGTTATATTGTTGAACCGTTCTATATACTGATTCAGAAAAACTGATCAAATCATATTCCTGCTTCATACATCTCGAAATCTCAATTATTGTTGAATGAACCCTCTCTACCTGTCCATTTGTAGTACTGTGATTTGGGTTACAAAAATAAATCTCAATATGAGGTCTCTCCATCAAAGTCTTAAATTGCACAGTAGTAAATCCTGGTTCATTATCTAGTGTTATCATCTTTACATTAGGGAAACCCTTTAATATCTCCAATACTTTATCTTCCAACTCAGTCTTATCCTCAATTCGTTTAATAATCAAAAACTTTGAATATGCGTCAATACATGTAATAAATTTCAAAGATTGAGCATAAAATATATCCATATGAATCTGTATTCCTTCCTCTTCAGGTACCGGAGCCTCTCCAATCGGTATTTTCTTCGGGTGCCTATCATATTTATTTCCATTACAAATATCGCAGCTACTAATATACTCTCTGAATTGCTTATGCATTTCAGGCCAATAGTACTGCTTACAAATTTGCTTTATATTTTCTTCAAAACTTCTGTGTGCTCTGTTATGTGTTTGCTCTATTATCGCACCTTGGTCCTCCCTGTTTGTTACATCTATAGGAAAATTCCTGGCATACAAAAATTTATTTGTAAACGTTTCCTTTAACTTAGTTTTAGTCTCATAGAGATCTTCTGGTGTACAGTGAATTGCAGTCACAAGACTGGGTTGTATAAATTCCTTTAAAATTGTTATCAAATTTTCCACGTATCGTATTCAATAAGATGTCTTGTCCTACCAAAGTTTATCACTGACTCATGTATGGTAAAACGTCTTTTACTCAGCAATATCTGCTGTTTAAACTGATTCAAAGGTTTTTTGTCTCCGGAATTTCCACATTATCTGAGCTTTCTGCAGAATACTGCGTAGCACGATCCGATGAGTCATCAGATACCTGATTTAAATATTGCCTAGATAACGCGTCCGCCACTATATTCACTTTACCTGGCTTATAAATTATTTTTGGAGCATATTCCTCGATTATAGTGTGACATCTTTTCATTTTAACATTAGGGTTTCTTGTATAAACCGAAAAAGATAATGGCTGATAATCTGTGTGAATCTCCAGATCTGATACCCCATAAAGGTAATTTCCTTAAATTTTTAATGCCCAAACTATGGCATAAAGATCCTTTTCGTTTGTCGCATAATTTCTTTCTGTTGAATTTAATGTTTTCGATATAAAAGTAATGGGCTTTCCTTCCTGACTTAATACTCCTCCCAATGCGTCATTTGAGGCATCTGTTGCCAATATAATTGTTTTTGTAAAATCCGGCTGAGTTAGTTCGACATGGCTTGCAAGTAATTTCTTTAACCTTTCAAAAGCCATAATTGCGTCTTGTTCTAATCTAACCTCAATTTTTTTAGTCATGTGTTGTGACACATGTCCATTTTTCCCTAATAATTGCTTCGTCAATGGTTTCGCTATCGCTGCATAATCTTTAATAAATTTTCTATAATAACCTGTCATCCCCAGAAAACTACGAAGTTGTCTCACTGTTTAGGTAATTATTATTATTAATTATTAATATCTCGAAATAGCTTCAATCTTTTCCGGATCGGTTTTAATAATATTGTTAGCCACAATATAACCTAAAAATTCTACTTCCTTTCTGTAAAATTTCGATTTTTCCAATGAAATTTTCATATTTGCTTTCTTCAACGTATCAACAACCGTCTTTAAATGCTCCGTGTGCTCCGTAAATGTTTTGGAAAACACAATGATATCATCTATATATACGTGACAAAATTTGCCAATGTAATCCCTAAGAACGTTATCCATAGCTCTTTGAAAAATACTAGGTGGGTTTTTCAGTCCAAAAGGCATTCTTAGAAATTCATACTTGCCGTTATTAACTGAAAATGCTGTCTTTTCCACATCTCTATCCTTCATCAAAATTTGATGAAATCCCGACTCAAGGTCAATTGTAGAAAAGTATTTAGAACCCCCCAAATTAGACAGTATGACGTTGCTGTCTGGAATTGGATATTTATCCGAAACTGTTATTTCATTTAATTTTTTGAAGTCCACAACCATCCTCAACTTTTGTGTACCATCTTCATTTATGCCTTTTTTTGGTACAACCCAGATAGGTGAATTGTATGGGCTTTTACTTGGACGAACCACACCATCTTGTAACAAAACCCTGATCTCCTCATTAACAAAGCTACTTGCACCTAGCTGATATTGATACTGCTTACTCCAAACCGGAGTATTAGTTGAATTTTCTTAATTTCCGCTATTATTTCCTTTTCCATAACAATAAATTTATTTGACCCTTTCCTACTACAGGGTTTGTAATTATCTTCTGCATTGCCGGACAACACATCGGCTTGTGCTTCAAAGGATTCTTCCTCCAAAGTAATTGCATTCAACGCTCCCTTTTCACTATTTATCTTGTCGGATAATTCAACGACTGGCTTTTCAGGATCTTCTCCAGAATTTCTTATATTCAAATTATTTTTATTAACGTGTTTTAGTTTAAAGCTTGCCGGAATTCTCTTCGGCTGGCGTCTCAGGATTTCTTTGTCCCGAGTGTTTTCCTCTTTATCTTCCTTTCTTTTGCCGGTTTTACCACTTTTGGCACTTTAGAAGTCCTTGCTCCCAAAGTATTTTCATTTTTTAAATTTTCTTGTCGCTCGGATTCACTTCCCAAGCCAAATATTTCTGCTTCTTTATCGTTATTTATTATCAACTTCCTCTTTTCAAGATTAATTACCGCTTTTATATCTCTCAAGAACCCATATCCGATCAGCAAATCTGCTTCTAAATTTTCAATTTCATAAAAAATTTGCTTTTTACCGAACAAAGTTATAAAATGATAGTAACGTATTATTGAATAGCCGTTAATTGTTTTAACTTTTTTTGTATAGCCAATTCATTTCTATTCTTGTAAATACCTGACTTTATATAACAGTTAGTTCCTCCTGTGTCAACTAATATTTTAAAATTTTTACCTATTGCCCTGTCATACAAGAAAATGTATGGCAAAGCTAATTTTGGTCTAAAAAATGATCCTCATTTATATTATTGACACGTAATGTGTTCTGCTGCGGGCTTCCGTGTGGTCTTTTTTCTATATTACCACTTTGATTGTTATTACTTTGGTAATTATAAGCAGGGTTTAGCTGCGGCCGATTTTGTACCCTGATGCTGGAATCACATTAAATGATTTAAGTATTCGAACAGCGATTCAACAGATGATTGAAACTGTTTACTATTGTTAATGTTTTTTTCAAACCATTTTATGAATTCACAATGGTAGTTAGTTAAAGTTTTGAAAACAATTTTTTGTTGTTTTACTTTTGTGTTTTTGGTTCTTTCTCGTCCAGTGCCGATACTTATTTAAACAATTTTGTTGTTTAACTTTTGTATTTTTTTTTTGTTCTTTCTTAACCTTCGACGATACTTATTTAAAACATTTTGTTGTTTAACTTTTGTATTTTTTGTTCTTTCTCGTCCTTTGACGATACTTATTTAAAAATTTTGTTGTTTAACTTTTGTGTTTTTTTATTCTTTCTCGTCCTTTGACGATACTTATTTTTTACAACGCGTGCCCCACGTTGGGCGCCAATTATCGTCCTCCTAATTTAGGAGGGGTTTTTAAAAAATAATAAGAATTTTGTATGGTTAGTTACAGAATGTAGCATTGACACCAAACTCAGAATCCAAACTGCCTTTATTTTCCACAAATGCTCTTATTTATGACTTAATTTAATATTTACCATATAAGTGTTGCATCGGATTTGCCCTTGAAAACCGATGCGTGAGAAATGGAATGTTTGTTCAATGAAATGCCAGTGGATTGAGAAATATAATATTTGTTTAGTCTGCTTACTGAAATGCCAGTGGCTTGAGAAATATAATCTTTGTTTAGTCTGCTTACTGAAATGCCAGTGGCTTGAGAAATACAATATTTGTTTAGTCTACTTACTGAAATGCCAGTGGCTTGAGAAATGGAATATTTGTTTATGATTGCCATAAGGGCACTGTGAGAAGTGTACTGTTAACTTGCATATATCTGAGATACTCACAAGAGTATGCAATCATCATTACTCACATATACACGCACATATGGCTATGCGAGAGGCTGTAAACGTGCATGTGTAGTTTATAGCCGGTAAGTTTATAGCTGGTAACCAAGTAGTAAATTCTAGAAGAAGAAACGCTTAGAAGTATGCGAACGAGACAGCAGAGAGTATAAAAGGAGCGAAAGCTGAGTAAGCAGCTTTTTTAAGCACGCTATCAGTTGCGAAGTGTCGTTTTATTGTTAAAAGACTTCCAAAGTAGTCTAATAAAGGCCAGTTTGTAATGCAGAAAATTGGAATGTTTTATTCAACAGTCTAGCGATACGAACGTTAGCAGAATGTTACGAATAAGCGGAATTTCTCTAAGTTCTTTACAATTGGTGTCACAAGTTGGATTGTTGAATAAATTCCGAAGATTTCGAATAGAACTTGGTCATGGCAAAGTTAAGTGAATTTAGGATTCACCAACTGAAAAAGGAGTTAGAAACCTTGGATCGAATACAACAGGCAATAAAATTGGACTTCCAGCACAGGTACGAGAGGTAATAGAGTCGGAAGGAATTAATGCGGACGATGATGTCTTTCATCCTGATGGGGAGGAGACAACAACAAAAAATTTAAGAGAAGAACGGAAGTCCGAGTGCAGTCGCAAGCGGTGAGAATAATGCGATATCGGCTTTGTTATCACAGATATTGGCAACAACGGACACCCAGGAAACACGCATAACAGAAATGTCATCACATATATCCACAAATATGGCATCCCAACTGGAATCGCATGAGATACGCATAACATCCAAGATGGAATCACAAAAAGCGCGTATTTCAGAAATGTCGACACAGTTTACATCCAATATGGAAGCACAAGAGGAGCGCTTATCATTGCAGGTGGCACAGATTTCTTCGCAGTTAGAAGCACAGGAAGCAAGGGTAGCATCAAAGCTGGAAGCACAGGATACAAAAATTGTACAGCTCGAAGACAAAATTGATGCCGAGATAGAAGCTTTGAGAGGTCGTATACAGGAGTTGCAAATAAATCACCCCGCAGTTACAGCGAGTAATCCAAAGATAAAAACACCATCCTTTGACGGTTCTGCTCCTTTCCAGGTCTTGAGCTACAATTTGAGAAGACGTCAGCAGTGAAGAACTGGAATGCGGATGATAAAGTTGCTGCGGATGATAAAGGGCCTGCAGCTGAAATCTTACAGGCTATTCCAGAGTACGAACGGAACAACTATGAAACATTAATGGGCGCTCAATAGAGGCGCTACGGAAGCGAACACATAAAGCAGATATACCAAATAGAGTTGCAAAACCGCTAACAGAAAGCGAATGAGACTTTGCAAGAGTTTGTTTCGGATGTCGAAAGGCTGGCCCATCTAGCAAATGCGGACGCATCCGTGGAATATACCGAGAGGGTAAAAATCCCGAGTTTTATAAATGGCATACGGGACGTGGAAACGAATCAAACGACATATGCAAACCCAAACCCCACATTCACAGAAACCGTATCACATGCATTGACTCAGGAAAATGACTCCCTTTTGAGTAAACCAGCATATAAAGCTCATCGTGTGGAAGTAGAAAGGCCAGAGTGGGTAGACGCAATTTCGGAAGCTTTAAAGGGAACGCAGCAGAAGAATAATGATGCAATCAAATGAGTTAAGTGTGGAAAGCCGGGGCACTTTGCACGTTATTGCAGCACCGGTCCTAGTATTTCAAACTTGGCTGGTCGTAAACGCAAGGCTTGAGGAGATACGCAAGAGCGCTTCAGATGTAAAGATCGAGAATTTGCCACAGCTATTGAATGTCCTGTGATATATGTCTCGCAAATTGGAAGAATTTCGAGCAGGCTTAACGTCAGAGGAAATGTGGATGGCAAAGAACGTGTACTGACTGTAGATACGGGCGCATCTCATTCCTAGATCCGATCTGATTTGGTCAACAGGAGAGTAAAGCCATTAACTGGAGCAAGGTTGCATACGGTCAGTGGCGAGTATAACCAAGTCCAGGGAGAAGTGATATGTGAAGTCTTAATTGGTGGGTCATGGTTCTACACAAATTCGTTGTGGCAGAGATCGTTGATGAAATCATATTGGGAGTGGACTCCTTAGTTGACCATGACATTAGGATCGAAATGCAGAGAAGGATTATGCCCTATAAGAACGATAATGTGCCACTTAACTTCAGTTTGGAGATAGAGTTCAGCAGTAATCGAATACTGGTGGAGAAGACTCGACAAAGTCTACGAAAGTCAAAGCTAAAGGTTGATGGAATGAATGGGCCAAACAAATCAAATTCAAAGATACCTACGAGAGGAAAAAAGGCATTGACAAAACCAAATGGACGCACAAAAGCGAAAGAAAGAATTTCCGAGAGAGAACGCGAGGGTATTTTCAAGCCAGGGCGTCCTACTCTTCTAAAACGTGGGAACGATATTGATTATGCTAAGCCAATCCGTCAAGCCCATGCTCTACGAAGTAGTTCATTGGTCAAACAGCAGAGGGTGAGGGGACGAATCAGGATAATGAGTACTAGAATGAAACACAGGTACGACAAGAACAATAATTCGGAAGTTTTCCTGGAGGGAGATTTAGTACTGCTATACAACGCTCACCGGTGGAAAGGTGTTCCATCCAAATTTTGGTGCAGTTGGGAAGGCCCGTACAAAGTTGTGAAGAAGATCAGTGATACCATCTACCGCATACAAACCATTGGGAAACCACGGAATTGAAGGGTGGTTCATTTGAAGATGCTAGAAACGCATCGAGAGATTTGTCTGATTGGAACGATAAGACTTAGGTGGAGGGCAGTGTGACGAATATTAGCAACACTAAGGGATACTAGCATCTCTCAGCCTATACTGAGCAGTCACTTGTATTTATATAAACAAATGAATCATTATGTCTACACACATGTACATAAAAACAGCGGAGAGATACGCACAAACACATGCATATATCTGAGTTACTCACAAAAGTATGCAATCATCTTTACTACATATACACGCGCGTATGGCTATGCGAGAGGCTATACACGTGCATCTGTAGTTTATAGCTGGTAACCAAGTGGTGAATTCTAGTAGAAGAAACGCGTAGAAGTATGCGAACGAGACAGCAGAGAGTAAAAAGGGAGCGAAATCTGAGTAAGCAGCGATCAGTTTTTTTAACACGCTATTAGTTACGAAGTGAAGTTTAATTGTAAAATACTTTCAAAGCAGTCTAATAAAGACCATTTTGTAATACAGAATATTGGAGTGTTTTATTCAACAGTTTAGCGATACGAACGTTAGCAGAAGGTTGCAAATAAGCGGAACTTCTCTAAATTCGTTACAATATATAGATAGTAGAGTAATATACGGCCTCTGCAATATTCCGACATATAATCGAAAACGTTTTTGGGTCGTTTTTTTCCTTTAATATACAACGTGAAATTTTCCGATGCAATCAAGTTGCATTTAAATAATAATAAACTAAGTTGAAATAAAAGATAATATAATAAAATAAAATAAGAAATATCAAAATAAATTGGCATTAAAGACAATATACAAATTTTAATGTAATATCATTTTGTAGCATATTTATTAATTTTTTGTTCAGTATAAGACGTGCTATATCTAAAAGGAGCATAAAATCTGGAAATGCAAAAAACATTTTGGGCCAAATTTGCAATTAAGTGTTATAAACGAGCAACGCGACAATGCAGCTTTTGGAAATTCGAATTCAGCAGGGTTTGTGTCTTAGAGCACTTACATAATGGGTTTTACAGATGGCAATTTCGATATTTGCACATATTGTTCGAATTTACAAAAAACTTTTTCTATTAATTATAAACAAATAGAGTAATGCACTGCGGCTGATCCATACGAATCGATTATTATAACTTTTATACGATTTTGCGATACGTGCAGGCACATTGGTCTGACTTGTAATTCATTCTATTAGGGGTATTCAGAATATTGGGCATCTCCAAATTGACGCTCCGTTTTACAATTTATGAAAATATGTAGCCCAAACCCTCAAAAATTTAAATACATCGTCCAAAAATAATGTCAAAGCCTCGTCTGCATTCAAAGATAAGATTAAAGACACATATATTTATGATGATGAAAGTGTAGTGTCGTTTGATGTGGTCTCCTTGTTCCCTAGCATCCCTGTGTCGACCAACTTGTTGTGTTGTTTTGTTTGAACTCAGTCTATGCATCCAGTGTTGGGGGTAGAGCAATAATGCGTAAATAGTTGAGCAGTGAGTGGAAATATAGCAAATTGGTCTAAATTACTTAAAGTTCTCATTAAAATTTTGAATTTGATCTAAGGTGGTATACATTTTGATTGCATTTTATCAAATTTTCTACAAACTTTTCAAATGTAATTATAAGTTTGGTATGGAGCTCCTTAAACAAAAATATAAAACATAAGTAAAATCAAATGAAATTGACATGGGATTATGGTGAAATGACTTGAAATTGAATTGAAAATTTGCTTTTTCCACACTCCCCGGGAGGTATGCCATTGGCGCGCTACCGAAGTTAGTTTTAGGTGCTCGGTTCACAAGTAGGCCTATATCACGCATATAAACTACGTATATACACATATATCACGCATTTACTTGAATAGTGTCGTAATTAAAAAAACACGAACTTTTAGTTAAAAGCGAAGAAATTTGCTAAAGGAATTTAGCCTATTCGCACCACCCGTATGCAATTGGCGCTTTAGCGAGTTTCATTTTAAATAAATACATATGTAATATGTTAGTGTGACAAAAAACGAAAATTTCGAAAAGAATTGAGGATACCTTCATAAAAAATAAAATTAAAATATAAAAAATTATGTAAAGCGAAAGAAGGCATAGTTTGCTAAAAAAAATTAAAACGAAAGAAAAAAAATAAAATACCTAAAGTGAAAAAACATTAAGTGAAGTGAATAAACAGTTTCATATAAAAACGCAACTTTTATCGGGTTTTAATGCTATCATTGTGGAAATATGAAGATTCTAATGTTCGGATATTTTATTATGTGCTTCCACTTGAGATCTATGTACTTAATTAATGTATATTAAATTTGTAAACTCTGCATTTCGTGGGATAAATATAACCATGTTTACCATAAAATATTGTCTGTGAACGATATAATACCAAGATATAACGAAGCAGAATAAACAAACTATTCACGCAAACATATTTACTAAAATAAAATGAATTTCATAACTTTAAGCTACAAATTGAGGTTATGAAATCTAAGCACCCGATATAATGGGCATATAATCCAACAAAGTGAGCCTAATAATAAATATGGTAGGGTAGGTACATTGCGTTTTTTTTTGGTACAAAACTATTCAGGACAGTGGCAGCTTCGGACACTTATAGTTTTGAAATGGGAAAAAGCCGCTATGATGCCGGTTGCTGTTTTGACCTAAAACCAAAAATATTTTTGGGAGGTTTTTTTTTTCGTTTAATATACAATGTGAAATTTTCCGATTCAGTCAAGTTTCATTTAAATAATTATAAACTAAGTTGAAATAAAATAATATATAATAAAATAAAATAAATTAGCATAAAAGACAATATAAAAAATTTAACATTAAATTTATTTTTGGAGCAAATAAATTTTTGTTTGTTCAGTATAATACGTACTTTATCTAAAATGAGGATTAAGTCTGCAAATGCAAAAACATTTTCGGGAAAATTTGCCATTAATTTTTATAAATAAATTTAGTTACTTTCAACAAAAGTTAACTCATTATTTGTGATTTCATGTTTTTTTTGAAAGCAACTAAAATAAAAAACAACGTGTAATTTAAGGTTTTTTGTACGCTACAAATTATTTTGGAACAATTTTTCTGGAATTTTGAAACAGGCCACTTTAGGTAAGTGGCAACAATGGGGAAACCGTGTTTGTATGTAGGTGAAACATTTGAGCAACACGACTACGCAGCTTTCCGAATTTCGAATTGAGGTTTGTGTCTTTGAATTTCAAATTAGAGCACCTACAGATGGTGCGCTTTTGTGCACGAAAGTAAATTTCGATATTTGGAGAGATGTTCGAATTTGCAAAAACCTTTTTCTCTTAATTATTAACAAAAATAGGCCTATGCGCTGCGGCTGTTCCATACGAATCGATTCATATAACTTTTATATGATTTTACTAAGTATGATAATGCTAAGTATGCGAAACAGCCTGACAGTTGATTGTATGGAAATTTGGTTAACGTATTAATTATATATTGCTAATAGTACATGCTACTTAAAAATTTATATCCATACTTGTATGTAAAAACATTATTTGATATACTGAAAATGAATTGCAACCAATTGCTTCTCTGATATTAAAAGCCTAGATTGGGAGAAAAGTCTTTCTGAAGCGGTGTTATTGGCTGGAATCGTTAACAGGCTGTTGACTACTTTATATAGCAAAGAATGCAGTAAAAAACTGGTATTTGCCAGTTTGAGGATTCGTGGAAATACTTTGTTGATTTTTGTCGGCCCTCCTTAACGTAGCTCAACATTTGTCCCGTGCATTCGTTTCTGATTAGAAGCTTATCGTTTTCGTAAAAAAATGTTAGCTTGTTCGTAGGTAGAACAAAAATACAGCTTACTTGTGGTATATTTATTTATTGATTTATTTAAAGTCGACAACAAACGTTAAATGGTAGACTACATGATAAAAAAAAACATATGTATGTATACAGTTCGAAAGCTAAAATTTAAATTTATCGTAATTTCCACAATGTTATAGTACAACGAATAATATATATAACAATACAATTAAATTTCTGAATATATAGCTAGAAATAAAAGAAAACGAAATCGTATGCTGGCGGAATGCATCAGATTCCGCTCAGCAAGCATTGGAATGCAACAGATTCCCACCAACTCAGTACCTACTGTCTTGTTTCTTTTTAATGTTCCAAGTTGAAGAGTTAATGTATCCAACTCATCTTTATACGATTTCGTGTCTGGTGTTTTTGCGGATCAAATAATGCCGGCGTGTAAAAAAAAAAAAATAAATAAATTAGATTCTACCTCTCAGGTTAGGTAGGCGAGTATTGCATTACGTAAAGTGGAAAAAGTACATTCAAGACTAATACAGCTATAAAAGTCATTGTAGTGCGAGCATCAGATAAGCAGAGGATTATTTTTAGCAAAGTTTCGACGAAAAGGGGTAAATGAAAAGATACATAGTGTATGGATACTCTAGGAGCGACAGCAAAATTCAATCGGCTTAGAAGGTCAGCGGAGTCGATTTCTCCAATAATGAGCTTATGGATAAACAATACCCCAAGTAATATTCTGCGATTTTCTAGAGTGGGTAACTTAATAAGAAGAAGCCTACTTCTGTATGCTGGTAGGTGAAGATGTGAGTCCCAATTAAGACCACGTAATGGCAATATCAGAAATAACTTTTGTACATATTCAAAAAGCTTTATATGATATTGAGAGACAGGACACCAAACGCATGAATAATACTGAGGTATTGGACAGACCGGCGATGTTTAGAGAGTCTTATTGAGCTTGGATTTTGATGTTTTTGTTTTAATCGAAACCTGGCTTAATCCAGTTTTTATGATTATGAATTTTTTCACTCTAAATTATTCAACGTTTTTCGCAAGGACTTGGATGCTGATAAAACAGGCCGTTCTTTGGGAGGCGGTATACTAATTGCTGTGCATCGTAGCTTGAGATCCTTTGAAATCAAACTAAATAATCCTGATACTATCCTGGATCAAATGTGTATATGCATGAACGATCCGTCAACCTTCGGATCGTTATATATTATTGGATCTTATATACCCCCTGGCAGTACGTCTGATATGTATAAAGCACATACTGATAACATTGTAAATATTGTGCATAATAAGTTAGCGGGAAATCACCTATGCGTTCTTGGCGACTTCAATCTTCCCAATTTAGCATGGTGTGGAAGCTACTCTAAACTTGATTTGATACCAACTAATATTACTTCGGCGACTGAATCTTATTGTATCGATAATATCTCAAGTCTTGATATTATTCAAATTAATAGTTTTACTAACAAGCTTAATAGAATTCTTGATCTCGCCTTCGTTAGTACAAATATCAATACAACAATATCCAAATGTTCTTTTCCTATTTCACCTGCTGTTCGACATCATGTTCCGTTGTGTCTGAAGGTCGAAGTTTACGAGTTTGTTGCGTTTGAATTAGACAACAAAATATCCTTTAAGTTTCAGTCCTGCGACTTACAAAAACTAAATTCCTGAAATCCAAGGATCAAGTCCATTTTGGATTTTATACCCAACTATCTAAGAAGTTTAACTCCTTAACAAATTTCTGTATAATAAATATATACTTGGGGTTGAATCAAATATTAAGTCTAATCCCAGAAATTTCTGGCATTTTATCAAATCAAAAAAAAATGGTGTTGGGGTGCCTGCTGCTGTTTGCCTAGGTGATAAACTTGCTACCTCCCCCGTAGATATTGCAAACTTATTTGCCAAATTTTTTTAATCCAACTCCACAGTTGATGAGGTTGTTTTACCAAACTATGTTTGTTATTCTGACCATGAATCAGCCTTAAATGTCAATCAGCTACAGCTTACCAAAATCGACGTTATTAACGGTATCAATAGTCTGAAAAACTCTACTCGGACTGATCGTGATGGTCTTAGTACCGCCCTCCTCAAGAATTGTCCTGCTATTGTAGCTCCACTATTGACCATGTTTAACCAGTCTCTAAGTTCTGGTGTCTTTGCAGATGCCTGGAAACTTGCATACATTTCCCCAATTTTCAAAAAAGGCAAACAGAATGATGCTTCTAAGTATAGGCCAATATCTAAGCTATCTAGCTATTTCTAAGCTTTTCGAAGGGATTGTTACGGATAAAATGTATTTTGCCGCAAAAAATTTGTTACTACCAAACCAGCATGGCTTTGTTGTAGGAAGGTCTACCGTCACAAACCTAGCCTTGTTTAGTGAATATTGCATTGATGCTTTCTCTTCAAGCCATCAAGTCGATTGCATTTATACCGACTTCTCTAAAGCTTTTGATAAGGTATCTCACAATATGCTACTACGTAAACTCGCTTCCCTCGGTTTCACTCTTTATTTCTCAAGTGGTTGTATTCCTACCTAAGTAACAGACGCTGCATGGTCTCTATTGAGGGTGTATCTTCCAACTCTTTTACTGCCACCTCGGGAGTACCCCAAGGGAGTATCTTAGGTCCTCTTCTTTTCATTTTATTCATCAATGATATAGGAAATTATTTTATGTCATCGGAGTTCTTACTTTACGCTGATGACCTAAAAGTTTTCTCCAGTATTAAAAATAGTGGTGACGCTCAGCGTCTCCAAGAAGACTTATATAGATTAGCAATTTGGTGCCGTAATTCGCATCTATCTCTCAATCTCAACGAGTGCTTTCTTGTTACATTTTCCAAAAATCCCAATGTTTTACCAACGATATATACTATCTCGGGTTTTTCCCTTCACTTCCTTGATGAGATTAAATACTTAGGGGTTATCTTTGACTCCTCGTTCTCTTTCAATAACCATATTAACTCTGTAATTTCAAGCGCTTATGCTTCCTTAGGTTTCGCGAGACGTAATAGTACCAACTTCTCAGATCCCTATACCTTGAAATTGCTAAACTCATCGTTTGTTCGTTCCAAACTGGAATATGCTGCTTTTATTTAGAGACCTTATCACAAGTTTGCAATCGACAGGATTGGGCGAATACAAAAGATATTCCTAAAATTTTGCCTAAGATCCTTACATTTCTCAGACCCAGTCCCTTCTTATCTTTCCCGCTTGCTGCTAATTAATTTGAAACCATTAGAGTTCAGAAGGTCAACCCTTTCCTTGTCTTTCATTCTCGGAGTTGTTAATGGAGATATTGATTGCTCCCCTTTACTGCACGCGATTCATTTTCTTATTCCATCGAGGTCTGTTCGTTCTCATAACCCCTTTTATATTAAACATAAGTCTACTAACTATGTGATAAATGCTCCATTGTCGCGCTCTCTACGTGAACTTACTGAGATCTCGAATTCTATTTGCTTGATTTTTCTTATCCAAAGTCTATTTTTCTTAATTTACTTAACTCTGTTTTGCAGCTAGGCTTAGTTATTCGTTTTAGTCAGTAAGAACCATTGTTGTTTTGACTTTTCGAAAAAATAAATTAAATTAAATTAAATAAATTATATTAAACAGGCTAAAGATCAAAGGGTTAGGTGACTTCCTTGAGGTACACCGGAGGAAATACCGACCGATTCCGAGATATTACTTTTGAACAGGACTTTTTGGGACCTGTTAGAAAGATAGGTAGTCAGCCAAATTAAAAGGCGAAACGGAAAGCCCAATAAATCCAGCTTATGAATTAGTAGTCATGGTTGACGGTATCGAATGCTTTACTGAAATCATTGTAGATGACATCAGTTTGCTTGTTAGCTAAAAATCCTTCCATAAATATAGACGTAAATACTAGCAAGTGTTGGGAATGACGCAGATATCAGGATAATTCAAACAATTTTAGATACATTTGAGACACAGTACTTAAGCCCGCAACTGGGAACACAATCTGGTCCCGGATAAAACGTGGGTTTCAAAGATCTAAGACTCTGAAGAACAATATTACTTTCAATATCAGGATCCAGGGTTGAATTCGTGCTGTATAAACGATAAGAGTAATGACCGGAATGAAAACTGCTGGAGGAATAGGTTGACTTAAAGAATTCTGAAAATAGTTCTGCAATGTCGATATCATTCCTAGCTTTTTTATGCCCAAAAATAAATGACGAAGGATACCTAGAAATTTTCCTTTGGAATTTACAAAACTGTAAAATTTTTTGTATTATTAAAAAATGGAGCTTTACAAGAACTTAAGTATTCATTATAACAAAGCTGATTAAGACGGTGAAAGTTAAAACGAGCTACTAGATATTTTGAAAAGTCTGCAGATACTCCAGGTTTCTTGAATCTTTTATAAAGCCTTGATTTATGTTATTAAGTCCAATAAGTTGCCTTGAAAACCAAGGCGGTTTATTCGCACACAAGTTGTGACGAATAGGAACACAGTTTTCAAAGAAGCCGTCAAGTGTACTGTAAAATATAGCGATTAGTGAATCGGTATCAATGCAGTCGTAGAGATCGTTTCAGTCATGAGAAGCCACCAATTCGTTGAGCATATTAAAGTCAGTTTTGTAGAAGCATCTGGAGCGGGGTTGAGAAATTGATTGGATCATGCTAGCTTGAGTGATATCGAGCGCTATCTCAGGCGGAGGATATAGAGGTCCTTCAGGAAAAGATAATGGTGGAATTTGAGTAAGGGCAGTACCCACCGAACAATCAACAAATACTAAATCCAGCATCATATTCCTATTGTAACGAATTTAGAAACCTTCTGCTAACATTCGAATAAGTTATTTGAAACCTTCTGCTAACGTTCGAATCACTAAACTGTTGAATGACGCTCTATTATTCTGTATTGCAAAATGAGCTTTATTAGACTACTTTGGGAGTAAAACAATTATACTTCACAATTATACTTCTCTTCGCAACTGATAGCGTGTTTACATCAAATTGATTAGTCATGCCTCAGCTTGCACTGCTACTAAGGTCTAAACGTTTCGCCTTCTAGAATAGTTGTATCTCCTACTTGGTAATTTCTATATACATGTATTTTTAGTTTATGTTTATCTTATAGCCATATGCGGGTGTATGTGTGAGGAACTACTTCGGCTGATTATTACATTTGTTTGTGAATATCTCTTCGTTGCCTTTTATGTATGTGTGTAAATGATGATTGACTTGTTTACTAACAGCTTAGATGCTAAAATTCGCCACACTATCCTCCACCAAAGTCAGTTCGTCGGGGTTTCCCAGCTACATTGAAATTTTGAGTGAACAACTTTCCGCCGGTGAGGGTTGTATAACATTACCAAAACTCCCTCCACGAAACCATCCGCATTGTTGTTCTTGTCGTACCTGTGTTTCATCTTACTACTCATTATCCTGCTTCGGTCCCTCACACTCTGCTGTTTGGCCAATGAACTACTTCGCATAATCAGTATCGTTTTGATGGTTCACAACAGTAGTGCGTGCTAGCTTGAAGCCACCCTTGCATTCTTTATGGGAAATTCTTTCCTTCGTTTTAGTGCATCAATTTGAGTTTGTCAATGCCGGTGTTTTTCCCGCAGGTACCCTTGATTTTGATTTCTTATCCCATTCATACCATTAATATTTGCCTCACCTACTGCCTTTGACTTTGGTGGTCTTTGTCAAATCTCTTCACCAGCACCCGCTTACTGCTAAACACTTTCTCCAAACTGAAGTTAAGTGGCACATTCTTGTTCTTATAACGCATAATCCTTCTTTTTATGTCGATCCTGATGACATGGTCAACTAAGAAATCCACTCCCAATATGACTTCATCAACAATTTCTGCCTCAACGAATTTGTGCAGAACCGAGACCTTCCCAGTTAAGACTTTACATGCCACTTCCCCCTGGACTTGGTTATACCCGCTAGTGACTGTACGCAACCTTGCTCCAGGTAATGGCTTTACTCTCCTGTTGACCAAATCAGATCGGATTAAGGAATGAGATGCGCCCGTATCTACAGTCAGTATACGCTCCTTGCCATCCACATATCCTCCAATGGTAAGACTGCTCGATTTTCTTCCGATTTGTGGTACAGAAATAACGGGACATTCAACAGCTGGAGCTAGCTCTCGATCTTTACATTTGACTCTCTCTTGCACATTTCCTCCAGCTTTGTGCTTAAGACCACCCATGCCGTTGGAAACACTAGGATCAAGGTCGCAATGACGTGCAATGTGACCTGGCGTTCCGCTTTTGCGCTTCTTTCAGTGCCTCCAATATTTCGTCCACCCAGTCTGGCCTTTCTACTTCCACACGGCGTGCTTTGAAAGCTGGCTTACACAGAAGCGATGCTGTTTCCTGAATTAGAGCATGTGATACCGTTTCTGCGAATGTAGGTTTTGGATTCGCATATGTAGCTCGCTTCATTTCGAAGTCCCGTATGCCATTAATAAAACCCCGAATCTTTACCCTCTCAGTGTATTCCACGGGCGCGTCCGCATTTGCTAGATGGATGAGCCAGTCTATTAATGTCTGAAGCAAACTCCAGCAAAGTCTCGTTAGATTTTTGGCAGCGGTTGAGCAATTCTATTTGGTAGATTTGTTTCCTGTGTTCGCTTCCGTAACGTCGTTCTACAGCAGCCATCAATGTTTCATAGTCGTTCAGCTCTCCTTCGGGAAAGGTAGTAAGATTTCGGCTGCTGGCCCCTTCAATGCTACGAATACAGCTGCAACTTTATCTTCAGAATTCCAGTTGTTCACTGCTGCCGTCTTCTCAAACTATAGTTTAGGATGGTGTCTTTACCTTTGGATTACTCGCTAAAACTGCTGGGCGATTTATTTGCAACTCCTGTATACGACCTCTCAAAGCTTCTATCTCGGCATCAATCCTCGAGCTGTAAAATTTTTGCATCCTGTGCTTCTAACTGCGAAGACATTTGTGCCACCTGCAATGATAAGCGCTCCTCTTGTGCTTCCATCTTGGATGTACTCTGTGTCGACATTTCTGAAATACGCGTTTCTTGTGCTTCAATCATCGATGTTATTTGTGACCATATTTCTTGTCGTGTTTCCTGTGATTCCAGTTGAGATGCCATATATGTCTTCTGCTCTTCCAGTTGAGATGTCATATTTGTGATGACATTTCTGTTATGCGTGTCTCCTGTACTGCGAGCTGCTTCCAACTCCTTTTTCAGTTGCTGAATCTTCAATTCACTCAGCTTGGCCATGTCGTTTGTCCTCTGGAATTTATTCAACAATTCCTCTTCTGACACCAATTGTAACGCATTTAGGGAAATTCCGCTTTTTCGAAACCTTCTGCTAACGTTATAATCGCTAAACTGTTGAATAAATCACTCTTCATTGTAAAATGGTTTTTATTATATTACTTGGGAGTAGAACAATTATACTTCACAATTATACTTCACTTCGCAACGTAAAGCGTGTTTAAATCAAACCGATTAGTCATGCCTCAGCTTGCGCTGCTTTTATACTCTCTGTGGCTCGTCTGCATATTTCTGCTAAGGTATTGAAGCTTCACCTTCTAGAATAGTTTTATATCCTACGTGGTAATTTCTATATACATGTATTTGTAGTTTATGTTTATTTTATAGCCATATGCGGGTGTATGTGTGAGTAACTACTTCGGCTGGTGATTACATGTGTTTTTGAGTATCTCTTCGTTGCCATGTATGTATGTGTGTAAATGATGATTGATTTGTTTATGTACACAAGAGTGGCATCTTGTCTTATTGTTTTTGTGCCTTTATTTACTAACAGCTTACTTACTTACTTACTTAATTGGCACTTAACCGTCTAAACGGTTATGGCCGTCCTACAAGGCGCGCCAGTCGCTCCTTCGCTCCGCCAACCGGCGCCAATTGCTCACACCAAGGGAGTTTAAATCGTTATCCAACTGGTCCTTACAACGGAGTGGGGGCCGCCCTCTTCCTCTGCTTCCATAAGCGGGTTCCGATAGAAACGGTACTCGCCGTCGCCAACGCGTAGAGGTCCATAAATCTTTCGAAGAACTTTTCTCTCGAACACTCCCAAAGCCCTTCATCTGCTGATGTCATGGTCCATGCTTCTGCCCCATACAGCAGGACGGCTACGATAAGTGACTTGTAGAGAATGATTTCCGTTCGCCGAGAGAAGACTTTACTTTTCAATTGCGTACCTGGTCCAAAGTAGCATTTATTGGCAAGATTGATTCTTCGCTGGATTTCAGTGCTGATGTTGTTGGTAGTGTTGATGCTGGTTCTCAAATAAACAAAGTCTTTTACTATTTCGAAATTATGGCTGCCAACAGTAGCGTGGTTGCCAAGGCGCGTATGCGCTGACTCTTTGCTCGATGACAGCAGGTACTTCGTTTTGTCCTCATTCACCATCAAACCCATCTTTACCGCTTCTTTTTCCAGTTTGGAGTAAGCAGAACTAACAGCGCGGGTGTTTAGGCCGATGATATCAATGTCATCAGCATATCCCAGAAACTGCACGCTTTTATAGTATATTGCTCCAGTGCGGTTAAGTTCTGCAGCTAGTATAATTTTCTCCAGCATCAAATTAAAGAAATCGCACGATAGGGGGTCACCCTGTCTGAAACCTCGTTTAGTTTCGAACGGCTCGGAGAGGTCCTTCCCAATTCTGACTGAGCTGATGGTGTTGCTCAACGTCATTTTGCACAGCCGTATAAGTTTTGCGGGGAAACCAAATTCAGACATAGCGGCATATAGGCATCTCCTTTTCGTGCTATCGAAGGCGGCTTTAAAGTCGAGGAAGAGGTGATGTGTGTCGAGTCTCTTTTCACGGTTTTTTTTCCAAGATTTGGCGCATTGTGAAAATGTGGTCGATGGTAGATTTACCAGGTCTGAAGCCGCACTGATAAGGTCCAATCAGCCGGTTCACGGTGGGCTTCAATCTTTCGCACAGTACACTTGAAAGGACCTTATATGCGATATTAATAAGTCTGATTCCACGATAGTTGGAGCATTTTGCAGTATCCGCCTTATTGTGGACTGGGCAAAGAACATTTTGATTCCAACCGTCGGGCACGCACTCGTCCGCCCATATTTTGCTAAGAAGATGCTGCATGCGCCTTACCAACTCCTCGCCGCCGTACTTGAATAGCTCCACAGGCAATCCAACAACACCCACGGCCTTGTTGTTTTTCAATCTGATTATTGCTATTCTAACTTCGTCATAATCGGGCGGAGGGACATATATTCCATCATCACCGATTGCGGGATCGGGTTATTCATCTCTGCGCAGCGAGTTGCTGCCTCCATTTAGGAGAGCAGAGAGGTTTTCCCTCCATAATCTAAGCACTCTCTGGACATCAGTTACAAAGTCGCCGTTTTCGTTCCTACAGGAGTTTGCCCCGGTCTTAAAACCTTCCGTCTGTCGCCGTATTTTTTGGTAAAATTTTCGGGCGTTATTTCTGGTGCCTAGCAGCTCAAGCTCGTCGCACTCACGCCTTTCTGCTTCTGCTTTTTTCTTCCTGAAAAGGCGTCTCGCTTCCCTTTTCAACTCACGATAGCGTCTTTTCTTTCGGTTGCAACGCGGCATTCTTCATCGTACCAGTTGTTTTTCGTGGCCGCCGGTAACCAATTTTTTCCTCGGCGGCAGTACGAAGTTCTTTGGAGATATGCTCCAAATGCTCCTGTATTCCTTCAGGATGAGATGTGCTCTCAGAGAGCAGGTGTGAGAGTCGAGTTGCGAAATCATTGGTAGTCTGTTGTGATTGAAGCTTTTCGACGTCTAGCTTTCCTTGTGTTTTTTGTTCCTCGGTTTAGCCGCGCTGAGGCGGTGCGTATTTGGCTGCAACGAGATAATGGTCCGAGTCGATGTTAGGTCCCCGCACACATCTAAAACACTGGAGGCCCGTCTATCACAACATGATCGATCTGATTACGAGTATTTCTTTCAGGAGACAGCCATGTAGCTTGATGTATCTTTTTATGCATAAACCTCGTGCTGGATATGACCACCCGCAAAGTCAATCAGCCTCAGTCTGTTAGGAGAAGTTTCATTGTGTAGGCTGAACTTTCCGACTGTAGGGCCAAAAATACCTTCTTTGCCCACACTGGCGTTAAAGTCGCCAAGCACGACTTTTATATCATGACGGGGGCAGCGCTAGTATGTTCGTTCTAATTGTTCATAAAAAGTGTCCTCCACCTCATCGTTTTTCTCCTCTGTCGGCGCATGGGCGCAGATGAATGATATATTAAAAAATGTTGCTTTTATTCGGATAACGGCGAGACGCTCGCCCACAGGCGTGAACGCCAGAACTTGGCGACAAAGTCTCTTATTCGTATGGCCACTACAATAGATGTCACAATTTTTTATCTTCTTTCTTCCTTGTTTCGTCCAACGCATTTCTTGGATGGCGGTGATGTCAGATTTTGCTTTGACGAGGACACCAACCAGCCGGTGCATCTGCACCAATCCCATTCAGGGAGCGGACGTTCCAGGTGCATGCCCTCAATTCATTGTACTTCAAACGTTTGCCATGGTCGTCATCAATAGAGAGTGTATTTATCCGAGGCTTGTTGTTGTATTTCATTGGAGTATGGTTTTACGTGGCGGGTCCCAAGCCCAGTGCACAACCCGCTCAGCGGGGGTAAAAATATTACTTGCACGTTTATATAGCGACCCGCTTGCTCCAAGATGTACAGACGCTGTCGATGAGATCTCCCCCGGCTAGCCCTTTAACCGATTATGTCAGAGTGGCCTAGCCAGGTTGTCGCCTTCTCACATTAGCTCACATACTTGGCCGCAAGCAACCGGCAGTAGTGAGCTGCTTGAACTGCATGCAAAAGAATCGCTCTGGCCAATCCCAGTTGAATGGCGGTCAGAAGCTTTCCCCACTTTCGTGGACTTCTACACACGGCTCCACCCTCCACTAACAGCTTAGTGATGCTAAATTCGGCACACTATTATTTGGTACATTATTAATTTGAAGAAGGGATGAATCCAACAGGCGTTTGAGAAAAACGTGTGCAATTGTAGGTGTTAAAAAGTTTTAATCACTAATATTAACCCAAGTATCTGTTGGCAAATTAAAATCCCCAACAGCCACAAATTTATCATTATTTCCCAACGCAGAATGCAAGTCGCGAATGACTACTATACGGCACCAAACGAAATTCTAGCTGCTATGAATTCCATATCAGAAACATCGTTCAACGAAATCAGCTCAGATGGAAGGTTTGAATCAACAGCAATAAGAACACATCCCGCCCTAGAGATGCCGTCACGCCGATAAACAATATATTTATTTGAGAATACCTCCGAATTGAAATTATCAGGCTTAAGCGAGGTCTACGTAAAGGCGACTACTTCTACCGTAAAAGTGAAGCTATTACGGAAAAAAAGAGAAAGAAAAGAGTTTTGATCGCAGGCCACGAATATTTTGGTAATCAATGTGTTGTTGGGGCTGTATTCTTCAATACGTTTTTTGGATTAACCAATATAACTGGTTCAGCTTTCTGGTAAATAAATGTACCACCGTATGTACCAAAAGATGGATAAAGCACCTTGTGGAGGAATGGATCTGAAACGGATATTTTAAACGAGGAAATGTCTCTGTCATACTTAAATTTAAATTTATAAACCCTGATCTTACTAGTGGGCGCGACACCAAGTTTAGAGCAAACAAATTAGCGACTTCATATTCCGTTAGAGATGTATGTAGCCGTGACAAAAATATTGCCCTACGAGGTGGCACGGCAGTCACATGCGTAGTAGTATCAGGTAGCACTCCAGAAGATAGATCTTCTGTAGGAGAAGGGACAGTTAATGCGTTGGTTGACGTAGCGTTGTTGTTCGAACCATTCAGTGACGTTTGGTCGCTGGCAGCCGCAACACTTGTACCCCAGGAACCGCCAAGCTATCGGTTATTGTGGTTGACGGGGGTAGAGAAATATGTGGAGGCGAAGATAAAATTGGGGAGGCTAATGAAATAAACAGTGGTGGGGCGATAGATACAGATTTACCACTGTTAGTTAGAATGGTGTTAATATGGTCAGAAATCTCCGCAGCATCGCTCGAAAGCTCGCCAGACCGTTGAGGGGATTTCTGAGCTACATTAGCCGTGAAATCTTTGGCTAGCGTGTTCAGATCAGTCCGTGTAGTTGTAGGTACAGACGTATGAGGACAACTTTGCTCCAGACCCGAAGCCAAGTTGGAGTTATTGCTAGGCAAGCATTTTTTACGTTTTGGTGACTCGGAAATGACTTATCATTTTTTGAAATGAGTTTCCATAATTTTAAATCATTCGTGCAGGTCACAAAAACCAATGAAAATATTATTGAACTCTTTCAGAGTTTGTCTCATGAAAGCACGCATGTCACTTTCTACTGTACGGCAATCATGACAGGTCCAGTTTCGCCAAATTTTTCTGGATATAAAGACAACAACTCGACCACCTATGTGTGGAAATCCTGCACACGAAACGTAAGCCATGTTTTTACATATTTATATGGGATATTTTCCTTTGGGAGGCAAACTTCTTGAAACAACAATCCAAGATTATTGTAAATTAAGAGACCTCACTAAAATCTTAAGCAAAGAAAAAAAATACACAATAATTCTTCTTAAAACAATTTTTTGGTGGGCACTCACTAAGATGTTTTAGTGAGAGTAATTTTGGAGCACTGTATGCTAACAGCTGGTTAGCGATTAGCGGACAGTAAACAAAGCAGAAAGCAAAAGACACAAAAATACTTGCTAATAGCAGATACCAACAAAAAGGTATGCAGTTAAACAATAAATATTGTGAACGTTTATAAAATCTAAATCACTAAAAATGCATAAAATGCCACAATATGTATTGCACTTTTATTAATATTTTACACACTGTAAGCTAATAACTGAACTGTATAGAATTAAAACAATTTATATGCAGAATTTAGGTATATGGCAACAGTACAGTCCAACAAACCATCCAGGTTATTCTTGAATTGGTTAATGAAAATAAAGTCACCTTTATTTCTTCTACAAATTTCTTTTAGTCTGTAAATATGGAGAAAGGCAAAATGTAAGGTTGGATAGTTTTCACCTTCCATTGTCTTTGACGTTTCTCCGAAAGCCTCTAATACTTTGACAATTTCCTCCACAAAGTTTATGTCAGTACCATTTAGTCTTGATATTTGTTGTTTGTTTTGCAAAATACTAGTAATTTCCATCCAGTTTTATTTATTGATTTCAGCATATAAAATATGGTGTTCCACCTAGTAGTTGAAAAGCTTTTTATGGACTATTGTAATACTGAATTTACACTAGATATAAGTGTAAGAGTTCAATAGCTGCCTCCAGGCCCGACGAGAAGGGAGTGTGATTGGGGGATTCCCCTCGGACCCGGGATTTCTGAGGGTTCCCGCGATTTAGATGTACTAAGAAATTTTTTTTTTAATTCAGAAGAGTCTTTAGTTGTTCCATGTGCAAATTTCAAGCCGAATTTTAAAAGTAACGAATGTTGATAATGATTCTTTGCCTGGGCCTTCGAACATTGGGGAGACAATAAAAACATCAAACAAAAATGTATGTTTACATGAATCCGAAATCGTAAAGTTTTCGTGGTGCCACTGATGAAAGTTCTTCTTCATAAAGTTTTCCAAAAATATACCAACTCTGTATCAAATTCCAGATTATTTAAACGACTTCGATATCGGTACCATGAATAATGAGTTTTTGCGATCTGAAGAAGTCAATGAAATAATTCGTCGAGTTCATCAAAAGTGTTGTGTTATTTTTCCACGTGATCGTCATGACGACGCTTTCCTACATCGTTGTTAAACAGAATCTTGCCAAATGGAGCATGACTGGTTGGTGTGGAGTGCCAGTAGCAATGCTTTTTATTGCCTACCATGTCGTCTGTTAAACACCAGTACTTTAAACCGACCTAAAATTTGTTGTCCTGACGGATATTCGAAATTCAAGGTGTGGAAGAAGCTATACGGTAAACTGCCAGCACACGAAAAAATCAAGATCACATAAAATGTTATATTCAATGGCGATCTTTACAAAATCGAATTCACGCAAGAGGCTACAATTGATACACTTATCAATGAACAGCTTATTACTGAAACTCAAAAGTGGACAGAAATTGTATATAGAATGTGGACACTATTTTATTTTTGGGTGAAAGCGGCCTAGCTTTCAGAGGCGAAAGTATATACATACATATCTTTGTGAACGAAACAATGGATGGGATTTCAAACAGCAGCACAAACGTTTACAAGTTCACTATCTTCCCCAAACATTCAGAACGAGTTTATAGAAATTTGTGCAAAACAGTGAGAGAAACTATATTAGATCAACGCAAAAAAGCCAATTATTTTGCTATTATCGTTGATGTTACGCCTGATGCTAGTCACATTAAATAGACTACGTTGATTTTGCACTACCTCCATTTCAATTCGAAAGCATCAACTTTTACAATTCAAGAACTTTTTTTGGCTTTTGTGGGTTGTAACCAAAAAACTGGTAAGGAAATCGCGGATTTAATTTGCCATACTCTAGGTAAACATGAAATCCCATTAAAATATTGTCGTGTACAAAGGTACAATAACGGCGCCAAAATGTAAGGAGCTTACAGCGGAGCACAACGTCACATTCTCAACAAAAATTCGAATGCTGATTACTGGCCTTGTGCAACTCACAGTCTCAATTTATGTGGTATTGATGCTGCAGAATGTTGTACACCTACTGTAGCGTGCTTTGAGATTCATACATTTGTACATACATACATATATTTTGGCTCGTATTGATATGCTCTGAGATGCATTGACTCTTACATACATATTCACTCATTTGTACACACATATATTCTGAGTCACGCTACGACAGCTGTGCCGTACGCCACCTAGTAACTTGAAGCTTATTATATTTCATTTTAAAGCTGACTAAATGCTCACCACAAGCTTTTGCATGCGCACAAATTATTTTTCATTTTCATTTCATTTATTGCAAAAAGAGTATTAGTACAATAAAATCTAGGATCTTTTATAGTACAGCAAAAAATCGCAATGATAAAAAACAAAAGTAATAACAGAAGGTTATGTAGGTTAAATTATCATATTAAACATAGAGAAGTAAATCAAGAAAGTATCTAAAACAAACAAATAGTTAAATTCAATAACAAAACATTGTTTACACTCATACATATTGATGGCAAAAATTCAAGAAGTATAATGGTTTCAACTAAAATGAGCATAAAGAACATTTTTAAAGTTGCTTTTATTTAGACTACTACGAATGGATACTGGAATAGAGTTCCATAGGCGAATAGCATTGACAAAGAATAGCCGTCCAGATGTTAGATAGTTATAATTTGGTACTATTAGGTCGTTGATTCGAGCAGACCTGGGGTAAGCTAATTTTCATATAAGTAACTAGGCTCCTTATACAGCTGGATATATGATCAAATCTAGCTAAGTCGAATACATAACGTGTAACATGATTAAATGCTACGTCAATTTTATTAGCAGACTGGGAGCTCAGTTTACTGTAGACTAGCTCAGAGTAGCAAATGATCGGCATAATTAATTGAATTGTAAGATTTCTTCTAACATTGACAGGAGTATAAATAGCAGATATTCGTAAGTTTCTTAAGATATTGTATACTTTTTTATCTACCGAATTTACATGATCATCACAGGTCAGCGTCGTGTTAATAACAAAGGCAAAATTAGTCACTTTTGAAACGAGTTTGAGACATTCACTGGCAACGCGTAAGGGCGGAACACTTGAGAAACTTATTCGTTTTTTAGATATAGGCTTTCTCACTGTTCAGGCATAAGACGTTTTTCCTAACCCATTCAAATATAGATGTTAAGTCATTATTCAATCGTGAGCATAAATCATTTGTCCCCTCATGATTTCCCGATAAATATAGTTGGAAATCATCAGCATATACATGCATATGAGCATGCTGACATACATTAAATATGTCATTAATAAAAATACTAAATAGTAGTGGACCCAAGATAGATCCTTGGGGTACCCCGGCCAATAGTGGTTTTAGACCTGAAGTTTCGGAGCTAACTTCGCATGAGCCGCACTGCAGAGTCATCAAAACCAAAATAATGTTTTAATTTTAAGCACAGCAGGTCATGGTTTACAGAGTCAAAGGCTTATGAGAAGTCAAAGGGGCATAATAAAGTCAATTGGTTTTTGTCGTCTAAAATTTTTATGAAAGCCGTAGAGCAACTGTGCTTTGATCGGAAGCCTGACTGGAATGGTGATACCAGACTATATTTGCTAACATGGTCTTGAATTTGTCCCGACAACAATATCTCAAAGACTTTCGAAAGTGCTGGCAAATTGCTGATAGGACGAAAGTTCCTAGGGAAGCAGGAGGTAGTAATACTATGGTTGATAATATTTGTCAATGTAGGAAGAATATACGGGGCAATCATTTTAACAAATTTGAGCGGTATATTGTCATGACCGATTGCGTTCGACCTTATTTTATTTATTCATCTCGCCACATCAAGTTCCGAAACAGCTGTAAACTCGAAGACTTGACAAACAGGAACCACATATAAGGGAGGGGTTGGGAAACAGGTATTAACACAAGACGGGTTAACTTGACTTACAAAAGCTGCATTAAGGTCTTCAGGATTAAGGGAACAGTCAGAACTCTCACTCACATGTACATGAAGGTTTTTCAAATTACGCCACAAAACATGATTATATCCAAGATTTTACTGTAGTATTTACATTTTTCTCTCCTAATGTAGGCTGTGGTCTCATTTCGTGTAAGTTTGTATGTACGCCAATTTGCGTCGCTTCGGTTCTTTTTCCAGATGGAATAAATCGTATTGCACTTGCTAATCAAAGCAGGGACAGATTTATTAAACCAAGGGCAAGGGAAGATCTGCTGCTATATACCCGAGGTGGTGCGTGAGTTGTATAGAGGTATAAAATAATTTCTTTTAAAAATCTCAGCTTTTAATGCACCGAACTCAAACTCCAACAAGCAGACCAATTTGTGCTCGAGATTTCTGCAAGAAGGTTATTTACGTCCAGTCGACGATAATCTGGTAAAATGGATGGACTAGCTACTACACTGTGGTTATCGAACACTACATCAAATGAACATAAAATTAGATCATGGTCTGAGATAAAGGATAATTGATCAAACTTTAAGGCTTTAGACGAATCGGACACAATTAAATAGTTAAGAAGGCTGGGGCAGCAGTTCTGTCCATACCTTGTTGGTACGCACACATTAACCCCTTCAAGACCAACACTTGAAACATCGTCTTACAAACGGCAGGTATCTATATGGTTCACTACATAAGAGATTGACATTTAAATCTCCACAGATAATTATATCAGTGTAATCAACTGCGACCGAAGACAACATTGTAAAATTTTTCTTCATGTTACGCCATTTATTAGGGTTACAGACGCACGACAAAAGTACTTTGGACATTGAACTAGACACTTCAACTAGCAAGTTCTCAGTTACGCTAACAGCTGTACTTGATATGATTCTGGACTTGAGATGTTTTTTACAATACATAGCAATACCACCATCTTTCTTTACCTTTCTACCCATCCTATAGAGTGCGTATCCCTTTATATCAAAATGGCCATCAAGTATTTCAGGTTTAAACCAAGTCTCGGAAACACAAATGATATCAACACTAGATTGTTCAAATATCGCTCTGACTACATCCATCTTTTCACCATTTAAACTACGAGCATTAAAGTCCGCCACGTTGAAACCTTCATGGTGCCTACATAGGACATAAAGTAAAGCTAGGCTATTATTTGCAATTCTGTTCGCGTTTCTACTATCTCCAAACACTGAATACAATCGAACTAAAAGCAAATTTAAAGTAAGGTATACACAAAGCCGGACAAAAAGAAAAAAAAAACAATTAAAATAATAAAATTCTCGCGCCATCTTTACATGACAAAAAACAATGAATAAGCATAAAAAACTAAGGTTAGCGAAATCGATCCAGATCAGCCTCGCTGGTAACCTTTGTTCGCTGTGCGGATGTATGAAGTCCATGCCTAACGTAGACGCAGCCACGGAGCATGAATTCCGCCTGCAGCTTTCCCTGCGGCCTTAATTGGATAGCCGCTTGTAGCAAAAGCTTATTTTCCTTGGTAAGACTCCCATATAGGTGGAAGTTTCCCTCGATACCAAGGGATTCCAGAGAAACAGCGCTTTTCGTACAACTACGGTGCTCCCCAAATGCACGAAGAGTACGATTGCGATCCAGCGGTGAATGGAACTTGATCACAATTGCACCGTTGTTGCCTGCACGTGAGGGTGTGCGTGCGGTGACTGAAAATCAATGGACATTCCCACGATTTATTTATGCTTACGTTGCATTGCCCACAAATAATTCCGTTTTGTTTAGATTGCAGTTCCCAGGGAACTGAACATATACATATATATACATATATGTAAAACACTTAGTTCATAAGTATTAGTGTAAGTAGGTATTTTAACATATAGAAATTTTGTATAAAAGAAACAATTGTTTAATAAAGAAGGCAATTCAATTTTGAACTTAATTTTGACAACACTCCATTTGGACGTTATTACTATACTGCAATTACTTTCTTCTGTAGCTGTAGAAACATGTTTTACTATTTTCAGCAGCAGTCCACACCGATGGGACATCCTAAAAGAAAATTTACCGAGCTCTCTTCACAGTTTTTCAGACACTAGGTGGTCGGCTAGAATTGAGGCAATGAGACCATTCGCAAACCATGTTCTAGGATTAATTAACACAAGCACTAAACGCATTAATTAAGCTAAATTTGACTGCACAAGCATACCGGCATTCTCAAGTACATCAACAATTTCTAGTATATCTTGCCGTACTCAATTTGGTTCAAAATACATAAATGGTTAATGTAAGAAAAGTCGTACTCCAGGCCAGAGACGCCACCATAGATGTTGAGGTCCGACATCTAGATGCCTTATTAGCTGATTTGAAGTTGATCAGGAACCAATGGGAAACATTTTTTTTCGGACACTCGAAAGAGAAAACCCAAAAGGCGTTTGGAAGATAATGGAAATGAGATGATTACGGATGATCCAAAGTCTGATTTTAAAAACAATACATCCTTGGTGATCGTTTATTCGGTAACCACTGGCATTACTGAACGATTTGCACTATGAGAAATTTGAATGAGACGTTTTCCTTTTTGTGGCAATTTGAAGACATGGATGAAACTACTGTTCGGGCGAGCGCAGCAAAACTGGTCGAAAAATACAAGTCGGACGTTTCTAAAAGCTTAGAATGCGAAATAGTTTCACTTGAAACTCATCTACGAAGCAAATTTTGATAAAGGTCTGTCACCATTGGAATTGCTAAAGGCCATCTATGTTCAAAATCTGTATACAATTTTCGCCAACATTTGTGTTGTTTTACGTATGTTTTGCACTATACATGTCACTGTAGCAAGTGCAGAACGTTCTTTCAGCGTCATTGCAAGAATCAAAAACTTTCATAGATCGTGTTCATCTCAAGAGCGAGTTTCTGGACTTGCCACGCTTTGTGTTGAATCCGTTTTGGCAATACAGTTAAATTTTGATATTATTATAAAAAAATTTGCAGCGAAAAAAGCAAGAAAAGCCGCTCTTTGATATCGCTTTTGATATTATAGAATTTATAATCATTATTATATTTATCAAAAATTTACTATAAAGTTACCAAATAACTAGAAAAGATTATTAATTTTATTTCCAGCTCTTAGTCCAAAAATCATTTAGTGGATGTTGCAACATTTTTTTTTTATGTAATCCATCAATAACGATTAATGGCGGAGACGTCATTAAATCAAATTAATCAATTGTATTAGTGGATTTTTTATAGGGGGCCCGTAAATTGTTTAGTCACGCGTCCGGATTTTCTCTCTACGGCCTTGGCTGCCTCTATTATTTTATTCAACATTGTGTAGCAAATGGTTTATGCTTCATATATATTAATAGGGCTCAAAAGCTTTCTTCATATTTCTTCCCCTATCAGTATTAATAACAACTTTTTCACAAGTAGGTCATTAAATTTTAATATCTTTAACATCTTTTGTGGAACATTTTCCCCTTAACAGAAAATTAACAGTGACAAGTGTTGTATAATTCCAAGTATTTATGTTATTTACTGAACAACTTCTTATGATATTGTAACGAATTTGCTTGCAAATCCTCTTATTTGCCTTTTTTCTAAGTTCGTATCACTAAACTGTTGAATAAATAACTCCAATATTGAATAATGGAAAAATAGCCTTTATTAAAGTACTTCACAATAAGACTTATAATTTGCAATTAGCTGGCTTAATAACCAAACTGATAGCTTAAATGAAACTGTCATTCAAAATAATACTGCTATTTCTCGTTAGATATCGTCTTAATCGAAACTGATTATTTCGCCTCTACCGCTGGTGCTTTTATACTCTTTGATTTCCTCGTGGCATCTCCTAGGCGCTTCCACAATTTACTTGGTTGCCGCCATATAATTATAACTACAGATGCACGTATATAGCTTCTCGTATGCGTGTATTTGTGAGCGACACTTCAACAATTACAATTGCATACTTTTGGGAGCATCTCTTCTCTGCTGCGTGTACGTACATATGTGTAAACATAATGTTTTATTCGTTTATGTAGATACAAGTGACTGTCTGCTTTATTGTTGTTGTGACTACATTTATTTAGCATCACACTAGGGATGTGAGTATCACCTGGTGTCACTCATATTCGCCACAATATGTATGTCGATTGCTGAGTGGAATATCACCCTATCTCGGCTGCCGTTTCAAAAAATGTCCTATTTAAGAATTGGTTTCAAAATCTCCTTATCTCAAAATATGATTGTAGAACTCCTCATCCCAGAATTTTTTTTTCATATGAACACCCCAGGTAAAGTCACAATGTATTGAACTTGAGCTCAGATAGGGCGTTTTTGAAATAGAAAGTCTGATATTCGAAGTCAGAGATATCTATCCTGAAAGACACATGAGATGAATATATGCGATTAGAGCTCAGTGACGGATCCACGGCTCTCCCCCAGCTCCAACCCAATTTAAATTTAGTATCAGCCTGAGAAAAAATAAATAAAATAAATGGGTATAGAAAAAAAAATTTTATAATTGTAAAAAATTCCCAAGCAATAATTTTTTTGTTCTTTCATATTAATTAGCTGAAAAATGTAGAATTTTTATTTCTAAAAATATACTTACAGGCCTAGTCTGAACAATACTGGAGAAAATTTCCTTGAATAAGCTTTGCTTAAGATAATCACTGTATACATTTTTCTATATAAGATATAATGCGAGATATACCTCCGAATAGTATTTACGCCGAGCTTCTCTTCCAATTTGCATCCTACTCATTTTAGTTTTTCCTACAAGTTGGAGGCACTGGTCCTCCATGTTTTACGCCGAATTTGAACGGAATTTCAAAGGCAGTTGAAATTTCGCTCTGAGAAGCTTTCCATGACGGAAACTGTCGAGGGGCAACCCCGCTCAGAAAAAGTTTTTTTAATTGAGAAAACTTGTTTCTGAATTTTTGATGTTGCTTTGCCAGGGATTTTCAGTGTGGTAGGTGGAGCACGCTACGCTATAAATTATAAGAGAAAATTCAAATTTGAAAACTGAATTTCACACGTGTCCGCCCGGAAAAGCAATTTATTAAAACATTTTTTTTTTCGAATAATCGTATTTAATTTTTTTTGTTGTTTTAGCAAACCTCCAACCACCAGTATATGTATTGTATATGTTTTTTTTTAATATTAACAGTTTCGCTGAAGTTTCACCTGACTGACTGGTGTCCCGTAAAAACGGATGCTTTTTGAGATTTTTCACACATATATACAAATATTCCAAGAGCAAGTTTCTATTACACCGGTCCACAAAAAAAATTTTTTTTTTGTACATGGGTTTTGCCCCATATATATTCGGATTCTATGTTCAATTCTATAAAAAAAGGAAATTACGAATCAAAAATATTTTGTTTTGTTTTGTAGAACTTAAAGCGATTTGAAAATTTTGCATTTTTGCACCAGGCTAATGTAGGTCCTTTCGCGCTATTTCGGTCGATAGAGGGCAGCGGGTAGCTACCTGATGCAGCGATGCATCGAAAAAAGATCTACTAAAGCACAACACACTCATCTTAAAAAAAAAAAAAAAATGTGGCTGAGAAACAGTAAAAAGGAGATAAAAGGTGCCAGATACACATGATTTTAGGTAGATTTGGCAATTCGTTAAGTACATATTAAGAAACTCATCGAAACTTTTACTAACGGATTGGCAGGCCTAGCAATAGAGCATGCCAGCTACCTGATAGCGTTTTTGTAAGTAAAATTTTTTTAAAAAGCTGTAGTTTCTTGGGTAACTCGTTGTGGGCGACACTATGTTTTTGCATATCACAGAGGAATGAAGACAAGAAGTTGTAAACGAGCGGCTAATTCGTTTTGCTATATATGTTGCGAATGTATTAAAAGAAGACAAAAAAAGTTTGATTTAACTAAAAACACAAGGATTTGCGAGACCTACCTAGCCTACTTCGGTCTACCTATTAAAAACCAGGACAAAAAATGGGCTCCACATGTTTCATGTAACTCTTGCAGAAGCATTCTCGAGCGTAAATTTATTTTCTCTTTTTTATTGTACTAACTGTTTCATATATATACATATATCTACATATATATATAATTGCATAATAACTGAAATACGTTTTATTATAGTTTGGTACCAAGATGAGAAAAGAGCCATGAAGTTCGCAGTGCCGAGTATTTGGAGGGAACCGAGTAATCATGACACTGATTGCTATTTTTGTGTAGTGAAACCACTGAAAGGGAAACGTTTAAGGAAAACAATATATCCGGAATACCATCGGCATCCGCTCCAGTACCACATTCGGAACAAAATCCTGTACCTGATCCACCTGTGTTGGAAAAGCAACTATTCCCTCAAGGCAGCTTTCAAACACCGAGTTTATCTGGATCCGTACATTCCAAATTTGTTCCTCAATTTGAACCAGGAATACCACATCTCATCAACTCTGAAGATCGCAATGACTTAATAAGAGACTTAAATCTATCAAAAGACAAAGCATAGTTATTAGCATCGCGGCTTAAACAACGAAATTTACTTACTTCTGATGTTCGAATATCTCGGCAAAGAAAGCGTCATGATGAATTTTCTTGTTTCTACTGTAAGGAAGGTGAACTCTGTTTTTGCTATGACGTGAAAGGTTTATTTGAACCAATTGGTATTTCTTGTAATACAAATGAATGGTGCCTCTTTATCGACAGCTCAACAAAAAGTCTAAAAGCAGTTCTACTACACAATGAGAACAAATTTCCATCTATTCCACTGGGGCGTTCCATACATCTCAAAGAAAATTATGACAGTATTAAAATGCTATTAACTGCAATCAAATATACGGAGTATAAGTGGGAAGTTATTGGAGACTTCAAGATGGTTTGTTTTTTTACTGGAATTAAAGGTGGATATACCAAACACTCCTGTTATCTTTGCCTATGGGATAGCAGAAATGATGCCGCCCACTATCGCCAAAAACATTGGCGTGAACGTACTGAGTATGGAGTGGGAAGATTCAATATTAAACATAAAGCAATTGTCGATACTAAAAATATATTGATGCCGCCATTGCATATTAAATTGGGCCTTATTAAACAATTTGTGAAGTCTCTTAATATTGAGTCTAAAAATTTCAAATATTTGCAGACTTTTGTTCTCAAAGCTGTCAGAGGCGAAAATTAAAGCTGGAGTCTTTGTTGGCCTTCAAATAAAAAAAATTATGAACTGCGATATTTTCCTGGACCTACTTAACAATGAGGAGAAACTAGCGTGGAACAGTTTTAAGGCAGCAGTTCATGGCTTTCTTGGAAATCATAGGGATGAAAATTATGATGAGCTGATAACTGGTGATTACGAATTTTTCCGCCATCGGATGTAGAATGTCGCTAAAGATGCACATGTTACATTCACATCTGGATAAATTCAAAGATAATATGGGAGCTTATTCAGAAGAACACGGGGAGCGATTCCATCAAGATATAATACAGTTTGAGAAACGCTACCAAGGCCAGTATACGGAAAGCATGATGGGGGAATATATTTGGACGTTAATAAGAGAAAATGTTACCGAATATGGCAGGAAAAGCAGGAAAAATCATTTTTAAACATTTAGACTGTATAATAAAACTAAATTTATAAGAATAAAGCTTAAATGGATTTTTACTATACAAGAATATATCAAATCTATGTCAAATTTTGATGAATTTTCATGTTTTCCGTTTTTCTCATTTATTTCGAACAAAACCATATCAAAAACTTTTTTATGTTCATATTATGATCTGGGTGCAAAAGCAATAAAAAAAATATACGCACGACCCATGTACAAAAATGTTGTTGACCAGTGTTATTATTTGTACATATACAACACAATATTAATGATGTTAATACTTTGTCCCGTACCAACCAGTGGCAATTATTGTCAAGAGCGGGTGGAATGATCCAAAGCTGCCTCCGCTTAAGATGACGTAGACGACTTCCCTCTAGAATCAGAGCTCTCCCTGAACATTGATTTCCAGGTTGCCCTTTTCGTTCTGGCAGAAATTTTTTCTCTATTCTTTTCGATCAGCCATATAGCTTTATGGATCTTTTGATGTTTAAACTTTGAGCTGTGGTTACGCGGCATAGGCTTCCACACGTCTAAATCCCCCATTTTTCTACATACATTAATTTTATTTATAAGCCATATACTGTATTACACTGGATTGTACTGTAATACATCTTGTTATACCAATGAATTGCACTTAACTTTAAAGTTCCCATTGGGAACATTCATGGGCGGGTGGCAACCTATGTCGCGTAAAACCACCAAAACGAATTCGCCGCAATGTGCAGTGGGGCGATCCGTCATCACAGACAGCTGTCAGAGCGGCCATCATTTTTATTATGATTATTGTAATTTTGCAAGGCAGTCGACAAAACTTGAAGTTTCGCTAATTAATTTTTTTCCTTTGGTGCGAGCAAGAATTAATGCAAATCAAATCATCATTTCGTTCCTTTGTGCATAATAATTTGAACACCCGAAGTATTGTGATTCGCAAGTCCGCTGTTCTTCGGAAATATATATCCTAGTGAAGTTATAACTGAAATACGCGTTTTTCATCATCTTTATAAACTTTAACAAAAGCTTCGTGCTAAGATACAATCATTTACGCAGTTGAATAAAATAAGTCTCCGTAGTTGTGAACTAGCGATTATTCGCCAATACTGAATTGCGTTTCATATGTTCCTTTCGTAAAAGAGGCAGCGACCACAAGAACCACATTAACGCCCCATCATCGCCATCATCGCTATTGAGAAGCCACCGGCCATCCCAACACAGCGTCACTAGCCACGTTCATACAGCGGCACCTAACCAAATTCTGCGGCATTTTCATTTGGTGCTAGTGCGGCATTGAGGTAAACAACACCATACGAAACAGCCGGGTGTGGAATATCAGAAGGTAATAAAAAGCAGTAAGACACCTCCTCAGCCATCTAGACAGTCCGCAGCGCTACCTGCAAACCGGAGAGTACTCATTCTCTAAATTAACTAGTGGTCCTTTACGGATTACTGCGCTCGGTTCGGCACAACCTAGATCCAAGATAACACCGAGGCATCCCTAAAAATAAAAGATAAAAATATAGATGTATTCTGGGAAAGGGTACAGAGCGCATATGACGCCGTCTTAGAGGCAGATGACAACGACCTTCCCGAAGACTTAAAGACCTCAGCTTTCAGTAAATACCGAGCCTGCCTTATAGCGTATGAGGACACAAAGGCAAGAATAGGTGATCACCTCCAGCTCATGGTAATAAGCAATCCCGTCCCCACTACAACCACCACTCCCCAATAAAGTTCCGGGATGCACCTCAAAGTACCCGCCTGTGACACCGAAGTCTTTTACGGGAGTTATGATCAATGACCGTCTTTCCGTGACATGTTCACGGCGGTCTATATCAACCACCCCTAACTCTCGAGCACCCAAAAACTGTACCACCTCAGGTACAATACCCAAGGAAAAGCGGGCCAGATAGTAAATCAATTCCCACTTAGTGATGCCAACTTTGCTCTGGCTTGGGAAGCTCTGAAATCCCGATACGAAAATAAAAGAGTCCTGGTCGAAAATCAAATCCGAATTCTCATGAATCTAAAAGCGATTCAATCGGAAAACAGTGATGAAATCCAAAGACTGCAATCTTCCGTTAATAACTGCCTCCAGATATTAGCAACCCAACAAGTCTCGACAGATATTTGGGATCCCATAATAATATATCTGGTAACCTCAAAACTCCCAGAAAATACTGTTGCGCTTTGGGAACAGTCGGTCAACTCGAGAAGAGACCTCCCGAACTGGTCCCAAATCGATCAGTTTCTGACCACTCGCTACGAGATAGTGGAAAGGGTGAATCAATGGCGACCAGCCAAACCCCTGCCGACCCAACTGTCGATCCCAGAGCGTAGAAAATTTGCAAAAGAAAACAATATGTGCGAAAATTGTCTATCCCAAACCCACCTCTTAAGAGATTGCACAAGCACAAGAACGTGCCTTCACTGCCAAGGGCGACACAACTCCACCCTAAACGACACCGGAGTATCTCAACAAGCCCCTGGATCTCGAAGAACAACATCCCAAGTGGTGTTAGGCAGCGACCTCATTCCCCAAATAATGCTTGATGGCATCGAGAAAATCTCTCCCAATTTGCTAGCACATAACACCATATTTGGCTGGAATATAAGCGGCCAAATCCCCGAAAAGGTGACAGCGACCTCTACCCAAGCCTGGGAAGTGTCTGAAGTATTAGATCAACAGCTCAGGCAGTTTTGGGAAATAGAAGAAGTTCCCAGGCCCTCAATGATAAATCCCGAATATCGCATACGTGAAATTTTTTATCAAAACACCACCACTCGTATGGGTGACGGTCGATATATGGTTCGGCTCCCTTTTAAACCAACATTCCCGAACGATATCGACTTAGGTCAATCCCGTACTGCAGCCCTACGACAGTTCCACGGCGATGAACGTTCCCTCTCAAAAAAGGGCGATCTCAAACAGCAGTACGACCAGGTACTCGAAGAATATCTGTCCCTATGGAAGAATGCAGCCCCAATGAAGTAGAATGCGAAGGCAAATACTACTCTTTCTATCTCCCCACCATGCGATCGTTAAGCCAGAACAGAAAACGACAAAGGTCCGTGTAGTGTTCAATGCGTCGAGAATATCCGGTTCCGGTCACTCCCTAAACGACGTTTTATTCACTGGCCCACTCTCCAACCTGATTTATGGCTTATGATACTAACATGGCGCACGTATCAATACGTCTTCAATGGCGATGTTGAAAAAATGTACCGCCAAATTCCCCCACATCCCGATGATCAAGACTACCAGAGGATCATCTTTCGCATATCTCCAAATGGCCCAATAAAGGGTTTCAAGTTGAAATCCGTAACTTTCGGGGTCAATTTCGCGCCATACTTGGCTATAAGAAATCTGCAGGAGCTCTCGAAAGATGTAGGCAACTCCCACCCAAGCGCAGCCACCATACTTAAAACCGATACTTATGTGGACGATATCCTATCTGGTAGCCATGATCTTCAGTCAGCTAAGCAATCCCTTACGGAAGTAATATCCGCTCTCTACTCAGCCGGCTTCCCATTAAAGAAGATAACAGCAAACCTTCCCAATATTCTACAGTCAATACCAAAAACAGATTTGTGGACACTAATTTCCTCGAGTTCGAAAAATCGAGCACCGCCAAGACATTGGGCATCCAGTGGAAAGCCCTAACGGATACATTCTCGTATACCGTCGACTCAAATCCGGCATCCACTGCAGCCACGAAGCGGCAAATTCTCTCCTCCATAGCAAAACTTTTCGATCCCGCAGGGTGGCTAACGCCAATTATGATCCAAGCAAAAATCTTTCTGCAAGAGCTATGGCAAGACGGGACTGACTGGGCTGAGCCAGAGAAACCCCTCCGTCTCATCAAGTGGACGCAGTTCGCCGAAAATCTCCCAACGATCTCGGAGATTCAAATACCACGCTGGATAAACTACCATCCCGATAAACCAGCTGAGCTCCATGGCTTCTGCGACGCCTCGGAAAAGGCTTATTGCGCGACACTTTACGTAAGAACCACCGTAGGAACTCAAGTCTTCTCTCACCTTTTAGTCTCTAAAGGGAAAGTGGCCCCCTAAAAACCATAAGTTTGCCACGACTAGAGTTATGCGGCGCGGTCTTATTAGCCAAGTTAGTCGCAGTTGTCCAATCCCATCTCGGCCTCAATTATCGAAAGTTAACCATGTGTTCTGACTCCGAAATCGTTTTAGCCTGGCTTGAGAAACCACCTCATTCCTGGAAAACCTATGTCTCCAATCGAACTGCGCAGATTATCGACCTCATCGGCAATGCCACTTGGCGACATGTGCGCAGCAAGGATAATTCCGCACTAGAGGATGCACCCCCTCGAGCTATCTAGTTCATCCCTATGGTGGAATGGTCCAGAGTGGCTTTCCCGACCCCCCGAGGACTGGCCAACACCAACGGCCATAAACATTGTACCCCCCAAACTTCGCCGAGTCGAAGCACTGCATGCCGCTGAGGAGACCGACGATATCCTAAATCGGTTTTCCTCTTACTCTCGAGCTCTGCGCGTCATTGCATACGTTCTGAGGTTCATACGTCGGGCGAAATATGCAGTAAACGGCATCCATGATCCTGTCACCGTCTCGTTATCTCGTACCGAACTCAAACGATCGAAACACCGTCTGATCATCGCGGCCCAAACCCGACACTTCGGTCCAGAACGAGCCTACCTAGGGGACTCGAAACCCCTAGGGAAACGTAGTTCCCTGTTGGTACTTGAATCTTCGTGGATACCAACGGGATTCTCCGTGCCAACGGACGGTTAGTAAACGCCGATATGACCTACAATGAGGGTCATCCCATCATTCTTCCCGAAAAGGCTAGATTTTCTACCCTCTACATAAGGATTCTACACGAGGCCTTCCTCCATGCGGACGTCCGCCTCATGCAACAAACTGTAAGACAAGAGTTCTTCATAGCCCGGCTCAAACCCCTAATGTTGTTGTTGTTGTTGTGGAGTCCAAGGAAACTTGCTGTTTCAACAGGGGTGGACCATAAGGAAAGGGGTGCTAGAGGCGTTGGTTCCACATTACAATTAAAGAGATGGTTGGTGTCATGTGGGGACACATTGCAAGCGGGGCATACATTTTGTATGTCGGGGTTGATTCTGGATAGGTAAGAGTTTAACCTGTTACAGTATCCAGAACGAAGTTGAGCAAGAGTGACACGCGTTTCCCTGGGGAGTATGCGTTCCTCTTCCGCGAGCTTTGGATACTTTTCTTTAAGTACTAGATTCACCGGGCAATTCCCGGCATAAAGGTCCGACGCCTGTTTATGGAGCTCACCAAGGACCTGCTTGTGTTTTTCCCTTAATACGGCTGGGTTCTCAGGTGCCGTATTTCCTCAAAATGCTTACGGATATGATTCCTTAAGCCCCTAGGCGGTTCTGGTTCATCAATCAGATGTCTGTTGGGATGCTCAGGTTTCTGGGTATTCTACAGGAACTGTTTGGTCAGCATCTCATTTCTCTCCCTGATGGGAACATTCTCGCCTCATTATGCAGTTGGAGTTCCGGGGACATAAGAAGACAGCCCGTGGCAATGCTGAGAGCAGTATTTTGGCAGGCCTGTAGCTACTTTCAGTGGGTTATTTTTAAGCTTGACGACCATATGAGTGACGCATAGCACGTAATCGGCTGGCTAATTGCTTTGTATGTAGTCATGAGCGTTTCTTTATCTTTTCCCCAAGTACTGCCAGCGAGGGATTTGAGGACTTTGTTACGGCTCTGAATTCTCAGAACAATTGCGGCTGCGTGCTCACCAAAATATAGATCCTGATCAAACGTCACACCCAAGATTTTGGGGTGTAGGACAGTCGGTAGCGTAGTGCCATCCACGTGGATGTTCAAAATGGTCGACATTTGGGACGTCCATGTTGTAAATAAGGTCGCGGAAGATTTAGTCGGTGATAATGCCAGGTTTCGCGAGAAGAAAAAACTGGAGAGATCAGGGAGGTAGCCGTTTATTTTATTGCATAGCTCATCGATCTTTGGGCCTGGGCCTGTGGCCATTATTGTGCAGTCATCGGCGTAGGAAACGATTGTGACTCCTTCCGGTGGTTAAGGTAGCTTAGATATGTAGAAATTAAACAAAAGTGGGGATAGGACACCACCCTGTGGCACCCCTTGTTTAATTATCCTTGGTTTTGATGTTTCGTTTCTAAATTGCACCAATGCCTGCCGACCACCCAGATAATTTGCGGTCCACCTTTTAAGACATGGGAAAAGGGTAGACCCTTCCAGGTCTTGCAGTAACGAGCCATGGTTACCGTATCAAAAGCTTTTGATAGGTCTAACGCTACGAGTACTGTTCTATGGTGGGGGTATTGATTTAAACCGCAATTTATCTGGGTGCTAATGGCATTTAGCGCGGTGGTAGTGCTATGGAGTTTTCTGAAGCCATGCTGATGAGAGGCTAGCTGCAAATTTGCTTGGAAATAAGGGAGCAAAATAGCTTCAAGCGTCTTTGCTACTGACGATAGGAGAGATATCGGACGATACGACTCTCCTATGTTAGCTGGTTTCCCAGCCTTTTGTAGCGGGACCACCTTGGCCATTTTCCATTTCTCGTGTATAACAAAGGTGGAAAGAGACAGGTTGAAGACATGCGCTAAATATTTGAAACCCTCTTTCCCTAGGCTTTTAAGCATTAGCATGGCTATGCCGTCTGGGCCCACTGTTTTGGATGGTTTAGCACGACCAATGGCGTCCTCAACCTCTTTAGCGGTGATGGTGATTGGTGACGCGCTGAATTTGTGTTTATGTGCGTGCCTATTGGCTCTCCGTCTATCTTTGTCGACCGTAGGATGCATTATATATTGTCGGCAGAAAGCGCTCGCGCATTTTTTCGCATCGGACAGCACTTTGTCGCCAAAGGCGATGAAAACTTTGTCTTTGTACTTAGTCGGACTCGATAGGGACTTTACGGTGGAACAAAGTTTACCCATACCGGTAGAGAGGTTACAACCTCTTAGGTGCTCCTCCCATTTCGCCCGCTTGTGTTCGTCCACAAGCAATCTGATGCGTTGATTTATACCCCTTATTTGGGGGTCGCCTGGATCAAGCTGTCTTATAAGGTCACGTTCTCTCGCTAAGTTTGCGGCCTCCGCCGGGAAGTGGGCCGGATTTCGGGAATTCTCCCGGCGGGAATGAAACGTGCCGAGGCGGATTCAATGACCTTACCGAAGGCAAGCTCCCCTTGGCGGGCATCAGTCGGAATACGGAGGGCAGCAAAGCGGTTGTCTGTAAAAGATTTATATTCTTCCCACTTTCCTTTTTTGAAGTTTATGAAAGTGCGTTTTTCGGTGACGGTGAAGTCGGCGGTACGCTCGAGCGAAATAAGTATAGGCAGGTGGTCGGATGCCAATGTTACCATCGGCTGCCAGTTGACGCAGTTTACTAGTTCTGCGCTCACGATTGAGATATCTGGCGAACTGTGACAGCTTCCTACCATACGTGTGGAGGCGTCTCCGTTTATTGTGCAGAACGTCGTTTCTTCTATTTGATCCGCCAACATCTCACCCCTACTGGCGCCCGCAAGTTTGAGTGTCATAGATCGTGATGGGCATTGAAATCGCCTAAGATAATGCGATTGTTGCCAGTGAGTAAGGCTCTGATATTAGGGCGGTATCCACTGGGGCAACAGGTAGCATGAGGGGTGTAGCTGGTGATGATTTCTAGGTTTGCATCGCCTGACCGGACAGATAGGCCTTGACGTTCTAAGGCAATGTCCCTGCGGTCGATACCAGGATCAAATATAAAATATTATATATATATTGCACAGAGTGGTGTACGATAAACGCGAGGCCGCCTCCATTTCCGCTCTCGCCGTCTTTCCTGTGGACATTATACTCAGAGCAGGTCTGCAATGCAGATCTTGCTTTGAGTTTAGTCTCTTGAATCGCAGCAATGCGGATGTTGTGCCGCTTCATGAAAACGACTATCTCCGTAATTTTCCCAGTTAGTCCATTACAGTTGAACTGCAGAATTCTGAAGGGCATAAGGGGAGACGCCGTCACTCTGGGGGTAAGTGACGGGTGACTACGCCTGGGTTGTGGAAGGCCAGGACGCAATTGCTGTAGTGGCCCTGGGACTGGGCGTCCTTGAGCAAGCATTGGGGTACCCGAATGATTTGGGTTTGCGACCTGGCAACATGGTGCAATGAAACACGTCGGGGGGTTGCCGTCGCGGAGACCAGAACATCTAAGAAAGTGGCACCACCCAAGACAGGAGCTGCATTGGGCGGATGTCGCAAACATATATATTCTGTGCTGGCAAACGGTGCAAACGGTAGTAGGGACTAAGAGTCTGTTTCCCTGACCTACACGATTGCTGCCGGAAAAGAGGGGGAGAGAAGACGGGGGCAGGGGCTGATGCTCAGAATTGGTACCGACTCTACTACGAAGGTAGTAGTTATGAGTGGTAGCAGCTGTTTGAGTTGTTGGCGCCGTGGGGCGCGAGCAGCAGCGGGTACTTGTTGTGGCTTGCTGAGCAGCGGGGCTGCTGGAAGGTAGTGGGGGCGCTTAGGCGTAGACTACAGGACGCCGTTGGGTGTGAACAGCAAGGAGGCACAAAAGATTTATAAAAGTTACGTGGACGTCGGGTTTCGGGATCAAGCCCAGAACAACCTGTCTGATGCAACCATCCCTTCCACGAGACACACCGAACAGAGTATGACCGTCCTAAAAATATTCTTTTCCGGCAGATGCAGCAAAAACATTTCTCAAGACCGGGGTCAGGAGACGGACCCGGATTAGATTCGATGCCTTCCCGGAGTAAGAGAATATGGATCAGTCCTGCTGCAAGGAGCTGCTGGGAGGATGACAATTGGTGGAAGGGACGCAACAAATTAAATGGGGTCACACTGAAATGACAGTCCTTGGTCGGGAAAAATCCCGAGTCGCTCGGGTATATAGAACCGACTGCCTCGGGAAGCGCACCTAATAAAAAGGTGCATTTTCCAATGTAAAGCATACACCCTTCATAAGCAACAAACGCACTCCCAAATAATGGCAGCTTTACCCCCCGAACGATGCACCTTCACGCCCCCCTTCATCACCGGCCCGTTTCAAATAAAAGCATCTATGCTCCGGTCTCCCAAGATGATGAATGGCTATGTTGCCGTCTTTGTTTGCTTCGCTACTAAAGCCGTACACTTGCAATTATGTTCCGACCTCACCACCAAAGCATTCCAAGCAGCCTTCGCCCGCTTCGTAGGATGCCGAGGATATCCAGCAAAATGTTGAGCGACAACGGCACCACCTTCTTAGGCGCTAAGCGAGCCAGGGAAAAGGAGTTCGTATCCTTCCTCAAAGAAGTCTAATCCGATTACGAGCAGAAGCCCCACAAGGAATTAATTGGAAGTTTATACCCCCGGGGCGCCTCACATGGGCGGATTATGGGAATTCGCTGTCAAAACTTTAGAACCCACTTTAAAAGGATCGTCGGAACGCACAGCTTCACTTTTGAAGAATTTTCTACTTTATTAACATGAATAGAGGCTGTCTTAAACTCTCGCCCCATCTCCCAACTGTCTCAAGACCCAAGCGATCTCACGGCCCTCACACCGGGTTATTTCCTACGAGGCGCGCCCCTGCTTTCCATCCCCGAACCTAACTGTGAACGGTTGAAAATTTTACATCATCAGTTCAGCAAACGCTCGAAGAATGAAGAAGCGATACCGATGGAAGACAACCCAACCTCCTCCTCAAAAGGGCGACCTCGTAGTCATCAAGGAAGACAACCTACCCCCTACCGAGTGGCGCCTAGACGCGTGGAAGACACCCATCTCGGCAGAGACGGCCATATTCTAGTAGTCGACGTACGTACACAGAATGGCGTATTCACCAGGCCCATTACAAAATTGTGTTTTCTACCGCCCTCTGAGCCTGACTCAAGCCCTCAAGGCTCGGTAGCATCCCCAGAACATAATACAATCCAATTCCCTGTGCTATCGTAAGATCTACATATATAAACTGAACCCATGCCAACTCTCCACTCCAAAATCATGAGTGACTAAACTTTATTTTCTCCTATCTTCCTCAGATGGATCCCCAACGCCCTCCAGTCCCTGTACCACGCCGCTCGCTAGCATTACAGGGGGCAGTGCCCACAGCTCGCCAACGACGTGCCGAAGTCCTGCCCGATTACCGACGATGCCGTGCTCTGTGTTCGCTGCCATGCAGCCCCAACAACGCGCCTTGGTCGCACGGGCACACAATTATTGCACAAACTGCTTAGCACTGTCACACGCCACACGCGAATGTTCATCCAGCGAGCGCTGCCACATCTGCGAACTCCCTCACCATACGTTGTTGCATCGAGACACCGGGAGCCGCAAACCCCGAACGTAGAGCAACCACCAAAGCGCCAACGCCATTCATCGCACCGCCATCGCAGCAGTGGGAACTTCCAGCCACCACAACCACCACCCGCTGCAAGAATATCCAGCGTTCGCCGTAACCAATGCGCACCGACCGTGCCTAATCGTACTATACGATGCACCACTACCGGCTTGCGAACCTCAAGTTATAAACATAAAGTTGGGAAAATACTAATTCAAAAAGCAGTTCGAGCTCTGACCCAGCAGCAACACACTTTAGGCACTTAGTACGCCTATGCGGGCCAGGATGGTTACGCGGCATAGGCTTCCACACGTATAAATCCCCATTTTTCTACATACATGAATTTTATTTATAAGCCATATACTGTATTAGACTGGATTGTACTGTAGTACATCAATTAATTGCACTTAACTTTAAAGTTCCCATTGGGAATATTCATGGGCTGGTGGCAGCCTCTGTTGCGTAAAACCACCAAAACGAATTCGCCACAATGTGCGCTGTCAGAGCGGCCATCATTTTTATTATGATTATTTTAATTTTTTAAGGCAGTCGACAAAACTTGAAGTTTCGCTAATTAATTTTTTTCCTTTGGTGCGAGCAAGAATTAGTGCAAATCAAATCATCATTTCGTTCCTTTGTGCATAATAATTTGAACACCCGAAGTATTGTGATTCGCAAGTCCGCCGTTCATCGGAAATATATATCGTAGTGAAGTTATAACTGAAATACGCGTTTTTCATCATCTTTATAAACTTTAACAAAAGCTTCGTGCTAAAATACAATCATTTACGCAGTTGAATAAAATTATTTTCCGTAGCTGTGAACTAGCGATTATTCGCCAATACTGAATTGCGTTTCATATGTCCCTTTCGTAAAAGAGGCAGCGACCGCAAGAACCAAATTAACGCCCAATCATCGCCATCATCGCTATCGAGAAGCCACCGGCCATCCCAACACAGCGTCACCAGCCACGTTCATACAGCGGCACCTAACCAAAATCTGCGGCATTTTCCTTTGGTGCTAGTGCGGCATTGAGATAAACAACACCATACGAAACAGCCGGGTGTGGAATATCATAAGGTAATAAAAAGCAGTAAGACACCTCATCAGCAATCTAGACAGTCCGCAGCGCTACCTACAAACCGGTGAGTACTCATATGAAAACTTTTCGGGAAACAGCGAAGTCGATTGCCCTCACTCCAATAATTGATATCTGAAATTTCTGTGTAAATTTATTTTTATGAACAATATGCATATCTACATTTTTTCATCGCCAAATACATGGGAAAAAGCGGTAGATACTTCAGATCTCGGTATGTAGTGGGCTTAAGTATAATAACGAAAAAAAAACCCAAGGCGTTCCTACCGATCAAGTCAATAGTGGCTACCGAAAAAATCTATTTTGTAACGTGAAACATTGTTATATAGATAAAATATAATCATTTATAAATAAACGCACATGTTTAGTTACGCATGTTTTACAATTGGCTCATATGTATATATTTCTCACAGGGTCATATATAATCTATAACCATATTTGCATATTTAGTATTTCATATTCCATTGCATTTATGTTTCACTCAATTTATACCTTTTATTGTAAGTTACTGTTTTATACTATTTTCACACACACGACTTATTGAAAAATAAAGGCAGGTTTCTACATTAAGGCGCTTATTGAGCTCAATCTTCCCTACAAAATTCGAATCTATAATTATTTCATTAGTGACTAATCGAATGCCTAATGAAATCAAAAGCCCAATGCACCTCTGCTGGCAGTGTTCCGCTTCTTAGTTTTTTGTGTGTTCAGTGCTTAAAAATGTCATTTGTCAAAGTAAATGTCATTGTCTGTCATATAGCATTGTCATTTTATTCGCTTGACATTTCATCCTTCATACTAATCGAGCAACTATTTCTGTGTGAAAGCAAAAATTTACGATTTCATTAGAAAGTGAAATGAGATCATTAAGTTTCTCAGCAATTCCGAATTGTTCGACATTTGGGTATTAAATGGAAAAAACAAAGAATCAATCTCAAAGTGGGTGTTCGGAAAAATAAGTGCAAGTCTCACAAAACGGAAAATTCAAGAAATTAACAAACAAATTGCAAAATTTGACACCTATTTTTTAAAAAATTCAAGGGAGATATTGAACGATTCAAGAGTAAACATCAGAGGTGGTATTTTCGGCATATGGTAATAAAAATTGGAGAAAAAGATTGTGCGAAGCCTAGTAGGGTGGGACGCCCCTCCTTGACATATTCTGAAGGCGGTACTAGATTAAAAAGAAAATTAGCTGCTGAGCTTTTGGCTAAACATGAGCATAATACAGATATACTTACCTCCGCAGCTGCTATGGGAGTTAGGAAGTCAAGACGTAACGACGTGGCACTTGTGTTAAAGGAGACATTGACTACACCTAGCAAATTTAGTGAAGTTAGAAAGAAGCTTGAGTATCAAGAGCCCATTCCCATAACTCTTAATGAAGCTTTGGCCTTTTTGTTTGAAAATGGTTTAACTAAAACAACATATAACAACACGAGACTTCTAAATAAAAGTAAAAATTGCACTATATATCAGAGTTATAAGCAGTTGATTGAGGCTAAAGTAAAATGCAGATCTTCTGGAATTCATGTCTCGGAAACTGTCGCTTATGTATCATTACAAAATCTGTCGAATCGTACTGTTGAGCGCATAATTACAATGCAACAGGTCCTTTTTGATCAATTTCCTGACATTAGGAATGTCAAACTAATAGCCAGCTTTGGTTTTGACGGTTCGAATGGACAAAGCATATATAAACAGAACTTCTTAGAAGAAAAACCGAAATCGCTTGATCAATCTTTGTTCGTCACAACGGTAATACCATTACAGTTACTCGATTCTACTGGCCGAATAATTTGGATTAACCGTTCTCCGCAATCTATCAGGTTTTGCAGGCCCCTTAAAATAGAATATGCCAAAGAAACAACGGAACATATTTTAAAGGGAAAGGCTAATTTGGATACACAAATTGAAGACTTGCAACCGTTTGTGTGTTTTATAAAGAGAACTATTACTGCCGAGTTTGAACTGCACATGACTTCAATTGATGGAAAAGTCTTGAATATATTGACAGGGAATATTTCCTGTCAATAATGTCCGCTATGTGGAGCAAAGCCCATGGAATTTATAAAAACTACTGACCTGAATTCCGAATGTTTCAAACCAAGGCATGGAAGCCTGCAGTATGGCGTGAGCCCCCTTCATGCGTGGATCCGTTTTCTGGAGTTTGTGCTGAAAATATCTTATAGGATAGGGTAAATAAATGGCAAGTAAGAGACCGTTCACAAAATTTTAGCGCACGGTTCTCAGATTATTTCCGCTTCTGCACTTCCGGTTGGCTGTCTTGGAGACAATGCTTCGGAAGCTCGAAATAAATTTTATAAGCACGATAGGCTATCATACGCTCGAAAAAACAGTCGAACTAACAATATGTTTGATGTTTTCCATAGAGCTATGGACTCTTCGGATCCATTGCTATCTACCCTTTGTCTTACTAAGAGAAGATCTCAAAATCTACATAAGGCTCTCCCACTTGATGTAATTAGTCTTTTGAAACCAGCAAGTCATATTTCTAATGAAGATTGTGCTAATATATCTTTCAATGACAACGATAACGTTTCAGATGAGGACGACTTAGGTTAGGGTTAGGTTAGAGTGGCTGCCTCCGCTGTCCGAGCGGAGACTCACGTAGGCCGTTGTGGCCCGTTGTGCTACCACGCGGGGGTGGGGGTCCCTATTTCCTGTTACCCTACTTTCGAAGAAGAAGAAAGTTTAGACCCCAGTGAGGCTAAACCAGCGCGTTTGCCTAATGAAAGGCAAGATGTCGTTTGGGTTTATAGATTCAAGCTCAGCAAGGCACCCAAAGGAGTGTCTGTGGAGGCATTGTACCTAGTTTTTGACAGTGCGGGGCAGTGGCACAGATAGTGCACAACACTTTCTATCTCCTCCTCGTCCCTACAGCTGCGGCAGAAGTCATTTGTCTGCAGGCTCATATAGGCACCGTGAGTGACCATGAGACAGTGACCTCTAGGAAGGCCCACTAGTGGGCTTATAGAGATACGGTTTAGCAATATCACCGATCGCGATCTCTTTTCATCCAGCTTAGGCCACATTTGCTTGGATATACTACATGTAGGTTCCTTCGCCCATCTGGCGTTTGCCTGATCCGTAAAAAGAGATCGCAGGTAGTATTTGCAAGTGTTTAGAGGAGGGCTGGCCCAACCAGCGGAGGTTATTGTTTGCAAGTTGGTGCCTTCCCTAGCTAGCTCATCCGCGGCGCAGTTTCCTGAGATGTCACAGTGGCCAGGAACCCATAATATGCTTAGGTTGCAATTTTCAGCTAGTTTTTTGAGGGTTTCTCTGCACATCAATGCCACTAGTGACGAGGTTTTACTGCATTGCAGGTATTTTATGACAGCTTGGCTGTCAGAGAAAAAAAAGAGGACGACTTGCATGGTATATTCATTTCATTTGGATGTGGAATCTATTTAAATTTTAATTAAAATGGAAACAATCGATTTGTCAACTTTCAACTACTTAGCTGCATTAGTTTAATTTATGCCAAAAAAATGGAATTGGGACCAATGTGCAATGTAAGTGAAGTAACGTTAAGTTGATGAGAGATAGCGCTATGACGAAAGCTCTTTTCGAGCTACTATAAAAGCGCGATTGTTTGAGTTTTCTCCTTCAATTGTGTTCAACTCTCGAAGGCGTTAAATAAAGGGGTAAGTAAATTAATTAGCAAATATTTGGTTGCCGAAAACAAGTGAATGGCGGAAAGCTGGTCGTTGCTTTGGCAGTAGTATACATATATGTATGTACATGGGAACGGTGCAAAGTTGGTCGCTAGTGAATACAAGTGATTATTTACAATGCCTATTGCCACCATGTAGGGGTCTATATAGTTATTGTCTTCTCTAAGTGAATGATGCAAAGTCGGTCGTTAGGGATACAATTAGCTGTGTACAGTTGTCCATGCTATGAATGTTGTCCCCATATGTTTTAATTATTAACCCAGCGTACCTTTTAGATATGCATGTTTTATTCTAGGTTCTTACTATCTACACTAGTTACTGTACGATTATATCATCCAATCTGTAACCACAATTATTGTAACTACCCACGACCTTAATTATATTAAGTAAAGTACAGAAAAGTTCTCTGCACAACAATCCACGCGTTGAAAGTTTATTTCTCAGTCCTCTGTTAAAAATTGGCGCCCAACATAGTGGCAAACCTCTTGAATTTCAGCCCTGCCCGTCGAAGCGAACCGAAGAAAAATAGTAAAATGGCCACTCTTACCAGTGAAGAATTTAGCGAATTTCTTCAAGCACTCAATTAAAGTTTAGGCTCATTTAGCAGTTGCATTGATCGATTTAATGAAGAGCGTAGCTCCACAAAGTTTGAGGTATTATTGGCGGCTGTTCTGACATTCAAACCAGTCGAGAAAATAAGCGATTCCGATGCAATTAATGGTAAGCCCATAGTACTTGAGGGCGACGCAGCAGAATGGTGGTAGGGTGTAAAGTCCAAAGCCGAAGCTTTTAGCGACGTTGTGCATACGCTCCGTCAAGTGTTCTCTCCTCTCAAGCCATCTTGGCGGTTATATGTCGAAATTTTCGAATCCAAGCAGCAACGAAATGAACCAACGGATACTTTTATCCGAAGAAAGCGTGCCTTATTTTCCCAGTTGACAAATGTGCCAACAGAAGGTGACCAGATTGATATTGTTTTTGGGTTGTTGCACCTTCAAATTAGAGATAAGGTATGCCGTTCCCGTTGTTGATTTTGATGGGCTATTGTAAGAAGAACGTGAAGCAGAAATGTCTTTGAATGAGCGCAGGAGACAAATTATAAACGCTGATCCGCAAAGGTTAAGTGGTCCAGCTCGCTGTATTCCGTTCGGCTGGCGTTAACAACCGGCTCGCAAATTCTAAAGCGTGTTCTCGATTTTTCTCCCCCTGGAGTAAAACTGCTCCCAACGCGTACGAACTTGCGTCAGTTTTAGTCAGCGGTCAATAAAACGTCTGTACCAAGAGCACGTTTGTATAAAAGATATAAGCTCCTTAAAATTTTTCGCTGAGTTATTGCCGACGTCTTTTCTGGATCAACCTTAATTCCTTCAGGCGTTAATACATGGCCAACTATTTCACTTTAGTGCAACAAAATCGACGCTTTTTCATATTTATACGCAACTTAATCTTAACCAATTTCTCAAATACGCTACGCAAATCATTCATCTGATCCGCGAAAGATGCTGAACAAATAATTAAATCATAAAAATAAGCTAGTATTTGGACGTTTGGCATGGCTAAATTAAACCGATCTATTAAGCGCTGAAAGGTTGCTGGAGTATTGCGAAGACCAAACGGCATACGCTTGAAACGACAAGTTCCAAATGGCGTAATAAGACAACTTTTTAACTCCCACTGCTCAACATGAGTTTCTCAATTGCTTGTTAGACTCATCTCTTTTACAGATTAACAATGTTCCAAATAGTGGAAATAAAATGCTGGATTTAGTTTTTGCGGATGGCTCGGTGGGTACTGCCCTTACGCATATCCCACGTTTATCCCTTCCAGAAGACCCTCTTCACCCTACGCTAGAGATATCACTTGATATCAGCCTACCCCGTAGGATTCAAGTACAGTCTCGTCCCCGATCTAGATGCTTCTACAAAATTACTTGGGTTGTTATAAAGCCAATTTTTTTAAAAATCCAAAAAGCTTTACAGTTTCGTAAATTCAAAGCGGAAAACTTCTGGGTATCCTTCCTCGTTAACCTTTGGATGTAAAAAAACTTGCACTGATGACGACGGTGCTGAACTATTTTCTGAGTTCTTTAAGTCCACGTATTCATCCAGTGGTTTTCATTCCGGTCAATATCCCTATCGCTTAGATAGCTCGAATTCCATTAGGAATCCTGCTATTGATGGTAATATTGTTCTTCAGAGTCTTCAAACTTTGAAGCCCACCTTTTCTCCGAACCGGATGGTGTTCCTAGTTACGTGCTTAGGTACTGCGCCGAAAACATGTATGAGCCTATTTTAAAATTATTTGAGCTATCTCTGGGATCTGCGTCATTCCCGGCACTTTGGAAACTTTCAGTCATTCCTAAAGTCTTTGAACAGATTGTTACCAGTCAACTCCAATATCAGTGTTCTAGTCTTTTATCTCCATGCCAACACGGTTTCATTCGTCAAAGGTCAACCACTACAAATTTGCTTGTATTCACCTCTATAGTTATGGAAGGATTTTTAGCGAACAAGCAAACGGATGTCATCTACACGGACTTCAGCAAAGCATTTGGTACCGTCAACCATGAGTTACTTATTCATAAGCTTGATTTACTGGGCTTTCCGTTTCACCTATTAATGTGGCTGGAAAGCTATCTTTCTAACCGGACCCAAAAAGTCCTTTTCAAATGCAATCTGTCGGAATCGTTCGGAGTTTCCTCCGGCGTACCCCAGGGAAGTCATCTAGGCCCTTTGCTCTTTGTCCTTTTCATTAATGACTTGCCACAGACAATATTATATTCCCATACTATAATGTATGCGGATAATGTAAAATATTTGCTACACTTACTGTCCTACCGATTTGAGTTCCTTGGATCTTCTTCAGGCCGACTTGGACTCGTTCCAATGTTGGTGCACAACAAATTTACTAGCTTTAAATTGCTCTAAATGTAAGGATATGACATTTCACCGAGTGAAGCCAGTATTGAAACCTTATGTAATAGATGGTACGCCTTTGGAGCGTATATCTATTGCAAATGATCTAGGTGTCCTTTTTGATCCGAAATTGAATTTTAACATGCATATTTCGTCTATTGCCAGCAAAGCGTTGGGTTTACTTTGATTTGTTAAAAGATGGGCTAAAGAGTTCGATGATCCGTACCTCAATAAGGTTCTTTACACATCGCTGGTTCGTCCAATACTCGAGTATTGCTCATGCGTTTGGTCCCCTGTTTCTCAAAAGCATATAAAGCGTCTTGAGTCAGTTCAAAAGCAATTTTTGATATTTGCATTGCGCGGCCTTAATTGGGACTCAAGTCTCCACCTTCCTTCATACAGAAGTAGACTTCTTCTTATTAACTTACCCACTCTGGAAAATCGGAGAATTTTACGGGGGTATTGTTCATCCATAAGCTCATTATTGGAGAAATTGATTCTGCGGACCTTCTCAGCCGCTTGTTTTTTGCGGTTCCCCCTAGAGTATCCAGACACTACGTTCCTTTCTATTTACCCCTTTGTCGACGAAACTTTGCTAAAAATAATCCTCTTCTTATCTGGTGCGCGCACTACAATGACTTGTATAGCTGTATCAGTCTTGAATGTACTTTTGCCACTATACGTAATGCAATACTTGCCTATCTAATTTAAGAGATACAAGCTAATTTAATTTGCCGGCATTTTATTTCTTCCATAAAAAACAGGAACTATCTCGTTTAAGGATGGAGGAACATTTACCAACATGTATCATTAAGAAGGAACAAGACAGTACTGTGTTGATTGGAATCTGGTGCATTCCAACAACGTAAAAACATGCTTTTTCATGAGTCACTGACCGGAATCGTATGCATTCCGGCAGTATAATCTTACAGGAACTATCTCGTTTAAGGATAGAGGAACATTTATCAACATGTATCATTAAGAAGGAACAAGACAGTACTGTGTTGATTGGAATCCTGTGCATTCCAACAACACAGGTCGTGTTACGTTTGTATGCCTTGTGATGGCGTATCCTCATTACACTACTCTTAGCACTGCCAGATTCCCATGACATGCTGATTGGAATCTTGTTGCATTCCAACAGGAAGATTGGAATCCACTGCATTCCGAAATCATGCTGAGCGGAATCTGATGCATTATGATGCCCGTATAAGATTTCGGTATAAGATCTTATTTCTGCTCATATTTCTTATTATTATTATATTCTGAAATTTAAGTGTAATGTTCATTAATATATCTTTGTTTGTAATATAACATTGTTGAAATCTCGATATATCTTAAATTTTATCTTTTGAGTTGTATATTTATATATCTTTATATTATGCAGTCGACCATAGTTTGTCGTCGACTTTAAATAATAAATAAATAAATAAAGTAAATAAATAAATAAAAGACACGTTTTATCACGATCTTCTTCAGCAACAGATATCTGGAAATACCCAAATTGTAAGTCCAAAGTAGTCAAAAATTTAGTGCTTTTTGCAGTATGCAACAAATCATCGATTCTAGGTATCGGGTACCTATCTGGTTTCGTAATAGAATTCATTTGCGATAATCGACACATACTCGTGTGCTTCCATCTCTTTTAGGCACCATAACCTTGCTGAATCGCATTCTTCAATTACGTCGCTATCCAGCATCTTGCTCATTTCATCTTTTAGTTCACGAAATTTTGGAAATGACATTCGGTACGGTGATAAGTCTATGGGTTTGTGATTACCCGTATCAATAAAATGTTGAGCATATGGTGTTGGCTCAGAGGATGCACCATAAAATTCATTCAGCATCATATCCAACTGCTTCTTTTCTACCCCTACCAACTCGACCCCGTCTGTTTCCTTCAAAAAACCAAAGTTTATTGGAAACAAATCAACATACGAAATTGGCATATAAACACCACTAAACAGCATTTCTCTTTCTTTCGCTCGGGCGTAACCATTTTTGGTGGGAGTGCGTCTTTGAATATGCTCCGAATTGAGTGGGGTTAATAAGTAACCATTTCTTCGGGTCCGTAGTATTCAAACTCAGGCATGTAACTTCTTGGTCTGTCACCTTCTCTATCTAACTCCGTATATGGTTTACGTTTATTACGTGCGTCAATTAATTGGAAAACGTGATCTTGTGATTTGCGTTTAGGTACGACACCACTTACCTTCACAATCTCGAGAATATTTAATTCCAGCGGCAATGCGTCTACAAAATCAAATTGCTTTGAGGGTTCATCTTCGAAATACCAATATCTTTGGTCAATGTCCATAACAATGCCTGCTTTTTCTAAGAAATCGGCACCAATTAACGTTCTATGGTTTCCAGTGTTTGGCAACACTATAAATTGTATATCGAGTTTGCGTCCGCCTATTGCCATTTCGCATATAGTAGAAAAGCACTTTTTGGTTGTAGCATGACCACCGGCGAGAGTGACTTCGCAAATTGCGGGGGAAGATTTTGCAAGTAGATGGTTTGAAATTTTTACAATGATAGACGCCACAGCCGAAATATGTGCTAAGATTTTAATTAATGAAATTTTTCTTCGATATGGTGTACCAAGACAATTTAGAACTGACAACGGTGTTCAATTTATATCTGCTATCATGCAGGAAGTCGCATATTGTATGGGCATACAACAAATGTTCACACCTGTGTGAAGCGAATCGAATCGAAGCGAATCCAGTCGAACGAAAGAATCGCGACCTCAAGGCTCAGTTATCAATTTTTGTTCAAAATCAGCACAACATATGAGATATTGGATTACCTGCCATTCGGTTTGCGATAAATACTTCTAAATATCGATGTACCGGCTACTCTGCCGCATACCTCACCTTTGGAAGAGAGATACGAATCTTTGGTGATGTGCAACATGATATAAGAGTCATAAGAGAGAGTGAAAACTTTGTTCCACAAATCACGCCTTATTTGAGAAATATTGCAGATAATTTTAAGAACGCTAAAAAGAAAGAGAGTATGATGCAAGATCGAAATAAAAAATATGTCGACAAGGGTAGACGACCGCAAGAAGACATCACGGTAGGATCAGAAGTTTTAATGAAGAAGCATGTGCTCAGCAATATCTCTAAGGGAGTCGTACCGCGACGAGATGGGCCATACATTGTCACACGTAAAATTGCAGCATCCACATATGAGGTATCAGTTAAAAGTGAACAAAATGTGCCACTTGGAACATACCACGCATCTGCCTTGACGCTATTTAAAGGCAGCAACAACAATGATGAAGTATCAACTCCAGTGCTACCTATCTTCAGAAGAGGAAGACCAAAGAAGAAGCAAGCGCATTGTGACTATTGATTCGCCCACTCATCATCCGTCAAGGGGGAGGGTTAACGCGAAACATTGTTATATATATAAAATATAATCATTTATAAATAAACGCGCATGTTTAGTTACGCATGTTTTACAATTCGCTCATATGTATATATTTCTCACAGGGTCATAAATAATCAATGACCATATCTGAATGTTTAGTGCAGAGCCGGCCAAAAGTTGCACATTGTGCAATTTGAGTTCGTATTTTCACACAGACACTAACGATGTGCGATCACGATCGTTTGCTTTCGCTTGTCACTCACTAAAATCAACAGTGAATGCAAAAGGAAAAGTCCATGCTACTTTTTGGGCACATAATAAAAACAATATGCTGCAAGGTTAAAGTGACTTTTAATACGTTTTAGTTAGTATTATTAAGTTCCTTTGAACATACATATTAATATTGACAATTTAAATATTAATAATAATAATTAATTAATTATTAATAAATATTGACAATTTAATATAAGTAACTTTTTATATGTTCTGCTTAGTTTTATTAATTTCTATACATTTTTTTTATTGAATAACTTTATGTTTTGAAAATATATATTTCTATCTTTACATTTACTTTGTTTTACAGTTCTTTCTTAATAAAAAAGTGATTTATCTTATTTTATAAAAAAGTTTTATCTGGCTAGCTCGACCTCCGCGTTCTTATTTATATGAATATAAGTAAATATTATTAGGATTAGCTTGAAATCAAATAACCAGAGTCCTTTTTAATTTCGAACTTCACAGTCCACATTTTCTTTTAGCACACTGTGGGGAGTTGTCACTAAATTTTTACACACACTTATGCAATTGTTTTAGTATTTGTGTGGCCGGCTCTGGTTTAGTGTTTCATATTCCATTGCATTTATGTTTCACTCAATTTAAGGGCCCATTACTGATTCTTAGCATAGACTTGACTTGATTTGAGAACTGTAACTTACAGTTCTGTTAAATGAACATTACATGTTACTGATTACTCAAAACTTAGCAACACTTAACTTGACCTAGAAGTCTGTTGAACTTTGGTTTTCTATGTAAGTTCTAAGTGACGTTTACATTTTGAGATGCCATTTGTTTGTTTCTATTTCACTTTGACATTTTTTCATACAAATTGACATTTATTGATTATGATGCCAGATTGTATGCGCTAAGTGGAGTATAATCGTGGCTAAGTTGCCAAGTTTACGCCAAGTCAAGTCAAGTCTATGCTAAGTATCAGTAATGGGCCCTTTATACCATTTCTTGTAAGTTACTGTTTTAGAATCAATTTTAATTGTATTCCACTCAATGGAATTGAAGTAACGTTAAGTTGATGAGAGATAGCGCTATGACGAAGGCTCTTTTCGAGCTACTATAAAAGCGCGATCCCTTGAGTTTTCTCCTTCAATGGTTTTCAACTGCCGAAGGCATTAAATCAAGGGGTAAATAAATTAATTAACAAATATTTGGTTACCGAAAGCAAGTGAAGGGCGGAAAGCTGGTCGTTGTACATGATCGCTGTGTTGATCCTTAGTGAATACAGGTGATTATGTACAATGCCTATTGCCAGCAACACGGGTCTATATAGTTATTCTGTTCTCTAAATGAACGGTGCAAATTCGGTCGTTAGGGATACAATTAGGTGTGTACAATTGTCCATGCTATAATTGTTATCCCCATATGTTTTAATTATTAACCCAGTGTTTTACATGTGCAGGTATTATTCCAGGTTCTTATTACCTAGACTAGTTACCATACTGTACGATTATATCATCCATTCTGTAACCACAATTATTGTAACTACCCACTACCTTAATTATATCAAATAAAGTACAGAAAACACCTCTGCACAACAATCCACGCGTTGTAAAGCTTATTTCTCTGCCCTCTCTGTTAAAATTTTTATTTTCGTAGAGTTCGTCCTTCGACAAGCGTTTGGTAAGCCTCTGAGTTTATTTCATCCATGAAAGCTGATGGAGAAGCTTCACTTGCAGAATTTTAGCACAATTTATTATATTTGGACCAACCAGATGTCAGTTAACCATAATCGCCTGTATTTCTTGAAGACAACCTCGTCTGCTCGTCTTAAGTTAAACATCGCTTATCTCGTATTTCGCTTTGTAAAATTTATTTTCATTTAAGATGAAAAGGTTAAAATATACTACTCTTAAAAAGAAAACATATAGATAAGCGGCGCTAACTTTTCCAATATTTGCTATCTAGAGATTTTCGGGGTCGGTGTTTCGTTAGTATGACCCATTCCATAGTTACAGGTCCGGACTTTTATTTGAACTAAACAATTTTTGAAAAAAGTCCGACAAATAAAAAGGATACATGATTCGTCATGAAAAGGCCAAAGGAATTCCCGAGATCCCATAAACTTTCACCTAGGACAACTTTTTTGCCGAGACTTTTTCGACTCAAAAAAAGAAATTAACTGTGAAAATGGAAATTTCAGTTATAATTTCTAAAAAATTTATGAATATTCGATTTTATGACAAATTAAATGATAGAATGATATCCATGTAGGTTGAAAGCACTCAAAAATTTCTCAGAATTTTCACATATCTTATGTAGGGTATTGAGTACATTAAAGAAGTTCTTTTCAATTTTCAAATTCTTGTGACAGTTCTTCAAACTTTTATTCATGTTTCTGACTTTTGCGGCAGTTTCGAAATTAAGGCCTATGTGGTTTCTACATTTCATTTTAAATTTTGAATATCCACTGATAACACAGTGTTGCAAAAGGTTAAAGTATACTACACTTACAATGGAAACATATAGATTAGGAGGGCTAATTTTTACAATATTGGCTATCTAGAAATTTTCTATCCCATAAGCTTCACCTAGGACAAATTTTTGATGCGGAATTTTTCATTTTTAAAATTTCTAAAAAATGTATGAATATGCAATCTTATGACACATTATATGTTAAAATTATATCCATGCAAGTTGAAAGCACTCAAAAATATCTCAGAATTTTCACATTTCTTATCAGGGCTGCAAACCGCCTCGAAAAACGAAGTGGTTCAGTTTAGTGATTCGAACCACTCCGGCAAAACTTGAACCAGTTCGTGAGCCGGTTCGTGAGCCGGTTCGCGGCTACCTCTGAACCGCCGAACCGGTTCGGTTCAAGTGGCTCGAACGATTAATACTAAGTTTTGATAGTATACAAAATTTGAAATTCGTCTCTTGGGATCTGTGTGCAACCAGCCATCGATATGTACCTACTAAGCATACAAATAAAATACAGTTATTGAGATCAAATCCATGTTTGTATTTATTTATAAAACTTATCAAAACGGTTTGTTGATTATTATAAAATGTAAGGAACGAAAATGGTAGAATGCATGACTATAGGGAGTATTTACATCGCATATATTCTGCACATAAGAAAGTAGTCGTCTTTTTAAGGGAAGAAAAACTATTCAATTAGCTGCTTTCAATATACATAAAAAACATACCTACTAAATATTAGATGCGAGATTACTACAAAAACTAAAAGATATTCATGAGAATGTAAATGTCTTCTTTGCCTTTCTTAGGCATTAACCTTATAAATGTTGGCAGGTTGTGTGATAAAACTTTATTAAAAAAAAAAATTTTTTTCAGTGTATTAAAAAATTTTTACAGTATATGTTTTCGAAAGCCGATCTAAATACCTTTCCAATGGTACCAAGATCATCGAAATTCGTTGAGCCGTTCTGTAGTTATCACAGCTCAAAAGTACCATAATATCAAAAATAAAGAGATGCATTTACTTAAAATAAAAAAAAATAAAAAATACGCTATTTCAGGTTTTGGATATGTTATACGTACTAAATAGACCTTTATAAAAAAATATATATTTTATTTCAAAACGCTTGGCCTTTGAAGTTTTTTTCAAATTGAAAATTTGATTTTAGAAAAAAAAAATTGTCAGTGTATTAAAATTTTTTTACAGTGTATGTTTTCGAAAGCCACACAAATCGACCCAAATAATGTACATATCAACTACGACAACATAACACCACTGTAAAAATTTTCCCAATGACCTTTTTTCCGGTTTTGTCAACTTTGGTGCTATCTGTATGCACCAATTTGAAAGAATAATTTAGCAGCTCTGCATTGCATTAAAACTGGAAAGTAATTATGAGTTGAGAATGCGAAATGCAGTCATTCTTAGACCTTCCAGAAAAAATGGTATGACTTCGCAAGTATTTTATGGTGTCAGATAGTGCAATCGAGCAGTGCATTTGCAATACTCTGCAACGGTACGGCAAAAGCAAATTTCTTAGGTACAATATATATACAGACACTTTTTCGTATGCGGGGTACGCATTTCGTCGGCCAGAGTCCGACTGTTTCTTATAGATTTATTCTATTTACAGATAAACAAAATTTGTTCTATATAATTATGTTAAGAATGTTCAAGTCCGACTGTTTCTTATAGATTTATTCTATTTACAGATAAACAAAATTTGTTCTATATAATTATTTTAAGAATGTTGAAGTCATTATTTTATAACAAGTATTGTCTGTTATAAAACTAAAGTTTTGTCGATGGTTTGCTAACAATGCAGTTGCGAAGGGAGGGGAAAAGGGGGTCGTCTTTCCCCGGGCTATACTCACAGGGGGGAGGGGGCGCCAAATTGTCCACAAAGCAGAACTTCCTGGATAATTTTTATTTTTATTATAACTGATTTCAGGAAAATATTCTGGAAAAAATTTTCTATACTAAAAAATGTATGCATATATCTGGAATAATTGAAAGCGTATATCTTTTTTCTCACGTTCAACGTTACGGTGGGAATTATGAAAAATGCTTTAACGTGAATCTGAAACACGATGGAACGCCAGAATACAAGCGGTTAGCGTAATCGTCGATGGGCTAGAGAATGTAGTATAATACTTAGAACAATTAGCAGAGGACACTAACACCACAATTGACACCACAAGCGAAACAACAGTTTTGTTGCAAAATATAATAAATTTTAGTTTCATAACATTAATTGATTTCTGGTATGGAATTATAAGGGGGATCGTGTGCAGCTCAGATTACAAGTTCCTGGGATGAATTTCAGAGATCTTAAACTGCGACTGAACTATCCGAAATTCGAGACGTTCTCTGTGAAGAAGCAATAGAAAAAATGGATTATCATTATGAAAAATGAGATTCTGATTTAGTAAAAGTGTAAGAAAACGCCGCAGAATGCACGGAGAATCGGCTAGAGATGTTGATTTTTCCGCAGAATGTGAGACTTCTTTCGTTATGAAAAGTATCCTCGGTCGTCTACAACAAGAAATACGTACAAGATTTACGCAACTAAATTACCTCAATTTTAGATTATGATTTACCCTAGACGTTGCAATTTGTTAAGAAAGGATAATAACGACTTAGAAAGAAATTGTAAGAACTTGGGTGAATTTTATAATACAGATTTCGATGGAACAGAACTTTTGATCGAAATATCTGAAGTAGAAAAAATTTAACTTAAAACTCCGTTATAATCTCGCAAGAAAACCTTACTACGCCACTGTAACAGTAGGATTATAACTTATACGATTTTCAAATTTCAATTTTGTATGAAGTGTTCATACAAAAAATTACGTATGCATGTACCACATATTTCTCTTTGAGTCGTTGTTTATTTAATTGATTTGTAGATATTGAACTCTTAGAATGGTATGTCTTCTAAAAATAAGTCGCTGAACTGAGTTGTATGGGCGAATCTCGAGAACGGTTGGACATGGGTTTCGCTAATTCTTTTTTTAGAATATTCCTTAAGATACGAGGGTTGTTCTGCCGAAGAGAAAGATTCTAAATGTTGCCTAAACAGGCTAAAAACTCCAATTTTGTAGTAAAAATCATAAAATATTTCTTTACGCAGCTATAAATTCATGAATCGATTGGAATATTTCTTCTTTGCAATAAAACTTTGAAATATTTACCTTCATTCTGCATAAAAAAGAGACTTGGTTCCTTTCGTATATCAGCAACATTGTTTAAACAAAAGTAACATCTTTACCAAAAAAATGCAGTGCGTGTGGTTGTTCGCTGTCAATTGTGCGCGCATATTTGGTTTGAGTGAGACACGATGGGTCACATACGTACGTATAAAGAACTTCGGGAGTACATTTATATTGTGGTGAATGTTGACATCACTAGGCTGTTAGTTAATAATCATGCAACAACAAAAACATGAACATGTACACACTAAAGCTAGCAACATTTATGTACAAGGCAACGAAGAGATATCTCACACATAACCACGTATATAACTAAATTACCAAGCATGAGATACAACTGTTCGCGAAATTGCTAGACCTTAGGAGAAATGGATGAACGAGGAATCCGAGAATATAAAAGCAGCGCAAGCTGAGTAATAACGAATCAGTTTGATTTAAACACGCTATTAGCTGTGAAGTGCTCCCAAAGTAATCTAAATAAAGACCAGTTTGCAATATCGAATATTGGAGTTATTTGTTCGACAGTTCAGCGAAAGGAACATTAGCAGAAGGTGATTAATTATCGCAATCACACAAAATTCGTTTCAATTGGTGTCAGATGAGGAATTGTTGAATAAATTCTAGGGAAAACAACCACATGGCCAAGTTAAGTGATTTGAAGATCCAGCAGCTCAAAAAGGAGTTGGAGAACCGTGGATTGTATACAACCGGCAATAAGTCCGAACTTACACTCACTAGGGTAGGCACCTTGTCGTTGGTGTGAGGGCTTAGCCGATCTCCATAGCGCCCGATTATGAGGCGGAGCTCTTTAGGACTGGCATCTACGCCGTTTCACCTCATAGGAGGGAGGCGGAATGTCGGTGACCAAGAACGGCCAAACCCCTAATCCAGGGTGTTATGCGGACCGTGCCTATTAGACAATTTGCAGCCAGGGGATAAATTCGGCTGTATACGAACGGAGCCTTCCCGATACCGGGCCACCTCGAAAAGTATTGGTGGCCTTACCACAGTAAGGGGCGCTTCTGTGGCTTACGCTTATTTTCCCGTATATAATACTGAACCGCTGAGCCCGCCTTGTCGGGCAGGTGGTCGTACGACCAAGATGAACGACTCATTACCAAACTGTAATAAGGAGGATGATCAGAGAAGGACTGAGTCTCAAGACAAGGACAAAAAATACGCATTAAGCGATGCGTCGGCCTCGGGGAGCGAGAGTAGTGCTGATTCAATGAACTCCGTGTTGGAAAAGCACACAAATGGAAACGGAGTAGAAGAGTGGAGAAGGTTACGGAGCAGAGGAAGTAAAAGAGCTCTCTCGATGTACCGTGCAGCACTAAGAATTGTCCAACGCCTGGGAGCAGTGGTCAACGCAACAGAAGTGGAGATCGAGCGCTTGGAATGGGCCCATAAGGCGGCAGAAGTAGGTCGAAGGCAGTCCAAAAGGTTTGCTGCTAGAAACCCTCGGTTCTGCAACCGATACTAGGAGGAAGAAGGTTCGAAGGGCAGATTGAAGAGGCAACATTCGGCGGAAGGTGACAAGCCTATTTTCAAGAGGCAGAAAGGACCCAGTCCCAGAGCCGCGAGGCAGGGCCGATGCACAGACAAGACAAGTTGGCCCAAAGCTGTAAGAGATATGGACTCCAATAGCGAGGTAGCAACCACCTCGAAAGCTGCGAGTCAGAGGGAAGTACCAACTAAGGAAGTAGGAGATAAGCCAAAGGGAGATAACGCTAAGACTCCGGCTTTCTCGGAGGTGCTAAAAGGTGCCAAAGACTCCAGCTTTTCCCGAGAAGATAAGTGATGTGGCAAAGCAGTCACTGCCCCTTCCACCCTTTGATTCGAGGGGGTGGTATAATGGTGTGAAGATGATAGCGTACGACAACATCACGAGCTTGCGGTGGCCGGAGGAAGTGGCTCCAAACCTCCGAAGGCAAGGCACGAACGCGCGGTTTGCGGTGGTGGATAAAGTGCAAATCCCCACGGTACAAAAAGTTAAGGTATGGATACCATGAGTGACGAAGTCGGAGGATACACTGCGACTTCTGCAGAATTAGAATCCGAACATATCGGTACAGGATTGGAAGGTACTTACTGTATCTCGGCCTACGGAGGAAGGTCAGTTCTACATCATCCAAATAAACAAGCAGGCGGAGGAAGTATTGTACACGCAGCTTGGTAAAATGTCCTTTGGTACAGGCAAAATTTATATGCGACTCAGGAAAAGAAGTCCGGACGATAAAAATCCTAACACGCTGGAAGTGGGGCGAAGTCGAAAAAAGCCTCAAAAGCCTAAAGGGAAAAAGACAGGTGGAGGTAGCCGATGGTGCTGCGAGGTCCTACCTCCAACACAGTAAAGTGGGCGTCGAGCGAACACCTCCTAACCCCTGAGGAGGGTTCGTTTGACGTGGTGCTGTTCCAGGAGCAGTGGCTCTCATCGGGAGGAAAAGTTTCTGGACTTAGGGAGCGCGGATTTGGCGTTTACTATGCGCAAACGGAAGGACGGGGTGAGAGCTGTAGTAATGGTAAGGAAGCAGCTGCATTCATATAGGCTGCCTTATTGCATTACTGAGGACCTCGTAGTGGTGGCCGTTGAGCAAAAGAATAAGCAGGCATTTATCCTGGCATCCTGCTATATGGCCCATGCTGTTGAGGTTCAACCGATGAAGTTCAAGAGGCTAGTACAGGACGAAGGGCGCAAAGGGCGGTTGGTCATAGGCGCGGATGAAAATGCGCACCACAATGCGTGGGGAGGAGCAGATACGAAGGAGAGAAGCGAATTTCTCTTTTGTTAGATCCTGCAATCCAATTTGCAGATAGCCAACAGGGAAATGTCCCTACATACATTTGTCCAACATACAGCAATGTGTTGGATATTACACTGAGCTCCGAACGTGAATATCAAGGTATGATTGGATGGTTCGGAAGATACACTGCGACTTCTGCAGAATTAGAATCCGAACATACCGGCACAGGATTGGAAAGGTACTTTACTGGTATCTCGGCCTACGGAGGAAGGTCAGTTCTAACATCATCCAAATAAACAAGCAGGCGGAGGAAGTATTGTACACGCAGCTTGGTAAAATGTCCTTTGGTACAGGCCAAAATTTATATGCGACTCAGGAAAAGAAGTCCGGACGATAAAAAATCCTAACACGCTGGAAGTGGGCGAGGGTCGAAAAAGCCTCAAACGCCTAAAGGGAAAAAGACAGGTGGAGGTAGCCGATGATGCTGCGAGTCCTACCTCCAACACAGTAAAGTGGCGTCGAGCGAACTCCTCCTAACCCCTGAGGAGGGTTCGTTTGACGTGGCGCTGATCCAGGAGCAGTGGCTCTCATCGGGAGGAAAGGTTTCTGGACTTAGGGAGCGCGGATTTGGCGTTTACTATGCGCAAACGGAAGGACGGGTGAGAGCTGTAGTAATGGTAAGGGAAACAGCTGCATTCATATATGCTGCCTTATTACATTACTGAGGACCTCGTAGTGGTGGCCTTTGAGCAAAATAATAAGCAGGCATTTATCCTGGCATCCTGCTATATGGCCCTTGCTGTTGAGGTTCAACCGATGAAGTTCTAGAGGCTAGTACAGGACGAAGGGCGCAAAGGGCGGTTGGTCATAGGCGCGGATGAAAATGTGCACCACAATGCGTGGGGAGGAGCAGATACGAAGGAGAGAAGCGAATTTCTCTTTTGCTATATCCTGCAATCCAATTTGCAGATAGCCAACAGGGGAAATGTCCCTACATACATTTGTCCAACATACAGCAATGTGTTGGATATTACACTGAGCTCCGAACGTGATATATCAAGGTATGATGGATGGTTCTTGATAGAGAGCGCCAATGAATTCCTAACAAGGACGCTTATGACTGCGTATAACACAGCTTGCCCTCTAAGAAGATTCAGAGGAAAAGCAAAGCCACCATGGTGGAGCAATGAGCTGAGTCTTCTAAGAAGACAGGTAAAAGAAGTGTTTAAGTTAGAAAAGACCGCGGAAAGCGAAGCGTGTCGGTACGAGTACAGGGATCTACTGAGGATCTACAAGCGTGAAATTTAATGGAAGGAGTTTCTCACGGAAGAGTTTCTGTACGGACATAGAGCGCTCCAGCGAAACAGCACGGTTGAGAATAGTCCCTAGCAAGGGGAATATAGTCCAGGGACTAATAAAGAAAGAGAACGGGGAATGGTTGCGTAATAGTGAGGAATATCTTGAAGTGCTTCTCGATACACATTTCCCATCGGCAGATAGTTTAGAAGAGCCAACAGACAGCACTCACACTTCGATCACGGTGCGGGTAGTGCCGGGCTTGGTGACCGATACTAAGATCGAGTGGGCAGTGAAGACGTTTTATAAGTTTAAATCGTCGGACCCAGACGGTATATTCCCCGGCCATGCTACAAGTTTCAAGTAGGGCGGTCGTGGAATGGCTTTAAATAATATTCGATGGGTGAATAAAGACTGAATGATGTACCGCACTCTTGGAGAACTGCTGGTATAGCCTTCCTACCAAAGGCGGGGGAAAATTGGTCACGTGTATCCCAAAGATTATAGACCCATTAGCTTAACATCATTTCTGCTCAAACCCTTTGAGAATCTGATAGATGTGTACATAAAGTCCAACGTGGATGAAAAGCTGCTCTCTACAACACAACATACGTACACCAAAGGCAAGTCGGTAGACACCGCATTGCAGAGGGTGGTAATAAGCGTAGAAAAAAGCCATGGAATATAAGGAATATGCCCTAGGAGTCTTCTTAGACATTGCCGGGGCTTTCAGTAATGTTTCTAAATGGGCTATTATTTATGGTCTTAATTACATTAAAGTACATCCAGCCTTCTCCAGATGATCGACTGCATTTTAAATTGTACGAAGATTACATAACAATGGGGATTGTACGAGGCCACGAAATCAGTGGACAGGGAACGCCGCAGGGAGGAGTGCTATCACCTCTGCTGTGGACGCTGGTCATCAACCAACTGCTCAGGCGATTTGATGAGGAACCCGTTAAACTTACGGCTTACGCGGATGACGCTGCAATTGTCATAAGTGCCTTCCAACGATTAGCTCTTTGGTGGACCGGGCGCTTCGGGATATTCATACCTGGGCATCAAATGTCGGGTTGAAAGTCAACGCGGATAAGACGGATATGGTTTTGTTTACAAAGAGGTACAAGGTCCCAAATTGGATCAGGTCTAAGTTAGGAGGGGTGACCCTACAGGAGAAACCTTGCACAAAGTATCGAGGAATCATCCTAGACAGTACGCTCTCATGGAAGCTCAACGTGGTGGAGAGGGTGAAGAATGTAAGAGAATGCTGGGGTGTACGTACGGCTTATCGCCCTCTCTTTCTCATTGGGTTTTTATAGCGATTGTAAGCCCTATCCTATACTATGGAGTTCTAGTTTCGTGAAAATCCACACAAAAAGCCACCTACCTCAAAAAATTAATGGGGCGGGGGTATGCAGTCTATCAATGCTTAGCATTACTGGAGCCCTATAAATAACCCCGACGGCTGCACTGTATGCCATTCTGCACATTAAACCGGGCTCGGTGCCTCGGGCCAACTTGAGCGCCGACCATGCGGCCACAGTAGTATAGCGTCATCAATCACAAGAAGAACAGACTACATGATTCCCTATCCACAGGCTGCCGGATTACTGTAGCATTTTCCAAGCGGAAATAGTAGCCGTAATCAAAGCAGTAGAAACCCTAGAAGAAAATAGCCCAAGCTGCAATCGTGTTAACTTTTATATTGACAGTGAAGCAGCAATTAAGGCATTAACTCGCATACCACAACATCTAAATCCGTATTATAGTGTAAGCAGTCCCTGGAGAGAATCGGGACAGGGACAAGCATACATCTATATTGGGTCCCAGGGCACATGGGTATAGATGGGAATGAAAAAGCGGATGAACTAGCTAAAAAGGGCGCATCCCTTGAAGCTTGCTCCGTAGCCGTCCCAATTAGACCGGGCGAAATTAAGCGAAGGCGAGCGGTGCACATGATCGACCAAGAAGGAAAGGCGTGGGTTCAAGTGCGGGGCTGTAAAGTGTCGAAGATTACGTGCAGGTCTTACAACCTTAGACTAACAAAAGTTCTTCTATCATTAAAAAGAGAGGACTGTAGACTCATGACGGGTATTCTGACCGGATACTGCCCTCTGGCCTCACATGCCTTTAAATTAGGCTTTGTCAGTGATAGCAGATGTAGGAAGTGCGGGCTAGAGGAGGAAAAGATCGTAGGATACAAAAATTTTTCAACTCGAGAACAAAATCGATGTCGAGATTGAAACATTGCGAGATCATATACAAGAGTTGAAACTAAATCGCCCAGCAGTTTCAGCGAGTAATTAAAAAATAAAAACACCATCCTTTGACGGCTCTGTTCCTTTCCAGGTATTTAAACTTCAATCTGAGAAGACATCAGCAGTGAGCAACTGGAACTCTGGAGATAAAGTTGCAGTACTGTTCGTGGCATTGAAAGGGCCTGCAGCTGAAATCTTGCAGACTATTGCAGAGTACGAACGAGCGGAACAGTTATGAAGCATTGATGGACGCTGTCCAGAGACGTTATGGAAGTGAGCATAGAAAACAGATATACCAAATTGAGTTGCAAAACCGTTACGAAAAAGCGAATGAGACTTTGCAGGAGTTTGCTTCGGATGTTGAAAGATTGCCTCATCTCGCAAATGCAGACGTACCCGTGGAATACACCGAGAGGGTTAAATTTCAGAGCTCTATAAATCGAATACGGGATTTCCAAACGAAACGAGCTACATATGCGAATCCAAAACGAACATTTGCTGAAATGGTATCACATACACTGACTCAGGAAACAGACTCACATTTGAGTAAGCCAGCGTACAAAGCCCATCGTGTGGAAGTAGAAAGGCCAGATTAGGTAGACACAATTTTGGTAGCATTGAAGGGATCACATATACAACCCTTACCGGTGGAAAGGCGTCAATTCAAAATTTGTAATGTAGCTGAGAAGGCCGGTACAAAGTTGTGAAGCAGATAATTGATGTTATCTACCGCATATGTACATACAATTGGGAAACCGCGAAAAAAATGATGGTTCACTTGCAGAGGCTAGCAGCGGTTATATCGAGAGATTTGTCTGATCGGGACGATCAGACTTAGGTGGAGTGCAGTGTGGCGAATGTTGATATCACTAGGCTGTTAGTAAAAAATCATGCAACAAAAAAAACACATGTAGCAGCCACTCTTATAAACATGTACACATTAAAGCTGGCAACACTTATGCACAAGGCAACGAAAAGATATCTCACATACACAGATGCACCAGCTTGACACATGTATGTACATGTTTATCATTTTGCCAAGTTAATGCAACATAAATGGTTAAGATGCATGCATCTATTGAAAAATACTCTTTTGTTACAAATTATAAACAAAAGTTCTATTTTTTGGCATATTTGTATGTACATGCAATGTCTTTGCACTAAGGAGACTTAATTCTCCAATATATTGTAACGAATTTTGGGGAATTTCACTTACTTCAAACCTTCTGCTAATGTTCGAATCGCTAAGCAGTTAAATAAATCACTCCAATATCCAATATTGCAAACTGTGCTTTATTTAGATTACTTTGCGACTAGTAACATTATACTTCAATATCACGTACATCACAATAACGTGTGTTAATCAAACCGATTAGTTATTAATCAGCTTGCGCTTCTTTTATACTCTCTGTTGCATCGTCTCAATATTTCTCCAGAGTTCTAGACGTTTCACCTTCTAGAACTGTTGTATCCCCTGCTTGGTAATTTAGTTATATGCGTGTGTATGTCTGAGTAAGAACTTCGGCTGATGACTACATGTGGGTGTGTGAAATATCTCTTCACTTCGTGCTGCTGGTTATGTGTGTGCATGTACTTCTCTTCGCCTTGCATGTATGTATGTAAATAATGATTGATGTGTTCATGTACACAAGTGTGGCTTGCTTTAATGTTTTTGTGTTGTGGTTATTTACTAACAGCATAAAAAAAAAAATTCGCCACAATATTTTTTATGCTATTTTGTATGCTGATCGTAAACACAAAATTACTGAGTATTAATTTTTTATATTTTTTCATGGCAGCCCTAAATGTGTTTTTTCACGAATTTTTTTATTAAAATTTGTTCGAACGATTTCTATTCAAGGCTCGATTTGCCTGAAATTTAGTCTATAGGTAGACTTTTGCCTAGATTAGTATTTCCAAAACTTTTTTCCGGAAAGTGGAGCTGGGATTCTATCGATTTGCCTGAAATTGCCTAGACTCGTATTCATGACATTTCGAGCCATGGACGATATATTCTATGAAGTTCTGCTGATAGTTCCGTTTGCTTGAAATTTGGTATATTGGTTGACCTTTGCCTATATTAGTATTTCCGACTCTTTTTTCGGGAAGTGGACCAGATACCGATCTACTCAAACAAATTTTATTAAGCGTTTGATTTGCCTAAAATTTGGTATATTGGTAAGCCTTTGCCTAGATTAGTATTTATGAAACTTTTTTCCAGGAAGTAGACCAGGGACCGACTGGGAGTGGGATTGGGACTGGAACTGGAACTGTAACTAGGACTGGAACTGGGATTGTGACTCTACCGAAACTGAAACTGGGACTGAGACCAGAACTGGGTGGGGGGTGAGATCAGAGGTAAAAACCGCTTAGGAGATGCTCAGATAGACCAAAGTTTGAGAAGAACAACGTCTGGGTGGTCTGCTAGTCTAAATAAATAAAAAAAATTAAGGCTCCGAAGAGATCTAAGGCCGAGCTTTTCTTCCAATTTGCGTCGTGCTCCTCTTGATTTTTCCCTACAAATTGGCCGGACGGGACCTAGGTGTTCTATGCCGACTCTGAACGGCATCTGCAAGGCAGATGAGTTTTCACTGAGAGGTTTTAATGACAGAAATACAATCGGAGTTCCGGCCAAACACTGCCGAGGGGCGACCCGGTTAGAAAAATTGTCTCTAATTGAAAAACCTTATTTCTAAAATTTTGATGTTGCTTTGCCCGTGGTGCGAACCCAGGGCATACGGTATGGTAGGCGGAGCACGCTACCATCACAGCACGGTTGCCGCCGGTTTGCTAGTCTATAATATAAAAATATGTCGCCGAACTGCGTTGTAAGCGCGAATCCCGAGAGCGGTTTGACCGATTTCGCTAATTCTTCTTTTAAAATATTCCTTGAGGTATGAGTTCTTATGGAGAGAAAAATTTTAAAAATTGCCTAAAAAGGTCCAATTTTGTATTAAAAAATCATAAAACTTTTTTTTATACAGCTATAAATTCAAAACGGATGGATCGATTGGAATATTTCTTTTTTGCAATACAACTCTAAATTATTTACCTTCGTTTTGCATAAAAAAAGACTTGATGCCATTCTTTTATCAGTAAAATTGTGTAAACAAAAGTAACTTCTTTACCAAAAAATGCAGCGCGTGTGGTTGTGTACATTAGAAGTTTACGCCGATCCCTTTATCGGCGGCGGCGGTGTAGGCTCTATTATATATCGGCGGCGGCGGTGTAGGCGGCGCGCCGGCGTACGCCGGTGTTCTTACTTAAAAACTTGATTTTTCTATTTAAAAAAATAATAATATTTAGGAAAGTTTTTGTTTGTATGTATTTCACGTTTTGGCCATTTTGGAATGATCCGGGGTTTTTGCCTCAAAATCTCGCAGATCGTTCAAAAATTTTCAGGAGTAGGAATTGTCCCTCGTTCACTTACGCCAGAAAGGCTTCGAACCTATCCCGGGCTTTGGTATTGCTACATAGAGATACATAATGATACGTAGAGATACATAAAATGATCACACTTTTGTCTCTTTATCTCGTGCAAAGCGTAGTTTCACCTGGGGTTAACTCCTAATAATCATCGCGATCACAATTTTTTTAAATCATTTGTGGCTCCTTGGCGGTCACGCACAAAGGCTTTTTTAAGAGCTAGAATTCCCGATGTGCGACAATCCCGACCACCAGTCGCTACCACGTCTCCTGACCCTCACACCATATGCCAGCACAGCAGCTATAGGGCTGCGACTTCGAAATCATACTTTCGTCGACGTCACTTTCCTAGAAGCTCTAAGTGTAGCTCCGAAGACTTTCTAACGCATGTTTTTGTCGCGCTATGTGGCCGAGCTACGCCAGAGAAACACCATGAATCGTTAGGGAGTGACTAATTTAATTTTACCAGGACCATGGATAAAATTATTAAAATGTTGACAAAAGTTTGCGGACGTTTGTGTTCACAACATTGATTTCAATAGTCTTCGTTAAATCAAAACGATATTTTAGAAAGAAAGATGTTAACTGCTGTTTTCTGGCCTTATGATATAAGACCTCATTATGGATGACCGCGTAGGTTCAGTTTTCAGACTAGTTCGACTGTCCACTACGTTACGGCACACGGTAGTAGTTCGACTGTCTTGGGAAAGCTTTTGCTTCACCACTTTGAGTGTTCCTGCGAGGGACAAAGCCTCACCTGGTAAATATATGTGCCTACGTATTAACATTTGTAAAAGAATCCGTAACGTGTAGGTGATTTTTAAACTTGGTTGATAGGCTGTGATCAATGTGGTTCATTCTAAGGGACTAGTTTTGGATAGGGCCGCCAACTTTAGGGAGACTTGGGTGTTGAAGCATGAAGTTTGAAAATCAAAATTAACATTTCATACGCTATTTTATAGTTTTGCAAATAAACAACAGATGTTTGAATGTAAGCCCAAGTGATCTTTCAAACCCTTCTCATGCATATATAGATATATCCACAACTTAAGTATGAGGTAAGAAACATTTCAAAGGAGTGTTAATGCCCCTAGATCCTACTAAAGAATTTTGTATCACTGATTGCACTTATTCTTTCAATCGCAATATAAAATTCTTTAAAAAATCGGCACCCTTTTTGGGTAATTTGCTTTTTTTAACAACTTGAGGACAATTTGAAAACATGTTCGCCTTGTGTCATTTCATATGAATTCATGGTTTATTATTAATTTTTGGAAAAAAATATGCAAAGTGAGCATATAAATTTATTATATAACTTTTCTTTTAGTGTTTTGTTTGAATAACTTGGTGAATTTGATGACGCAAAGTCCGTGATAAGCTGACATCGAAAGCGCCTGTTTTTTTAAATAACTTTTGAACAGTTAGAAAGAGTTAAATTTAACAATTAGTTTCTTATAACCGGCTGTGATGCGCATCCGCTAATACCACTTTCGATTATATCTGCCCAATTTTCGACATGAACAATAAATGGCCTAAACCATCTAAAACCAGTAGAAAATATAGTAACGCGCCGGACGCAGCCGCCGCGCCGATATTTTTGACATTCGGCGGCGGCGTGCGAAAAACCACAAAAATCGGCGGCGTATATCTCTAGTGTACATATCTATGCATGTTGCCAAGTTAATGCCACATAAATGGTTAAGATGCATACATCTATTGAAAAATACTTTTTCGTTACAAATTATAAACAAAAGTTCTAGTTTTTGGTATATCTGTGTGTATATGCTAATGTCTGCGCACTAATTTTCCAATATATTTTTTATGCTAATTTGTATGCTGATCGTTAAGACAAAATGACTGAGTATTTATTTTTTCATGGCAGCCCTAAATGTGTTTTTTCACGAATCTTCTTATTAAAATTTGTTCGTAATTTGTGTAAGCTGTGCTCATAGCAAATTAATTTTATCATAACAATAAACAGCCCGAACGAAATTATTACAAGTGGCCATTATTTTTTGTAAATGAAGTTCAAATTATCGCGTACATTTATCAAAATAGTAGAAAAGGTGTTCAGTGAGCTTTTCTGAAAGGAAAGAAAAGAAAGGGAAGGAAAGAAAAGAAACTGAGAAACATATCGAGTTAGATGATTATATACATAAAGAGAGAAAGACAGAGACAGGAGAGAATAAAAGCATAGAGAAATTGGGTGGAGAGGGGGAAGGAGAGTAAGAATAAAAACTTCCTAAAAGTTATGCAGATTGATCAAGCTTGGGGTAGAACAAAGTCTACCGGGTCCGTTAATCCATAATATAAAAATAAAATAATTTAAAAAAATTTTTAAGTTAAACGGTTTTATTGAAAACAATACTTACATAAAATAATAATAATACGAAAAGCTAGAAAATAATTAGGTAGGTCATAGGTACTAGTCATCACACTCCTTATCAATCTAGGGCGTTCATCAGACAATTAAATAAAAGTGTTGGGCGCGTGAAATTTCTAAAAATGTGAGGCGTAGCATAACCTGATTAAAGTTCAGTTGGTTTTACTTATGACTATCAATAGAAATATGACGCGTCCAACGCTTTTATTTAATTGTCTGATCAACGCCATAGACTGATAAGGAGTGTGATGACTAGTACCTAGGACCTACCTAATTATTTTCTAGCTTTTCGTATTATTATAATTTTATGTAAGTATTGTTTTCAATAAAACCGTTTAACTTAACAATTTTTTTTTAATTATTTTATTTTCAAGTTTTTAGTCTTTATTTAATTGCCTATTATTTCTCATTCTATTTAGTTCATTTAGTGACTCATTATTACAAAGACTCTTTCCTGACAATTTGTTACAACCTAAGTCCTCAATACATAATCCTTCCAAAGACTTTACTCGACTTTGCGCCACGTATGCTTGTCCCCCCTCCAAATCCAGAATATTTTGATGTCACTTCTACTGGACTGTATGCAATATTTGTTCCAAATATGAGCCAAATCGGGCATCATAGGTCGCTTTCTATTCATGTATGTATTATGTGTTTCAAGTATGGACCAAATCAAATCGGACCACAAATACGAGTTTTGTGAATATCTCGATCCTTGCGCCACCTAGCTGCGATTTTTTTTGATAGGTCGCTTTCTATTCTTGTATGTATTATGTGTTCCAAGCATGAGCCAAGTCGGACCACAAATACGTTTTTTGTGAATATCCCGATCCTTGCGCCACCTAGCGGCGATATTTTTCATAAGTCGCTTTTTATTCTTGCATGTATTATGTGTTCTAAATATGAGCCAAATCGGACCACAAATACGATTTTTGTGAATATCTCGATCCATGCGCCACCTAGCGGCGAATTTTTTCACGGTCGATTTCTATTCTTGCATGTATTATGTCTTCCAAATATGAGCCAAATCGGACCACAAATGCGAATTTTGCGAATATCTCGATCCTTGCGCCACCTAGCGGCAATTTTTTTCTTATTATTGCATTGTCATCGGGTTCTGAACTATATTCCAAGTTTCAAGCTTGAAGCTTATCGGGAAGTTACTTAAATTTCAATTACAAGGTTCGTTCACAACGGCCTGCCTCTCAACTCAAGCTAAATAAAATCGTTTAATGATTCGCTGCTAAGCGCAAACTCGAGAACGGTTGGACCGATTTAGCTATTTCTTTTTCTAGAATATTCCTTGAAGTGCGGGGATGATTCTTACGGAGAGAAAAATTCTTTCCAAGAAGTGGACATGAGACCGATTTATTTATTTATTTATTTATTACAGCTTATAAGCCTAGATTAATAACTCCATATCACATATTACATATTATATGAGATCTCTTCTATCTATCTTATTGCAGTTGTATGACAATATGATATTAATTTCTTTTTAAATACATTGAGCTCTTCACAGTTTCTTATATCTATAGGAAGTTCATTAAATCTTTTTAATCCTTTGTAAAAAAAATTGAGCTGTCCGCTTTCAGTGGAAAAGAGCGGAAGCCTAAAATTATTCTTATTTCTAGTATTAATATTGGGAATATATTTTTGGTATGCAATATTATTGCTCAAATTCGCCGGTGAATTCCCTTTTTTAATATTAAAAACAAAAATCATTACAAAATAAAGTATACGCTGTTTAACACTAAGCCATTGTAATATGTTCAGCATATCACTTGTCGGAGTATCATGTTCTTTATTTAATATAAATCTCATCGCCTTATTTTGCATTTTTTGTAAGCTATATATTATGTTATCTGCCAACAGAAACAGTATGGTAGGGCAGTAAGTAAAATGGGGCTCCACTATAGTTCTATATACTAAGATCTTGTGCTTCTTCGATACGTATTTACATGACCTGTACAGGAAACCTATTTTCTTAGCAATCTTTTGCTTAAGACCATTTATGTGGTCTTCAAATTTCAATCTATTATCAATAACTATACCTAAATAGTTTAGTTTTGACACTTCCATAAGTACACTGTTGTCTACTTTTAGTTCATAACTGTTACTAACGGGGGTTCTACTCAGAATCATATACTTGGTCCTATCGGCATTTATCTTGAATTTGTTTTGGCACGTTCATAGGTATATATTATCTAGGTCTGATTGCACTTTTTGCATAGCTATATTAAAATTTTTATCGCTTATCAAAATGAGAGTATCATCTGCAAACAACTTTAAGTTACAATGCGTTACTGATTTAATTATATCATTTATATATATTTTAAACAATATTTGTGCAAGTACTGATTCTTGTGGAAGGCCAATATCGACTGGTGTTTCATTTGAGAGAAATGTTCCATTTACTAGTGTTCTTTGGCGACGATTTGAGAAGTAACTTTTGAACCATGCAAGCGCTTTATCTCTCACTCCAATGCTGTAAAGTTTTTTTTATCATAATTTGTTGAGATATTGTTTCGTACGCTCCTTTTAGGTCTAAGAATACCGCAATTACAAAATTTTTTTCATTAAGTTCGTTTTTCCATTCAAAAACAATTGAGTTTAAAACAGACCCGCAAGAATATTTTATTTACGAAAACCAGATTGCACTCGTATTACAATTTTGTTCAAATCCAGGTCCACCTGTTCTTTTACAATTGACTCAATGATTTTTTCATCGGCCGGCAAGGTATTTATGGGTCGCATTTCATTACATTTTATAGTATTTTTAACTTTTTGAATAGGCATAACTGTTGTTAGCTTCCAAAAGTCTGGCATTGTACCCGTTCTGAAGCTTTCATTAATAATATTCGCATAAAAGTATCCCGTGTACATAACAGAGTCTTTAATTACACCTTCCGTAATAAAATTATTTCCGCCTATCTTATGTTTAAACTTCTTAACAATTTGTGTCACTGTATCGACAGTGACTTCATCAAATTCAAAGTAGCTGGTCACGTTGTATTCGTGGTTAAAGTTATTTGTGACTATTTCAATGTCATTGTTTATATCTTTTATACTCTTAACGAAAAATATATTAAGATTATTAGATATATCTTTTCCATCTTCATATACTTTATTATCGATTTAGATCTTTTTAATTAGAGATTTTTCTTTTTTCAAATTTACAGTGTCTTTTAGACATTTCCACATTTGTTTACTATTTTGATTATTTATCGAAATTTTATTTTCTAAGTATTTAGTCTTCTTAATTTTAATAAATTTTTTGTATTGCCTGTTTATAGTTTTATACTGCACCCAGTCACCGTTTATTTGACAAATTTTATACAAGCTATTTTTACACTTATTTAAGTCTGTTAGCTCTCGATCATACCATTTGTTCATGAGTTTTACTTTAACTTGTTTTTCATCCATTCGAACGATTTCTATTCACTGTTCGATTTGCCTGAAATTTAGTATATAGGTAGACCTTTGCCTAGATTAGTATTTACGAAACTTTTTGCCGAAAGTGGAGCGGGGATTCGTTCGACTTGCTTGAAATTTCATATATAGGTATCCCTATGCCTAGACTCGTATTCACGACACTTGGGGCCAGGGACCGATATATTCGAACAAGTTCTGTTGATAGTTCCATTTGCTTGAAATTTGGTATATTGGTAGACATTTGCCTATATTACTATTTACGATTCTTTTTTCGGGAAGTGGACCAGGGACTGAGCTATTCAAATAAATGCTATTAATTGTTTGATTTGCCTAAATTTTGGTATATTGCAAACCTTTGCCTAGATTAGTTATGTTAGGTGGAACTGGCCAGTCCACTAGGACCTCACATAGACTGAATGAGTCCGTAGTATTACCAGAAGTTTGTTTTAACGACCAAACTGAAAACCCCTATCAAAAACCAGGACCTATGTTTTAAATAACTCCGTCCTCTTGGCAAATACTAGAAGCTTCCTAATGCTTAAGCCACTTGCTGCTTCTAGATCTGACAGCTGTATCACTCCTAATAGCTGGTTTCTTAGCCTGGCAAGCGCAGGCACGAGCACAGAACGTGCTCGATCGTTTCCTCCTCCAAACCGCACTTCCTACATCTTCTATCACTGACCAAGCCTAATTTAAAGGCATGTGACGCCAGAAGGCAATGTCTAGTAGAATACCCGTCATGAGTCTACAGTCCTCTCTTTTTAATGATAGAAGCAACTTTGTTAGTCTAAGGTTGTAAAACCTACACGTAATCTTCGACTCTTTACAACCCCGCGCTTGAACCCACGCCTTTCCTGCTTCGTCGATCATGTGCACCTCTCGCCTTCGCTTAATCTCGCCCAGTCTAATTGGGACGTTAACGGAGCAAGCTTCAAGGGATGCGCCCTTTTTAGCTAGTTCCTCCGCTTTTTCATTCCCATCTATTTCCATATGCCCTGGTACCCAATATAGATGTATGCTTCTGCCTGTCCCGATTCTCCCCAGTGACTGCTTACACTCTAACACGTATTTAGATGCTGTGCTATGCGAGATTATTGCCTTAATTGCTGCTTGACTGTCAATATAAAACTTAACACGGTTGCAGCTCAAGCTATTCTCTTCCAGAGTTTCTACTGCTTTGGATACGGCTAATATTTCCGCTTGGAAAACGCTACAGTAATCCGAAAGGCCGTAGGATCTGTTTATTTCCGGATCAGCACAGTATTCCGCAGACCCTACTGCTTCCACTACTTTGGAACCATCTGTATACACATGTGTCGCCTCGCCCGCCATTTGAGCTCCCTTGCGCCAACCGTCCACCTTTATTGTGGCATTAAGATCTTCCTCGAAGCCGAGATAGGGAATTAGGTAGTCTGTTCGTCTTTTGATTGATGACGCTAAATTACTATGGCCGTAGGGTCGGCGCTCAAGCTGGCCCGAGGCACCGAGCCTGGTTGCAATTGTTAACGCTATGTTCTTTGCTACTAGGTCTAAGGAATGTGCAGAATGGTATACAGTGCAGCCGTCGTGGTTGTTTTCAGGGCTCCCGTAATGCTAAGCATTGATAGTCTGCATACCCTATCTAATTTTATGAAGTAGGTTGTTTGTGTGTGGCTTTCCACCAAACAAGAACTCCATAGTATAGAATAGGGCTTACAATCGCTGTAAAAACCCAATCAAAAAGAGAGGGCGATAGGCTCTACGTGTACACCATCATTTTTTTACATGCACAAAGTGCCGTTGAAGCCTTCTTCACCCTCTCCTCACCGTTGAGCTTCCATGGCAGCTTACTCTCTAGGATGATTCCTAGATATTTTGTGAAAGGTTTCTCCTGTAGGGTCACCCCTCCTACCTTAGGCCTTGTCCAGTTTGGGACCTTGTACCTCTTTGTAAACAAGCCCATATCCATCCTCTCCGCGTTGACTTTCAACCCGACATTAGATGCTCAGAATATCCCGAAGCGCCCGATCCATCAAAGAGCTAATCGTTGGAAGGTATTTTCCACTTATGACGTTTGCAACGAAATCTTCGAAAGCCGGAAGTTTTACGGGTCCCTCATAGAATCTCCTGGCCAGTTGGTTGATGACCAGCGTTCACAGCAGAGTTGATAGCACCCCTCCCTGCGGCGTGCCACTGTCCACTGATTTCGTGGCCTCGTACAATCCCCATTGTGATGTAATCCTCCTGTAATTTAACATACAGCCGCTCCATATGGTTAACGCTGGATGTACTTTAATGTAATTAAGACCATCCATAACCGCCCATTTAGACATATTGCTGAAAGCCCCGGCAATGTCTGAAAAGACTTCTAGAGCATATTCCAAGGCCGTCTCTATGCTTATTACCACCCTATGCAATGAGGTGTATACCGACTTGCCTTTGGTGTACGGATGCTGTGTTGTGGAGAGCAGCTTTTCATCCACGTTAGACTTTATGTACACATCTATCAATCAGGATCTCAAAGGTTTTGAGCAGAAATGATGTCAAGCTAATGGGTCTATAGTCTTTGGATACGCGTGACCTATCTTCCCCGCCTTGGGTAGTAAAGCTACACGAGCAGTGCCATATTCGCTAACTGTGAGTTTAAAAGTGTACACAAGAAATTGTGCAAACTTTGAAATTCTGATTCTGTAAGGGAAATCTGTGAACAAAATAAATGAAACGAAAAAACTTCGTGACTTTTCTTGGCAGCCAGTGTACACTATTATTATATTCAAAACTCATACGCACTGTTGCAGAATGACTGTTTTGTTTTCATTTTCTCACTGACATAAGACTTTTACATTCAACGTTCATTTAGAAAAACAATGTGTACAATATTTTACAGAATCGCATGAAAATTTAAAGTGTAAATTGTTTGTGCAAATGAGTTTTCAATGAGTGTACATTTTTCAGATTTTCACAGTTAGGGAATTCACCACCAGTTCTCCAAGAGTGCGGTACATGATTCAGTCTTATTCACCCATCGAATATTATTTAAGCCACTCCACGACCGTTCTACTTGAAACTGTAGCATGACCGGGAATACAGCACGTCTTCACTGCCCATTCGATCTTGGTATCGGTCACCAAGCCCGGTACTACCCGCTCCGTGATCGAAGTGTGAGTGCTGTCTGCTAGCTCTCCTAAACCATCTCCCAATGGGAAATGTGTATCGAAAAGCACCTCCAGGGATTCCTCACTATTACGTGACCATTCCCCGCTCTCTTTCTTTATTAGTTCCTCGACTATGTTTTCCATTGCTAGGACTTTTCTCAACCGTGCTGTTTCGCTGGAGGACACTAATTCGTTAAGAAACTTTTTCATGAGATTCTCTTCGCCCTGGAAATTTCACGCTTGAAGATCCTCAGTAGATCCCTGTATTCGGTCCGACATGCTTCGCTTTCCGCGATCTTTGCTAACTTATACATTTCTTTCACCCGTCTTCTTAGAAGACTCAGCTCTCCAGAATGGCGGCTTTGCTTTTCCTCTGAATCTTCTTAGAGGACAAGCTTTGTTATACGCAGTCATAAGCGCCCTTTTCAGGAATAGACTCCTCCAGTTCCTCCACATTGCAACCTCTTTGGGTTGTCCCATTTTTGTTTCTACCTGTTTCTGGCATTTAGTCCGGTTCGTTGGCCTAGGGTTTCTAAAGGTTCCTCCCTTCTCTACCCTCTTTAGGGGGATGCTTAAGCTGATATACGCATGGTCGGAGAAGGATGGTCTATCAAGAACCATCCAATCATACCTTGACATATCACGTTCGGTGCTCAATATAATACCCAGAGCATTGCTGGAAGTTGCAAATTGATTTGCAGGATGAAACAAAATAGAAAATTCGCCTCTATCGTTCGTATCTGCTCCTCCCCACTCATTGTGGTGCGCATTTTCATCCGCGCCTATGACCAACCGCCCTTTGCGCCCTTCGTCCTGTACTAGCCTCTTGCACTCCATCGGTGGAACCTCCGCAGCATGGTCCATGTAGCAGGATGCCAGGATAAATGCCTGCTTATTCTCTTGCTCAACGGCCACCACTACGAGGTCCTCAGAAAGCAGGCTTGTCGAATTCCGCCGAACGTTGCCTCTTCATTCTGGCATTCGACGCTTCTTCCTCCTCGTAACGGTTGCAGGACCGAGCATTTCTCGCAGCAAACCTTTTGAACTGCCCTCGATCTACTTCTATCGCCTCATGGGCCCATCTCAAGGGCTCGACCTCCACTTCTGTTGGGTCGACCACTGCTCCCAGGCGTTGGACAATTCTTAGTGCTGCACATTACTGCGAGAGAGCTATTTTACTTCCTCTGCTCCGTACCCTTCTACACTCTTCTACTCCATTCTCATTTGTATGCTTTTCCAACTCGGAGTTCATTGAATCACCACTACCCTCGCTCCCCGAATCCGACGAATCGCTTAATGCGTATTTGTCGTCCTTGGCTTGCGACTCAGTCCTCCTGTTAACGTCATCCTTATTACAGTTAGGTAATGAGTCGTTAATTTTGGTCGTAGGACCACCTACCCGACAAGGCGGGCTCAACGGTCCGGTATTATATATGGGGAAAGAACCGTTCGCCACAGCAGCGCCCCTTACTGTGGTAAGGCTATCAATAATTCCCGATGTGGCCCGGTTTCGGGAAGGCTCCGTTCGAATACGACATGGTGCCTACCCTAGCGAGGGTGCCTAGATTAGTATTTACCAACCTTTTTTTCCAGGAAATGGACCAGGGAATGGGACTGAAACTGGGATTGGGACTGGGACTAGAACTGGGTAGGGGTGAGGTGAGAGGTAAAAACCTGTGAAGAGGTATGCAGATAGACCAAGGTTAGGGAAAAACAACGTCTGCGGGGTCTGCTAGTCTGAAATAAAATTTCCCGATTCTGGTGAGAAAAACATAAGTAAGCACAATCTGACCGGAAAAATCAATGTTTAGATAAAAATTTAAAAAATGGTCACAAAATATAATTTTTTACAATTTTTGAGCACCTATTTGAAGTCATCGCAAACATCTTTAGTTTCAAACATAATTTTGTCTGTCTTGATGATACAAAGGAAAAGGTGACGGTAAAAGTACTGCATCAAACTTCCATCTCTTGTACCCCAGAAAAGCCACCTTGGGAGAGATCTCGAGTCGCTCGGGTACATGGAACCGTCTGCCTTGGGAAGCGCCTCGAATTCGAACTTGGAATCTTTTAGTCTAAGAGCTGGTAAGCATTTTTGAGCAGGTATTTGAGGCACAATGAAAATTATGTACAATGCTTTTTTAATGGTATCTAAATATACAAACGTAGAACTGGCTAAGGGTTGGCGGGGCTGAAACAACCCTCGAATTTAACAAAAAAATGTATTTTTGTATGATAAAAATGTTTTTGAGGCACTTTGAAAATTAAATATGTTAAAATGTAATATTTGAAAAATATAAAAAGAAATAAGCCAGATTATTTGGTTGGGTCTAAAGCTTTGCCAGATGATTGCAAAATATTTATTTTTTTTAAATTGAAAAAATGTTTTTGAGGCACGTTGAAATTTTAACCACATATTATTTATAATTTTTAAAAAATATTTTCATAAAGACAGAGTGTTTAGATGGGACTTTGTACCTGCTAGGTGTTCGGCAATATTTTCATGAGTCCGAGTGAACAGCGTTATGCCTGCATGTGAGTGTGAGTGAGATCGTATATCTGCAGCTCTCTACGTCGAATAATAGTGCAATGTGATTGACACTGGCGAGAGACGTGATATAAAGTTCCCATGCTGTTGTTAGTTAAAATTGTGGAGTAAAATTTTTTGATGTTATGTTTAAAATTTTTTTTAAATAAATATTATTTACAAACATCGAAATAGATAGTGAAAAATTAGATTGTGTGATTTGTGGTAAAAGCAAATACTCTAAAAAATGAATTGAGAATACTCTAAAAAATTTCATGAAATATTGAAATTTCGGCAATTACATAAATTAAAATACAAAATATCAATCAATATCACTCCACACGTCAAATTTCAACATTCTAGGTGTATTATTTACTAAATAATGAGGTTTTTCGTGTTTTCCAAAAAGTTATATATATAAAAAGTGGGCGTGGTTATCATCGATTTCGCTCATTTTCAGTACCAATCTATTCTGGGTCCAGGATAAGCTCATATACCAAATTTAGTGAATATATCTCAATATTTACTCAAGTTATCGTGTAACGGACGGACAGACGGATGGAAAAAAATCATGAAAACACCGAAAGAAATTATTAAAACAATAAATAAAAATTTGTAATGTTAATATTAAATTTTTAGGATTTTTGTGTTTTAGTATATACGAATCATAGTGGATGGATCACGTGTTTAGCGACACAAATCAAGGATTACGATTATAAAATAATATTAATTATTACAATATCTGATTGACGTATGTATATCTGATTCCCTTGAAGTTTTGTCATAATATTTTTTCATTAGAGCAAGAAAATTTTTGTGACAATGTGTATTAGACTGGGTCGAAAAAAAAGTTGCCAATGTCCGCCCAAAATTTGAGGATTATGTTGAGAGGGTTTCGGAAAAATTTTTTTAAATTTTTTTTTGATCCTTCGAAATACAGCCGAAAATGTTTTTTCGTTGTAACTTGGTTATTTGACGTCCGATTTTTAAAATTGATATGTCATTAGTTTGGGCTTGAGAAGCTTCACATTTCCGTTTAATGTCCTTTTAAGCTATGAAGTCCTTTTCACATGTTTAGGTCAGCTAAAAAAATTGTACCCCCCCTAATGTATGCTTTTTTCCTTACCAAACGAAAGTACTTAAAAATTCAAGAAAATGTTGCTTTGAAACCATTTTACTAAAATAATAAACAAAGAAGTTATAGCACTTTAAATATTTATTGCAACTGTTATTTTAACTGATTCTTATTATACTTAGACCTGAAACTCACGATATTTTTGGAGGAAAAATTGCAGGGTTTGCATTGAAAAGTTAATACAGATATGCCAAATATCATGAATAGAGGAAGTCAAAGTAAATAAGTGAGTCAAACCTGTTGTTTCGTATTTATAATAATAACGCTATGCGACAAAATCAACTTTTTTTCTGGGTATTGGACAAAACCCAATTTTGTAGAGATTTGGGCTTAAGTAAACAAAGTACTATCTCCGTTTTTCGAACTTAGCCTCCAAAAAATAGATATCGGCTTACGAAGTTCGAAATTCTACATTTTGAAATTTTATTTTTTTGTTAACGCGTTCAGCAAATTGAAAGAGTAAAAATGTGGGCGCGGTCCGCTCTTTCCCCTTATTTGAAGGGCTGAATTCTTTTTTGAGAAATTTAGTATAACATTTGTCCAAAAAAATATGCCGGCTAAGTTATTACTTCTCTTTAAAGTTTTTTTGTACACTAACAATTATTTTAGAACAATTTTTTAGAGATTTTGGTACAGTCCAATATAGGTAAGTGACAACAATGGGAAACAATATTTTATTTGAACTGAAAATAAGAGAGGCAGTAGGTAGTTCTCTCACCATTTGGCCGGTAGGAATATGTACATATGCGTATTAGTATATAGATAATAGGGTAATATAGTTGAAATAAAAGATAATATAACGGACATAAGCTCCGAACTCCGTTGCACCTTTTGAAGAATTTTAAGATAGGTACTTTTAGCTAGTGCAGGCCACCAGACCAAGGCACCATAAAGAAGAGAATCCCCAGTAGGTGCCAATTGCCCTCTTGCAGGTGAGCAGCTCTACTGCTGCCTTCTTGGATCGCTCCACTATATGGCCACTCCATAATAGCTTCCTATCCAGAAGGACTCCCAAATACTTGACTTAATCGCTAAACGCTAAGAACGTACCCCCAATTCTTGGCGGTGTAAGATATGGTAATTTGTACCTCCTCGTGAAGAGGACAAGCTCGGTTTTATCCGGGTTGACTTCTAAACCTGTGGCGGGTTGTACTCCTGGAGCAGCTCCAGGATGTTAGCTGGGTCCGTTGGCGTCACTGGAACCCAGGCTCTAGCCCTTGGTCGTGATGGGATATCACGCGCCTCCACTACCTTGAGGCGCGCGCCCGGATATACCACCCCTATCAGCGTGACGGCGGTCCTATAGAGGTTTACCGACTTGGCGTCGTCACAGGCAATTAGCTTGACATTGCCCTGGAACAACCCTGCATCGGTGTAAGATGGCGGTGGACCAGGGTTGTCTTTCTTAACCTTAACGGCCACCGTAGCGAGCGCGGCCTCTATCCACTTCCACTGTTGTTTCGGGATCCTGCCATCTTCGCTGCTCTCGTCTATAATGCCAATGATCTACCGACCCTTGGCAATTTCGGCGAAAGACCGCGTCCAGCCTCCCTGCGTGTTGGCCCTTTTCGGTACCGTGGGGTTGGATTCATCCATGGACCGCTGGCGTTTCGAGGTTTCATCACTCTCGACTAAAACTTTTAAAATTACTTGAACTAAAAAATTAAAAATAAATAATAGTTAAAAAAAAAACACGCTTTTATGCAAACCGAACTAAAAAATAGAAAATAATTTTCAATTAAGGAGTTTATATAAGAGTAGTAGAAGGTCAAACAATCGTTTATAGTTAATCACCTCAAAATAAAATTATAATAAAATTTAAGTTATTAATAGAATAATTTAATTCACAGTAAAAAGCGTGGGGTGCTTGATATTGAATGTTATAATCATTCTATTGGCAAATATCTGAGACGAAAGATATGAAATGTAGTCAAATGTACCCCAAGCTTTTTACTGTGAATTAAATTATTCTGTTAATAACTTAAATTTTATTACAATTTTATTTTGAGGTGATTAGCTATAAACGATTGTTTGACCTTCTACTACTGTTATATAAACTCTTTTTAATTGAAAATTATTTTCTGTTTTTTAGTTCAGTTTGCTATAAAAGCGTGTTTTGTTAAACTATTATTTATTTTATATATAGTACGTCTTATACTGAACAAAAAATAAATTTGCTACAAAGAAATAACGTAAAATTGGTATACTGTCTTTTTTTTATGCTAATTTGTTTTAATATTTCTTATTTTATTTTATTATATTATCTTATATTTCAACTTAATTTATTATTATTTAAATGCAACTTGATTGCATCAGAAAACTTCACGTTGTATATTAAACGAAAAAACGACCCAAAAACGTTTTCGATTTTAGGTCGAAATATTGCACAGACAGTATATTTCCTACTATATTTATTATTAGGCTAACTTTGTTGGATTTTATGTCCATTAATCGGATGCTTAGATCCCATAATCCTAACTTTATTATGTCGCTTAAAGTTGTGAAGTCAATTTTATTTTAGTAAATATGTTTGCGTGAATTATTTCCATGTTTTTGTTTGTTTTTCTTTTCTTTCTAATTTATTCTGCTTTGTTATATCTTAGTATTATATCGTTCACAGACGATATTTTATGGTAGATATGGTCATATATATTCATGAAATGGAGTGTTTACAAATTTAGTATAAATTAATTACGTACATAGATCTGAATTGCAATATCCACATTAAATATCCTATCATCATAACATGAATCTTCATATTCCCACAATGATAGCATTAAAACCCGGAAAAAAGTCTAAGTGCACTTATTACGTTTTTATATGGAACTGTTTATTCACTTCACTTAATTTTTTCGCACTTTAAATACTTTATTTTTTTCTTTCATTTAAATTTTTTTATATTTTTATTTTTTTCGTTTTTCAACTAAAATTTCGTGTTTTTTGAATTATGACACTATTGAAGTAAATGGGCGATATATGTATATGGGTGATATAGGCCTACTGGGGAACCGAGCACACAAAACTAGCTTCGGTAGCGCCCGGGGTGGTATGGAAAAAGCTATTTTTCAATTTAATTTCAAGTAATTTCACCATAATTCTATGTCAATTTCTTTTGATTTTACATATTTTTTATATTTTTGTTTAAGAAGCTCCATACAAAACATTACAATTACATTTGAAAATTTTGTAGAAAATTTAAGAAAATATAATCAAAAATTACAACGTCTTAATGAAAATTTAAGTAAGTTAGACCAGTTTACTATATGTCCACTCACTGCTTAACTATTAACGCATTATTGCACTACCACCAACACTGGATGTATAGACTGAGTTGAAAAAAATACAAGTGGGTCGAATTTCGACCACAGGCGATACTAGTTGGAGATAATTGCTGAAACATTGCGACAACTAAAACATGTTGTTTCAAATCAAAACGATTTGTCTTCTGTTCGCTTTTTATTTAGAAAAACCGACTTTGAAATGTTGAAACACAAGGTATCCAATATAATTTGGTCTCAATATGACGGAGATGTTGAAGAAAGCGTACTGCATTTCACTAATGTGTTACACCGCATTTTTCATACTTGCGTTCCTCAAACTTCTCGCCCTAGAGCACCACTTAAAACTGCCTGGTGCACTAGAGAATTGAACTACTTAAAAAATATAAAAAACTCGCTGGTTTAAGCGATATAAGAAATCTGGCTTGTCAAGCGACTATGGGGTTTATTCTATTTTACGTCACAAATACAATTCTCTGAGCAAGATATGCTACAAGAATTACTTAGAAAAGCTAAAACTTCATCTTACTTTCAACCCGAAGTCGTTCTATGGTTTTGTTAACTCCAAACGTAAGACTACTGGTTTTCCTTCTGTGATGAAATTTGACAACATGATACTGACAACAAAGTACTGCGAGTCGGCTTCACGACAACCCAGACCTCCTCCTGAGTTACCAATGCTTGACTGTGTACGATTTTCGTTAATATCTGCTACAGATGTATTTTTAAAGCTAGGAAACATGAAGACTTCTTATTCTAGTGGCCCTGATAAGATTCCCATTGTTGTTCTGATAAGTTGCGCCGAAATTCTTTATCAGCCCTTAACTAATATATTTAACCCCTCTCTAAAACAAGGAATATTTCCTAGTTTCTGGAAAGAATCTTTTATAATACCACTCTGCAAAAGTGTCAGTAAATCTTGCGTAGCAAACTATAGAGGAATTGCAAAACTTAGTGACATACCGTAGCTTTTCGAATGCATTGTTACAAAACAGTTAGTCCACTCACTATATCGAATAATACATCCGTCTCAGCATAGGTTCTACAGAGGTAAATCAACCGAATCAAATTTGCTTGAGTTCACAGCGAAAGTAACCTTCGAACAAATGTAATTTACATAGACTTTAGCAAGGCTTTTGATAAAGTTTCTCATACAATTCTTATTAACAAACTTGACTGTATGGGGTTCTCATCGACGTTTCTAGGATGGATCTCCACTTAGTTAACAGGAAGGAAGCAAAAAGTGATATTTAAAGACGCGTCATCGCAATTCATCAAAGTTGCATCTGGCGTATCTCAAGGTAGCCATCTTGGGCCGCTATTGTTTTTATTATTTATCAATGATCTTCCAAGTATGTTAACTACCTCCGAAATTTTAATGTACGCCGATGATGTAAAGTTCTTTAGACCCATTCAAAGCCCTGGAGACAGACTACTTCTTCAGAACGATTTGGATAGCTTAGTTCAATGGTGCAAGGCCAATGAAATGGCCCTCAACCTAAACAAATGCAAATTGATGAGTTTTACTACAAAATAATATCAGGTACATAATTATTCGATAGGTGACTACCAGCTTGACCAAGTTACTAGCTTCATCGATCTCGGTGTCACAATGGACCCTAGACTGGGTCGAAAAAAAAGTTGCTAATGTCCGCCCCTAAATTTGAAGATTATGTTGAGAGGGTTTGGGAAAAAATTGTTTTTCCTTCGAAATACAGCCGAAACTGGTTTTTCGTTGTACTTTGGTTATTTGACGTCCGATTTTTAAAATTGATATGACATTATTTTGGCCGTTTAATGTCCTTTTAACCTATGAAGTCGTTTTCGCATGATTAGGTCGGCTAACAAAATTTTACCCCCCCCCCCCCCCCCCCCCTTGAAGAAAGGCAAAAGATACCACCCGAAGCCGCTCAAAAACTAATTGCATCTATGGAAAATCATCTTGAAGATGTTATTTAACAAAAAGGTGGTCATACGAGGTACTAAACTAAAGAAAAAGTAGTTTTTTCTAAGGCAGAGCGCAGTGCACGAAATAAGCTGTGACCTTAGTTTTTGAGATAATTTTAGTTTTTATTAAATAATTAGCACAAACGTGTAAACACATGAAAATTAAGTATTTGTTCAAATAAAAGCATATTTTTGTTAAAACTGTGCATTTGAATTTTTTTTGACACCGTCACTATATAGCCCAACAGTTTTTTTCTATAGCTGCACGAAATAAGCTGGGAGCCACTGTATACTTTCGCCTTTGAAAGCTAGGCCTCTTTCACCCAAAAATAAAATAGTGTCCAAAATTCTATATAAAATTTTTTTCCACTGTTGAGTTTCAGTGATTAGCTGGTTGTTGTTGTTGTTGTTGTAGCGATTAGGTTACTCCCCGAAGGCTTTGGGGAGTGTTATCGATGTGATGGTCCTTAGTCGGATACAGATCCGATACGCTCCGGTAACACAGCACCATTAAAGTGCTGGCCCGACCATCTCGGGAACGATTTATATGGCCACATTGAACCTTCAGGCCATCCCTCCCTCCCCACCCCCAAGTTCCATGAGGAGCTTGGGGTCGCCAGAGCCTCGTCTGTTAGTGAAACGGGATTCGCCGCTCGAAGTGAGGTTGACAATTGGGTTGGAGAAGCTATATATTGCGCTACACAACCCCTTGAATCCCGTGATTAGCTGGTCGTTGATAGGTGTAACAATTGTATCCTCCTTTTGAATTAGATTTTGTAAAGATCGCCATTGAATATAACATTTAATGTGATCTTCAGTATTTTCGTGTGATGGCAGTTTCTCGTATAGCTTCGTCCATACCTGGAATTTCGAATATCCGCAGAACAAATTTTAGGTCGATTTAAAGTATTGGTGCTTAATATACGGCATGGTAGGCAATAAAAAGCATTGCTTCTGGCACTCCACACTAACCAGTCACGCTCCACTTTCTCTCCATTTGGCAAGATTCTGTTTAGCAACGAGGTAGGAAATGCCTCGTCATGACAAACACGTGGAAAAGTAACATGAAACTTTTGATGACCTCGACGAATTATTTCGTTGACTTCTTTAGATCGCAAAAACTTATTATTCACGGTACCGATATCGAAGTCGTTTAAATAATATGGACTTTGATACAGAGTTGGTGGTATTGTTGGAAGACTTTTTGAAGATGGACCTTCATTAGAGTCACCACGAAAACTTTACGATTTTGGATTCATATAAACATACATTTTTGGTTGAGGTTTTTATTGTCTCCTCAGGCCCAGGCAAAAAATCATTATCAATATTCGTTGCTTTTGAAATTCGGCTTAAAATTTGCACATGGAACAACTAAAGACTCTCCTGAATTAAAAAAAAATTTCTTAGTACCTCTAAATGCGGGTCCTCTGAAAAACAAATTTTTGTTTGATATTCTTATTGTCTCCTCAGGCCCAGGCAAAAAATCATTATCAATATTCGTTGCTTTTGAAATTCGGCTTAAAATTTGCACATTGAACAACTAAAGACTCCTGACAGGCAGGCCAGCGATGAAACACACAATGGTTGAAAATTTTCATTCGTTGTCGCGCTGCGCGCGGCAATGCGAGTATAATTCCGAGTGTATTCATGGGCAAACCTGAATAAGACGATTTGTCAAATAACAGCAGGCACACTTCGTCTTAGGTGAGTGGAGTGCATGCCGGCTGCCGTTGGTAGTCGGCAAGGGGTACCTTTTTGGTCAGAGGGGGTGGTTACAATGTCGGTTCCACCGAGAGTACGCCCCTGCCGGTCAACCTCCATTTCCTCTGAGTAAGACGAGATTTACATCCCTTATTACTCAGGGGAAAGGTAGTGCACGAGCAGTCTTCTCAGTTATGAAGGAAACCCATCCCAACGTCTGTGGCGGGGCGGATTCCCCCACTACCCTGGCAGACTTTCCGAGCCAATTTAAATATATATATATTTATTTATTTATTACTTTACAATTTCAAAATTTATACAGACTAAAATGTTCAATTTACTTAAAACATGTAGTATATGCGATATAAATAACATATTTATTTTACAAATTTATAAGAAGGATAAATTGTTGTGCATCAATTCTTATACGTATGCCCAAGCAGGCAGCCGTTGTGAGGATCTCTGAAGGACAAGAATTTCTCAGAAAGTAGCTGTGTGCCCATTAGGGAGCCGATGTGAAGCGCTCTTGCGCGAAATGCTCATGAGGGAGCTGTTTGTCCAGTAGGGGGCTCTCATGAGATGTAATGTATGTTGTAGATGACGCAGCGATCAGTACGTTTTTGTAATGTATTTATTAGGCTTATGATCTTATCACACTTTTATGTGTTTTGATTTGCCTGTGCTTGCATTAGATAAGCATTTTCTAATTTAGGTTAAATAGTATACTTTTCTTTATTAAGAAATACGAATCTGAAATATCGAATTTTTGCCCGTGCTTGCATTAGATAAGCATTTTCTAATTTAGGTTAAACAGTATACTTTTCTTTATTAAGAAAGGCGAGTCTGAAATATCGAAATTGATGTAGTACTTGTTGAAATCCAGACACAAACAACGAAAAGCTTCGTGCATTTCAAAATTAGATCTGCATGTACTCAGGAAGAGTGGTTGAAAATGTCTTGATGGTCTCATAGGGACATTAATCTTTATTTCACTAAGTAAAAATGGGCTAATCACAATCCCTCCCAATAATTTGACAATGAACAATACACCCAACATTTCCCTGCGGCTCTCAAGGGAAGGTAGGTTAATAAGCTTCAAACGGCTTTTATGGGATGGAAGATTCCTTGTTGGATCCCACGATAAGTGACTTAACGCAAAAAGCAGGAACTGCTTTTTGAACCCATTCCAGCTTGTCACGATAAATCTGATACCGTGGGTTCCAAACAATTGACGCGTATTCTAGTATCGGTCGAACTAAGGCAGTAAAGAGTGCTTTTGTGACGTAAGGGTCCATAAATTCTTTTGACCATCGTTTAACGAAAGCTAACACACCTCTAGATCAACGCACACAAGTTTCAATATGATATTTGAAGTCTAGTTTGGGGACCATTAGACTGGGTTGGCCCCCATACAAAATAAAAAAGTTGCTAATGTCCGCCCCTAAAATTGAAGATTATGTTGAGAGGGTTTCGGAAATTTTTTTTTAATTTTTTTTGATCCTTCGAAATACAGCCGAAACGGTTTTTTCGTTGTAACATGGTTATTTGACGTCCGTTTCACACCGTTTGACGTCGTTTTCACATGATTAAGTCCGCTAACAAAATTTCACCCCCCTAATGTAAGTTTTTTTCCTTACCAAACGAAAGTACTTAAAAATTCAAGAAAATGTTGCTTTGAAACCATATTACTAAAATAATAAACAAAGAAGTTATAGCACTTTCAATATTTATTGCAACTGTTATTTTACCTGATTCTTATTATATTTAGACCTGAAACTCATGATATTTTTGGAGGAAAAATTGCAGGGTTTGCATTGAAAAGGGGGAGTCAAGGTAAATAAGTGAGTCAAGCCTGTTGTTTCGTATTTATAATAATAACACTATGCGACAAAATCAACTTTTTTTCTGGGTATTGGACAAAACCCACTTTTTTGTAGAGATTGAGGCTTAAGTAAATAAAGTATTATCTCCGTTTTCCGAATTTAGCCTCCAAAAAATGGATATCGGCTTACGAAGTTCGAAATTCTACACTTCGAAATTTTATTTTTTTTTTTTTTGTTAACGCGTTCAGCAAATTGAAAAAGTAAAAATATGAGCGTGGGCCGCTCTGCTGTGGTTCGCTCAGCTGTTATACTAAATTTCTCAAAAAATTATCCAGCCCTTCTAATAAGGGAAAAGAGCGGACCACGCCCACATTTTGTTAGCTGACCTAAACATGGGAAAAGGACTTCATAGCTTAAAAGGACATTAAACGGAAATGTGAAGCTTCTCAAGGCCAAAATAATGACATATCAATTTTAAAAATCGGACGTCAAATAACCAAGACAACGAAAAAACCGTTGTATTTCGAAGGATCAAAAAAAATATAAAAAAAATTTTCCGAAACCCTCTCAACATAATCTTTGAATTTAGGGGCGGACATTAGCAACTTTTTTTTTTATGAGGACCAACCCAGGCTAATGTGTATGATACCATCTTTGAGGTTAACATTTAATGGCAAAACAACATTTTTGTATTTTAATTTATGTAATTACCGAAATATCAATATTTCATGAAATTTTTTAGAGTATTTTCATTAAAAATGATAACTTTATCTTTGATTTTGCCTCAAACCACAAAATCTAATTGTTCACTATCCATTTCGATGTTTGTAAATAATATTTGTTTAAAAAAATGTTAAAACATAACATCAAAAAATTTTACTCCACAATTTTAACTAACAACAGCATGGGAACTTTAAATCACATGCTCTCGCCAGAGTCAATCACATTGCACTATTATTCGACGTAGAGAGCTGCAGATATACGATCTCACTCACACTCACACGCAGGCATAACGCTGTTCACTCGGACTCATGAAAATATTGTCGAACACCTGGCAGGTAGAAAGTCCCATCTAAATACTCTGTCTTTCTGAAAAATTTTTTAAAAATTAGAAATAATATGTGGTTAAAATTTCAACGTGCCTCAAAAACATTTTTTCAATTAAAAAAAAATTATTTTGCAATCATCTGGCAAAGTTTTAGACCCTACCAAATAATCTGGCTTATTTCTTTTTATATTTTTCAAACATCAAATTTTAACATAATTAATTTTCAAAGTTCCTCAAAGACATTTTTAGCATACAAACATTTATTTTTTTGTTAAATTCGAGGGTTGTTTCAGCCCCGCCACCCCTTAGCAGTTCTACGTTTCTATATTTAGATACCATTAAAAAAGCACTGTACAAAATTTTCATTGTGCCTCAAATACCTGCTCAAAAATGTGTACCAGCTCTCCTACTATTTATCAATAGCCCGATAAAACAAAACATTTGTTTGGTACACCAAGAGCCATTAAGTCGATTGTGATGCCGGATTCGGATTTTTTTTTTGCTGCGCCTGTGTTTTATTATGAAATTACCCAGACACGCAAGCCAAAATAACGTGGCACATGTATTATCATGTACTTTTGCATGCTTAATCCAAATATAGCAACTATATTTTCTCTATTTTTCGAGGTTAAAGTCAAAAAAGACCCGCTAGGTCAACTCCAATATCACATTCGATTCAACACGTCAAAATAAATACAAAAACATGTATCGCATTACCAGATCAGCATATTTAGTTTTTTTTTGTCTGTTGAAACAAATTTTCACTGGCCCATGAGCAACCATTATTGATAACTCGCTTACAAAAAAGATCACACAAGGTAGGTATAAAACTGATGTTTCAGAAAATGCAGTTAACTATGTTTTAATCAAACAGGCTTATAGGATAACTTGCACTCAACCATCGATATGGAAAAACAGCGTTTGTCGGATCATTTATACTTCTAGTGATATGTATCAGATTACTCACTTGTTGTACAAAACGATATCTGGGCGCCATATATGATCTGATGGTACATGAAGCATATGTACTCCTCCATATTCCTTGGGATCCCAACGCAATTTGTAATCATACCAAGACTGGAAATAAATGAAGCAATAGCATGTATGTCAACGGAAAATTTTAAAGTAATGGCATACGGTTTATAAGATAAATTCAAAACGTTTATAAGAATATGTATCACTTAATTTTATTAACGCGCAGTTTAAAACAATGAATTTTTGTTTTTAACAGATTTGAAATTGCAACCATGTGTTTCTCTGCGAGTCTTTTAATTCAGTGTAAGGTCATCATTTATTTTATAATTCTTCTTTTTTACAAAAAATTTACGTAGTGGATTACCAAAATTCTCAGAAAAAATACCAGACTCGAGATAAATGTTTCCGGCTAAAATCTAACTAGTTCTAAAAATACAACAATAATTTTCTAGATGAAATAGAATTATTTGTCGGGCAACTGGTCGTACGATCAAGATGAACTCAAAAACTTCCAAAGAATGTAAGGATGAGGAGGAAAAAGGTGATGACGTTGCAAGCCGGGGAAGAAGAAACCGCTTTCAGCGCGCTTGGTAAAGTAGCGGTTTACCAGCACGGACAAAGAAATAACGTTAGAACGGGAACAATGAGATAGGGAGCTAAAGAAAACCCCCTCAAAATACCGGGCAGCATTAAGAATTATGCAGCACTTGGGTCCAGTGGTTAACCCAACCAACTGTGACACAGTGGAAGAATGTCGAAGACAGTTCGGTGATGAAACGAAATTAATATATACAAGGCCTCAAAATCTGCAAATGTGGAGATGTTGATAGAATGTACAAAAGTTAAAATGACGGTGTTACCGGTAAAACTTAAATAAATTAACATATCCACTTTTATTAAGAATATCAGCACTGACCCATTTTGGCTACGAACCAATTTTTATGTCGTAAAAAAGGTACGAAAAATACTTTAAGTTAGCTTCAGCTTGTAAAATGGGCATCTCAAGGTTGATAAATACAAAATTAAAGAAGATGGTGTAGATGTGAGGTATTTTTCGTACCTTTTTACGATATGAAATTTGGGTCGTAGCGAAAATCGGTCAGTAAAATATGGCTGTATATTCAAGCTTTAAACACATACAGCATTAAGAAACTAACTTTTCTCATAACTATTTCCCAACAATCGCCTAGGTTTTTTGAAAAAACTCTTCTAGTGCTTCGTTTACAGAAAGTGGTATATCAATATGGATATTCAGTGAAGCGAGTCCGTTCAAACGTTCTTGACTGATTGTACTCCGCAAGTATGATTTTAAACTTTTGAGGGCAGAAAATGTGCGTTCTGGTATTGCTGTCGAAACTGGTAGAATGGCTAATATGCGCAATATCTTATTTACATGTTCGAAAGCATTTGGGTTCACCGTATGAAAAAATAAGATAAATAAGAAATATAGCATACAAATATAGCATACAAATCGCTTCCCAAGGCAGTCGGTTCTATGTACCGGAGCGACTCGGGATTATTCCCGACCAAGGACTGTCATTTCAGTGTGACCCCATTTAATTTGTTTCGTCCCTCCCACAAATTGTCATCCTCCCAGCAGCTCCTTGCAGCAGGACTGCTCCATACACTCTTACTCCGGGAAGGCATCGAATCCAATCCGGGTCCGTCTCCTGACCCGGGTCCTGAGAAATGGTTTTGCTGCATCTGCCGGAAAAGAATCTTTTTAGGACGGTCATACTCTGTTCAGTGTGTCTCGTGCAAGGGATGGTTGCATCGGACAGGTTTTTCTGGCCTTGATCCCAAAACCCGACGTCCACGTAACTTTTATAAATCTTTTGTGGCTCACCGGTGTTCACGCCCAAGGGCGTCCCGAAGTCTACGCTTAAGCGCCCCCACTACCTGCCAGCAGCCCCGCTGCTCAGCAAGCCACAAAAGTACTCGCTGCTGCTCGCGCCCCACGTCGCCAACAACTCAAACAGCTGATACCACTCATAACTACTACCTTCAGGGTAGAGTTGGTAGCAATGCTGAGCATCAGCCCCTGCCCCGTCTTCTCGCCCCCTCTTTTCCGGCAGCAATCGTGCAGGTCAGGGAAACAGACTCTTAGTCCCTACCTCCGTTTGCACTGTCTGCCAGCACAGAATATATAGGTTTGCGACATCCGCCTTGGGTGGTGCCACTTTCCTAGATGTTCTGGTCTCGGCGACGGCAACTCCCCGACGGGTTTCATCGCGCCATGTTGCCAGGTCGGAAACCCAAATCATCCGGGTACCCTAATGCTTGCCCAGGGACGCCCAGTCCCAGGGCCACAACAGCAATTGCGTCCTGGCCTTCCACAACCCAGGCGTAGTCACCCGTCACTTACCCCCAGAGTGGCGACGTCTCCCCTTATGCACTTCAGAATTCTGCAGTTAAACTGTAATGGCCTAACTGGGAAGATTACGGAGATAGTCGATTTCATGAAGCGGCACAACATCCGCATTGCTGCGATTCAAGAGACTAAACTCACAGTAAGATCTGCATTGCAGACTTGCTCTGGGTATAATGTCCACAGGAAAGACCGCGAGAGCGGAAATGGAGGCGGCCTCGCGTTAATCATACACCACTCTGTGCAATATTATATATTTTATCCTGGCGTCGACCGCAGGGACAATGTCTTAGAACGTCAAGGCCTATCTGTCCGGTCAGGCGATGCAAACCTAGAAATCATCAACATCTACATCCTTCCTGCCACCTGTTGCCCCGGTTGATACCGCCCTAATATCACGGCCTTACTCACTGGCAACAATCGCATTATCTTAGGCGATTTCAACGTCCATCAGGATCTATGGCATTCAAACTTGAGGGCGGGCAGTGGGGGGGAAGTGTTGGCGGATCACATAGAAGAAACGACGTTCTGCACAATAAACGGAGACGCCCCCACACGTATGGTAGGAAGCTGTTACAGCTCGCCAGGTATCTCAATCGTGAGCGCAGAACTCGTAAGCTGCGTCAACTGGCAGCCGATGGTAACATTGGCATCCGACCACCTGCCCATACTTATTTCGCTCGAGCGTACCGCCGACTTCATCGTCACTGAAAAACGCACTTTCACAAACTTCAAAAAAGGAAAGTGGGAAGAATATAATTCCTTTACAGACAACCGCTTTGCTGCCCTCCCTATCCCGACTGATGCCCGCCAAAGGGAGCGTGCCTTCCGTAAGGTCATTGAATCCGCCTCGGCACGTTTCATTCTCGCCGGGAGAATTTCCGAAATTCGGCCCCACTTCCCGGCGGAGGCCGCAAATTTAGCGAGAGAACGTGACCTTATAAGACAGCTTGATCCAGGCGACCCCCAAATAAGGGATATAAACCAACGCATCAGATTGCTTGTGGACGAACACAAGCGGGCGAAATGGGAGGAGCACCTAAGAGGTTGTAACCTCTCTACCGGTGTGGGTAAACTTTGGTCCACCGTAAAGTCCCTATCGAATCCGACTAAGCACAAAGACAAAGTTTCCATCGCCTTTGGCGACAAAGTGCTGTCGGATGCGAAAAAATGCGCGAGCGCTTTCTGCCGACAATATATAATGCACCCTACGGTCGACAAAGATAGACGGAGAGCCAATAGACACGCACATAAACACAAATTCAGCGCGTCACAAATCACCATCACCGCTAAAGAGGTTGAGGACGCCATTGGTGGTGCTAAACCATCCAAAGCAGTGGGCCCAGCCGGCATAGCCATACCGATGCTTAAAAGCCTAGGGAAAGAGGATTTCAAATATTTAGCGCATGTCTTCAACCTGTCTCTTTCCATCTTTGTCATACCCGAGAAATGGAAAATCGTCCGATATCTCTCCTATCGCCAGTGGCAAAGACGCTTGAAGCCATTTTGCTCCCTTATTTCCAAGTCAATTTACAGCTAGCCCCTCATCAGCATGGCTTCAGAAAACTCCATAGCACTACCACCGCGCTAAATGCCATTAGCACCCAGATAAATTGCAGTTTAAATCAATACCCCCACCATAGAACAGTACTCGTAGCGCTAGACCTACCAAAAGCTTTTGATACGGTCAACCATGGCTCGTTACTGCAAGACCTGGAAGGGTCTACCCTTCCCCCATGTTTTAAAAGGTGGACCGCAAATTATCTGGGTGGTCGGCAGGCATCGGTGCAATTTAGAAACGAAACATCAAAACCAAGGAGAATTAAACAAGGGGTGCCACAGGCCCAGGCCCAAATATCGATGCGGTATGCAATAAAATAAACGGCTACCTCCCTGATCTCTCCAGTTTTTTCGCTTCGCGAAACCTGGCATTATTACCGACTAAATCTTCCGCGACCTTATTTACAACATGGACGTCCCAAATGTCGACAATTATGAACATCCACGTCGATGGCACTACGCTACCGACTGTCCTACACCCCAAAATCTTGGGTGTGACGTTTGATCAGGATCTACATTTTGGTGAGCACGTAGCCGCAATTGTTCCGAGAATTCAGAGCCGTAACAAAATCCTCAAATCCCTCGCTCGCAATACCTGGGGAAAAGATAAAGAAACGCTCATGACTACATACAAAGCAATTAGCCAGCCGATTACGTGCTACGCGTCACCTATATGGTCGCCAAGCCTAAAAATTACCCACTGGAAGAAACTACAGGCCTGCCAAAATACTGCTCTCATAATCGCCACGGGCTGTCTTCTTATGTCCCCAGAATACCATCTGCATAATTAGGCGAGAATACTCCCCATCAGGGAGAGAAATGAGATGCTGACCAAACAGTTCCTGTTGAATACCCAGAAACCTGGGCATCCCAACAGACATCTGATTGATGAACCAGCACCGTCTACGGGCTTAAGGAGTTATCTCCGTAAGCATTTTGAGGAAATACGGCACCTGAGAACCCAGCCGTATGAAGTGAAAAAACACAAGCAGGTCCTTGGTGAACTCCATAAACAGGCGTCGGACCTTTATGCCGGGAATTGCCCAGTGAATCCAGTACTTAAAGAAAATTATCCAAAACTCGCAAAGAGGAACGCATACTCCCCAGGGAAACGCGTGTCACTCTTGCTCAACTTCGTTCTAGATACTGTAACAGGTTAAACTCTTACCTATCCAGAATCAACCCCGACATACATAATGTATGCCCCGCTTGCAATGTGTCCCCACATGACACCAACCATTTTTTTAATTGTAATGTGGAACCAACGCCTCTAACACCCCTTTCCTTATGGTCAATCCCTGTTGAAACGGCAAGTTTCCTTTGACTCCTGTTTGAGGATATTGATGACAATTTGTGATCGGTCGCGGCTATTAGGTGGGGCGAGCATTGTTACAACAACAACAACTACAACATAGCATACAAATTTTGTAGGTAATCATTTAAATTGTACCCACCTCAATTGCATCAAACACGTTTTTAAAATTCTGACCATCTGAACTTCTCCACATTTTGACTTCCATTGCAAACTCAGTTGTGGAACAATTCAGAACAATAAATAAAAAATATATGTAAGGCGCGATAACCTCCGCAGAGATCTAAGGCCCAGCTTCTCTTCCAATTTGGGTCGTGCACCTCTTGATTTTTCCTACAAATTGGCCGGACGGAACCTACATGTTTTATGCCGACTCCGAATGGCATCTGCAAGGCAGGTGAGTTTTCACTGAGAGCTTTTCATGGCAGATATACACCCGGAGCGCTTGCCAAACACTGCCTAGGGGCGACCCCGCTTAGAAGAATTTTCTTCTTATTGAAAAACCTTTTTTCTAAAATTTTGGTGTTGCTTTGCCCGGGTTGTGAACCCAGGGAATACGGTGTGGTAGGCGGAGCACGCTACTATCACACCATGGTGGCCGCCGATTCAGACAGTTCAGAATACTTTCATAAAATTCACGCAGTTTATTGCATTTTTCAGCGTTGTATTAACTTTTGGGGAACAAAACACGGAAATTTTGGAACATTTATTGGTGTTTCATGTAACGGCTCTGGATATGAGTTATGAATGAATGAAGGAATGGAATATAGAATGCGATTCTATAATAATCTTCGACGCTCTCAGTATCAACGTTGCATATATTTAATTGATGTTTACTGATGCATGGTTTCTTATGTAGCAAAACTCTCCCAATATATAGCTTCTCCAACCCAATTGTCAACCTCACCTACCCGTGGCGAATCCTGTTTCATTAACAGCCGAGGCTCTGGCGACCCCGCACTCCTGATGTATATAAGGGGTGGGGGTGGTATGGCCTAAAAGGTTTCATGTGGTCATAACAAATCGTTTCCCGAGATGATCGGGCTGGTACCTTTATTGTGCTTGTTATCGGAACTTACTGGATCTACATCCGAAACATCGACCATCAACAACGATAACACCCCCCAAGTCCTTCAGGGAGTGTCCTTATCTCTACAACAACAACGTTTGAAAGTGCACGCTAGAAAAAGCAGCTTGAAACTGAGAAGCTTGTGCTGAAGTTTTGTCGTTTTTTCCTTCTGCTATCTCTTCAAAGGCTTCGAATATTGCTGGCTGAAGTTCAATGTAAGAGGATGCCGCTTCATGAAATTGACCCATCTTGTTGGGCAAACGCCTTGCAATTTTTTCTTCGACTTTCTTTTTGTGTAATCGAAATTTTTTCTGGAGATCGTTTTGCCTTTTTGGCCATCGGTAAAAATCAAAATAAATTCACCCTGCCTACATTATGTTACAATCAAATATGCGACATAAAATAAGGAAGTAAATAAACCCCCGGAAGTACAATCCTAGATCCGCCACTGGTACTGAGACTCCGGTTTTCACCGAGAAGAAGATGACCGAAATTGCAAAGCAGTTTCTGACTGTGGCACTACTAGATTGCAGCAACCCCAATAGGCAGATATCAACCGAAAGGTGGCGATCCGTCATGATCAAAATGATGCAAGAGGAATCAATTAAGGCCATGCCAGCCGTCGAAAGAGCTGGATGGCACAAGAAAATGCAAGGTTAAAGGGGTTGTATAGAGCACTGATCCCTACGATGTCAAAGGCCATGGTTTGGATATTCCGAGTGGTGAAGGCGGAGAACACGCTTAACATGCTGAATAGACAGAGCCCAAATATACAAACACGGGATAGGATGGTACTTTATGTACACCGACCCGTAGAGGGGGCCCGTAATATAGCCCCAAATTCGTAAGGAATTGCACGATCTGTTGCACTCACAGCTTGGGAAAATTTCCAGGGGGCAGGTAGTATTTTTATGCACCCTATAAGAGAGACAGGACAATAACCCCAATACGATAAAAGCAGGGGAGGTAAAAAGGACATCGATAATGTGAAAGTAGCGACGTATGACGGGGGCAAAGGCTCAGTGGCACCGGTGCACGAGCAAATCAATGGCGCTGAGAACCTTAACATGCCAAATGCAGAAAATGGACCTTGAGCACCTGAAAGTACCAGACAAAGACAAAGATGATTAACAGGGGCAGCGTGCCTAGGGACTGATACAATTTTCAGAAATAAGTATCAGGAAGACTGTGGCAGCCCAAAGAGGTTACCACCGCAGAGGAGTTGGATGAGTGCAACAAATTCTTTTCAAAGGCACTAATAACTGGGTACAACAGAGCTTTTTCCAGGGAAAAGTACAGCCACCATGGTACTGTAAGGAGTTGAGTCTTCTTAGAGATCAGGTAAAAGAGGATTTAAAGCTCGCAAAAGTTGCAGAAAGCGAATAATGTATAGAAATCTGTTGAGGATCTGTAAACGTAAAATCAACAGTTTAAAAAGGTTTTCATGAAATAATTTTTGTGCGGACATAGAATGCTCCAACGGAACGGCGGGACTGAGAAAAGCTCTTACCTAGAGAGATGCATACAGGGACTGATACAAAAGGACTACAAAGAATGGTTAAGTGCCCCATGCGGCACTATTTAGCACACACTTCCGATCAGGAGATGCGGAAGGATTATGTTACCACTTCTACATTCCAACACGGAGCGAGAGGTACCAGGATTGGTGACAAATACCAAAATTTAATGGGGCATAAAAAATTTTACCAAGGCCGGGTCCAGATGGAATATTCTCTACTTTGTTGCATATTTCAAGTAGAACGACTAAATAATGGCTTAAAATAATCTTTGAGGGTTGCATAAAACTAAAGTTGTCAGCCTAGCCACACAAACACGAATGTATATTGTACATACGTATACCAAAAAACTTAAGGGGGTATGCAGAGTATCAATGATTAGGGAGTCCTAAAAACTACCCTGACAGTAGCATGACATGCCATTCTACGTACCCAGCCAGTAGACCTAATAGACAAAAATATAGCGTAAGTAACTGCAACAAGGCTTAAGGCCTCGGGGCAGCTTGAGTGCAGGCCCTATGGCCATAGCGGTATATCACCCTCTGATATGGGGAAAAAGAATATATGGTCCCATGTCTGAGCATCGAAAGTGATCTTGGGCCAAAATTGAGATGGAGGGTAGGTTCCACGTTGCAAAATGGCAGAATATACTACACATGTGTAAACGGATGGTTCCAAATAAATCGAATAGGTCGGTTCTGCTGTTTACTGTGTCGATCCAAAAATAAGTATATCGTACAAGCTTCCAGAGTACTGCAGCGTCTCTCAGGTGGAAAAAAGCAGCAGCCGTGAAAAAAGCAGCAGAAACTCTGGAGGAAGCTTGCTTAAGCTGCAGCAGCGTCAATATATATATATTGGTAGTTAGGCGCCGATTATGGCAATAAACTTACACAGCACTTCATCAAGAAGTGTTATGGAATGCATAGAAGCATTGTAAGCTCTTTGCTCAGGCCAGACCACATATCTATACTATGTTTCCGGTCATAAAGAGCTAGAAGGTAAAGAAAGGGCGAAGAGTTGGCAAAGGAGTGTGCAATACTCACCAAATCGACGATAGACGTCACAATGTGTTACTGCGCGTCAATGTTTTATTGCGTGATATAGAGGCATACAATTTCGCTAGGGGAAAGTTGACTAAAAATAGTAAAACGGTCATAATAAATGTTGAATGTAGCCACAGTTATGAGATAGACACTCAACAAGTGGTTTATAATAATGTTGCTGTGAAAAAGGTCTTAAATTTAAACTTGTTACTTAATGTTATTAATAACATAGTGCTCAAAGTAAACATAGTTAAGCACATACATGGATAAACAAACTGTAGCAATCAAACCCAAGTATAATAGATAAGTATGTTAATACACACGCATATATGTATAGTTGGCAAAGGAGTGATGTAAATAAGAATGCGTAACCAATACTATTTGCTGTCTACGCTGTTACTTTAATTTTGATATCCATCGTCCTTATTCTTTTATTCACGTCGTTAGAGTAATGTATTCGTTTTAACACATAGTTTAAAGCAGGCATGCTTAACCAACGAAACGATATCATTTCGTTACGATAATCAACGTTAATAAACGAAACGAAGTCATTTCGTTTCGTTTATTAACGTTAAGATCGTCAAATTAACGAAATGATTTCGTTTCGTTTTCTGCCATATCAAAACGAAATCAAATCGTTTATGTTGATTATTAATTTCAAACTATGCTGGCAAAGCTGATTGATGGCGGAGTCATTAAAGGTGAAAGCATTATCCAAGCTGATTGCAACTTTTCTCATGAATTTTGACAGTACGAACATTTCTCAGAGTATTTTTGACATTACCACCAACGAATTACACAAACAAATTACATAGAGTTTGTGTGTGTATGTGCGCTCGTTGTTGCCACCTTACGGCTTCACCATGGCTATAGCATTGCCAGCACAATTCAAACATAAAGTATCACGTTTTCATTAACGTTTTTAACGTTAACGAAAGCTTTTCGTTTCGGTTAAAAACGAGATACAATTTATCTTGATAATTTCTTTATCGATAATATTTCGAAGTGTTTCAACGGAAACGGTGGAAATTTTTTGATAAACGATTAGCTTAACGTTAAGGTGCATCCCTGGTTTAAAGATATGTTTCTTAAAATGTATGTACATACGCTACACGAACTTCTAAAAATGATGATGCACAAAAATCAGTCGTTAATCAGAATCATAGAAACTCGGTCGTTTAATTTGTCAGACTACAATTTCTCAGGAGCGAGAATGTACCGTCGCACAGTGTTTCGTGTAGAACAAGCTAGCTGGACAAAATTATTTTATGAGATTTTCCGTTTAATATGCAGTCATTTATTACAACTACGTCATTTTTTTCAGTCATATGTTCTTTTTTTTTATTTTTTTCCAAAATTTTACTTCATATACATATTTGCTTATTTCATATACAGTAACTCATGTGAATAAGTAACATAGATCCAAAAAAATTTAAAGGACTTAAGAATATTACTTTATTGTACTTAAATTGAATGGACTACAAATCTCAATACTCTAAAAAATTCTAAAAATTCGGAAAAAAAATTAAAATTTTTTATGAAAATTCGTCGAATTTTTCAAACATTTTTTAAATATAATTTAGTTTTTGTTATAGATCGTGACAAATTTTCTTATGGGAAATTAGTTAAAATAAATTTGCAAAAGCGAAAATTGTAAGAATTGTCCAAAAAGGGGTGTCTACTTATTTATGTGAGTGAATGTGCATATGTACATACATATTTTGTATTTATTTGAGTATTTATCCTGCCACTACAATTTTTACAAAATTATTTTATAGTACCAGTCAAGAATGTAAAAGTGAATTACAATAATAATAATAAAAATGTAAATAATTAAACTAATTATGTGAAAATTACTTATTACAAAAACTTAAAAGTATAGTATCATACAAAGTGGAAAAGACAATAGATTTAAATTAAATAAAACCTGATCCGCCAAAAAGTTATAGGATAGGTTATCTTTTATAATTATGTTATTATTCGCTATCATCACTTTCATTCGATGAGTCACTTGTGGAATAGTCATGAGCATCAGCATTACTACTGTGAAAGCTTGAAACAACTGGGGTATTTATTGACTCTTCAACATTATCGGGGGACAGTAAATTTAAGACTTCTGTAGTCAGATTTTTAAATTTTTTCTTAGGTATCTCCCTAAAACTGTTAATTAAGCAACATATTCATAAGATCTCTATTCGTCGCTTCACGCGACTGCTTTTGTGTGTTATCATCCCTGAATCGTCTCAAATCTTTGTTACGAGCTTCCTGTGCTTCCTCAGAAAGTTGACCCCAATAGGTAAAATTGCTGATTTTATAATATCAGTACTATGCTCTATGATTTTATGAACTGTAACAGGCATATTAAACCATGGATAGAGATCTATGTATAGTTTTTTAGTCTCGACCGCAAATTTTTCAAACCTTTGGATATTTATCTTGTACCCAGATGCTAATGCGCGAAGGAGATTATCTCGGTTAGGCGTAAAGTCCCGTAACTCATTTTTCATATATTTTGGAGTGGCACCACAAATATAACACTTTTGTGCGGAAGAAGTTTCAGTCAAAGCATTGCAAACTTTTCCGTCAATCATTGTTAAAAGCATGTTGTGATTTACGGAAATTTCGTATTCTTCGAGCATGTACTTTCTTGGCAACAACGCATTTATCTCCTCTAAAACTTTGTTCGTTTCAAAAACAATAAAATCTTTTGTTTCTTTAGAAAAAATAAATTTAATTGGACGACAATACATGGTAGAAGAAGGTCGAGGATTCTGCCAAACAATGTTACCTTTTTCATCCTGTAACTGAAGAGGAACGAAAGAAAATATAAACAATAACTCATCATTGTCAGAACTGCATGTAAACTTTTGCTTATATGTGCTATGGCCAGAGCTTCCATCGCAACCCCACTTGCTGATTAAAGTATACGTCAAGTTTGTAGGTAATAAACTAACAAAAACTTCTTGATTTGCTAAAACTAAACGCTCTACATATTTATCGGACTGGACTTTAATTTCCGCACGTCTTTCAGCCACATCAATTTCATTTGGATAGCACTCTGCCTTAGCTTTTCTTAGACTATAAAATGATGGATAAACCGTATGGCCTGCCTTCATGCTCCACTTCCGAGTCGTTTTGTACCCATGAGTCGTTGACTTACTATCTACGTAGTATGCTAAAGCTCCTACATTGCTCAAGCATCTTGCATCTGGCTCACATGTCATCTTTTTTCCAGATATTTGAGTGGTTTCCTGTGATTTTTTTATAATGTTAGCAACATTTCTGTTGCCGGGCATACGCGTTGATACTTCTGCCGCATAAAGTAACTCACCAGGACTTCTAGATTGCAGGAGGTCATCCACTCGACGCTGTTTGGTTTTTTCACTGCAGCTAACAAAGTCCTTCTTTCGTTTTCCGGGGCCGGGGTTAGCTGAAGAAGTGGTTGGTTGGTCTGATGGCAACTTTGAATCCACCGTTATTGTAAATGTGAAGTCTGGACCCGAAAGCCACTCCGAGTTTTTATTCAAAAATCGCTCCTCATGTCTTTCAGAAGTGTTCCACTTTTGATCCTGCTTCGACGAATATGCCGATATTTGTAAGCTTAAACTTTTTATCGAATACTCGGCTGCTTCGCTTAAATCGTACTTAAGTACAATAAAACTCAATAATTCTTTATATCTGGTTTTCTTCGAATGTTGAACCCAAATGTCAAAAAACTCCGCTCTTGTTACGGTTATAACTAAACTGTTTTGTGTTGTTGATTTTCCGACAGGGTGAATAGTTGATGATTGTTGTGCTGCCATCTTAAGTGTCGTTGATTGTTCTGTTTGTTTTGTGTAGAGTTCCTGTGTGGTTATACCTGCATTAGGATTGCTTTGTATGTACCTGTTTTTATGCCTTGGTGACTGGTGGGGTAGGTTGTGGCAGGTTGAAGTCAGTGATCTTCGCCTGTTTGCTTTTGGTGTGCTCTTGTTGACCTTGCGCGTTAATTTTTGTATGTTTTATGGTTACGTGTTTGTTCCCTGTGCCTGGAAATTGGTTTTGCCGTTTGTAGATCAGCTTTAAAGGTTCAAATATCTCGTCGGAGTTGGTACGTACATACATCCTATTTTATATGTAGAGATAACTAAATCTACAAAAAAAAAAAAAAAAAATTAAAAATAGATGTGCAAAGAATTCGCAATGGTTTTTTCTTTCGACTATTAGAGAATACTTGCGACTATAACATATGTAAAATTTAGCCCGGATGTCCGCGGATGTATGTACCTTTTTGTCCCTAAAGTTAAAAATATGGAGAAAAAATACCTTTTCTTCTTAATAACGGAATGTTTATTATATTGAAAATACTCTAAGTGCGAAAGAATTACTATTAAAAAATTTTACTTACCTTCGAGCTTAGAATCCATCAAAAAAATTATATAAAAGTGTTCACTTAAAAGACCAATGAAGCTTAATATTCAACAAGAATTTTGCAAATTAATCAGTGCATTTTACGGGCACTCCTGCCTTCTTACTTCAATTACTCAATATATATGAGCAAAAATATCAAAAAAAAAAAAGCAAAAATCCCGTTATTTTGTTTGTTTTCTTTCATTTCTCATTACACTTTTCTTGGAATAAGAACTTTGTTTTTGTCCAGCTAGCTTGTTCTACACGAAACACTGTGCGTCGCACGGTGGGGTATTTGATCAATCCAGCTGGCCAAAATTAAAATAGCTGTTATTTCTGTTCAAAAAGTGATTGTCTCCCTTCATTGTTATGAAAGAAAATATTTGACAGTAAATTAACGGTGTTTCGCGCAGAATTACTATGGATCGGCCCCCGGTTTCGGATGGACCCGGGGCCATTTGTTGGCATTATATGAGGTATGTCAATATGGGTATCAAACGAAAGGAATTTTACTCCGCATTTCCATTGTGATTTTTTAGAAGGGTTGCCACTTAGGGTTTCCACTTCACTTTCTTTTTTATATTTATCTATATATCCACTACCATCTCGGAAACGGCTTAACCGAATTGAATCAAATTTGGTACATCGACATAGTATTACATTTTAAGACTTTTCACATAGGTGTTGCCACTGAGGCTATTTTCACAAGGTTGGCACCTTTCGCCAATAAGGGTATCAGTCTCTTGTAAAATTGATCACTACTCAAACAATCGCGGGTATGCGCAGCCGTTTTTGTTATTATACTTTGAAACAAACATAAGCTTATGTATTGCCAAAAATTACTGACATGATATACCTGTGAAAAAAATATATCTTTTTGTTTGCAAGGTTTTTAAATAATTTAATATAGAAAGGTAGTAATAGTACAAGTATAATAACTCAGTTAAAACATACGGTATAAAAAATCTAACATATAAATGAAAAACACATTTACTTGTCCCAAAAGCAAATGTAACTAGATTTGATTTAGGCTTAACAAGTGAACAATTATTTAGGTTGGAAGGGTACATTGCTTTTCAATCAAAACAAAAAAACATCGAACTGCACACAATTTTTATACAACTTTAGATGTGCGAGTTATGTATAATACCAATGACCCCCCAGCTACTAATAATACGTGTAGTTATGTAAGTGCAGAGTCAGCAGCAGACGATATTGACAAATTCATTTTAAAAATTACAAGTAAACAAAATCCTGAAATATACAGTCATAATTTCTACGTCCAAAGGAAAAGCTAGGATCCTCATTTAGAGTTCCAATACTTTCGAAGTAATAGAATTCAACATCAAGGATAAGCGGAATGTGGTGCAAACTAGGGCACGGCAACGGTTCCAGACATTTAGTTATCGTAGAGTTAAAATTATCGTTAAGAAAGACAAGATCAAGAATTCTCGACAGTTGATTGGTGAAGCCATTGATCTGAAAAAGACTAATACTTGAGAGACTGTCAATAAGGTAAATCTCAGAAGTGGTGTTTACATTGTTCGGAAATAAAGTGTAGTTATTGTCGACGTAGGACCATTCAATATTTGGTAAATTAAAGTTACCTAATATGCAAAAGTTACCACTATAACAAGAACGAACTAAATTGGTAATATTATCTACATGAGCCTTATAAAGTTAGTCAATACTAGATGTATGAGACATAGATAAAAATTTCAGAGATGCCTCGAATTGAGATAAATAAACTTGAAGACATTGATGGTACTAGTTTCAATACCAAGCTTTTAAATGTCATCTTCCGACAGTGATGCGTGCAGCCTTGATACAAAAATCATTTTGCGAGGCGGAACGGCTGTCACTTCCCTTCGATCATTTTGAAAAGCACCAGACTGTGTTGAATTTGAGGCCAAATGATTATGATTTTGACCTAAAGTGCCAGCACCTGTAATGTCAACAATGTTTACAGAATCCATTCGTTGGGACCCAGCTGGAGAATTGGTGCCCCCATAAGTAGAAGTTTCGATTTCAACGACACTTTCATCCACAATGTTAGCTGCAGTATTTAAAGAAGCACTTGCATAGGCAACTTTGCTGAGTTTAACAGCAACTTTTATGGGCTGATCAGAAGAAACAGGCCAGCTGTTAGTAGAAGTAGAGTTATCACTAACAGCAGGCTTTGTAGACAGAGTTGCAGAAATAGATTCAGCCGTAGTGGTAGCGGGGTTAATTGACGAGGCACTGTTGATCGCTGGAGCATTAGAATTGGATGTATTAGTAGTAACATTGATGTTAGGAGCAGTGTTAACATATGTAGTTGACGGCAAAGGGCCACTGTTAAGTGCAAATTCGTTAGCCAGGGGAGAACGAGCCGCAAAACAATGACAAAGTGAATATTGCTGACCAAGCATAGGAATGAAAGGACCAGTTAGTGACAATGCTTGTGGTATATGCGCGCAGCTATAGCTACCCCTGTTCAAGGCATTCGTAACGCTGAGCGAACTAACAGCAGTAGCTATTGTATTCATTCCATCAGTATCGCACTTTAGATTGTTGTTGGCTTCGTGCTCGTGTTTGGAATTATTATTATTTTTTGTTTAGGCATTACTTACAGAAATAGCTAAAATTGCGGTTCTTCACAAGCAAACCAACATCATTGTTCAGATACCGTGTCCTCACAGCAAGAGCGATGAAAATTTTTTTTGAAAAATCCATTGCACGGCACATTAAAGTTATCTCTTTTTGAGAAATGCGTGTCGCATTTACCGCAGTAAACATCTATCCTCACGAAAACTAGCAAAAATGCAAAGGAAATCAATATAAATAGAATAAACAAACGGAGCGAGCAAATATACGTCAACACACGACGAAACTCGGAACAAATTGTTTCACTTAGTAAGCAATAAGCAATAATATTTACAGCTACCTTAATTTCACTTAGTAAGCAATAGTATTCATATTGTAACGAATTTAGAGCAATTCCGATTATTTGCAAACTTCTACTAACGTTCGTATCGCTAAACTGTTGAATAAATAACTCCAATATTCCATAATGCAAAATGGTCTTTATTAGACTACTTTGAAAATACTTCAAAATGACACTTATACTTCGCAACTGATAGCATGTTTAAATCAAACTGATTCTGCCCACTTACCTTTCGCTCCTTTTATACTCTCTGCTGTCTCGTTCGCATACTTCTAGGCGTTTCTTCTGCTAGAATTTTCTACTACCAGCTATACGCGTCGCGTGTGTATCTGTAGTTTCCAGCCTCTCGCATAGCCATATGCCCGTCTATATGTTAGTAATGATGATTGCATACTTTTTTGAGTATCTCAGACATATGCATGTGTTTGTCCGTATCTCTCCGCTGCTTGTATGTACATATATGTAGAGAGAAAATATGGGCCCAGGACTAAACAATAAAAAATCCACTAATACATTTGATTAACTTGAATAAATGACGTCTCATTCATGAATCATTATTGATGGATTACATCAAAAAAAAATTTTGTAACATCAACTAAATGATTTTTGGACTAAGAGCTGAAAATAAAATTAACACAGAATATTTACTGTTTGTACTATTTTATTTTAACGTAGAAATAAAATTCTCTTTTAACAGCCACATACTGTCTCAAATAATCTTTTCTAGTTATTTGGTAACATTTTAATACATTTCTGATAAATTTAATGATGATTATAAATTTTAATTAATGCGGACACCATGGTGTGATGGTGGCGTGCTCCGCCTACCACACCGAATGCCCTGGGTTCACACCCCGGACAAAGCAACATCAATATGTTGGAAATAAGGTTTTTCAATGAGAAGAAACGGGGTCGCCCCTCGGCAGTGTTTTGGCAAGCACTCGAGGGTATTTCTGCCATGAAAAGCTCTCAGTGAAAACTCAGCTGCCTCGCAGATGCCGTTCGGAGTCGGCATAAAACAAGTAGGTCCTATCCCGCCAATTTGTAGGAAAAATTAAAAAGGAGCACGACGCAAATTGGAAGAGAAGCTCGGCGTAAAATCTCTTCGGAGGTTATCGCGCCTTATATTTATTTTTTTTTTTTATAAATTTTAATTATTCAATATAGAAAGTTCGGATATCAAAGAGTGGCTTTACTTGCTTTTTCCTCTTCAAAATTTTTATAATAATATCAAAATTTAACTGTCTTGCCAAAACGGATTCAACACAAATCGTGGCAAGTCCTGAAACTCGCTCTTGAGAGGAACACGATCTATGAAAGTTTTTGATTCTTGAAAGGACGCTGAAGGAACGTTCTACACTAGCTACAGTGACAAGTATAGTCACTTATATATACGTAAAGCAACGCAAATGTTGGGGAAAATCGTATACAGATTTTGAACATATGTAGATGACATTTAGCAATTCCAATGGTGACAGGCCTTTATCAAAATTTGCTTCGTAAATGTGTTTCAAGTGAGTTATTTCGCATTCTTACCTTTGAGAAATCTCCGACTTGTATTTTGCGACAAATTTTGCTGCGCTCGCCCGAACCGTAATTTCATCCATGTCTTCAAATTGCCACAAAAAGGAAAACGTCTCGCTCAAATTTCTCAAAGCGCAAATCGTTCAGTAATGCCAGTGATTACCGAATCAAACGATCACCAGGAATGTGTTGTTTTTAAAATCAGACTCTGAATCATCCGTAATCATCTCATTTAAATTATCTTCAGAACGTCTTTTGGGTTTTCTCTTTCAAATGTCCGGAAACTTTGGCGAGATGTTCAATTGAATAGCAATTGTTGTGCATTCATTTAAAATTGTTTCTCATTGGTTTCTGATCAAGTTCAAATCAGCTAATAAGGCATCTAGATGTCGGACCTCAACATCTATGGTGGCGTCTCTAGCTTGGAGGACCACGTTTCTGTAATTAATGGTAGTCAGTATTTTTAACCAAATTGAGGACAGCAAGGTATACTCGAACTTGTTGATGTACTTTAGAATGCCGGGAACATATTCGTATGCTTGCGCAGTCAAATTTGGCTTTTGTCCTGTGTTTAGGCCACAGGCCTAAATATATCTCCCCCCCCCCCCCCCCGCCCCCCCCATCGTAACATAACTTTCTTTGTTTATTTTCTTCGTTACTACCACCCGCATATTCTTGTGATGACTATACACACAGGCGTGTGTGAGTGGTAGTACGTGTGTATCTTAGATGTTTACCGCTGTGAGCCCGTGGTACAGCAACTTTGTTGCCGGAAAACCCAACGAAGTGGCTGTATCGTGGGTTCATCGGCTCATGTGGAAAAGAGTCTCGTCCTCTTTTAATCCAGCAGCCAGCAAAACAACACGCAATCGCCCGTTCACGTAAGTTGTCAATTTCATTAAATATATTTTATAATTTCCGAAAATATATTTAACATTTTCATTTTCACAACATCTGTTAATAATTTTCCTTAACACTTGTTGTATTTATACATATTGAATAAAAAACACTGTGAATTTCCCTTTTATTAATACGAAACCTTTTTGGTGTTTTTTATTTTTTTCCTTTCTTTTCGCCTTAAACTATTTTTTAACAAATACGTGGGTGCGCGCCGTTGCCGCCACGTACTTGTTCATGGTCCTTACCACGCCGGTAAGAAGAGCCAATCAATAATAATTACAGTCCACTCAACTCTCTAGGCATTAAAGCAAATATCAGCATACCAAACTCGTGAGAATACACAGGAAAAACCAAAAATTTCAACAGCAAATAATACAACTTTCTTGGTGATACCAGCGATTTTATATCCAATATACAACAACTGATAAATTTTGGTGGTACCTTTTGGAAACATCCAACAACAAAATTTAATTGGCATTCGAGTACTCCGGATCAACTAATTAATAAAGGTACGTGGTTGAAAATATTCCGTGCTAGGTAGGGTTTTCCTTTTCACTTTTAATAAAAGTTCTAAATAAAATTACAAATTACAAAGTGACTCTTTATATGTAATAGTGCAAGTGATTTTGTTTTTTTTTTCTTCGTGAAGTGAGAAGTTTTCACTTTGTGCAAAAATAGAAAAAGGCGCTTAACGCAGTTATTTAAAGTTTGTGCAACACGCCTTGTGAATAGCCGGAACAATCCCCCACCAGCGGTAAGATTTTCCGGACACAGCTCAAGGTAGCACAACACTGCTCTAAAGGGTTAACATAACCTCAAACACCGATTTGCGTCACTTTTCTATTTTCACCTTTGCAGGATTTATCTGAAAAAATTCATTTAATCCACTGCACAAAATTCGATTTGGTAAGGTTACTTTTTCAGAAACCTGTAAATTTATTTTAGGGGCACATTTAATTAAATAAAATTTTCTTCCACATAAAAATCGCTTGCACTTATTTACACGGGCAATACGTTTGCAATTTAGTTTGGTGCTATAGTACAAAGTGCACTTAGTTACATACACATATATTGTTGTTGTTGTTTGGGTGGCCAAAAGGCTTATTTCTTGTTCAATTTTTTAAAAATTGAATTATTTTTATTTTTCACTTGCGGCAATACACAAATCAGTTTTTGACTGATCTAATTTTTGTGATAGAAAAGATCACAGCCCTTGGTTAAATTACCAAAAAGTCCATAACGAACGTTCATACATTTCTTTATCTTTTCACTAACACCACTTTCTTCACTAGCCATTACTTATTGGCTTAGACAATTCAGTAGCAAATCTGCACATTCCTTAACATTTACGTGGGTGCGCGCCGTTGCCACCACGAAATTGTACTTATCCCACTTGGCACATAACCCTCTGTATAGTCCTTTTCACGTTAGCCATAACTTATCGGCTTACACAATCAATTGGTAAATTTGTGCATACATACGCATACACCAAATCCTTTCACCTGTCACATTATCACTTCCAAGTTCTGTCCTTTGGCGACATTTTCACTCACTACTCTCTGCAAAGGCAATTTCTGTATAAACTTTTGGGTTTTTATTTTTATCCACAATGGAGACCTATACACGCCAAGCAGATGCAGTGACGGAGTATGAAAATGACTTCAACGAAATGTCACCTTCACAACACAGTAAACACTCCCTAATATACCAAAGGGATGAGTTAAAAACTCTGTGGGAAGCTACGAAGGTGACATACGAAAAGCTCTTAGGTTCATCAGAGCTTGATTCAAAGGACTTATCGGCTATCAAGAAGAAGCATAAAATGTGCTATTTCAGCTTCCTAAAGTGTCAGGCGGCAAAAGCTGAGCTTTTGGAAAATTTTGAAAAGAAAGATAAGAAAGTAGATGTCTCAGATAATATGGAATATCATGTGCGCCTGCCAGCATGTGATACGGATATTTTCAAAGGTGACTATATTTCATGGCCGTCTTTTAGGGACATGTTCACTGCCATATATATTAATAATAGTAAACTCCATGCAGTGCAAAAACTATACTATTTAAGGCAAACAACTCAAGGGGAGGCCAAAGAGATAGTGGAACGGTGTTCCTTAACAACAGACGGTTTCGATACAGCGTGGAAAAATTTATGTGACCGATACGAAAACAAACGTATCTTGGTCAATGCCCAATTAAAAATTATTTTTAGTTTAAAAGCAGTTGAGAGCGAATGCGGTAGCTCCAGTAAAAAACTGCAACGTGAAATAAACAATTGTATCTCAGCGCTTCAATGTCACAAGATTGACATCTCAGCGCTTCAATGTCACAAGATTGACATATCAAACTGGGATGCAATTCTAACGTATTTGTGCTCCACAAAACTGCCAGAAACCACACTGGCACTATGGGAACAAACCATAGAAAATAAAACAGAAATTTCAAAATGGGCAAATATGGATAAATTCTTATCCAGCAGATTCCAAACGTTGGAAACTGTCGTAGATATAAGAGGGGATACTGTTTCAAAACCCTCTAAGCCACATGCTTCTCGTTCCTCGGCAGATACATCAACGAAAAGATTAGGGTCCTACCAGGGAAGTGCAACAGTAGCCAAACCTACGTGTAAGATGTGCAAAAGTCCTGCACATCGAATTTCAAAGTGTGAAAAGTTCTTACGTTTAACACCCAATAAACGGTTTGAACAAATTAAGAGCAGCCGTGGGTGTATAAACTGCCTTTCTGCTGGCCATTCGGTGACAAAGTGCACCAATCAAATGAACTGTGCCACATGTCATTTAAGACATCATACGCTGCTTCATATTTCGAATCAGCCAAAACCAACAAATACTCCTGACACTATCGGAGCATCTACCTCACGGGAAGCTCAAATACGACGCAATGCTGAAAGAGAAAACGCTCCGATTAATAATGTGAACTCATGTTTCGCAAACACAAATAAAGGGGTATTACTAGGGACAGCTCAGGTCAATATTCATTTTAATGGTGTTGACTATTCGGCGAGAGCCCTAATAGACTCAGGATCTGAATGTTCATTCATTACCGAGAAACTAAAGCGCAGAATTAATCTGCCATCCAAACACCTGCATGCCCAAGTTTCGGGCATCAATAATACAATGTCTGCACAAGTAAAAGAAGCGTGCAACATACAACTGCGGTCACCAACCGACCCATTAATCGAGATCAATACGATCATGCTGGTTTTACCACAATTGACAGGAAATCTTCCAACTTGCCAAATAAACGCAATGACTAGGCAAGCATTCCCTGACTTAGTACTGGCTGACAAACGATTCTTTGTCCATGAGCCAGTCGATCTAATTCTGGGCGGAGACATATACCCCCAAATTATGTTAGGCGGCATTAGGAAAGATGTGCTAAACACATTAATAGCACAGGAAACGGTGTTCGGCTGGATTTTGACAGGCCGGACAGGTGCGGTTGATACAAATAAGACCCAAGTTTCATATTTTAACGAGGTCACGTTAGACAAACAACTGGCGGCTTTCTGGGAGATAGAGGAAATTCCAAAGAAGAGGAGCACCAATAACGATGATACTTACTGCGAGGAGCTATACAAATCCACAAAAGTTCGGAACAACGACGGCAAATACGTAGTCTCCTTACCCTTTAGGAAAGAATTTAGCCTACGCCCCTCATTAAGAAGTGCGTGCGCTCAATTCTCTCGCAACGAGACACGACTTACGAAAAACCCAGTCCCTTCAAACGGAATACAATAGAGTTGTATCCGAATATGAAACCTTAGGGCACATGAAACAAATAGGCAATATTTCGCCAGACTCAAATGACTGTTACTTCCTACCTCACCATGCTGTTATAAAGGAGGGAAGTACAACGACAAAAGTCAGAGTCGTATTTAATGCATCTTGTCCTACCCACTAATGGCAAAAGTCTAAATGATGCCTTATATCCAGGCCCGATTCTTCAATCCGACCTAACAATTCTTATACTACGTTGGCGGCTGTTCAAGTACGTATTTAACAGCGACATAGAAAAAATGTACCGCCAAATATGGGTTAATGAAAATCAAATCAAATTCCAGCGAATCGTATTTCGCAACTGCCCTAAGGATCCAATCAACCTTTATGAACTGAAAACAGTAACATTTGGAGTGAATTGCGCTCCCTACCTTGCGATTCGAACACTACACCAACTGGCTGATGACGTGGAGACATCGCATCCAATGGCAGCAGATATCCTGCGGAATTGCATGTACGTTGATGACGTACTCGCCGGTGGACACAGCATCGAAATTGCAATAAAGGCAAGGGACGAAATATCATCGGCATTGCAATCGGCAGGTTTCCCATTGCGAAAATGGACGTCCAACTGCAAGAAAATTCTACAGGGTATACCGAAGCAACACTTATTAAGCGAGGATTTTCTTGAGTTCGAAGACACCAGCATGGTAAAAGCACTCGGCATTAAGTGGAACGCGCATTCTGACCTATTCTATTTTACTGCTAAACCTTTTGGAACCAGCGATGCAATCACAAAAAGGGCTATACTTTCTGCGATTGCAAAACTTTTCGACCCTCTTGGATGGCTGGCACCAGTCGTAATCGTAGCCAAAATTATAATGCAAAATATTTTGTTGGAAGGCACGGGTTGGGACGAAGAGGTATCACCAACTACTCTAGATCGTTGGACCGCATTTATGCAAAAATACGAAAAAATCAACGATATCCGCATACCGCGATGGGTTCGATTTACCCCAAAGGACAGCGTCGAAATACACGGATTCAGCGATGCCTCGGAAAAAGCATATGCCGCCACTGTTTTCCTGAGGGTACAAACGAAGGATCAAGTCTTCACCAACCTGTTGATGGCCAAAACGAGAGTAGCCACGGTCAAAACCATATCATTGCCACGACTGGAACTCTGCGGCGCAGTCCTACTTGCAGAAATTATAGAGTCGGCCATAGAAAATATGCAACTTTCCAATATTGGACAGATTCGACTATAGTACTGGCATGGATCCGAAAACCACTATGTTCGTGGTCAACGTTTGTGGCACATCGAATAACGAAAATCATCGACAAAGTTGGAGACAAAGTATGGCGGCATGTAGACTCTGCGTCAAACCCTGCAGATTTGGCGAGCAGAGGCCTCCTCGCTTCGGATCTAATCGACAATTCTTTGTGGTGGCAGGGACCTTCTTGGTTACAAGAAGACAACGAAAATTGGCCAACACAAGAAGAAGATTACAATACGAATATGGAGGAAAAGAGGGTGAAAGTTAATACAACATCGGTCGAAAATAACTTTGATATTCTGGATAGGTTTTCCGATCTACCAAGGGCTTTGCGGGTTATATCCTATATTCTTCGGTTTTTCCAGAATACGCACCCAACAACTAAAGCCTGCTTTAAAAGGGATTCTCATTCGATAGCTCCTGACGAAATAGAAGAAACAACACGACGATTGATAACAATATGCCAGAGGCAACATTATCAAGAAGAGTACGCAAATTTGAAGTCAGGAAAACTAATAAATGGGAAGAGTGAGATTTTACCCCTGAAGAAGGCATCATTCGAACTGGGGGGTGGACTGGGGCATCGAAAGGCATGTCCCATAATGAAAGTCATCCCATTATTCTTCCTTATACTTGCAGTTTATCCAGACTTATAGTCCAATCCTCTCACGAGACCACCCTGCATGGAGGGAATCAGCTGATGCTACGTCATATCCGCACTCAGTACTGGATCCCACGTGTTAAAATAATGATACGGTCTGTTATCCACAACTGTAAGGTCTGTACTATTTAGAGGAAGCGGACACAAACGCAACTTATGGGGATCCTTCAGAAGGAGCGCACCACCTTTTCTAGGGCCTTCACCAACACTGGGGTAGATTTCGCGGGACCATTCGACATAAAATCCTACCGAGGGAGGGGATGTCGAATTTCAAAAGGATATGTTTGCCTGTTTGTCTGCTTTTCGACGAAAGCCACCCATCTCGAAGCGACGTACCTGGTCCTTCCTAGCTGCCTTCGCCACATTTGTATCCAGGCGAGGCTGTCCAAAAAACGTTTACTCCGACACTGGTACTAACTTTGTCGGAGCTTCGCGATCGTTACGATCCGAGTTTAAGGCATTTCTGCTGGAAGCAAGGGACGGAACGTTGATTAAAAATAGCCATCACATTATAGAATGGCATTTTATACCGCCAAGCGCTCCTCACATGGGAGGTTTGTGGGAAGCGGGGGTAAAAAGTTTTAAGACCCACCTTAAAAAGATCGTGTCCGATCATAAATATACTCTCGAAGAGTTTACAACCCTCTTATGTCGAATTGAGGCCTGCCTCAACTCGAGACCTCTAAGTCCCTCATCCAACGACCCTTCCGACTTGGAGCGCTTACTCCAGGCCATTTTCTCGTAGGTGGGCATCTTTTAGCTCCACCTGAACTCGACTGTAGTGAAAACCCTGCCTCCATTGTAAACCGATGGCAAAAGATGAAAGCCCTTCATCAGACCTTTTGCAAAAGATGGAAATCGGAATATCTCACCGAGATCCAGAAACGGTATAAATGGAAACATCCACAATCCAACTTAAAACCAGGGGACCTAGTCGTCATAAAAGAGGATAACCTACAACCAAACGAGTGGAGAATGGGCAGAATCGTCAACACACATCCAGGTTCCGATAACCGTGTACGTGTTGTTGACGTCAATACAATTAAGGGACAAATTACCCGACCAATCGCGAAACTGGTACTACTTCCGCCCAACGACAACGAAAATGAACTTTAATAGTCCATATTCCTTTATCCTAAATAACCCAGCTCTCGTTCACCCCAAACGAGGCCAACAAACCCAAATAACCCAGCTCTCGTTCCCCAGAACGAGGCCAACAGAACCCTAACTCAGATATACTGTCTGCCACATAATACCTTTTCCAACGATTGCGTGGGTGCGCCGCTGCCACCACGCAATTGTTCGAAAATAGTTTAATATCGCAAGGAATACCGAAGAAATTTATTCATACCATTTCATTATATAAGGACACCGAAAATGAATTTCAATCGTTTGTAAGGAACATTTGACTGCCCTTCACAGTCTGTTTCAGATCATATTCGTGAACATATTTCCACCGTTTTGGTTAAAATTTATGAAGGACTTTCGGATACGATTATCATATGTTTCTTCACATCTCATACAAAATCAGGTCAGATTCAGAAAGCTCAATGAAAAATGGTTGAAAATTGTTGCCCACCCAAAGTAACCACATTTGGTTCGAATATGATTCCATAATATGCTTGGCAAACAATATTCAGTTTGCCATTGAATAAGTAATTTTAAATTGTTCCAAATTGATAGTCGGATTTTACTGTCCATGTAACAACTGACAATCAAACATTTATTTTTTGCCGCACTTGCAACAAGGGATAATAGGCTTTGCTTGATTAGGTACAACATCCACATATGAGTAGTTGCATGCAGTTATTTTGATAGTTAATGGTTAAGGAGGAAACGGCTGCTATCCATTTTTAACCATTTTTTGTAAAAGCGTAATAATTTTTAGGGGGTGCTGACAGAGGTTCGCTTAATGAAGCGAGTGGCTTTGTACCTTTCATTTAAAAAAAAAAAAACCCCAATTATGGGTGCATAAAGCGCATGCGGTTTCCTTTATTTACATTTACGTTATATTTATTACTAATATCCGAAGCCAATATCCTTTTTTCTGGTGTGAGGGTTTTCAACATTGTGAATACATACAAGTGGCGAATGTTTGATAAAAACGTTCACAACAGTAAACAGCCTCCATCACCTCGTCAATCGCTGTTCGAGTACTTAAATCATTTGCTCAATAGTCCTTTTCAACCATTTTGTAGACAACTGGTATATTGCATTAGTTGCATATTTTAACATGTTTGCATAATTATTTTTTATAATATTTTATTTATATAATTATTTGATTTTTTTTTTTAAAAGAATGTTAATATTTAGTCTGATTTTCTGTATACACATTTAAAAGAAATGCTGAGTTAAAACATAAATGATCAATTTATGGCGCTTCAATTTATGGCAATGGAGGGATAGGAAGATTTTTCACTTGTATGTATTCCCAATGGTTTTCAATTTTTTGTTACATATACATACATTAATAAAACACTCACGATCTTATACCGAAATGGGCACCGCGCGTCAAAAGTTCACCCAACTCAAAGGTGTAGTACTTCCCTTCCTTAGCTGTAATTGTCTTTGTTCGTTTTTTTTGGAAGATTGACCACACTCCTTTTCGCCGGCACGGACATGGAAATTTGATGCCATACAGGGGTCCATTGACAAAGTACCTTTAACAAAATTTAATCGTAAAACATCACTGGAAATGTTTGGTATATATTCATTTTCATCATGTATACCGTTATCTGTTCCCTTTATGTTACGATGTCCATCGATGCTATCAACTAATGTTGTATCCTTGTCGTCGATTGAAATTAAGTTGCCAAAACGTGGTGAATCTTTGAAATTTGCAGTCATATAAGGGTATGTAAGAATGCAGGCAGCCATTAGACAAATAACAACCTGTAAAAGGGTAACATATTTCTGAGGAGTACGATTCAACGCCAAAAAACATGAACCTAGTAATGCTAATGTGCCAGCTGCAAGTGTACTGCCCAGCTTAATGTAACGCAATGTGGAATAAGATATGTGTAAATTCCAGGCCAATTACTGCGAGCTGCTAGATGTACCAGAAAACCCGATATTAGCAAATATAATGCAGTACGACGGCTTAAACAAAATTCAATACCATTGCCGACGACAAAGGAACAAAATGGAACCTTTAAGTCTAAGAAACGCCAACCTGTAGCAACAGCATCATCCATTTTATATGGATATTTTGCAAGTACATTTACACCAAATGAAACCAGTACAATCCAATCGGGAAAGCTGTGTGCTGATGAATACATGAATGCAAAAGGAGAAACAAATACAAATATGCATGAAACAATGGTTAACTCAGAGTGAGGTAACCAACCTCTTGGTATTAACGGCGATACTATTAAATTGCCACTGAAAAATATGGTTTAAGATTATTTTTTAAAAAAAGATATTTTCAGAAATATCAGCTGCGACATTATGATCACCGTAGCTTAGAAATAGGCCAGACCATATACGAAAATCTATGAATTCGTGCTTGGTCTTGAGAATTTTACATGTCGAACAAATCATAATACCAAGATAAATGCAATAAAAGCCTATTGGCGGAAATATGGTCAGATTTTCACTTGATGCTAGCCAATAAAGAAATACTCGTATTACTAAAAATAAAATGCACAGATGTATGTATGTACTCATATATACTACATATATGCATCTAATAGCTAAGCTGTGTGTACTTTTTATATTTTCCAACCGATACATTTTACTGGATACCAGTTGCAGCAAATACCTGCTCAACATTTTTGAATACCTCATCGGCATTGGGACTTGCATCGATTTGTTTAACTTGTCCTAAGTGTTCAAAATATTTAATTATTGGCGTTGAATCATTATTATACGTTTGTACACGTTTTTTTTTTTCAAGCTCTCCAAAATAAGACAAATTTCAAATCTACTTTGTCACCCATTTGTTGCTTCCAACCATCGAGATTATCTTGATCGCGTGGAAAACCATCGATAAGGAACCGTTGCTTGCCTAAATTTTTCATTGCTTTTTCAAGCAGTGAGCATGTCACGGCGACAGGCACAATTTTACCATTACGTATATATTCTTCACTTAAACTACCATATTCAGATACTTCGCGTACACGCTCCTCATGAAGTAAATCACCAGCAGATAAATGTGCAGACAAATTGATAGCGTTCCACAATTTTGGAGCATTGCGTACCTTTCCCAGCACCGGGGCCACACAATACAAATATAATTTGAGGTTTCTGTTCTTCTGGCATTTTTTGTACTGCTTCTGACTTTTCTCCGCTTGTACTTTTTACTGACTGCACTTCCTGTTACTTATAGAGCGTAGAATTGATTTTTTGCGATATATGAACGTTTGTAATTGCTTCGATAGTCCATATGATGCAGCAAATTGTTGGTATGCAGGGGCTGCTTTTGTAGAATTTAACTTTCTTAGGCCACCAACACGAAATGCTGTGCTGAGCATGATCATCTGAACCTTAGATGATATGCGGACCTTTTAAATTGATGTTTTTTGTTTTTGGTTTCTTGCGTTAATTCATGGCGGGACCATACAAGGTGGTAAGAAGGCAAATAACTGCTGTTTAAAAAGCGGCAGCTTGAGACGGCACCATCCTTCAATCCTAAAAGGCATATGCCACAGCACAGTGAAACAGGGAACGTAGTTTGCTAATTACTGCCTGTTAAATGGATATGGGACATCGGTAGACGGGGTTTGCCATGCTGAATTATTTAAAGAAACGGAAAGGACTTCACCGACATGGAATATGGTCTGATGATTCATTCAACAAGTCGGATGCACAAATTAAAAATAACGACACAGCAGAAAACGAATCCACGCACAATAAGTTTGGTATTAAACGCAATTCATTAAAATTGACTTCCAGCTTTTGCGATGAAATACTCGCACAGAGTGAAATAGATTATGGCACCGTTGATGGCGTAGGTAGTTGCGGTGGCAGCTTGCGTGGCTACAGTTTGGTATCGGATGATGATATATTCCGATATACATCACGGCAAATTTGGAAAAGAAACAAACTGCTGAGCAAACGTCAGCTTATTTAAATGGTTTGACGCAGCAATCTGAAGATAAAAACGAAACTACCACTCATTGTGATTTAACTTACGAGGTTGGAAGGCCAACTGTTGCAAATGCGACAAATGTTACGGATAGAGTACCTGAATTAAAGAATTATTATGATTTATCTATGCGTCAGCCCCTTACGGATGATGAAAAAAGTCAAATCTATGCTGAAACGAATAAACAAATTCATGAATGTAATGAAAGCCTTACTGGTGGTCCAATATTAGTGCTCAATCGTTATACCTGCAAATAAAAGAGAAAGAAAAATTAATTAATGAAAAAAAGACTACAACTTCTAGCCTCCATACTCACCACCGCGTGTTTTAAATCAATGATTCTTTTTTTCCATTCAGGAAATGAAAAAAAAAAAAATTGTAACAAATGTCAAATGTCTACACTTTTCTTTGACAGTCAATGCACGGCAACACCGACTTTAGGCCTCATGCGCAATCATCGCGCACACTACACGTCACGTACTACAGGTCGCACTACACGTCGCGCACTGTAGGCAGCACGACATATCGAGCACAACACGCCACACATGTCGTGTATTACATATCTCCACCAATCATTCATTTGGTCGAGATTTAAAATACTTAATTCCACGAATCTCAACTTTATACACGTCAAAAATAATGTTGACTAGGAATATAACCTATGACCGTAAAATGACTAGTCAAATGACGTGGAGTGACGAGAGCGTTTTTGCAGGGATGTACTAGAGGCGCTAAAGCACCAGCCACATCGCATGGATGTGTGCTAAATCCGTTTTTTCTTCGTTTTTTTTTGCGCGCATAAGTATTTACTTATGGCCTTTAATTTTTTATTTCAATAAAATGTTTTTTTTTCTCTTGCGAAAATATATGAGAGATAATATATTTTTTTGGCTTACGCCACCCAAACAACATTCCGCCAACCTCAATTTGCGCATGATCAATGATACCGATATTCTTTCAGATCATGACCCGTTACCAAACCTTATTGGCCAAGGCAGAGGGAGGCGCAAAGCGTTTCGACATCGCGTGCCAGCTCTGCGGCAGGGACCATAGTCTCCGAATCTGTGCCGAATACAGGAAAAAATCCCCGGAGGAGAGGTTGCGGGCCGTGCTGCTGCACAAATACTGTCCGAATTGTCTGTCGCCCTTTCATCGCGTGGACAAGTGCAATAGCAAATATCGCTGCAAACGGTGCCAGCAAAAGCACCACACCACGCTCCATCTAGATGAGCGTCTTTCTGAACGCGATGATGCAACAACCATTGGCGACGACAACCCGTCGGATGACACGTTGTCAATCCACCTAATGGGGCCGACAAAGTCCTGGGCTCAGCAGGTGGAAGAAGAAGAAATGGAGGAGGAGAGAGCAAAGGCGGAGGAAGAAAAAGGCAAAACAGAGACAACAAGACCGTCAACGGTCAACCATGGCATGCGCAGTTTCCGGCCGCTGTTACAGCATGCGAGAAGCGCGGCGAAAGCAAATAAACGTCGAAATGACCGAGACAACTGGCTGCACCGCAACATCGGACTCCAAGGAGGCCCGACCGAGTCATCCAAACGCGGAAGACAGCAGCGGCGAAAGAAATCAACGCCATATACTTCTGCCGCCCTAGATAAAAAGGCACTATCGCGTGGTACACCGGAAGGCTTCCGAACCGGCCGACTACTCCCAGCCACTCCAGCGCCCATCATGCGGTCTTTCGTGCCCATTGCGCCGACGACCATCGTACGCGTCGAATCGCGTGGGCACCTACATCTGGTTCGTGCCATCATTGATCCCTGCGCCGCCAGCGCCATCGTTGATGCAGAGCTGGCACGCGATTTGCATTTAGAGCGCCAAGGACCAGGGCAATGCACACTTATTCTGCGCGGCAAGTTCGGGTCAACGACTCACGGCCACTATCGGTTGAGTCCGCCATCCAATGTGGATCCAAAGGTTGCCGTTCCATACGAATTTATGCGGCTTGCAGATCCGCAGTTCTACCGCTCATCGCCAGTTCGTCTTACACTCGGCGCTGACCTATACGCCGAACTGATGGTGAGCGGAACGCCAGCAACAACAGTTGGCGGTCTCCTGACCCAACCAACCGTATTCGGGCTGGTAGTCTCAGGAGCCTGCCAAAAATAGGAGTTGTTTCATAAAAATAAGTAATTACAGCACGGAATTTAAAACCACGTACGTGTATTTAATAACATCTTTTCTTTTTCTTCACAGGACAACGAGACACGAAGTCCATCGTGCGACGTGCAGTGCTTGCAGTCCGCATCTGCACATCGACATAACGCCTTACTGGACGTGCGATCGCGTGTCATTCCTTTTTTTTTCTTCTCATTTTTTTTCTTTGTTGCTTACGGCAAGGGGGCCGGTATTTTTAGGCCACAGGCCTAAATATATCCCCCTCCTCGTAACATAACTTTCTTTGTTTATTTTCTTCGTTACTACCACCCGCATATTCTTGTGATCACTATACACACAGGCGTGTGTGAGTGGTAGTACGTATGTATCTTAGATGTTTACCGCTGTGAGCCTGTGGTACAGCAACTTTGTTGCCGGGAAACCCAACGAAGTAGCTGTATCGTGGGTTCATCGGCTCATGTGGAAAAGAGTCTCGTCCTCTTTTAATCGAGCAGCCAGCAAAAGAACACGCAATCGCCCGTTCACGTAAGTTGTCAATTTCATTAAATATATTTTATAATTTCCGAAAATATATTTAACATTTTCATTTTCACAACATCTGTTAATAATTTTCCTTAACACTTGTTGTATTTATACATATTGAATAAAAAACACTGTGAATTTCCCTTTTATTAATACGAAACCTTTTGAATGTCAAGTCAAAAGAAAATTTTCATAGAATTCGATTAACTGACATTTTGTTGTACAAGGCTTTGTATGGAAAATTATCAAGAAGAAGCAATCAGCTGATGGGATAACACCACCTGTAATGAATTCGCCTTGAGGCTGAAGTGGTATTGCTAAAGAGGAGTCGGATATACGGGAGAACGAAGCAGTTGCTACCGACTTAATAATCAACGGCATACCTAATGAAGTAAGAGTTGCTTAGAGATCTTGTCTGATATATGTAATGTTGTGCAATATGAGATGCCAGCAGTAAGGGAAATTTTCAGAGTGCCCGCTACAAAACAAAAAGTCAATAGCGGCAAAAGATATTGCTGTCGATGGTACTGCACTCATCCAAATACATGAAAGTCTCTCCAAAGCGAACCGTGAGATTATGCATTATGCTGCTCAGTTAAAACGTCAGAAACATCTAGCAGCAGCTTTCTCAATACGTGGTCAGGTTTTCGTTCGGAAAAGAGACGGTCAAGCGGCGATTCGAGAGAGTGAAAAGAGAAGCATTGGCGAAATTGTCGGCACGCCATAAAAAATGTTAGTTCAATGTTCATGTTTATGTATGTTTATAATGATTACTTTTTAATATTAGTAAATTTTTGTAAGTTTCCTTCTTCCTCAATTTCTACACTTTTATTCTCTCCTTCTACTCTCTTCATTTGTTAGGAGTTACACAAAAAGCCAGATTTTTGTTATCATGAAGTTCTCTTCTACTTGCTTTTCTGTGATTTAAATTCTCTATTTTTTTTTTTCTTGCCTTGGCATTATTCTACTTCCTTTCATTTTATATGTAGTTTTAGGCAAATTTACATTGCACATGCTTTTGTTTATTATTCTTGTTTTTGTTTTAGTTTGTTCTTTCCTTGGGCACATTCTGGTAATCATTTAACATGAATTTATCCAAATCATCTGGTAATACAAAGCTGATGTTAGACATACTATGCAAAATGTCGAATGGAGTGCGGTAGCTATATACTGCAAGAAATCGCTCAAAATCAAACTTCTTTCTAAGTCTGAAAGTTGCGGTACAGAGTATATAGTTTCAGAGGTATCGGACGGTTTAGCCAAAGTACTTGTTTCATGTGTGTATAATCCGAATAAATGTCAGTTGCTAGATGGTTTCTTTTCTGAACTATCCGCTTATGTTACTGACTACGAATATTATGTTATATGTGGTGACTTCAATGTCAATATACTTGTCAATGATTCCATTAGTGTCAAACTGCGTGATCAAATCTCAGCAGCAGGTATAACCATAGTAAACAATGAAACCCATACTAGATATGCGAGAAATGCTAGACCGAGCCTTTTAGATTATTTTATTACCTCTGAATTTACCCATATATTAAAATTTTGCCAATTATTCTTTATATCAAACCATGATTTGATTTTTTGTATTTTCGATGTAGTGCTTGAAGGTCCCCCTAGTGGTGTTTCATTCTCGTACCGTGACTTCCGTTCTGTAGACACCAGTGCATTGTTTTCTGATTGTAATGCTATTTGTTGGAATGAATGTTGGAATTACGAGTCAGTAGATGAAAAATTTGAACTCCTTAATAATAATTTGATTGCCCTTTCGATCGGCACGTCCCCCTCCGTACTACTAACATTCTTGTCCTTGGTTTAATAAAAAAGTAAGCGCTGCGATTCGTAAACGCAATAAATTACATGCCAAGTGGAGAAGATCGAATACGAGTGCAGCGTGGCATGAGTATAAAATAGCAGGAAATACAGCAACAACTGTGATTAAATAAAAAAAAAAAAAAAAAACTGTGATTAGGCAAGCAAAAAACCTGGTATTGCAAACAAAAACTAAATCCTTCTCTCCCATCAAGAAAATTATGGAACAACCTAAAGAAATTGCATGTCCATGGAAAAAATAACCAGCAGTGTGAAATTAACCCGAATATCCTTAATGAGTTCTTTACTTTTTCGGTAAACTCCTACAATATTACTATTGCCGATGAAATATCTGCGAGTTTCTTTGTGTTAGTGAACATGATTTGCAAAGGGCTGTATGGGAAATTAGGTCTGAGGCTGTTGGGAATGATGGGATGTACTTGAAATTTGTCAAAATTGTGTTGCCGTATATTTTAAGTGTAATAACTCATACAATCAATCATTGTTTCACAACTGCCTGCTTCCCAGAAGCCTGGAAAAAAGCAGTTATTTTGCCTATTCCAAAAAAAACCCCATGCGTCCGCCCTTTGTGACTATAGACCAATAAGTATCCTGCCAGCTTTTTCTAAGGTATGCGAAAATCTGATGGCCAAACAAATTACAGAGCACATCCAAAAAAATAACTTGCTTTCTCCGTTGCAGTCTGGATCTAGGTCAAACACAGCTGTGCTACTGCTATGGTAAACATTTTAGATGATATTAGAATGCATTTCGATGTTGGAAATCTAACTATTCTCTTCCTCCTAGACTTCTCTAAAGCTTTTGATTCAGTAAACCATGCACTGTTATGTTGGAAACTCAGGAGCTTTTATGGGTTCTCTGAATGCTCTTTCATGTTTAGTTATCTCACTGGAAGATTTCAAAGAGTGAAAAGCGAGAATACATTATCAGAGTTTAAGGCTATTAAGGCAGGTGTCCCGCAGGGATCTATCCTTGGCCCGCTTTTATTCAGTATGTTTGTTAATGTATGTATGTCAATTCGTTAGTGTTCATGCCTATGCTGATGATATTCAGTTACACCTTTCCGATCGTATTGGTCTTGTGGAAGATCTATGCTATAAAGTGAATAGTGATTTGTCTGCTGTATTGTCCTGGGCGCGGAAGAATGATTTATGTTTGAATGCAGCCAAATCGTGTGTCATGCATATTTCTAAAAGCGATATAAATCCAAACGACATTCTTCCTCTGTGCATTGGTACATCTACCCTTGTGATCACTGATAAAATAAGGAACCTCGGGCTTATAATAAATAATAATCTTAGCTGCTGTGATCATATCAATAAATTAATTAGCAATGTCTATGTACTTCTGCGTAGGTTAAGATTCTCTGCAGCGTTTACCCCACAGGAAACACGCCGAAAACTCGCCCTCCAATTAATTGTACCTCATTTCACATATGCAGAAATAGTCTACAGCAAACTTGACTCACAATCTATTAACAAGGTGAATGTAGCCTTCAATAATGTAACGAGGTATGTTTAAGGCATAAGCCGTTATAGTCATATATCACCATGGCATGACAAAATCCTTGGCTGTAGCATTATGCAATATTTGGCCGCAAGAAACTGCATTTTTGTATACAAGCTTTTACAGTGGAAAACCTCTAAATATCTGTAATGACAAGCTTCAACTAACCAAATCTCAGAGACTCAATACCTTAGTAATTCACAGATATAGTACACTAGCATCCAGCCGAATGTTTTTCATTAGCGCTATTAAAACATGGAACATGATTCCAGAAATTGTTAAAGCTCGTTTGAATAGACACAACTTTAAAACGGAAATATACAGACATTCTTGTGATATTGCCTTTTGACTGCATACCACTTACTGCCAATATCTTCCTTTTTCTTTTGTCTCGTCATATATTTTCAAAACTTCCTTTACTATCTGTCTTATTTCCTATTTTCATATTAAATTCTATTGTATTAGTATTAAGCGTTACATTTTTTACATAAATTTGTTATTATTATGTTTTATTACTATTAATTATTAATTTTCCAACTATTGTTAGAATCAGATAATATCCATTCGATGATGTACATTTAAAAGACCTATTAGTCTTAGTCAAGGCACATTCAACAAGGCAGAATTGACAACTGAAATATTTTGTTTTTGTAGGAGTTTTTCCTTAAAAAATTTTTAAACAAGCGTATTAATCCTTTGCGGCCCAAGCACAGTATTTGGACACATACAATTGTCTTGTTAAAAAATTATATCGCATATGCTGAAGCCGCGATTCTTGTCCAAACACTAATCTAAACGAAAAAAGCTGAAACCTAGAAATTTAATGGATTGATGTTTGGCACGAGTGCTACTTTAGATTCTACCTTTTTGAGGCCTTAGTATTTGGGTCAGGAAAGAGACTCTCGTCTAAACAATAATTTCTAGGCACCCCTACCACTTTTGCCACAAAGACCTAGTTTAGAAAATATGTACCTATTTAAGGATTTTAGCTTTACGAAAATTATTAAAACAACGTTCTTTTTTTATAAAACAGTCTTTGCATTTTTTTATTTTTAAATGCAATTTTTTATGTTTGTGCATCCCCAATTTTTTGTTTAAATGCTTAATTCTAAAAAATATTCGGCATCTAAAAAAAACTTTTAACATTTTCTTCCAAGTGTATGTCTTTGCATAGCTCTAGCAAATTTGGCAATAAATTTTTTTGGTGGGATATTTCTTTACCATTGTATTTGCCGAAAACCATTTCTAAACATTTAGTTTTATTAAAAAATTCATGGTTGGGCTTACTAATGCAAGCATATTCTCTTTTATTTATCCAGCTGTAAGAAACCGAATTTTCTTCTTCATAGTGCGTAAGATCAAGTTTTCGGATTATATATCCAGCAATGTAGGCCAGGCCATCTTCATGCATTTCATCTAACTCAACAGTTTCATTTATAACGAAACGGCCTTCTTCCACTTCTGTAAAAGCTTCATCTATTGCCTCGTCATAATTTTGTGAATTGCACGATTAAATGCACGATTAAAATAAGCTTTAAACTTGTTAAGTTCAAATTTTCTTTGCTTACTCTGTCTGCGTCTGCGCGTCTACTTGCACAGGCTGTGCATTAACATGCAACGGTTCCTCATTGAGAAGAAGTTTCTGGCCTTCAAACACTTGCGGCTGCAATTGTGTAGGTACCGCACCAGGAAACAAACGTGCCTTCTTAAAAAAATTAGTCTGAGTTGGACATTCAATAACGTCGCTTGATTTAAAATGTTGCTCGCATATATGCGAAGTATTTTTTAAAGCCACGCCACAACTAATCTCTCATCGTCGATTCCTTTCATCACTGTTAGGCGCCTTAAAGCACCGAGCAACTGCTACATCCTTAGCATCTCCGCAAACTGCACATCGCGTAACCGTTTTTGATTTTTTCTTTTTTTTTTAGTTATAACCGCGAGAAACCGATACAAATGTAGATTAATATTGAAACGCTTTTATATGTCTTCTCTAAAAATACCAAATTTTCAATCACAACGGGTTAATAATTTTTTTTTGTTTTACGTAAAAACTCCTACAGAAAAGTGCGAACTGTCAAGATCACTATTACTTTGTTTAATATACTTTGGGTGTAACCGAACATTATATACTCAGCGTGAACTTTAATTGCACATTTCATTTCAGATATATTACTTTTCTACATAACACGTGGCACCGCCCGTTTAAAAAAAATGTGTCACCATTTCCTCTTACAATAAAACTTGATAAGTGAAATATCATTGATTCAAAACTATTTTTTGCTTAGTTATAGCTTATTATTCTAGTCTACGACCCTTTTAAACTTGTTTTACATCTAAGTTGCCGTGGTCTTTAACCGATCCCGTCGATTTTTACTAGAAATATTTTCTCCTATAAGGAAAATATATGCACACATTTTCATTACGATAAGTTAATTTTTCTTCGAGTTATGGCTCCCGAAACATAGAAATTGCTTAGTCGTAAAAGTTGCGGTGCCACACCCATTTTCAAAATTTTAGTGTTTTCCATTTTAATGTCATAATCTAATTTTGAAAGTTAAATTCTATTAATGCAAAGCTCTTTTTCGCTAAGATATAGCTTATTATTTTCGTCTATGACCCTTTTGTAAATGTTTTATATAAAATTGGGTGTGGTCTTTAACTGATCTCGTCGATTTTTTCTAGAAATATTTCCTGCTATAAGAAAATTTGTGTACCCAATTTTATTACGATCCGTAAATTTTTCTTCGAGTTATGAGTCCCGAAACATAGAAAATTGCGTAGTCATAAAAGGGGCGGTGCCACGCCCGTTTTTTTTAATTTGAAGTTTTTCCTATTTATTGTTATAAATCCACTTGGAAAATGAAATACCATTGATATAAAGCTCTTTTTTGCAAAGATATAGCTTATTTTATTCGTCCACGGCCCTTTTAAAAATTTGTATATAAAAGTGGGCGTGGTCCTTAACCGATTTCGTTAATTTTTCTTCAAAGCATTCCCTATAGTAAAGGCAACCTCTCTGCCGAATATTGTTACGATAGCTTAACTATTTTTGATTTATGATTAATAATATTTGTAAAATTTATTCTATCACAAGAGGGCGATGCCACGCCCATTTTAAAAAATTGTTTCAAATTTTTATCAAGAATCTCAATATCAGTCCACTCTTCAAATTTCAACATTCCAGGTGTATTATTTACTAAATAATAAAGTTTTTTGTGTTTTCCAAAATGTTATATATATAAAAAGTGGGTATGGTTATCATCCGATTTCGCCCATTTTCAATACCAATCTATTCTGGGTCCAGATAAGCTCGTGAACCAAATTTGGTGAAGATATCTCAATATTTAATCAAGTTATCGTGTTAACGGAAGGACGGACGGACGGACGGACATGGCTCAATCGAATTTTTTTTCGATACTGATGATTTTGATATATGGAAGTCTATATCTATCTCGATTCCTTTATACCTGTACAAACAACCGTTATCCAATCAAAGTTAATTACTTACTTACTTAATCGGCGCTTAACCGTCTAAATGGTTATGGCCATCCAAAGAGGCGCGCCAGTCGCTCTTTCGCTCCGCCAGCCGGTGGCAATTGGTCACACCAAGGGAGTTTAATCGTTTTCCACCTGGTCCTTCCAACGGAGGGGGGCCGCCCTCTACCTCTGCTTCCACAGGCGGGTTCCGATAGAAACACTTTCTTGGCCGGAGCATCATCTTCCATTCGCAAAACATGGCTAGCCAGCGCAGCTGCTGCGTTCTAATTCGCTGGACTATGTGTATGTCTGCGTATAGCTCGTACAGCTCGTCATTAAATCTTCTTCGGTACTCGCCATCCCCAACGCGTAGAGGTCCATAAATCTTTCGAAGGAATTTACTTTTAAATTGCCTACCTAGTCCAACGTAGCATTAGAGGTCCATAAATCTTTCGAAGGACTTTACTTTTCAATTGCCTACCTAGACCAAAGTAGCATTTATTGGCAAGATTGATTCCTCGCTGGATTTCAGTGCTGATATTATTGCTAGTTTTGATGCTGGTTCCCAAATAAACGAAATCTTTTACTATTTCGAAATTTTGACTGCCAACAGTAGCGTGGTTGCCAAGGCGCGTATGCGTTGACTCTTTGCTCGATGACAGCAGGTACTTCGATTTGTGCTCATTCACCACCAAACCCACCTTCACCGCTTCTTTTTCCACTTTGGAGTAAGGAGAACTAACAGCGCGGGTGTTTAGGCCGATGATATCAATGTCATCAACATATGCCAGTAATTGCACGCTTTTATAGAATATTGTTCCAGTGCGGTTAAGTTCAATTTTCTCCAGCATCAAATTAAAGAGATCGCATGATAGGGGGTCACCCTGTCTGAAACCTCGTTTAGTTTCGAACGGCTCGGGGAGGTCCTTCCCAATTCTGACTGAGCTGATGGTGTTGTTTAACGTCATTTTGCACAGCCATATAAGTTTTGCGGGGAAACCAAATTCAGACATAGCGGCATATAGGTAGCTCCTTTTCGTGCTGTCGAAGGCGGCTTTGAAATCGACGAAGAGGTGATGTGTGTCAATTCCCTTTTCACGGGGTTTTTCCAAGATTTGGCTCATTGTGAAAATCTGGTCGATGGTAGATTTACCAGGTCTGAAGCCGCACTGATAAGATCCAATCAGCTGGTTCACGGTCGGCTTCAATCTTTCTCACAATAAACTGAAAGGACCTTATATGTGATATTAAGGAGGCTGATTCCACGACCGTTGGTGCATTTTGCAGTATCCCCCTTCTTGTGGACTGGGCAAAGAACACTTAGGTTCCGTGGGGCTTGCACTCGTCTGCCCATATTTTGCGAAAAGCTACTGCATGCGCCTCCTGTATTTACGTGTAAGTGAAATTTGGCACAAAAAATGGGCCGGTCAAAAATTAATTCTTTTATATTGGGTTCCGATCGATTTGTAAACTTTTTTGTGTATTTTTAAGCTCGTTCGATCTAAATGGGTGGAGTGCAAATAAAACGAGTTATTTCACCTTACGGCCCAACGTTTCGCCAACTTTCCTTGGCATCTTCAGGGGCGGATCTATATTTTTAACAATATGTCTGCTATGAGGTGTATGGGGAAAAAACTTTTTCCAGAAATTGGATGGCAGACATCGAACAAGGTATACAAATAATAGAAAATGACAAAGAAAAAGACATGGTTAGATGCAAGTTCGCAACGAGGGTAAATACGTATAAAAACAAACTAAAAAACAGCCCCAAAGAAAAATGCATACTTAAAATATACGAAAAAACCAATCAATTCATAAAGCGGCACCACGAATCTATCATAATTACAAATGCAGACAAAGGTAATAGAACAGTCATGATGTACATATCTGACTACAAGGGAAAAATTAAAGACCTACTGAGTGACAAAACCACATACAAAACTATTAAAACTGACCCCACACAAACCCTATTAAGAAAGAACAACAAAATTGTGAATGACCTCTACCAAGCTCGAAATATAAATCAGAAGGAAAAGCAATATTTGATAAGTCCAGCCGATAGAGCACCAAGACTATACGGGTTACCAAAAGTGCATAAAGAGCACACTCCACTTCGACCGATATCCTCGTCCTTAAATGTACCATGCTCGAAGTTATCAAAATTCATAGGAAAGATCCTAAAAAATATTATATCCGAAGAATACAACATAAAAAATTATCTGCAACTAAAAGACCACCTAGGGAATACAGTCATTGATGATGATGAAATCCTTATATCATTAGACGTTGTATCTCTTTTTACCAACCTACCGATACACCTGGCAATTGCCACAATAATGAAGAAGTGGCCAATTCTCCAAACACAAACCAAAATACCCAAAACCAAGTTTCTTAAAGTTTTAGAGTTCTGTTTGAGAGAAAATAATTACTTTTTATACGATGAAACGTACTAACAACAAATTTATGGCATGCCGATGGGCAATCCCTTGTCGCCGACTATAGCTGACATGGTTTTAGATAAAATTATAGACGACAGCGTCACGGAACTGAGATGCAAAGACGTTCATATCAAATACATAACCAAATATGTAGATGATATGTTCGCTATAGTTAAGATTAAACACGTGGAAGAAATTCTAAATACATTCAATGGACAACATACGAAAATTCAATTCACCGTCGAAACAGAAAAGTCCAGGAAATTAGCTTTTTTAGATGTGGAGATTCACAATTCCTCAGATAACAGTATAAAAACCAACTGGTACAAAACAGCCATAGCATCGTCAAGAATGACACATTTTCAATCAAATCACCCACGGACTCAAAAAAGGAATACGGCTATTAACTTTATAAATAAAGTTTACTCCCTGAGTGATCAGGAGTTCATGAAAGACAACGAGGTGCATATAAAAAACATACTAAGAAATAATGGGTATCCTAATAATGTAATCGACGCACTAACAACAACAGCAAGAAACAAAACTAAACTTAAAATTGATAATTCACAAGTATACGAAAACAGTAAGAAAATATACATCGGACTTACATATATACCAAAGCTAACGGACAACAACACTTTTAGGAAGATAATAAAAAATACCAATATTGGAAATGCACACAAACCACATCACACAATCTAAAACATTTATACAAGAACAAAGGACAAAATTCACAAGGAACAACTACATAATGTAGTACATGAAATAAAGTGCAATGGGAAAGAAGGAGAAAAATGCAATAAAGTGTACATTGGAACAACGAAAAGATCGTTAGGAACGAGAATATACGAGCATAAGCAAGATGCTAAAAACAACAAAAGCTCCACGGCACTATCACAACAGCTGACGGAAAGTAAACACATAGCCAATTTTGATGAAACAAAAGTATTTGACGTGGAGAACAGAACCAGAAGAAGGATGACATTAGAAGGGTTGCGTATACAGCAAGAAATACATACAGCGATGAACTTCAAAGGAGACGTTGTAATGGAACCATGCAAATATATTTAAAACCTACATAGCATAATAGGGCCCTTAGGATATAAATAGAAATAGAACTAGCTTTAATGACATTCGCCGCAGCACAACGAAGTTAACGTGCTTTAAAAAGCTCTACGAGAGGTAGAGACAAAAAATTAAAATGAAATCAGTGAAGTCAATTTGAATGGTTCAAGCGCGTCGGATGCTAAAAAAGTCGTGTTAAAAGAATTACTGTGAAATTATATATATATTTAAAATATAATAAAGAGGCTTCTGTAAGCAAACAAATCGGGTTTTTGTAATTAGTGCCTTCGCAAATAAAACATGAAGTTTACGATGGCGCGTGGCCATTTCAAAGCTACAGTGCGTGCAACCTCAACAGGTTCCAATTTGGAGTCGTTTCATGGCGACCGTGTGCCTGCCTGCAAAATTGGCGGACACGAAATGTACGTAGCGGCAGCCACGATAAAATTTCTAAAATATAATAAAGGTTAAAACGAAAAAAAAAATATTTTTCGATGAAATGAATCCTTAAGTTCGTGGCCAGCAAAGTATAACAAAAATTTACAAAAAAAACTACAGAAAAATTTAAAAAAAAAATCTAAAAACTCAAAAACTGCAAAAAAAATTAAAATTAATTAAAAATGAAAATTATAAAAAAACAAAATTAAAAACTCAATAACTACCAAAAAAGCCAAAAACTTTCAAAAACTACACAAAAAATTTTTTATTACAACATAAAATTCTACATAACTATAAACTATCTAAAAATTCCAACAGGAATATATATGAAAATGCAAACAACGATTTCTAAAATACAATTTTTTATATTAGTAAATTGTCGAGCTCGAGGCCATGCAATATTAAATAACACACAAAGAAAACTTTTTATTTGTATATGTTATATATTGTCGTTTTTTTATTTATCGATATTTCGACTTCAATTAGAAGTCATCTTCAGGACTAGAAATACAAAAATACAAGTATTATAATAAAAAAACATAAAAGTACATGTATACATTTGACTTACATCGTTGGATGTACCAGATCAACTAATTTAAAATTTTATATGACAACAACGAAAATAAAAATAAAAAGTAAACAAATAAAGAACCGTAATTATAAACAAAATTCTTAACTAACAACAATATAGCATAAAAAGTTAAACTGTGAGCGACACCCGTAGCATAAGTATGTATTAAATTCCCACCAGGTAAATAATGTTATTGTATAACACTCTCAGCATTAATTTTTGCAATTTTTCTTTATCAATTGTCTGTATGCGTGAGCGCATTGGTCTGTGTCTGACTTAAAATTCATTCTTTTATCGTTGGGTGTGCTGATTATGTGAAGCATCTCCAAAATATAGCGTTTCGTGTAATTTTTTTCTTGTTGTAGAATTTCTACCTCATTGAAATCCGGAGAGTGTCCAGTTGTTTTGCAATGCTGAGTGAGGGCCGTTTTGTTATCATTAGTGCGGTCCCTATTTTTTATGTTTGATTTGTGAGCGGAAATCCTTGTAAGACGTGTTCTCACAATTAGCGACGCGATGTACCATAAGAAAAATATTGAAATAATTCAAAAAGTTCTTGAAAATAATGAATTTCCTGCTAAACTTATAAAACAACTCATACATAGCCATTTCAAGACGACTAGAGACAAGAAAGCTAAACCAGATAAAATATATAAATCCACCACTTTTGTACCAGGTTTGTCGAATAGGATAAAGCATTCGAATTTGTACGACAGGGACAAATTTCAAATTGCCTTCATATATAATAACACTTTACAAAAAATATTTAAAAAAAACAAAAAGCAAAATCGGAAAATATTTGAAATCTGACGTTATATATCAAATCAAAAGCAACGGCGACGGGTCCCAAGTAAGCAATAAGGTATATGTGGGGACAACTAAATCCAAACTAAAGACAAGGATTTCCGCTCACAAATCAAACATAAAAAATAGGGACCGCACTAATGATAACAAAACGGCCCTCACTCAGCATTGCAAAACAACTGGACACTCTCCGGATTTCAATGAGGTAGAAATTCTACAACAAGAAAAAAATTATACGAAACGCTATATTTTGGAGATGCTTCACATAATCAGCACACCCAACGATAAAAGAATGAATTTTAAGTCAGACACAGACCAATGCGCTCACGCATACAGACAATTGATAAAGAAAAATTGCAAAAATTAATGCTGAGAGTGTTATACAATAACATTATTTACCTGGTGGGAATTTAATACATACTTATGCTACGGGTGTCGCTCACAGTTTAACTTTTCATGCTATATTGTTGTTTGTTAAGAATTTTGTTTATAATTACGGTTCTTTATTTGTTTACTTTTTATTTTTATTTTCATTTTTATCATATACAATTTTTAATTAGTCGATCTGGTACATCCAACGATGTAAGTCAAATGTATACATGTACTTTTATGTTTTTTTATAATAATACTTGTATTTTTGTATTTCTAGTCCTGAAGATGACTTCTAATTGAAGTCGAAATATCGATAAATAAAAAAACGACAATATATAACATATACAAATAAAAAGTTTTCTTTGTGTGTTATTTAATATTGTATGGCCTCGAGTACGACAATTTACAAACAGTTTTACAAACTAAAGGCCAAAAAACCAACAAAAAAATTAATTTTTTATATTAATCAACATCGTTACATAAAGATTCGAGGGACATCACCTCTTTCAGCATTGATCGTGGTGCTTTCCGTTGGAAGGTTTTACCCTTCGGTTTAAATGTTGCGCCCAACTCGTTTTCACGAATGATGTCCATTGCTTTTTCCGGTATTTCCCCAAGCCAAGCCTTTTTATACGTAGACGATGTAATAGTCATTGGGTGTAGCGAGTCTCACCACCTCAACAATTTGGAGAAGGTCTTTCAAACATGTAAAAAGTTTAACTTGCGTTTAGATCCCAAAAAATGCAATTTCATGCGCTCAGAAGTCACATTTCTAGGGCATAAATGCTCGTCCGAAGGACTGCTACCGTATGATTCGAAAATAGTTGCAATTTAGAAATATCCCAAACCGTGTGATAAAGACGCGGTACGAAGATTCGTTGCATTCGCTAACTACTACAGAAGATTCATACCCAATTTCGCATCAATAGCAGCACCTTTGAACAGACTGAGCAGAAAGAAAGTAGAATTTAAATGGGATGACCAATGTGAGAGTGCGTTTGAAAAACTCCGCAAATCTCTCATTTCCCCTCAAATACTGCAATATCCGGATTTCACAAAGGAATTTACTATTACAGTTGAAGCGTCGAAGATTGGTTGCGGTGCCATTTCGAGCCAAAATCACAATGGCAACGACTTACGAACCTGTTTTGCTTCAAAATCATTTAATAATGCAGAACAAAAAAAGGCAATAATCGAACTGGAACTTTTAGCTATATATTTTGCTATCAAACAATTTCGATCCTATGTTTATGGTACGCATTTTAACGTAAAATCAGATAATCGTCTTTTAGTTTATTTGTTTAACATGAAAGACCCCTCTTCAAAACTTTCACGCATAAGACTAGAACTATCGGAATACAAATTCACTATAGAATATATAAAAGGAAGATCTAATGTCGGTGCAGATGCATTATCTCGAATTTCAATTGATGAACTTAAAAACTCAACAAATCAAATTTTAGCGGTACAAACAAGGACAATGTCGAATCAAAACAAACAACAGCAACAAAAATATGAAGACATAGCGAAGGCGTAAAATTACAAGTATACGACAAATTTTCATACAACTTTTCAAAGAAAATTTACCAGGGTTCACACGTCGTAACAAAAATTGACGGCGGTAACAAACATATTTTGATAAAACAAAGAACAAAGAAAAGACAGTACATAAAAATAGGATACGAAAAATTGTAACCTAAATAGCTTGCGAATACAAAAATCAATATTTTTTTTTTTTTCAAATAAATAGTATTTTTCTAAACATACATTAAAAACGAAATACACAACATTTACCTTACAACAAAAAAGAAATATATCTTAACTTTACTAGTTAGTATTAACATTACTCACCTTAGCATAAAATTTAATAAGTAGCTAGTAATAACATTTATATTATTTATTTATTTATATTATTTATTTATTTAGAATGTGTGGGTGTACATGTAAGACTGAGTCTTTTAAAGTACAATACGAAATTGGAAATTCAAAAAAAAAAACAAAATTTTAAATCTTTGGTCTATTACAATTCGCAAGTAACTTACAACATAAACGTAGTATTTTAAATTCAAATCTGATTTAATATTAATATTATATTTGTAATTTTAAAGTTAGAATTTGAAAAATTTAGTAAAAGGAAAAATAGAGGAATGAAATATGCATAGAGCAAGTCAGATCGCAATAAATTCCACACTGTAGAAATAAAATAATTGTGAATTACCATTCTGTAGTTACATCTACCCATAACAGCTTTGACATCTTCTGGAATTGAATTCCAGAGCCTAGCAGCATTAACGGAGAAAAGCCGTGAAGAGGACAGGTATTTATATTTAGGGATTATCAGAGTTTGATGCCTTCTGGATCTTGTTAGTATTAATTTAACTTAAAGGTATTCCGGAGCTTCATATTCTAAAAGCTTTTACATAAACGTACAATTTCTAGCAGCAAGATAGTTGGAAATAGTACACCCCAGAATTTTGGTCTTCCATGCAGTGATGTGATCATATCTCTTGAGTCCGTGGACGTAACGCGTAACATTGTTAAACGCAACATCAATTTTGCGCGATGAAGCAGAATCTAGCTTGCTATATACAAGCTCAGAATAGGTGATGTGGGGTAGAATTAGTTGAAGTGCCAGTTTCTTTCTCGTCTCAAGAGGCGTAAATGAAGCGGACATTCGTAGTCTACGTAGAACAATATACACTTTGCTTACAACTTTGTTTATATGGTCTGAGCAAGTCATCGTAGAGTTTACAACAAATCCCAAATTTTTAACCTTTCCAGTAATTACTAAGACAGCGGTATCAATATACAACTTTGGGATACCTTCTACATGCACTACACTGCTACTTATAGGCAACACATATTACTTAACAGCATTCAAACAAAGACAATTAACAATAGGCCATTGTGAAATAGATGACAGATCACAATTAATTTTATAGCACAAATCTTCAACAAGACCGACACGACTGGACAAATACAGTTGTATATCGTCAGCATAGGCGTGAACCTGTACATGCTGACATACAGAGAATACATCATTGACAAAGAGACTAAATAAAAGGGGACCCAGAACAGATCCTTGCGGTACACCAGAGGTAACGATACTAGACATAGAGGGCGTAGAGCTGCAGGTCACTTTCTGAGTTTCAAGGTAGCTAACCATAAGGTATAGAGCACTATCAGAAAACCCAAAAAAATACTTGAGCTTTTTGCAAAGAATATCATGATTCACTAATCAAATGCTTTCGAAAAGTCTAAAAGGCAAAGGAGTGTAAGATGCCCTTTGTCGAACTCCATCCTTATGTCGTCCATTATTTTTATCATAGCTGTAGAACAGCTGTGTTTAGGCCGAAATCCAGATTGCAATGGGGAAAGCAGTTTATTCCGTTTTACAAAAGCAGAAATTTGTATTGCCATTAAGGATTCACACACTTTCGAAAAAGTTGGCAGTATGCTTATCGGTCTATAATTACTTGGACTCGTGGCATTCCTCTTTTTTTGAATAGGTATTATGACAGCTTTTTTCCATTCCGTTGGGAAAATCGCAGTTGTGAAGGTGTGATTTATTATATGAGTCAGAGTTCCTATAATAAACTAGCTTCACAAACCTAAGAGATATCCCATCATTGCATATAGCATTTGATTTAACCATAGTGAGGGATTTTAACACCTCAGACTCGGTTACTGCTTCAAATTGAAAATTTTCATTTGTGCTAAGGTTATCTACAAATATCTGTGGAGGGGGAATGGACATATCTCTAATGGCACTTGCGAAGTAATTGTTCAGTACATTGGGGTCTATTTTACATTCCTCCTGTGCTTCACCATGAACATTCAGCCTTTTCAAATTGCTCCAGAGTTCCCTTGTCGGTAACGACGGACTAAGGTTGGCATCGCAATACACTCTCTTTGCCTTTTTTATAATTACGTTTGCTTTGTTACGGCCAATCTTATTCTGTGCCCAATCATATGTTGTTCTAGTTCTTCTCCATCTGACATATAATCTATTTTTAGTTTTTATTGCTGACCTAACTACATTGTTGTACCAGGGGCAAGATGTATTTAAAGCTTTAATATTTCTAAGGGGTACATGCTTATTAAATAATTGGGTTAAATTTGTATTTAAAAAATCAAGTTTTTCGTCTACAGTCTCATATGACCAACATTCAGACCAATTGACATAAGACAGACTAGCGTGCAAATCACTGACGTTCACCGACTTCAAGTCATGATACACGAAAGTACTCCAATTAGGACAATTAAATTACACATCAAGTGAACAAAAAAGCAAGTTGTGCTCTGATATAAAAAACATTTGGTCAAATTTTAAAACATGGTCAGAACTGGATGTAATAACAAGATCTAATAGGCTAGGACTAGAGTTGTTGGCATATCTCGTTGGGATGAATCTGTTTACTACAGTGATACCTGCAGTAGATACATGGTCAAGTAGTTTAGCTGTGTCAGAGTCACTTAAAAGAAGGTTTACATTAAAATCACCACATATAACATAACGCTCATAATCAATGATATACGTAGATAAAACAACAAAAAACGAATCTAACATGCAACACTTATGAGGGTTATACACACATGATACTAATGCTTTAGTTCCGTTGTTAGAGATTTCTGCAATAATAAATTCCGTTTCATTGGGATTTGAAACTGCCAAGGTTTTAATTGACAGGTTAGACCTGAAATAAATTGCCACACCTCCGCCTCTTCTGTGTGAGCGGTCATGCCGTATTAAATTAAAGTGGGGAATACTGTAATGGAAGTCAGAAATAGCAGGGTTAAACCACGTTTCCGACACACAAATGACATCAACTCTAGAGCTTCCAAAAATATCCCTAACATAGTCCAACTTTTCACTGTTGAGACTTCTCGCGTTAAAATGTATAACATTAAATCCATTGGACTGGCGGCATAAATTTTCTATTAAAGCTTTATGACTTCCATTAATATTGCCAGTCGATGTCATATAGGGATTTAAATCCATCACACAGAATGTTTGAAAGAGCAACCACATAATTCATGTAACACAAAAACAATATAACACAACAGAGATAAAATATGATCGCAGCTTAGAAAGGGATATACAAGTTTAGAGTAAAAAGAATACAGAAGAGCAGATGAAAGAAGCAAGAAAATTAGCAGAGAACATAAAAATGGGAATGTAAACAAATAGAGAGAGAAGAGAGGAGAAAAGAACATATAAGTGACTTAATTACTAAGCTTAAAGACTTTGCCACGAATAGAAAATGCTGAAGCTAATTTTTTGTTCCGCCTAAGCTCTGATGCATTCGCCATAATTTCACGCTGCATTTTGGGTAAACTCTCATGAACATGAATAGAGTTATATCCCGGCATATCCACATCAGAGAGTGACAACGATTTCTTTTTCTTTTTGCAGCATAGAGCTATTGATTTCAACAGCTGATTGCGCTCATTTGCTGTGAACAGCTTCACAACAATATGACAAATATTAGCATATTTTTGCCCTTTGCTTTTCACGTTTCGCAGCCGAAAATTGTCGCGGAGCGGTGGAGGTTTGTGCTCAGCTGCTTCACAAATTCTCCCAAAAATTCCACTCAAACACTCACCAGCTTCTTGTGGAATGCCATTTATTATAACATCGGCAGCAACTGCACTGCTTTCGAGAGCGCAGATCTATGCCTTAGCAGACGTCAGTTCTCTGTGCATAGAGAGAACATCACCAACAGCATCTTCGAGAACAACAACTCTTTTCTCTACTGCAGCAATGGTCATTTTAAGATTTGCTGTTTCAACTACCATCTCACTTATCTTCTTCATAATTCTCTCCTCCACTTTTGACACTACTGCAGTCAACCGCTCAGTTTGCTGTTCAAGCTTACCCTCTATCCACTCATGTGTGAGTTCTGAAGACGAAAGCAGAGTTGTAGGGTGGGGGAAACGTGATTATTTATTGTTTATTTTTATTGATTTTTCTTTGAGCGTTCTTACGTGTATTGGTTTAGGCGACAAAAAGAGTTCACAGCACGCACATACTCCGATTGGTTAATAACTTTTGGCAAATTTCGTAGGATTTACTAGGAAAACATGCAAATATTTCAGAGCTCCAAAAAAACATGACTTACTCGATTGACATACTATATCACCACATTACATTACATCTTACTTTAAAACGCAGAAATTTAAGTTCTTTTAATATGTGAACTTTATTTTGAATTTTGTCGAGTGTTTTGAAAGAGCGAAAACGAGGAATGGATTCAGTAAAACATAAATTCGCTCATTCAAGGCAACTTACATCATCTGGGTCAAGAAGAGTTGGTCAAGATTGATCACCTTGACAAACTCTTCTTTTCCAAAGGGGGATGATGTAATGGAAGCATGCAAATATATTTAAAACCTACATAGCATAATAGGGCCCTTAGGATATTAATAGTAATAGAACTAGCTTTAATGACATTCGCCGCAGTGCAACCACAACCAAGTTAATGTGCTTTAAAAATCTCTACGAGAGGTAGAGACAAAAAATTAAAATGAAATCAGTGAAGTCAATTTGAGTGGTTCACGAGCGTCGGATGCTAAAAAAGTCGTGTTAAAAGTATTACTGTGAAATTATATATATTTTTACAATATAATAAGGAGGCTAATCACCAACGCTTCTGTAAGCAAACAAATCGGGTTATTTAATTAGTGCCTTCGCAAGTAAAACATGAAGTTTACGATGGCGCGTGGCCATTTCAAAAGCTACAGTGAGTGCTAAAGTCAATGCAAAAGATTGACGAATAAAGACGTGCTGTGCGGTTTAACTTATTTACACAATGTATCTGTTTGTTAATGTTATGTGTATATATGTTTATATGTGCTCAACAACTAGACGAATTTAATGTTGTCAATAATGTAAGTGTAGTGGAATGTAAAATCAGTTTTATATGTAACATATTAATTTGCCTGTATTTAATAACTTTGTTTTTCGTATTTTCTAAAAAAATAAATTAGAATCCTGATGAAGACGCGAATATGCGTCGAAACGCGTTGATTGAAATAAAAAAGTAGATTTTATCGAGTAAACCGGCCGAAAAGCTCCAAATAAAACTACAAGAAGTTAGGAAAATGTCAAAAACAGAAGCCAAAAGATAGAAAGTCCGAGGGTATAAAAGAGCCTGAACGGCTACAGTTAGCCTCTCCTTCCTGTTTTTCATCGTACCAGATGGACAGCTCCACTAAAGATATTCCGGCAGTTCGCGCAAACCACATGGGTTTTGTTTTCTCTCAAGAAGGTAAGAAATTTTTATATAAATCTTCTTGGATATGAAATAATTATAAGGTTTTTTTAATAGACGTGACTACCATATAGGCAGAAATTCAAACCCACACTCATCGCCTCCTGACATTTTGGAAGTCATTTTCCCATTGCACATATGTGAGGGTGTGGAAGCTTTTTGGTTCCGAACCATTTGTACCCATGGGAGCTGAGGAGCATCCAGTGCGAGCCTCCACTTCATATAGGCAGGGCAAAAATTTGTATTTTTCATTTTTTGATTTAACCTGTTGTACTATACATTATACTAATTCCCATAAACATTTCTTGCCTTCACCTCCTTTCAGTATCTTCAGTAATTTGGCCACTATGCCAAAAAACGTTGAAAAAATTTTGAGAAAAAAAGAAAGTTTTACAAAATTTCAAATTTAAACACTTTAAAATCGGAAAAATTCTATGGACGAAAAAAAGTTAGCCCTCCTATGTTGTAGGTAATTTAACTACGAAAATTTGAAGCATACCAGTACAACAATCGGGCGTGCCGTTGAGACTATAGCCCCGTTAACTTTCAAGCGTCTATCCTAAAATTTTAGTATTACTTTGATAAAATTGGCGAGACATTTCATTTGGTCACTCTACCTTAGGGTCTAATAAATTTAAAAAGACATCAAGTATTTAATTGTCAATACTGTTTGATGTAAATTTTGTTTTGCAAATTGTAGTGCAAATTTATACATACTATATCGATATATGTGTTTACGAAATGGGTTTACCAGAGCAGAATTTGATTTTATTGTAAAGTTGCGATAGCAGATATGCTCCACAAAGTTCAAGCCTTGGCAATGATTTCTCTTTAGTAGGGGCAACTCTGGATTTTGCTGTGAGAAATTTATCGCAAGTGTCGTTATGAGAATTGACTACTCGTAGGTAAAGACAACAGCCGTATGCCCGTATGGAGGCGTCACAGAATCCGTGTACCTGTACGGAAACTGCATTCGCTGCCAAACAGTTAGCCCTCCTATGTTGTAGGTAATTTAACTACGAAAATTTGAAGCATACCAGTACAACAATCGGGCGTGCCGTTGAGACTATAGCCCCGTTAACTTGCAAGCGTCTATCCTAAAATTTTAGTATTACTTTGATAAAATTGGCGAGACATTTCATTTGGTCACTCTACCTTAGGGTCTAATAAATTTAAAAAGACATCAAGTATTTAATTGTCAATACTGTTTGTTGTAAATTTTGTTTTGCAAATTGTAGTGCAAATTTATACATACTATATCGATATATGTGTTTACGAAATGGGTTGTTGCAAAAAAAATTTTTTAATTGTAAAAATAATCCGGATGATTTTTGCTTTATTTGCGGACATAATATTTTCGGAAACTCAGCTCGGAAAATAACTAATTCTGTCAAAGATGCATACTTTCATTATTTCGGTTTGCGTGTAAAAAATCTCTATAAATCTTGGACACCTCATTTTATTTGCGCCTCATTTAGATTAACTTTAATGAGATGGGTATCGGGTAAAGGTCATAACATAAAGTTTGGTGTTCCAATGATGTGGACTGAACCCTTTAACCACGACCAGTGCTATTTTTGCGTGATAGATCTTAAAGGTAAAATGAGAAAAAAGAGGATATTAATAAGTTATCCAAATGTGGCATCAGCCAAAAAACCAAAACTACATGACCATACTTTACCCATACCTAGGCCGCCTATAAGTTTTGAAGCCTCAAGCGAAAGTGACGAAGCAGATAATTCAGACAGTGAACAAGAAAGAGAGGTCTCACATCGAATCTCACAAGCCGAACTTAATGACTTGGCCAGAGATTTGAAATTATCGAAATTTGATAGCGAAGTTCTAGGATCGCGTTTGCAGCAATGGGGCAGCCTGGGCCCTTCGACAAGTACTTCCAAATTTCGAAGTAGACACAAGAATTTCTCTTCTTTTTTTACTAAAAGTGAAAATATTTGCTATTGCAATGATGTTCAAGGTTTATTTGAAGCACTAAAATTAGAAATTAAAGTGGATGATTGGCGCTTGTTAATAGACAGTTCAAAGCATAGTTTAAAAGCAGCATTACTCCATAAAGGAAATTCGTTACGGTCAATAGCAGTGGCACATTCTGAGAATACTTAAGAAACTTATTTAAGCATATCCAATTTACTTGAGCTTATTCAATATAAACAATTTAATTGGAAAATTTGTGCGGACTTAAAGGTAAGCAGTTTCGGTGGTACAATTTAAAATAAATAGTATATGAAATACATCCCAGGTTGTAGCTATAATTCTCGGACTTGAAGGAGGTTTCACTAAATATTGCTGTTTTCTCTGTCTTTGGGACAGCCGTGCTAGAGAAACCCATTATATTCAGGAAAACTGGCACCAAGAGCTGAGTACAAAACAGGTGCCTTCAATATCGCAAACCCGCCTTTAGTAAATCCAGAACGAGTTATTTTGCCAGCACTTCACATCAAATTAGGATTAATGAAAAATTTTGTAAAGGCTTTAAATAAGGACGCGCCATCCTTCCAGTACCTAACGAAATTTTTCCCTAAAATAACTCAAGCCAAATTAAAAGAAGGTATATTTGTTGGTCCCCAAATTAGAAAGTTGCTGAAAGACGAAAATTTTGCGAATCATTTATCATCAGTAGAAGCAGCGGCTTGGGACAGCTTTAAGCAAGTCGTTAGTGGATTTCTTGGCAACTATAGAGAGATGGTCAAAGCCTTGTTGAAAAACTACAGTGCTATTAAATGCAACATGTCTCTTAAAATGCATTTTTTGCATTCACATTTGGATAATTTTCCCGCAAACCTAGGTGCTGAAAGTGATGAACAGGGTGAAAGGTTTCACCAAGACCTCATGATTTTTGAAAAGCGTTACCAAGGTTTTTGGAATGAAGAAATGATGGGAGATTATTGCTGGACAATAATACGGGAGACAAACCCAGACAATTATAAACGGGTAGTTAAAAGTACCCACGTCCGTGGTAAAACCGCTGAATTTGACTTTTTTTAGATGTAGATATGTATGTATTTAATGTTGTTGTCGTTGTTGTTTTTCACTGAATTGCTGATTTATACTCATCTTACTCAATTGAATACAGTTTACCGTGTTTAAATTTTTCCCAAATTATTAAATAAAATATAAAATTAAAAATTGCTTGAAATAAATGTTTTCATACATTTAAAGCGATACGGGCAATTCCCGATTAACTCATATAAGTGCAAGCATATGTCTATAATAAAACGTTATAAGAAAATAAAAACGTAGTTTGAATAAAAATTGTCTCTATAAAAAATTTTAGGATAGACGTTTGCAAGTTAACGGGGCTATAGTATCAACGGCACGTCTGATTGTTGTACTGGTATGCTTAAAATTTTCGTAATTAAATTAGCTACAACATAGGAGGGCTAACTTTTTTTCGTCCATAGAATTTTTCCGATTCTAAAGTGGTTAAATCTGAAATTTTGTAAAAAAAATTTCGTTTTTTGGCATAGTGGCCAAACTACTGAAGATACTTAAGGGAGGTGAAGGCAGGCAATTTCTATGGGAGCTAGTAATGCATAACTCAACAGTTTAAAAAGAAAAAAATTAAAAATACAAATTTTTGCCGTACCTATATGAAGCAGTGTTCTGCAAAAATGGGGATTTTCATATTTTCGCCGATATCTCGGAAACCAGATCTGCCACAGGAAAATGGAAGTCATACTCGGAATCAGGAGAAAATTTCACTTTAGGAAATGCCTATTTTAACTGTTCGATAAGAAGATTTTTTCTTATTATATTAAAATATTTAAGGGCGAGTGCAAAGCACGTATTACCAAATTTATAAAAGGTTTTATATCCAAAAATGTTATAAAGAAAAATGAGCGAGAGAGTTTATTATTCAGATATTTTTATACAAAATGTAGAGAGTTTAATTAACAGCCAACTTAGTTAATACAGAGGTGTAATGAAATTCAGTAGAAATTGAGCAACTATACTAATGCTAAGTTCACACTAATCTATTGTATTACAAAATTCAAATAAAGATAATCAAGAAATTTAACATTCTGTGTACATATGTATCTGTAAGGATAAAAATGAAATTAAATATATCTCAACTTAAGTATCTGACTGAACATCCTGGCCGCCCTGAAAGATCCCTTTCAAGATAGTAATAGTGCAAGTTTATGTATGGGCCGACGGATGAGACCCTTTGCCGTTTTTACGTTGACGACTCGTACACGTTGATCCTTTCCTGGAATTGCTTCAGTTACTCGTCCCATTACCCAACGTTGAGGAGGGACATTTTCTTCATGTACTAAGACAAGTGCGCCTTTAACGATATTATCGCTTGCGGTGGTCCACTTATTGCGCCTCTGTAGCTCATTTAAATAGTCGGTTGACCATTGCTGCCAAAAGCGCTGTTTAATGGCACTGATTCGAACATAATGGTCTTGTTTTCTGATTCCTTTGCTTGTTGTTTGACGCTATGGAAGAGACTTAAGTGAGCTACCAATCAAGAAGTGACCAGGCGTGAGTGCTTCCATGTCGCCAGGATCGGAAGAGAGCGGCGATATGGGTCGCCAATTGAGTGTGGCTTCTATTTCAATCATGGCTGTTGTCAACTCCTCAAAGGTTAGACGTGCATTCCTAACAGTGCGAATTAAATGGCCCTTAGCAGACTTTACGGCCTCGCATAAGCCGCAAAAATGAGGTGCCCGCGGTGGTATAAAACGAAAATTGATGAATTCATGTAACAAAATTGAGTTATGAAGTCCTTACTCTTTGGATTGAAAATAAAAGACTTTAGTTCTGTCAACTGGTTACAAGCACCAACGAAATTAGTGGCAATGTCGCAAAAAATGTCAGTTGGTAGACCTCTTCTACCGATAAGGCGTTTCAACGATGCAATAAAAGCTTCAGTGGTCAAGTCCGAGACGACCTCAATATGTACAGCCTTGGATGATAGACACACGAAAATTGAAACATAAGTTTTGTAGAGTATCTTGCCACGAATTCGCAAATAGGTATTAATTGGTCCACAAAAATCAACGGCACATCGAGAGAATGGGCGAGCAGGGTTGAGACGTTCGAACGGAAGGTTGCCCATCACCTGGTGCAACAGGCGGGGTTTGTAGCGAACGCAATGAGTGCATGATCTTACGATACGGCGTATGCGATTTCTTGCGTTGACAGTCCAAAATCGCAGTCGAATAAGTGCCACTAAAGCCTTTGCACCGGCATGGTAATTCGTAATGTGCAAATGACGGACGTACCCTTCAACAAACTCGCTAGTGCTAGGTAAGGGTATTGGATGTTTTTGATCATACTTGACTCCTGCAAGTTCAAGGCGACCACCCACCCGTAATAAATCAAAGCCGTCAGTAGGCTCCAAAAATGGGTTTAGAAATTTTAATGAGCTTTGGAGATCTAACTTCTTTTGTATTCGTCGGATATCCTCTTCAAAATAATGTTGCTGCAAATTCCACACAATGCAAAAAAACGCCGTTTCCAATTCCTGAGGGCAAGAGAGTGCATGTCAAAATCATTTGGTTTACGTTAGCCCATTCTATGTACCTTTGAATAAAATCGAAACATCCACGCAACGATGCGTAGAATTTTCATATGCGATCTATATCTTTTTATAACCTCCAGGATGTAGTTGAACCTTGTCGCTATTTGGAACACCGACTTTCTTTTTTCTTTAACTACTTCTGCGTAGTCAACTTTATCGATTTTGTTTTGGGGCCAGTGCTCCTTACTGTGTATCGAGGCACTTTCAATGACGGAAGTAGTGCTAAATCCTGTACAAATTTTTCCCATGCGGTATGCAATTTTTGGGGAATATATTCATCCCAATCAATCTTTAATAGCCAAAGTTCTTGCAGAATAATTTTTGCTACGATAACGAGAGGAGATAACAAACCAAAAGGGTTAAAAGGTGATGATGCTAGCGATAAGATTTTTCGTTTCGTACATTTGTTATCCACAGTCGATTTCGCGTTGAATGAAAACATAAACAAATCAGTGTCTTGATCCCATTGTATGCCTAGGGCGCTTGTTGCGAAGGATTCCTCTATGTTTAAATCCTTGACGGTTTTCTCCTATCTGAAGCTTTGATGATTGGAATGCCATTTCGCTTGTTCCATACAACCGCCTTTTAGAATTGCAGTAACCTCCTTCTTAAATTGAGCTAGTTGCTTCGGGGTTTCCGCCCACCCAGGAATTCATCGACATAAAACGAAGATTTTATAACCTTCGACCCAAGACCGAACTCCGATTCGTATTGATCAGCTAGGTACTGAAGACTCCGCACTACAAGGAAATATACAGCTGCTGTACCATACGTCACAGTATTTAACTTAAAGGTTTTAACTGGTTCATCCTCAGAATTTCTCTAAAGAATATATTGAAAACAATGATCACGTGGATCTACAAGCACTTGGCGGTACATTTTGACAATGTCATCTGTGATAGCGTAGCGAAAAAGGCGAAACTGAACGAGTAACATGTATAACTCCGTTTGAATAGTTGGCCCTACCAACAATAAGTCATTTAGATATTGTTGAGATATTGTTTGACACGATGCGTAAAAAACAACTCTTAATTTTGTTGACGTGCTTGTAGGTTTTAGCACACAATGATGAGGAATGTAATAATGCGGTTCATCAAGCTTCGGTGACTTCACTACGCTCATATGTCCTAACTCTTCGTATTCCTTAAAAAATGACGCATATTGGTATTTAATTTGCAAATCTCTAGATAAACGGCGCTCCATTGCTTTCAATCTCCTCAATGCAGTATCATATGAGAAGCCGAGAGAAGAAGGGTTATCCTTAAACGGTAATCTTACAATAACTCTACCATCGGTGTCTCGAGAAACTGTTTCCAAATAAATTTTTTCACAGACTGTCTGCTCATCTGTCATTCTTTTTGATTCATCACCTGTCTCATCAATTTTCCAAAAATACTCCAAGTTACGGTCAACTCTTTCTTCATATGTGAGTAAGCATGTTGGCGTAGATGATTTGTGTGGAACTGAGGTTCGTATCGGCCAGAAACGACCCACCCTAACAGAGCCTTTTGTAGGGACGGTTAATTTTCTCCGAGCTTAATTTGTCCAACTGACAAGATTTCAAAGAAGCTTTCTGTTCCTAGCAAAAGATTAATGCGTTTTGACTTGAAAAATTCTTCATCGGCCAGTTGGGTATTTGGAGGCAAATTCCACGTCGAAATGTCAATTTGAGATTCTGGCTGATACGAGATATGGGAAGTAACGCAAAAGGAAAGTTGTAGTTGTGACTGATTGAAGCGAGATTTGACCGAAGTAGATATTTTATGCTTGATGTTTGTCCGTGACTCACCTATGCTACAATTTGTATGGAGTGTTTTTCTCTTGGCAAGCGCTACTTCTGTGCAAATTCCTCAGTAATGAGCTTAATTTGTGAACAAGAATAGAGTAATGCCCTGCCTAATTGATAACCACCAGCTGAATCTCTCACGAGTACAAGTGCTGTTGCGAGCATCACTTGTTCCCCCGCCGATTGCCCACAATGAGTGTGAACTGTAGCTGCAGTACTGACACTGACTTCATTTGATGCGACGAACGGTGATGACGAGGACAAAAAAGAGGGTGGTGCAGCAACAAGTGATTAATTGCTATGTAAGAGGGTATGGTGAGCCTGAGCGCACAGCTTGCACTTGAATGTGGAAGTGCAGCTTGTTGCCTTAGGAGGTTGGACAATAAAAAAAATTGCGCTGGTCTTTTCGTAGACATAACCAAAGCTTTTGACACGGTAGATCATGCTATTTTAATAAATAAATTGTATGATGCCGGTTTTCGAGGATTTGTACATAAGTGGTTTCAATCATACCTTTCTGAAAGGGTACAATGCGTCAGAGTTTGCGGAAAGCTGGGGAAGACTAATCCAATCACGAGAGGGGTTCCGCAAGGCTCCGTGCTCGGTCCCATCTTATTTTTAATTTATCTTAATTCAATTTTTGATATGCCCTTCTTGGGGGAAGTCACTGCATTCGCAGATGATCTTGCGATGGCCTATAGTTCTCCTAACACCTTTGATTTGATAAGTAGTATAAACCATGATGTACATCTACTGAGAACTTGGTTTGCAAAACATAAGCTCGTCGCTAGCAATAAGACCAAACTCATGAGTTTTAGTCTAAATATAAAAAAACCACCGGATGTAAGTATTGTTTTTCATTCTGCGATTTGCGAGCGATTTGCTTTACATGACAATATGTGCCAAGTTTTTCAGTCCGGTACCTTCGCCTCGCTTGTGGCCTGTAGTAAGTACTGCTTCACGATAGACTATGTTGATGAATTTCAGTATCTGGGTGTAACGGTTGATACGAATATGAGCTGGGGTAACCATATATCCCGTCTAAAAAAATATCTTCAATTCTCTTTGCGTTGTCTTTATCATCTCAGAACTTCCGGTTCCAACAATCTTCTCAAAATAGTTTATTATGCGGTCTTTCATTCTAAATTAAAATACGGAATCAGCTGCTGGGGTGGCGCCACCCTTAACAAAACCCAGCCGTTACTAGTATTGCAAAAGTATGCTGTTCGAAAAATATCTAATGTTAACCGGCTGCATCCATCGAGAGAACTTTTTAGAAGTCTAGGGATTCTCCCAGTCAAGGACCTGTATTATTTCAAAGTTTTAAAAATTTTTTTTATTAGATGTGGCTATCTGCAAAGTATGAGGTCGGAAGCATATAACCTGAGGACAAACTCACAAACTAGAGTCGTTGTACCTTCGACCAGAACCACACATTCAAGCAAGTTTTTCACAGTTGTTTCACGAAAACTCTTCAATATACTTCCCACCGAAATACGTACTTTACGGAATCTTCGGCAATTTACAGAAAGTGTTAAGTCCTTCCTCTTAGGCCTCGCACACAATGAAATCGAACTTTTGCTTCAGCCAGCTACATAAACCGTCTATAATAACAAATACTTCATAATTTTAATTGCTTTTCCTTTCATTTACCCATGGGTTTGTTGGAATTTTAGCTGAATTTTTTTATATACTATAATTAAATTAAACAACCATTTATAATTTAATCACTTTATTTAACAGTTCACCCCACTGTATTTTTTATATTTGCTATAATTGACATTTGTCACTATGCCGAATTGGCATAAAAATGTCTTAACTTTTCCTATATCTACTTGTACATATATCCCATATATATAAGATTAAATTGTTTGCTTTTACGATGTTATTTTAATATGTACATACATAGATATACGGAAAATGCCTAATAAATGAATGAATGAATGAATGATTTTTCGATAGGCAGCTTAGAGCGACGCGTTTAGCAAATGCAAAACATTCAGCGACATCCATTTGTTTAAAACGGGGACATTGGTTTAGAGTGTGCTCAGCCTTAGAGCAGAGATAGCATACACCCTTTGAGCAAGAAATTGAAAAGCTGTACTCAAAATTTATTAGCTGTGAATGGATATGGGTCTCATATTCGGCATTCCATTGATGTTGGTAAACCGTCTGGGTTAGTTCAATAATTTATGTTGGACAATATTGTAATATGATTATTACTAAAATATATTTGGAGTTTATGATGAGTATTATTGCAAGTGTGTTACAGTGGGTATGAAGCATAATGCTACATTACAGTGGGTATAACGTATAATGCTACACCATCCGCCTTAGAAAAAAGAGTGTTATATAATTGTTTTGTGAACAATTGTATAAGACTCTGTGTCATATTTTCAATGATTATGATATTTTATTGTTACTTGATATTGTAGTGATAGAGTTTGTTTGATTTGTTTTCGATTTGCTGACCTTGCTATTTTTATTGTTATATTTTAGTGCATATCCTCTTTTTTTCAAAAATGTTCACATTTTACATATATTTTTTCTTTTGTTTTTGTATAGTACTTTTTTCAAAATTTTAAATTTTTAGATATAGAAATTTTTAGATTTTAATTATTTTATTTATCTTGTTTATTTTATTTATTTTATTGTCGGATTTTAAATGTGTCGACCCATCTAAAATCCGCTTGTTTTTAGAAATAATTTTTATTAATTAATCGGTTAAATTGGAATGATTATTTGTTAAATTACTAAAAGATATTTTAAATGGGTTTAAGTCTATTTTTATGGATTATTAATTCCTTATCCCTATTGTTCTTATTACTAGACTCCTCTCTATGTGTTATTAAAGTAAAATTGTTATTTTCGTCAATTTTCTTTACTTTATACCGTCCTTTATATCTATGGTCTAGCTTATGGCTATCTTCTTCTCTTACTAATACTAAATCTCCTAATTTTATTTCCTTACTGGTGCTACTTTTGTCATAATTGACTTTTTGTTTTTCTTTAGCTTCTTTTACCAATTTTCTAGCTCTTTGTTGTGCTATTTTAAGTCTATATTTAATTTCCTTGTCATATGCCTCGTGATTATATACTGGGCTTATTTTATTTTCATTTAAGAATTCGTATCTCGGTGGATTTTTCGCAAATAAGCTCATAAGGGCAATAGTTGTGTACGGTCGATAGGGTCGTGTTGTAGCAGTACGCGAAATATTTTAGGTATTCATCCCAATCATCTTTGTCACTGGATATGTATGAGCGTACATATTTATTAAACGTTCTATGACTACGCTCTACAGTGCCCAAAGTTTGATGATGATATGGTGTTGAGTTTTTGTGCTCAACTTTTAGCAATTTGCACAGTTCTTCGAATAATTTATTTTTGTATTCGGATCCCATATCTGTTAGGATTGTTTTCATGGGGCCATAAATCAAAATGAAATGCTCGAATATAGCTTTAGCAACTATTAGCGCATGTTTGCTGGGGACTGGGATTGCTACCAAGTATTTTGTGAGATCGCATATAATGGTAACTTCGTATTCGTTTCTGTTTATTGACCTTGGCAATGGTCCGACCGTATCGATCTGTATCATATCGAAAGCTCTCGGAGGTGTCTCCGTTATTGTCATTGGCTCTTTTATATGCTTATTTATTTTATTCTTATTGCAGTGGATGCAGTTATTTACGTATTTCTTTATGTCACCTCGCATATTTTTCCAGCTATAGCTTTGTTTGATTTTCTTTATCATACGATTTATTCCTGGGTGGCCACCACTAATAGGATCGTCATGATATTTCTGCAGAATTTCTCTAATTTTCCCGGGAATAGTCACGTACACAACCTCTGGGGTTAGTGCAATTGTTAAGTTTTTGAGAACCCTATTTCCTAATTCAATAAATTTGCCTACTCGAGTATAATTACTTTTAAACAATTTGTCCCCTAAGGACAACTGTATCTTTTCAAGTCCTAAATTGGCGGCTTCTTTTTCGAGCCTGATAAAGAATTATCCTAAGTCAATTTTATCATCTACAATTAGGTTGCTTGTATTTATAGTGCTACAAATTTTCTTTCCCTTTTTGAAATATAATTTCGGGTGATTGAAAACGAGCCTGACATGTCTTTTTACTTAAAATTTATTTAGCGCTTCATATATCTTGGGGTTCTCAGTGTGACTTTCTTGAATTTTAGCATTATTTGGTATATTTTTAGTTGTTGATCTAGTTGTGACTTTCATTATTTTGCATGCTTCCACTGACATTTCTTTTAAATTTGTTATGTTAATGCGAGACAATGCGTCCGCGATGTGATTTTCTTTTCCAGCAATGTACTCCACTTCGAAATCATATTCCTCTAAATCAAGTCTTATTCGTGTTAACTTAGATGAAGGGCTCTTCATCGAGAAAATGTAGGTTAAAGCGTGATGGTCGGTTTTAATTTTGAATTTTCTACCGTAAACTTATGGTCTGAAGAATATTATGGCCCAATGGATTGCTGCTAGTTCTTTTTCTATTGTTGCTTTGTTTGTTTCACCTTTTGTAAAGGATCTAGAAGCGTAAGCAATTGGCAACTGTTTGCCATCGTGTTCTTGGCTAAGGACTGCTCCGCAAGCATACCCACTAGCGTCTGTTGTTATGCAGAAAGTTTTGGGCTGATTAATGCTTCCTTTATATAGACAAAAGCTTTTTGACATTCTTCTGTCCAGTCGAAGGAAACATTCTTTTTGCAAAGCCTAGTTAAGTTTCTTGAGTATTCTGCGAAATTCGATACAAATCTTCTGTAGTAATTGCAGAACGCTACGAATCTTTTAACTTCATCTGCTGTTTTTGGTGTTGGGTAATTTTGAACTGTCTCAAATTTGCTTGGGTCGGGTAGTATTCCCTCGCTTGTGCATTTATGTCCTAAATAAGTTACTTCTTCGCTGAAGAATAGGCATTTTTCTGGATGTAATTTTAAGTTGTATTTCCTACAAGTAGCAAAAACATCTCTTAAGTTTTTCAGCATATGTTTTTCTGAACACCCTAGTACAACTAAATCATCCATATATAGAAATGCTTGGGATGGTTTGAGACCTGCAAATGCCAGTGTCATCATTCTTTGGAATGAGTTTGGTGCTACTTTTAATCCATAGGGTAGTCTTTTAAATCTATATGTACCATTATCTGCTGTGAATGAGGTTATATCTCTGGAATCTTGGTGTAATTCTATTTGGTGAAAACCTGACATAAGGTCAAGGTATGAAAAATATTTTGCTCTTCAAAGTTGGTATAAAATATCATATATTCTTGGAAGTGGGAATTTATCCGCTGCTAGTTTTTTGTTTACTTGTCTGTAGTCAACTACCAGTCTCCATCTTTTTTCAGTATTACCTGGTAGTGATTTTTTAGGTACCAGTAGAATAGGGCTGTTTTACTCTGATATTGAGGGTTCTATAATGTCATCTTCGATCAGTTAATTGACCTGTTTGTTTATTTCCTCTTTTTGAGTTTCGGGCAATCTATAATTTTTTATGTATACTGGGGTGTCATCTTTCATGTGTAATTTTTGCTTATAAAAATTATTAGGGGAGATTGGTTCTATTTCTAGTGCAAATATGTTTATGAATTCTGTGCAAAATGAGGTTAATTCTGAATTGACAAATTACGGGAAATTTTTAGTTAATCTTTTTAATTTTTCTGTGTCATTGCTTTGTTTATTGCGTGTGTATGTTTTAATTAAATCGTAGTCGTCTAAATTTTCTGTATGTATTTTGTAATTTTGAATAGTTGTGTTTTTATGTGTGGTATTTATAATTCTGACAAACGTTTGTTCTTTGTTTGTAATTGTGTTTGCTATGAAAATTCCTTCAGATAATTGTTGATGGGGTATGAAGATGTTTTTATTATCAGAGTTTACTGTTACTTGTCTAATGACTTCAGATCTAGCAGGGATCGTAATTGTGTTGGCAGACAGATTATTTGTTAGGTACATTGTGATTGTTTGGGGAAAATCACATGGTCTTAGGATTAGTTTATCTTCATTTTTGCCATAATCTAGAATACAATTATATTTCTTTATAAAGTCCAAACCTATTGTACCATCACACGGTATTGGAAAATCGTCGTTTACGGCGTGAAATTTATGATAAATTAGAAGGTCATCGCCTTTTAAATCGGCTTTAATTGTGCCTAATGTACTGGTTATACCCTGACCAATGCCCTTTAAATCTGTCATTTGTTCTGTATTTATTTTTGTATGATTAAGTACTTGATTCTTTTTAATGATGGAGATATCTGCTCCTGTGTCTACTAAAAAATTTGAAATTGAGTTATTTAATGAGGTTTTTGTAGATATGTAACTATTTAAGTGTAGATTTAGTACACATATTTTTCTATCTACTGATTTTGAAGTGGAGTTTCTTGGTTTTCCTGATGGGTACAATTTCGAACGTTACGGGTCTGGTTGTACTGTCTTTTGACATTTTGGTTTTGTGCTCCCCTTTGAGCATTATTATTTGTTACTGGATTATTATTATATCTCGGCTGTGGTCTATATCTTCTGCCTCGGTAATTTCCATAGTTGTTACTTCGGTAACCTCCACGGAAATTACTTCGATATTGATTTTGTTGACGAATGTTTAAAATTGCATTCGAGTTGCCTGTGATTTCCGTGCAGCTGTTTGTGAATTTTGTGATTGCGTCGTTCATTGTTGTGAACGTTCCTGCTTGCATTATCATTTTCACTTTATCATTGGAGCAGTTTTTACACATAGCTTTGACTGCTGCTTGGGTAGCGTATCTCGTTGCCAGTTCTGGGTTTAATCCGTCCGAGATATAGGCTCCTTCCAATGACCTGGTTATCTTTTCTATCTCTTCAGTGTATTGGTTTGCAGTTTTGCTACGCTGTTGGATATTCAGGAGTTTTGCTGTCAAAACTTCTACTGATTCGCCTTTGATTGCAGTTTTTAATCTTAGTTTTATTTGTGCGATTGTATTTTCATTACTTATGAAATTTCTTGCCGTGCCTTTTAGCTTAGTCTTTATCATTGTTATAGCTATGGCCTCATGATTATCCTTGATTTGGTCAAGGATATCGAGGGTATCTAAGAAACTATGCAAATTTTCAGGTTTGCCGTCAACCTCTGGCAGTACTGATGAGGTGGTTTTGATGAATTCTACTACGGTTTGTGGCATTGTGATATTTATAAGTGGGAATTCTAGTGGTTTGTTTTCTTCTACTGACGAAGTGTGGCTCAATGCTGGTGATGGAGTGCGAATTTGGGATAATTCCGTTAGAACTGAATTAAAGTCAATTTGGATTTTTTCTTCTATTGTAGTTGGTATAGTTATTTCTATGTTGTATCTAGCTAAAGAGGATACCAATTTGTCTCGTACGTGGGAAAAGAATTGGTATGCTTCTGATTGGTGTTCTTTGGTGAGTATATTATTTACCCTATTGATTACCTGTCCTATATTGTTTAAGGCTTCTACGATTGTGTTTATATGTCTTACTATAGTTTCTGGCTTTATCGTGGTGTTTTTATTTATGCACTTGTATGCTTTTTCTGCCTTAAGTTTTTCTTCTGATAACGCTTCAAGGATTTGTTCCCATTTGTTCATTTCTATTTTGGCGGAACATGAGTGAGAAAAAAAAATTCTAAATTTGAAGGGTTTTTATAAGGGTGACCTAATCATTCCAATTTACTAAGAAAGTATTTACGTTCATTTGTGTTATTTATTTTTTATTTCTTAATTCTTTAATTTTTTCTTTCAATTTTATTCTATCTTCCTTATTGGTAGTAATATTTAGTAGTTTAAAAGTTTCAGCTATTTCCTTCCTTTTTTTAAATTGTTTACCTCCCCGTTTTCTTTTTCTTATTATTGTCGGGGAAGGTATTATAGGAATTTCTTCCTTCTTATAAAGATTGTTCCGTCTCCGATATTCCTCTATTGTAATCGGAGTTGGACCTTGCCTAGTTGTTTTATTTATTTTAACTTCTTCTGCGATTTTTATAAATTCCCTAATGGTGTCTTCGCACTTTTTAAAGAGTTTTTATTTCTTGCATAACTAAAGGACTAACCTAATTTAAATTTTTACAATTTAGATTTTTATACTACAAATTTTTTTTCGAGGTCCAAAGAAGTTATTCGTACATACTTTTGTTTTAGTTTAAATTTTCCCTTTTTTTTTCAAAAAAAAATCCTAAGCAAAAACTCTCGTTTTTGCTAATGGTTTAGCGTCCCTGAGGCCGCTCAATTTATTCTAAATTTTATATACATACTTATTCTAAGACATTTTTATTTAATTGTCCAGCTTGTTATTCACGTCCAATGCCGGGATCCTGTGGTATATATTTCACTTCACGTCTAATGCTTTTATTCTGGGTGTATATTCCACTTCACCTGCGCGCTCCTTTCACTTCACGCTTAATGCTTTTATTCTGGGTGTATATTCCACTTCACCTGCGCGCTCCTTACACTTCACGCTTAATGCTTTATAATTTTTTGTGTTGTCATTTTGCTGGCCTTGTCTGCAAGTATAACCCTTCGCTCGGTTTTTGAATGTGGTAATCAAAATTTCTTAAAAAGGAAATTTGTTCCTTTTGCCTTATTGGCAGAATTTAATGAATTTACTTTTTGTTTAAATTTTGCAGGGTCTCCTCCAGCTAGATTCTTAGCAGTTTTGCCAATTTTAAATCTAGTCTGGCGAGATCTAGCGAATTTTGCTTAAGAGCAAATTTTCAGCTAATTAAAGATCAGGCTGGCAGGATCGCCATGAAGTATTAGAAATTAAAAGACGTTGCACGTTTGATGGTGCGACATTAAATCTTCTCTTTATTAAATAAATTCTTGTCTTTTATAGTAATTGACTTAACCTATACATTCATAAATATCTTAATACTAATAACTAAAAATAAGTACATAGGAAATGGAGTATGCATACATGTACGTTTGTATACAGTCTTTGTATACATATAGTTTTGTATGCATGGCTCCATACATGTAGGTTTGTACATGTTGTTTAGCAACGTCAGCAGATCACTTTGAGTGTTTTGGTATTTTCCCACAATGGGTTGTATGTTTGTATGTATACTCAAAATTTATTAGCTGTGAATGGATATGTGTCTCATATTCGGCATTCCATTGATGTTGGTTAACCGTCTGGGTTAGTTCAATAATTTATGTTGGACAATATTGTAATATGATTATTACTAAAATATATTTGGAGTTTATGATAAGTATTATTGCAAGTGTGTTACAGTGGGTATGAAGCATAATGCTACATTACAGTGGGTATGACGTATAATGCTACAACATGCCACAACCGCCGTTGGGGGAAAACAACATATCATAGGTGTACTTGACGTTATTATGACCTATAAGTCTCTACAGAAGCCAATTAAACTATATGTTATACCATCTATCAAACAAAAACTCATTTTAGGCCATGAGTTTTGGAAAGCATTCGAACTTGCTCCAAATGTCATATGTTCACTGGAACAATTCCCTGATTCCATTACATCAGACGAAGTCAACTTATAACCATTGAGTCAAAAACAAAAGTAGCAGCTAGAATTTGTTAAGCATCTGTTTCCCAGTGCTTCGGAAGGTTTAAGTCGCACTACTATTAAACAGGGTTTTTACCCGGTAAGTCCAGCTGTGGAAAAGCTTCTTTATCAAGAAATAGACCGTATGCTGGAACTTGATGTGATTGAATCTTCTGAAAGCGGAGTTCTCCAATGAGACTTGTTATTAAGCCAAACAAAGTTCGACTTTGCTTAGATGTTCGTAAGCTTAACGATGCTAAAAAAATGATGCGTATCCATTACCTAGCATCGATGGTATCTTTTCTAGACTGCCTAAGGCAAACATAATTACCAAATTAGATTTAAAGTATGCGTGTTGGCAAATAGAGCTCAGTCCAGAGTTTAAACATTTGACAGCCTTTACGTTTCCCAGTCGTCCGCTATACCAATTTAAGGTAATGCCGTTCGGCCTTTGTAACGCACCGTCCACCATGTGTAGATTGTTGGACACAATCATTCCGCCAGATCTCCGACATTGAGTGTTAGGATATCTAGACGATTTATGTATTGTGTCCGAAGATTTTTCATCACATCTGTCTGTTTTAGTTCGCCTCGCTGAGCAGTTTCGTAAAGCCAATTTAACGCTCAACGTAGCTAAGAGTAAATTTTGCGTAACAAGCATTAACTGTCTAGGATTTATCAATGGAAGTGGAGGTATATGTACAGACCCTGAAAAGATAGCTTGTATCTCGATTTGGCCTGCGCCAAGAAATCTGAAACAGGTGCGAGGATTTCTCGGTGTCTGCGGATGGTAGTGCCGATTCATCCCTAACTTCGCCGAACTTACTTATCCCATAACGGAAGTACTTTCGACGAAGAAGAAGTTTGAATGGACATCCGAGGCGCAGCGAGTCATGGATCAGTTGAAACAAATATTGACGTCTGCCCCGGTCTTGACAAATCCCAATTTCGAGAAAAATTTTATTTACACTGTGTAATTGCTCAGGGCAATTATTACAAAATACCCTTTTTTGAAATAAAACACCGGCACTTCACTTAGATTTACTAACAACTTTATTAAACGGCTCGCAAGAGATGATCGACCGCACAGATGCAGGTTTTAGTTTATAACTAACTTTAACAATATTTCCTTTTCTTTTTAGAGCTAAGTTTGGTAAGTATATAAAGGATGCCGTTATATACACAAAGAGAATGAGAGCGAAGGATTGGTAAGTATTTAAATAATTATAATTTGTGTTGGTAGAATAAGAGATGTAGGTAGGAACGGAAAGTGAAATTAGGTACGTATGATAGGTAGGTATTTATAAAAGGTGAGTATATCAAGTAAGTATCATTATTGTATTATTAGTATAATTCTATTTGACGTAACTATTTATTTAATTAATATTTAAGTTAGGGTCCCATGTCCTCAACATGCCGACGGGCCTGCGGCGACGATACCTCTACCAGATTGTCTAGTTCCCCTATGGTTTCACATATTCGATCCCTTATCCCACGGATGCAATGTTGAGCCACCTTTGACTGTTTGGGCTGTTAAGACTCAAGTAAAGATGCGCGATTGCGTTCTATTCGTGGAAGGGATATAAAAGAGATGGGGAGTAATTTTTTTTATCAAGAGAGCAGTGTGTATTGGGTAATAGGGTTAAGCACATGGCAACAAACACAGTTTTGTTATGTTTCGGGTGACAATTCCATTTTGGGTACGTACGTCCACCACGCGTACATTCTGATCGGGACCGGGATGAAGTTTTTCGACTCGACCAAGTCGCCATTCGTTTGGAGGAAGTAGATCATCTGTGATGACGACTAAGTCACCTTCCTTTAGATTTAATTAATGACATTTCCATTTACACCGTTTGTGGAGTTGATGCAGGTATTCCATTTTCCATCGTTTGCTGTATTGGTGGTGAAGCACCTTTAATTTTTGCCATTTGTTTGTTATTGAGAGATTGTCACAGTTAGGTTCCGGTAAGGAGAGAGGTGGGGCTCCGCGTAGGAAGTGACCAGGGGTTAGAGCCTGGAGATCGTCGGGATCTTGGGACATTGGCGAAATAGGTCTTGAGTTCAAGACCGCTTCAATCCGAATAAGGAGCGTAGTGAATTCTTCATAGGTGAATTTGTGACTTCCTGCAACTTTCGTGAAGTGAGTTTTGAAGCTTTTCACAGCTGCTTCCCATATACCTCCCATATGAGGGGCGTATGGAGGAATAAAGGCCCATGAGAGCCCGTGAATGGCATATTTATTTGATATGTCAGGGGGAGTTTCTTGAAGAAATGTGGAGAATTCTTTTTGGAGGCTTTTGTGGAGAAGCATACAAACACACAAACGTATGCTTTAACATGGGATGATCTACGTAGAGTTGAAGTTTTCACCAGGAATGGCACGGCAAAATCAATGCCAGTGGTTTGAAATGGGAGTGAGTAGGTTGAGCGTTCTGGAGGTAAAACGGCCATCAATTGTGACCTCATTTTTGTTTATATAGTGTACATGTCTTGCAGTGAAATATGCATGTTTTTATTTTTTGTTTGAGACGTGGGATAAAGAATTCCCGCTGGATCATGCAAATCATCAATTGCTTTTCGGCATGGAGTAATGTGGAGTGAAGGAAATTCAGAAATAGAGAGCAGAATTTTGAGTTGTCTGGAAGAATTATCGAATGACACTCATTATCATTCATGGCCGCGTAGGTGAGACGTCCTTTTACACGTGGCAGACCTGAATCGTCCAACGAGGGATTGAGTGATAATAACGAGTCCTTTCTGTTAATGGGTTCTCCTGACGTTAATGAAGCTATCGTTTGGCCGAAGTATCTATGTTGAGCATTCGAAATGAGACGAATCTTTGCTCGATTTAGCTCCTCATAAGTGAGAGTTGAGGTGAGGGGAATGGGCAGTTTTTTGGCTTTATGGATAAACCGCAGCATGAAAGCTACTACTCTAAGAGCTCTTGAGTAGGAGGAGAAGCGTTCTAAAAGATCGGTACTTTCAGAGACGTGGAATGCCTCTATTTTCCTCTGTTCTGGAGGAGATGAGTGGTTTGGAGTATTGTTTGGCCAGAGAGTGGGTGGTTTTGTTAACCATTCAGGGCCTTGCCACCAGAGAGAGCTTTCAGCGAGTTCCCCAGGGGTGGTTCCTCGCGTTCCGAGGTCAGCTGGGTTGTCGCCGCTTGATACATGTCGCCACCTTGCATTGCTCACGTTATTGATAATCTGCAACGTCCTGTTTGCGACATAAGTTTTCCAAATCCATGGTGGCTTTTCCAGCCAGGCGAGTACGATGGAGGAATCGGTCCATAGTGCTAACTCATGACAGGGGAGGTTCAGTTGGGATAAAATCTGTTTCACCAGCTTTGAGAGAAGGACCGCGCCACAAAGTTCCAAACGTGGTAGTGAGACCGTTTGCAAAGGTGCAACTTTGCTTTTCGCCGCTAGTAGATGGCAGGTTATTGTTTCGCTTTGCTGAACTCGTATATACACACATGTGCAGAAGGCCTTTTCCGACGCATCTGAAAAGCCGTGGACTTGGATTGCGCTATCCGGGCTGAATTGTACCCAACAGGGTATTTTGATGTCTTTGATTGATGGGAGACTTTTGCGGAAAGAGTTCCATCTATCTAGAGAGTTGGGCTTGACATCTTCATCCCAGTCTGTTCCTTCCATCCATAGTTGTTGTAGGAGGGTTTTCGCTGCTATCATTATGGGCGATAGCCATCCTGCCGGGTCAAAAAGCTTCGCGACAGCCGATAATATCTGTCGTTTTGTGGCGGAATTTGCGTCGGGGAGTGGATGTACTTGGTATGAAAACGTGTCAGTGAGGGCATTCCATTTTATTCCTAGTGTTTTTGTGGAGCTTGTCTCTTGGAATTGGAGAAATTCTGAGTCTAGAAGGTCAGACTGGGTATATCATTTAACAGGTCTTTGTGGTTAGCAGTTATCTTTTTCAATGGAAATCCTGCTGATTTACGTACATCGATCGTTTGGGATATCGACTCGCTGACTGATGTGAGGTTATGACCACCGGAGAGAATGTCATCAACATATGTTTCGTCGACTAAAATTTTGGAGATTTTTGGATACTTTTGTTCGGAGTCCTTGGCCAATTTGTGGAGCGTTCTAATGGCCAAGTATGGGGCACAGTTGACGCCAAACGTAACTGTTTTTAATTTGAAGTCCTCTATCGGACCGTCGGGGGATCTGCGAAACAGAATTCTCTGGAAATCTTGGTCTTCCTTGTAAATGTATATCTGGCTATACATTTTTTCAATGTCGCCGTTGAAGACATATCTATACAGTCGCCATTTAAGAATGATAAACATCAAGTCATTTTGGAGAGTGGGACCTGCGTATAGTACGTCATTGAGTGAGAGACCTCAGTAAGAAAGTTTAGAGGCATTGAAAACCACTCTAACTTTGGCAGTCGTGCTGTCGGGTTTTATCACTGCGTGATGTGGGAGGTAAAAAGAGAGGTATTTACCATCACGTATAATTTCGCGTGAGTTTGTGGGTTCCATGTGGTCGAGTGTTAGATATTCGTCCAGGAACTTGGTGTACGTTGCTTTGAGTTCCGATTTCCTTTCGAGGCTTCGTTCGATGCTCAGGTATTGTTGTTGTGCAGCGGATCTAGGGTGCCCTAATGCCATTGAGTCGGGAAATGTAGACTTGAATGGGAGTTTCACCACGTATCGTCCGTCTGCTCGCCGATAAGTTGTCTCTCTGTATAGTTCTTCACAGAGTTTGTCATCCTCCGAATGAGAATGAGAGGAAGCTGATGGGACTTCCTCCTGTTCCCAAAACCTTTTGGGTAGGTCACCTAAGGAATCTTCTGAGCTTTCAACTACCTGAGTGGAGAATGCTGATATATTTTCGGAGAGAGGCCCGCTTAATATCCACCCAAATATGGAGTTTTGGGCTAATAAGCTTCCGCCAACATCGTTTTTCATACCAGAGATGAGTATTTTAGGGAGAATGTCGCTACCAATCACCATATCTATTCTGGCGGGTGCGAGGCAGTTGGGATCTGCGAGTGGGAGTGAGGCATATTCCTTGAGATCAATCTGCGTTACCTTGAACGATGGCAGGAAATGAGTTAATTGAGGGAGTATAATCGCGCGAGTTGCAATTTTTGTTGTGAGGTCCGGGGAGCATATCGTTAGTGAACATATTTTGTTCGAGTTTTGAACTGTACCTCCGCCCGTACCCTGTATTTTGAAGTGACTTTTTGTTGCTGGTAGACGAAGCAGCTTTTGTACACGAGAGGTTACAAAAGTTTTTTCGGCTCCTTGGCCTATGAGAGCTCTGAGTTTAGTTATTTCTCCGTTATGCTGAACGGGGACCATTGCTGTGGGTAGTAGGGTTCTTTCGCTACTCCTCGAGAAATGTGAGAGAACGTTTCCATCATTGCTTTGAGATGCATGAGGTGGTTTTGTCGCGGCCTGCTTTGAGGTGCTTGGCCTTTCTTCTTCGAGAGTCACGTGAGATGTGACAGAATTTTGTGTAGACTTTCTGTCGTTGTATTGCGTTTGGAGGTTTGCTGGGTAATGGAGAAGGGAGTGATGCCGCTTTTGGCAATATACGCAGGTGAAGCTGCTTTTACACTCTCTTTCAGAGTGAGAGTACGCCAAACAGTTTTTGCAGTAGTTGTTTTCTCTAACAAATTTGTTTATATCTGCAACTGAGAGATCTTTGAATTTTGTGCAACTCATCATAGAGTGATTGGAGTTGCATAGCTTACATGAGGCGTGGCGTTTTTGCTCGCTATGGAACGAATGAGACTTGTTCCGAGATTGGAATGGTTGATAGGTAGGAGTGGAGGAGCGGGACGTGAAACTAGGTTGAGTTGACTTAAGTTTATTTGGCCTGTAAGTGGTCAGCCGTTCGACCACTTCATAACGACTAGTGAGGACTGGTCCATTTCGGACCAGAGAGGTAATTCCTTTCGAGAATTTAGGGATTGTTCCCATAACGCGAGCGATTCGTCTCGGAGTTTTGAGGAGGCGAGATATATAAGCATTGGGTCCCAACTTTCTGTGGACACACCATTCGCTTTCAGAGTCGAAACACAATTATTTATTGTCGTCTGTATAATTTGAATTTTTTCTCCATTTTCAGTACTAACAGGCTGTATATTAAAGAGGGTTTTTATTTGATTGTCAACTACAATCCTGCGATTTTCGTAACGAGATTTGAGTGCATCCCACGCAAGTTGGAAATTAAAATCATTGAGAGCATAGTTTTTAATGAGAAGTAGTGCCTTTCCGCGAGTTTTGTGTCGAAGGTGATATAATTTTTGAGCTTGGGATAATTGGGGGTGATTTATGTACACTGCAGTGAACATATCCCTAAACGAAGGCCATCCTTCGTATCTTCCGTAGAAGATTTCCATGTCACATGCAGGTACTTTAAGGAAATTTCCAGTCGTTGGGGGGCGGGTATTGGAATCTGCTCTGGCGTGTTCATCATCGCTTGAGTTTGAATTTGTTTGAAGTTACTAAGAAGTTCGTTTATCCTGAGCTTTGTATGCAGTGCTCCGTCATTCGATGAGTTGTATTTTATTTGACATTGATTTCGGGTATCCTCTTCAAGGTAGCTTATTTGGAGGTTTTTACTAGTAGCGTCTACCAAAGCCATATATTTTTCGAGTTGATCAAGGTATGTTTTGAGTCCAGCCTCTGTATGATCATTTACTCCCATGTTCCACCACTTTTCACAAAATTTGTTCAGCCTTGCGGTTTCGTATACAAATTTTTTGTACAATAATGTGGCTTCTTCATCGTCAGCTTGGGACTTTTGCTTGGACGATTTTTTGTTTGAGACGTGGGATAAAGAATTCCCGCTGGATCATGCAAATCATCAATTGCTTTTCGGCATGGAGTAATTTGGAATGAAGGAAATTCAGAAATAGAGAGCAGAATTTTGAGTTGTCTGGAAGAATTATCGAATGACACTCATTATCATTCATGGCCGCGTAGGTGAGACGTCCTTTTACACGTAGCAGATCTGAATCGTCCAACGAGGGATTGAGTGATAATAACGAGTCCTTTTTGTTAATGGGTTCTCCTGACGTTAATGAAGCTATCGTTTGGCCGAAGTATCTATGTTGAGCATTCGAAATGAGACGAATCTTTGCTCGATTTAGCTCCTCATAAGTGAGAGTTGAGGTGAGGGGAATGGGCAGTTTTTTGGCTTTATGGATAAACCGAAGCATGAAAGCTACTACTCTAAGAGCTCTTGAGTAGGAGGAGAAGCGTTCTAAAAGATCGGTACTTTCAGAGACGTGGAATGCCTCTATTTTCCTCTGTTCTGGAGGAGATGAGTGGTTTGGAGTATTGTTTGGCCAGAGAGTGGGTGGTTTTGTTAACCATTCAGGGCCTTGCCACCAGAGAGAGCTTTCAGCGAGTTCCCCAGGGGTGGTTCCTCGCGTTCCGAGGTCAGCTGGGTTGTCGCCGCTTGATACATGTCGCCACCTTGCATTGCTCACGTTATTGATAATCTGCAACGTCCTGTTTGCGACATAAGTTTTCCAAATCCATGGTGGCTTTTCCAGCCAGGCGAGTACGATGGAGGAATCGGTCCATAGTGCTAACTCATGACAGGGGAGGTTCAGTTGGGATAAAATCTGTTTCACCAGCTTTGAGAGAAGGACCGCGCCACAAAGTTCCAAACGTGGTAGTGAGACTGTTTGCAAAGGTGCAACTTTGCTTTTCGCCGCTAGTAGATGGCAGGTTATTGTTTCGCTTTGCTGAACTCGTATATACACACATGTGCAGAAGGCCTTTTCCGACGCATCTGAAAAGCCGTGGACTTGGATTGCGCTATCCGGGCTGAATTGTACCCAACAGGGTATTTTGATGTCTTTGATTGATGGGAGACTTTTGCGGAAAGAGTTCCATCTATCTAGAGAGTTGGGCTTGACATCTTCGTCCCAGTCTGTTCCTTCCATCCATAGTTGTTGTAGGAGGGTTTTCGCTGCTATCATTATGGGCGATAGCAATCCTGCCGGGTCAAAAAGCTTCGCGACAGCCGATAATATCTGTCGTTTTGTGGCGGAATTTGCGTCGGGGAGTGGATGTACTTGGTATGAAAAAGTGTCAGTGAGGGCGTTCCATTTTATTCCTAGTGTTTTTGTGGAGCTTGTCTCTTGGAATTGGAGAAATTCTGAGTCTAGAAGGTCAGACTGGGTATATCATTTAGCAGGTCTTTGTGGTTAGCAGTTATCTTTTTCAATGAAAATCCTCCTGATTTACGTACATCGATCGTTTGGGATATCGACTCGCTGACTGATGTGAGGTTATGACCACCGGAGAGAATGTCATCAACATATGTTTCGTCGACTAAAATTTTGGAGATTTTTGGATACTTTTGTTCGGAGTCCTTGGCCAATTCGTGGAGCGTTCTAATGGCCAAATATGGGGCACAGTTGACGCCAAACGTAACTGTTTTTAATTTGAAGTCCTCTATCGGACCGTCGGGGGATCTGCGAAACATAATTCTCTGGAAATCTTGGTCTTCCTTGTAAATGTATATCTGGCGATACATTTTTTCAATGTCGCCGTTGAAGACATATCTATACAGTCGCCATTTAAGAATGATAAACATCAAGTCATTTTGGAGAGTGGGACCTTTGTATAGTACGTCATTGAGTGAGAGACCTGAGTAAGAAAGTTTAGAGGCATTGAAAACCACTCTAACTTTGGCAGTCGTGCTGTCGGGTTTTATCACTGCGTGATGTGGGAGGTAAAAAGAGAGGTATTTACCATCACGTATAATTTCGCGTGAGCTTGTGGGTTCCATGTGGTCGAGTGTTAGATATTCGTCCAGGACCTTGGTGTACGTTGCTTTGAGTTCCGATTTCCTTTCGAGGCTTCGTTCGATGCTCAGGTATTGTTGTTGTGCAGCGGATCTAGAGTGCCCTAATGCCATTGAGTCGGGAAATGTAGACTTGAATGGGAGTTTCACCACGTATCGTCCGTCTGCTCGCCGATAAGTTGTCTCTCTGTATAGTTCTTCACAGAGTTTGTCATCCTCCGAATGAGAATGAGAGGAAGCTGATGGGACTTCCTCCTGTTCCCAAAACCTTTTGGGTAGGTCACCTAAGGAATCTTCTGAGCTTTCAACTACGTGAGTGGAGAATGCTGATATATTTTCGGAGAGAGGCCCGCTTAATATCCACCCAAATATGGAGTTTTGGGCTAATAAGCTTCCGCCAACATCGTTTTTCATACCAGAGATGAGTATTTTAGGGAGAATGTCGCTACCAATCACCATATCTATTCTGGCGGGTGCGAGGCAGTTGGGATCTGCGAGTGGGAGTGAGGCATATTCCTTGAGATCAATCTGCGTTACCTTGAACGATGGCAGAAAATGAGTTAATTGAGGGAGTATAATCGCGTGAGTTGCAATTTTTGTTGTGAGGTCCGGGGAGCATATCGTTAGTGAACATATTTTGTTCGAGTTTTGAACTGTACCTCCGCCCGTACCCTGTATTTTGAAGTGACTTTTTGTTGCTGGTAGACGAAGCAGCTTTTGTACACGAGAGGTTACAAAAGTTTTTTCGGCTCCTTGGCCTATGAGAGCTCTGAGTTTAGTTATTTCTCCGTTATGCTGAATGGGGACCATTGCTGTGGGTAGTAGGGTTCTTTCGCTACTCCTCGAGAAATGTGAGAGAACGTTTCCATCATTGCTTTGAGATGCATGAGGTGGTTTTGTCGCGGCCTGCTTTGAGGTGCTTGGCCTTTCTTCTTCGAGAGTCACGTGAGATGTGACAGAATTTTGTGTAGACTTTCTGTCGTTGTATTGCGTTTGGTGGTTTGCTGGGTAATGGAGAAGGGAGTGATGCCGCTTTTGGCAATATACGCAGGTGAAGCTGCTTTTACACTCTCTTTCAGAGTGAGAGTACGCCAAACAGTTTTTGCAGTAGTTGTTTTCTCTAACAAATTTGTTTATATCTGCAACTGAGAGATCTTTGAATTTTGTGCAACTCATCATAGAGTGATTGGAGTTGCATAGCTTACATGAGGCGTGGCGTTTTTGCTCGCTATGGAACGAATGAGACTTGTTCCGAGATTGGAATGGTTGATAGGTAGGAGTGGAGGAGCGGGACGTGAAACTAGGTTGAGTTGACTTAAGTTTATTTGGCCTGTAAGTGGTCAGCCGTTCGACCACTTCATAACGACTAGTGAGGACTGGTCCATTTCGGACCAGAGAGGTAATTCCTTTCGAGAATTTAGGGATTGTTCCCATAACGCGAGCGATTCGTCTGGGAGTTTTGAGGAGGCGAGATATATAAGCATTGGGTCCCAACTTTCTGTGGACACACCATTCGCTTTCAGAGTCGAAACACAATTATTTATTGTCGTCTGTATAATTTGAATTTTTTCTCCATTTTCAGTACTAACAGGCTGTATATTAAAGAGGGTTTTTATTTGATTGTCAACTACAATCCTGCGATTTTCGTAACGAGATTTGAGTGCATCCCACGCAAGTTGGAAATTAAAATCATTGAGAGCATAGTTTTTAATGAGAAGTAGTGCCTTTCCGCGAGTTTTGTGTCGAAGGTGATATAATTTTTGAGCTTGGGATAATTGGGGGTGATTTATGTACACTGCAGTGAACATATCCCTAAACGAAGGCCATCCTTCGTATCTTCCGTAGAAGATTTCCATGTCACATGCAGGTACTTTAAGGAAATTTCCAGTCGTTGGGGGGCGGGTATTGGAATCTGCTCTGGCGTGTTCATCATCGCTTGAGTTTGAATTTGTTTGAAGTTACTAAGAAGTTCGTTTATCCTGAGCTTTGTATGCAGTGCTCCGTCATTCGATGAGTTGTATTTTATTTGACATTGATTTCGGGTATCCTCTTCAAGGTAGCTTATTTGGAGGTTTTCACTAGTAGCGTCTACCAAAGCCATATATTTTTCGAGTTGATCAAGGTATGTTTTGAGTCCAGCCTCTGTATGATCATTTACTCCCATGTTCCACCACTTTTCACAAAATTTGTTCAGCCTTGCGGTTTCGTATACAAATTTTTTGTACAATAATGTGGCTTCTTCATCGTCAGCTTGGGACTTCGGCCGGGTTCTTATGCCTGGTTGCTGAGCAGCTGATAGCTTATCTTCCTTTTCAGTGGTCATTGTGTTAAGTTTATGTATTTATTTATGCGAAAGTAATTAAATAAGAGTTGAAAATTTTTGTGGAAGAGTTTATTATTTTCGGCCTACTGCGCGTTTGCTACCTGTTATTCTCCTCGCACTAGCAAATATTTTGTGGGAATATGTATGTGTATAAGTGCGTACCTCCAACTATGTAGATGTCTTTACCCAGTAGGGACTTGGGAAAAATACGGGGTGGGCGGCGAGTGTTCCTATTGGAAACGATTTGGAAGTAGTTACCGACGATAACTGAACCGATTTTTGGAATGTTAGAGTATACTACTATCCCCTAAAGGGGATGAGTTGGAGGACAGTTGCGTGTATTTTACACTGGGTTCTATATACGTGTGTAGCTTCAATGTATGGTAAATAAAAATGAGAGGTTTTTGATTTACCGATCAGGAGATTTGCTAAGTACGTATATACATACGTATTTATATATAAGGAATAGGTTAGCGGATTTGGGGATACTTTGTGGAGAAATATGTGAATTTTTATATATGTAAAAAGGGGGTTAGAGAATTATTTTCGGTATATGAAACTAGAGGTTTTCATATACACTTCGAAATCCGCTAAACCTCTTATGAACGTATGTATCTGATGGACTTACTTTGAAGTGGTTTCATACAAACCACTTTTTCTCCTTTGTCTCCTTTCCAAGTGTTCTACCTTGTATGTTGTTGTCTTCGTGATCGTTTGTGCCTGGTGCTGTTGTTGCGCTTTATACAGGTATACTGCTGGCGTTGTAGAAAAAAAAGGGATATGCGAGTAGCGTTAAGAATTAGTTTTCTTGATCTAAACATTTTTTTTTTTTTTATAATGCTCGAATATAGCTTTAGCAACTATTAGCGCATGTTTGCTGGGAACTGGGATTGCTACCAAGTATTTTGTGAGATCGCATATAATGGTAACTTCGTATTCGTTTCTGTTTATTGACCTTGGCAATGGTCCGACCGTATCGATCTGTATCATATCGAAAGCTCTCGGAGGTGTCTCCGTTATTGTCATTGGCTCTTTTATATGCTTATTTATTTTATTCTTATTGCAGTGGATGCAGTTATTTACGTATTTCTTTATGTCACCTCGCATATTTTTCCAGCTATAGCTTTGTTTGATTTTCTTTATCATACGATTTATTCCTGGGTGGCCACCACTAATAGGATCGTCATGATATTTCTGCAGAATTTCTCTAATTTTCCCGGGACTAGTCACGTACACAACCTCTGGGGTTAGTGCAATTGTTAAGTTTTTGAGAACCCTATTTCCTAATTCAATAAATTTGCCTACTCGAGTATAATTACTTTTAAACAATTTGTCCCCTAAGGACAACTGTATCTTTTCAAGTTCTAAATTGGCGGCTTCTTTTTCGAGCCTGATAAAGAATTATCCTAAGTCAATTTTATCATCTACAATTAGGTTGCTTGTATTTATAGTGCTACAGATTTTCTTTCCCTTTTTGAAATATAATTTCGGGGGATTGAAAACGAGCCTGACATGTCTTTTTACTTCAAATTTATTTAGCGCTTCATATATCTTGGGGTTCTCAGTGTGACTTTCTTGAATTTTAGCATTATTTGGTATATTTTTAGTTGTTGATCTAGTTGTGACTTTCATTATTTTGCATGCTTCCACTGACATTTCTTTTAAATTTGTTATGTTAATGCGAGACAATGCGTCCGCGATGTGATTTTCTTTTCCAGCAATGTACTCCACTTCGAAATCATATTCCTCTAAATCAAGTCTTATTCGTGTTAACTTAGATGAAGGGCTCTTCATCGAGAAAAGGTAGGTTAAAGGGTGATGGTCGGTTTTAATTTTGAATTTTCTACCGTAAACTTATGGTCTGAAGAATAGTATGGCCCAATGGATTGCTGCTAGTTCTTTTTCTATTGTTGCTTTGTTTGTTTCACCTTTTGTAAAGGATCTAGAAGCGTAAGCAATTGGCAACTGTTTGCCATCGTGTTCTTGGCTAAGGACTGCTCCGCAAGCATACCCACTAGCGTCTGTTGTTATGCAGAAAGTTTTGGGCTGATTAATGCTTCCTTTATATAGACAAAAGCTTTTTGACATTCTTCTGTCCAGTCGAAGGAAACATTCTTTTTGCAAAGCCTAGTTAAGTTTCTTGAGTATTCTGCGAAATTCGATACAAATCTTCTGTAGTAATTGCAGAACGCTACGAATCTTTTAACTTCATCTGCTGTTTTTGGTGTTGGGTAATTTTGAACTGTCTCAAATTTGCTTGGGTCGGGTAGTATTCCCTCGCTTGTGCATTTATGTCCTAAATAAGTTACTTCTTCGCTGAAGAATAGGCATTTTTCTGGATGTAATTTTAAGTTGTATTTCCTACAAGTAGCAAAAACATCTCTTAAGTTTTTCAGCATATGTTTTTCTGAACACCCTAGTACAACTAAATCATCCATATATAGAAATGCTTGGGATGGTTTGACACCTGCAAATGCCAATGTCATCATTCTTTGGAATGAGTTTGGTGCTACTTTTAATCCATAGGGTAGTCTTTTAAATCTATATGTACCATTATCTGCTGTGAATGAGGTTATATCTCTGGAATATTGGTGTAATTCTATTTGGTGAAAACCTGACATAAGGTCAAGGTATAAAAAATATTTTGCTCTTCAAAGTTGGTATAAAATATCATATATTCTTGGAAGTGGGAATTTATCCGCTGCTAGTTTTTTGTTTACTTGTCTGTAGTCAACTACCAGTCTCCATCTTTTTTCAGTATTACCTGGTAGTAATTTTTTAGGTACCAGTAGAATAGGGCTGTTTTACTCTGATATTGAGGGTTCTATAATGTCATCTTCGATCAGTTTATTGACCTGTTTGTTTATTTCCTCTTTTTGAGTTTCGGGCAATCTATAATTTTTTATGTATACTGGGGTGTCATCTTTCATGTGTAATTTTTGCTTATAAAAATTATTAGGGGAGATTGGTTCTATTTCTAGTGCAAATATGTTTATGAATTCTGTGCAAAATGAGGTTAATTCTGAATTGACAAATTATGGCAAATTTTTAGTTAATCTTTTTAATTTTTCTGTGTCATTGCTTTGTTTATTGCGTGTGTATGTTTTAATTAAATCGTAGTCGTCTAAATTTTCTGTATGTATTTTGTAATTTTGAATAGTTGTGTTTTTATGTGTGGTATTTATAATTCTGACAAACGTTTGTTCTTTGTTTGTAATTGTGTTTGCTATGAAAATTCCTTCAGATAATTGTTGATGGGGTATGAAAATGTTTTTATTATCAGAGTTTACTGTTACTTGTCTAATGACTTCAGATCTAGCAGGGATCGTAATTGTGTTGGCAGACAGATTATTTGTTAGGTACATTGTGATTGTTTGGGGAAAATCACATGGTCTTAGGATTAGTTTATCTTCATTTTTGCCATAATCTAGAATACAATTATATTTCTTTATAAAGTCCAAACCTATTGTACCATCACACGGTATTGGAAAATCGTCGTTTACGGCGTGAAATTTATGATAAATTAGAAGGTCATCGCCTTTTAAATCGGCTTTAATTGTGCCTAATGTACTGGTTATACCCTGACCAATGCCCTTTAAATCTGTCATTTGTTCTGTATTTATTTTTGTATGATTAAGTACTTGATTCTTTTTAATGATGGAGATATCTGCTCCTGTGTCTACTAAAAAATTTGAAATTGAGTTATTTAATGAGGTTTTTGTAGATATGTAACTATTTAAGTGTAGATTTAGTACACATATTTTTCTATCTACTGATTTTGAAGTGGAGTTTCTTGGTTTTCCTGCTGGGTACAATTTCGAACGTTACGGGTCTGGTTGTACTGTCTTTTGACATTTTGGTTTTGTGCTCCTCTTTGAGCATTATTATTTGTTACTGGATTATTATTATATCTCGGCTGTGGTCTATATCTTCTGCCTCGGTAATTCCCATGGTTGTTACTTCGGTAACCTCCACGGAAATTACTTCGATATTGATTTTGTTGACGAATGTTTAAAATTGCATTCGAGTTGCCTGTGATTTCCGTGCAGCTGTTTGTGAATTTTGAGATTGCGTCGTTCATTGTTGTGAACGTTCCTGCTTGCATTATCATTTTCACTTTATCATTAGAGCAGTTTTTACATAGCTTTGACTGCTGCTTGGGTAGCGTATCTCGTTGCCAGTTCTGGGTTTAATCCGTCCGAGATATAGGCTCCTTCCAATGACCTGGTTATCTTTTCTATCTCTTCAGTGTATTGGTTTGAAGTTTTGCTACGCTGTTGGATATTCAGGAGTTTTGCTGTCAAAACTTCTACTGATTCGCCTTTGATTGCAGTTTTTAATCTTAGTTTTATTTGTGCGATTGTATTTTCATTACTTATGAAATTTCTTGCCGTGCCTTTTAGCTTAGTCTTTATCATTGTTATAGCTATGGCCTCATGATTATCCTTGATTTGGTCAAGGATATCGAGGGTATCTAAGAAACTATGCAAATTTTCAGGTTTACCGTCAACCTCTGGCAGTACTGATGAGGTGGTTTTGATGAATTCTACTACGGTTTGTGGCATTGTGATATTTATGAGTGGGAATTCTAGTGGTTTGTTTTCTTCTACTGACGAAGTGTGGCTCAATGCTGGTGATGGAGTGCGAATTTGGAACAATTCCGTTAGAACTGAATTAAAGTCAATTTGGATTTTTTCTTCTATTGTAGTTGGTATAGTTATTTCTATGTTGTATCTATCTAAAGAGGATACTAATTTTTCTCGTACGTGGGAAAAGAATTGGTATGCTTCTGATTGGTGTTCTTTGGTGAGTATGTTATTTACCCTATTGATTACCTGTCCTATATTGTTTAAGGCTTCTACGATTGTGTTTATATGTTTTACTATAGTTTCTGGCTTTATCGTGGTGTTTTTATTTATGCACTTGTATGCTTTTTCTGCCTTAAGTTTTTCTTCTGATAACGCTTCAAGGATTTGTTCCCATTTGTTCATTTCTATTTTGGCGGAACATGAGTGAGAAAAAAAAATTCTAAATTTGAAGGGTTTTTATAAGGGTGACCTAATCATTCCAATTTACTAAGAAAGTATTTATGTTCATTTGTGTTATTTATTTTTTATTTCTTAATTCTTTAATTTTTTCTTTCAATTTTATTCTATCTTCCTTATTGGTAGTAATATTTAGTAGTTTAAAAGTTTCAGCTATTTCCTTCCTTTTTTTAAATTGTTTACCTCCCCGTTTTCTTTTTCTTATTATTGTCGGGGAAGGTATTATAGGAATTTCTTCCTTCTTATAAAGATTGTTCCGTCTCCGATATTCCTCTATTGTAATCGGAGTTGGACCTTGCCTAGTTGTTTTATTTATTTTAACTTCTTCTGCGATTTTTATAAATTCCCTAATGGTGTCTTCGCACTTTTTAAAGATTTTATGAAAATCTTCCTCAGTTTTTATTTCTTGCATAACTAAAGGACTAACCTAATTTAAATTTTTACAATTTAGATTTTTATACTACAAATTTTTTTTCGAGGTCCAAAGAAGTTATTCGTACATACTTTTGTTTTAGTTTAAATTTTCCCTTTTTTTTTCAAAAAAAAATCCTAAGCAAAAACTCTCGTTTTTGCTAATGGTTTAGCGTCCCTGAGGCCGCTCAATTTATTCTAAATTTTATATACATACTTATTCTAAGACATTTTTATTTAATTGTCCAGCTTGTTATTCACGTCCAATGCCGGGATCCTGTGGTATATATTTCACATCACGTCTAATGCTTTTATTCTGGGTGTATATTCCACTTCACCTGCGCGCTCCTTTCACTTCACGCTTAATGCTTTTATTCTGGGTGTATATTCCACTTCACCTGCGCGCTCCTTACACTTCACGCTTAATGCTTTATAATTTTTTGTGTTGTCATTTTGCTGGCCTTGTCTGCAAGTATAACCCTTCGCTCGGTTTTTGAATGTGGTAATCAAAATTTCTTAAAAAGGAAATTTGTTCCTTTTGCCTTATTGGCAGAATTTAATGAATTTACTTTTTGTTTAAATTTTGCAGGGTCTCCTCCAGCTAGATTCTTAGCAGTTTTGCCAATTTTAAATCTAGTCTGGCGAGATCTAGCGAATTTTGCTTAAGAGCAAATTTTCAGCTAATTAAAGATCAGGCTGGCAGGATCGCCATGAAGTATTAGAAATTAAAAGACGTTGCACGTTTGATGGTGCGACATTAAATCTTCTCTTTATTAAATAAATTCTTGTTTTTATAGTAATTGACTTAACCTATACATTCATAAATATCTTAATACTAATAACTAAAAATAAGTACATAGGAAATGGAGTATGCATACATGTACGTTTGTATACAGTCTTTGTATACATATAGTTTTGTATGCATGGCTCCATACATGTAGGTTTGTACATGTTGTTTAGCAACGTCAGCAGATCACTTTGAGTGTTTTGGTATTTTCCCACAATGGGTTGTATGTTTGTATGTATACTCAAAATTTATTAGCTGTGAATGGATATGGGTCTCATATTCGGCATTCCATTGATGTTGGTTAACCGTCTGGGTTAGTTCAATAATTTATGTTGGACAATATTGTAATATGATTATTACTAAAATATATTTGGAGTTTATGATAAGTATTATTGCAAGTGTGTTACAGTGGGTATGAAGCATAATGCTACATTACAGTGGGTATGACGTATAATGCTACAACATGCCACAACCGCCGTTGGGGGAAAACAACATATCATAGGTGTACTTGACGTTATTATGACCTATAAGTCTCTACAGAAGCCAATTAAACTATATGTTATACCATCTATCAAACAAAAACTCATTTTAGGCCATGAGTTTTGGAAAGCATTCGAACTTGCTCCAAATGTCATATGTTCACTGGAACAATTCCCTGATTCCATTACATCAGACGAAGTCAACTTATAACCATTGAGTCAAAAACAAAAGTAGCAGCTAGAATTTGTTAAGCATCTGTTTCCCAGTGCTTCGGAAGGTTTAAGTCGCACTACTATTAAACAGGGTTTTTACCCGGTAAGTCCAGCTGTGGAGAAGCTTCTTTATCAAGAAATAGACCGTATGCTGGAACTTGATGTGATTGAATCTTCTGAAAGCGGAGTTCTCCAATGAGACTTGTTATTAAGCCAAACAAAGTTCGACTTTGCTTAGATGTTCGTAAGCTTAACGATGCTAAAAAAATGATGCGTATCCATTACCTAGCATCGATGGTATCTTTTCTAGACTGCCTAAGGCAAACATAATTACCAAATTAGATTTAAAGGATGCGTGTTGGCAAATAGAGCTCAGTCCCGAGTCTAAACATTTGACAGCCTTTACGTTTCCCAGTCGTCCGCTATACCAATTTAAGGTAATGCCGTTCGGCCTTTGTAACGCACCGTCCACCATGTGTAGATTGTTGGACACAATCATTCCGCCAGATCTCCGATATTGAGTGTTAGGATATCTAGACGATTTATGTATTGTGTCCGAAGATTTTTCATCACATCTGTCTGTTTTAGTTCGCCTCGCTGAGCAGTTTCGTAAAGCCAATTTAACGCTCAACGTAGCTAAGAGTAAATTTTGCGTAACAAGCATTAACTGTCTAGGATTTATCAATGGAAGTGGAGGTATATGTACAGACCCTGAAAAGATAGCTTGTATCTCGATTTGGCCTGCGCCAAGAAATCTGAAACAGGTGCGAGGATTTCTCGGTGTCTGCGGATGGTAGTGCCGATTCATCCCTAACTTCGCCGAACTTACTTATCCCATAACGGAAGTACTTTCGACGAAGAAGAAGTTTGAATGGACATCCGAGGCGCAGCGAGTCATGGATCAGTTGAAACAAATATTGACGTCTGCCCCGGTCTTGACAAATCCCAATTTCGAGAAAAATTTTATTTACACTGTGTAATTGCTCAGGGCAATTATTAGAAAATACCCTTTTTTGAAATAAAACACCGGCACTTCACTTAGATTTACTAACAACTTTATTAAACGGCTCGCAAGAGATGATCGACCGCACAGATGCAGGTTTTAGTTTATAACTAACTTTAACAATATTTCCTTTTCTTTTTAGAGCTAAGTTTGGTAAGTATATAAAGGATGCCGTTATATACACAAAGAGAATGAGAGCGAAGGATTGGTAAGTATTTAAATAATTATAATTTGTGTTGGTAGAATAAGAGATGTAGGTAGGAACGGAAAGTGAAATTAGGTACGTATGATAGGTAGGTATTTACAAAGGGTGAGTATATCAAGTAAGTATCATTATTGTATTATTAGTATAATTCTATTTGACGTAACTATTTATTTAATTAATATTTAAGTTAGGGTCCCATGTCCTCAACATGCCGGCGGGCCTGCGGCGACGATACCTCTACCAGATTGTCTAGTTCCCCTATGGTTTCACATATTCGATCCCTTATCCCACGGATGCAATGTTGAGCCACCTTTGACTGTTTGGGCTGTTAAGACTCAAGTAAAGATGCGCGATTGCGTTCTATTCGTGGAAGGGATATAAAAGAGATGGGGAGTAATTTTTTTTATCAAGAGAGCAGTGGGTATTGGGTAATAGGGTTAAGCACATGGCAACAAACACAGTTTTGTTATGTTTCGGGTGACAATTCCATTTTGGGTACGTACGTCCACCACGCGTACATTCTGATCGGGACCGGGATGAAGTTTTTCGACTCGACCAAGTCGCCATTCGTTTGGAGGAAGTAGATCATCTGTGATGACGACTAAGTCACCTTCCTTTAGATTTAATTCTTGACATTTCCATTTACACCGTTTGTGGAGTTGATGCAGGTATTCCATTTTCCATCGTTTGCTGTATTGGTGGTGAAGCACCTTTAATTTTTGCCATTTGTTTGTTATTGAGAGATTGTCACAGTTAGGTTCCGGTAAGGAGAGAGGTGGGGCTCCGCGTAGGAAGTGACCAGGGGTTAGAGCCTGGAGATCGTCGGGATCTTGGGACATCGGCGAAATAGGTCTTGAGTTCAAGACCGCTTCAATCCGAATAAGGAGCGTAGTGAATTCTTCATAGGTGAATTTGTGACTTCCTGCAACTTTCGTGAAGTGAGTTTTGAAGCTTTTCACAGCTGCTTCCCATATACCTCCCATATGAGGGGCGTATGGAGGAATAAAGGCCCATGAGAGCCCGTGAATGGCATATTTATTTGATATGTCAGGGGGAGTTTCTTGAAGAAATGTGGAGAATTCTTTTTGGAGGCTTTTGTGGAGAAGCATACAAACACACAAACGTATGCTTTAACATGGGATGATCTACGTAGAGTTGAAGTTTTCACCAGGAATGGCACGGCAAAATCAATGCCAGTGGTTTGAAATGGGAGTGAGTAGGTTGAGCGTTCTGGAGGTAAAACGGCCATCAATTGTGACCTCATTTTTGTTTATATAGTGTACATGTCTTGCAGTGAAATATGCATGTTTTTATTTTTTGTTTGAGACGTGGGATAAAGAATTCCCGCTGGATCATGCAAATCATCAATTGCTTTTCGGCATGGAGTAATGTGGAGTGAAGGAAATTCAGAAATAGAGAGCAGAATTTTGAGTTGTCTGGAAGAATTATCGAATGACACTCATTATCATTCATGGCCGCGTAGGTGAGACGTCCTTTTACACGTAGCAGACCTGAATCGTCCAACGAGGGATTGAGTGATAATAACGAGTCCTTTTTGTTAATGGGTTCTCCTGACGTTAATGAAGCTATCGTTTGGCCGAAGTATCTATGTTGAGCATTCGAAATGAGACGAATCTTTGCTCGATTTAGCTCCTCATAAGTGAGAGTTGAGGTGAGGGGAATGGGCAGTTTTTTGGCTTTATGGATAAACCGCAGCATGAAAGCTACTACTCTAAGAGCTCTTGAGTAGGAGGAGAAGCGTTCTAAAAGATCGGTACTTTCAGAGACGTGGAATGCCTCTATTTTCCTCTGTTCTGGAGGAGATGAGTGGTTTGGAGTATTGTTTGGCCAGAGAGTGGGTGGTTTTGTTAACCATTCAGGGCCTTGCCACCAGAGAGAGCTTTCAGCGAGTTCCCCAGGGGTGGTTCCTCGCGTTCCGAGGTCAGCTGGGTTGTCGCCGCTTGATACATGTCGCCACCTTGCATTGCTCACGTTATTGATAATCTGCAACGTCCTGTTTGCGACATAAGTTTTCCAAATCCATGGTGGCTTTTCCAGCCAGGCGAGTACGATGGAGGAATCGGTCCATAGTGCTAACTCATGACAGGGGAGGTTCAGTTGGGATAAAATCTGTTTCACCAGCTTTGAGAGAAGGACCGCGCCACAAAGTTCCAAACGTGGTAGTGAGACCGTTTGCAAAGGTGCAACTTTGCTTTTCGCCGCTAGTAGATGGCAGGTTATTGTTTCGCTTTGCTGAACTCGTATATACACACATGTGCAGAAGGCCTTTTCCGACGCATCTGAAAAGGCGTGGACTTGGATTGCGCTATCCGGGCTGAATTGTACCCAACAGGGTATTTTGATGTCTTTGATTGATGGGAGACTTTTGCGGAAAGAGTTCCATCTATCTAGAGAGTTGGGCTTGACATCTTCGTCCCAGTCTGTTCCTTCCATCCATAGTTGTTGTAGGAGGGTTTTCGCTGCTATCATTATGGGCGATAGCAATCCTGCCGGGTCAAAAAGCTTCGCGACAGCCGATAATATCTGTCGTTTTGTGGCGGAATTTGCGTCGGGGAGTGGATGTACTTGGTATGAAAACGTGTCAGTGAGGGCGTTCCATTTTATTCCTAGTGTTTTTGTGGAGCTTGTCTCTTGGAATTGGAGACATTCTGAGTCTAGAAGGTCAGACTGGGTATATCATTTAGCAGGTCTTTGTGGTTAGCAGTTATCTTTTTCAATGGAAATCCTCCTGATTTACGTACATCGATCGTTTGGGATATCGACTCGCTGACTGATGTGAGGTTATGACCACCGGAGAGAATGTCATCAACATATGTTTCCTCGACTAAAATTTTGGAGATTTTTGGATACTTTTGTTCGGAGTCCTTGGCCAATTCGTGGAGCGTTCTAATGGCCAAATATGGGGCACAGTTGACGCCAAACGTAACTGTTTTTAATTTGAAGTCCTCTATCGGACCGTCGGGGGATCTGCGAAACAGAATTCTCTGGAAATCTTGGTCTTCCTTGTAAATGTATATCTGGCGATACATTTTTTCAATGTCGCCGTTGAAGACATATCTATACAGTCGCCATTTAAGAATGATAAACATCAAGTCATTTTGGAGAGTGGGACCTGTGTATAGTACGTCATTGAGTGAGAGACCTGAGTAAGAAAGTTTAGAGGCATTGAAAACCACTCTATCTTTGGCAGTCGTGCTGTCGGGTTTTATCACTGCGTGATGTGGGAGGTAAAAAGAGAGGTATTTACCATCACGTATAATTTCGCGTGAGCTTGTGGGTTCCATGTGGTCGAGTGTTAGATATTCGTCCAGGACCTTGGTGTACGTTGCTTTGAGTTCCGATTTCCTTTCGAGGCTTCGTTCGATGCTCAGGTATTGTTGTTGTGCAGCGGATCTAGAGTGCCCTAATGCCATTGAGTCGGGAAATGTAGACTTGAATGGGAGTTTCACCACGTATCGTCCGTCTGCTCGCCGATAAGTTGTCTCTCTGTATAGTTCTTCACAGAGTTTGTCATCCTCCGAATGAGAATGAGAGGAAGCTGATGGGACTTCCTCCTGTTCCCAAAACCTTTTGGGTAGGTCACCTAAGAAATCTTCTGAGCTTTCAACTACGTGAGTGGAGAATGCTGATATATTTTCGAAGAGAGGCCCGCTTAATATCCACCCAAATATGGAGTTTTGGGCTAATAAGCTTCCGCCAACATCGTTTTTCATACCAGAGATGAGTATTTTAGGGAGAATGTCGCTACCAACCACCATATCTATTCTGGCGGGTGCGAGGCAGTTGGGATCTGCGAGTGGGAGTGAGGCATATTCCTTGAGATCAATCTGCGTTACCTTGAACGATGGCAGGAAATGAGTTAATTGAGGGAGTATAATCGCGTGAGTTGCAATTTTTGTTGTGAGGTCCGGGGAGCATATCGTTAGTGAACATATTTTGTTCGAGTTTTGAACTGTACCTCCGCCCGTACCCTGTATTTTGAAGTGACTTTTTGTTGCTGGTAGACGAAGCAGCTTTTGTACACGAGAGGTTACAAAAGTTTTTTCGGCTCCTTGGCCTATGAAAGCTCTGAGTTTAGTTATTTCTCCGTTATGCTGAATGGGGACCATTGCTGTGGGTAGTAGGGTTCTTTCGCTACTCCTCGAGAAATGTGAGAGAACGTTTCCATCATTGCTTTGAGATGCATGAGGTGGTTTTGTCGCGGCCTGCTTTGAGGTGCTTGGCCTTTCTTCTTCGAGAGTCACGTGAGATGTGACAGAATTTTGTGCAGACTTTCTGTCGTTGTATTGCGTTTGGTGGTTTGCTGGGTAATGGAGAAGGGAGTGATGCCGCTTTTGGCAATATACGCAGGTGAAGCTGCTTTTACACTCTCTTTCAGAGTGAGAGTACGCCAAACAGTTTTTGCAGTAGTTGTTTTCTCTAACAAATTTGTTTATATCTGCAACTGAGAGATCTTTGAATTTTGTGCAACTCATCATAGAGTGATTGGAGTTGCATAGCTTACATGAGGCGTGGCGTTTTTGCTCGCTATGGAACGAATGAGACTTGTTCCGAGATTGGAATGGTTGATAGGTAGGAGTGGAGGAGCGGGACGTGAAACTAGGTTGAGTTGACTTAAGTTTATTTGGCCTGTAAGTGGTCAGCCGTTCGACCACTTCATAACGACTAGTGAGGACTGGTCCATTTCGGACCAGAGAGGTAATTCCTTTCGAGAATTTAGGGATTGTTCCCATAACGCGAGCGATTCGTCTGGGAGTTTTGAGGAGGCGAGATATATAAGCATTGGGTCCCAACTTTCTGTGGACACACCATTCGCTTTCAGAGTCGAAACACAATTATTTATTGTCGTCTGTATAATTTGAATTTTTTCTCCATTTTCAGTACTAACAGGCTGTATATTAAAGAGGGTTTTTATTTGATTGTCAACTACAATCCTGCGATTTTCGTAACGAGATTTGAGTGCATCCCACGCAAGTTGGAAATTAAAATCATTGAGAGCATAGTTTTTAATGAGAAGTAGTGCCTTTCCGCGAGTTTTGTGTCGAAGGTGATATAATTTTTGAGCTTGGGATAATTGGGGGTGATTTATGTACACTGCAGTGAACATATCCCTAAACGAAGGCCATCCTTCGTATCTTCCGTAGAAGATTTCCATGTCACATGCAGGTACTTTAAGGAAATTTCCAGTCGTTGGGGGGCGGGTATTGGAATCTGCTCTGGCGTGTTCATCATCGCTTGAGTTTGAATTTGTTTGAAGTTACTAAGAAGTTCGTTTGTCCTGAGCTTTGTATGCAGTGCTCCGTCATTCGATGAGTTGTATTTTATTTGACATTGATTTCGGGTATCCTCTTCAAGGTAGCTTATTTGGAGGTTTTCACTAGTAGCGTCTACCAAAGCCATATATTTTTCGAGTTGATCAAGGTATGTTTTGAGTCCAGCCTCTGTATGATCATTTACTCCCATGTTCCACCACTTTTCACAAAATTTGTTCAGCCTTGCGGTTTCGTATACAAATTTTTTGTACAATAATGTGGCTTCTTCATCGTCAGCTTGGGACTTCGACCGGGTTCTTATGCCTGGTTGCTGAGCAGCTGATAGCTTATCTTCCTTTTCAGTGGTCATTGTGTTAAGTTTATGTATTTATTTATGCGAAAGTAATTAAATAAGAGTTGAAAATTTTTGTGGAAGAGTTTATTATTTTCGGCCTACTGCGCGTTTGCTAGCTGTTATTCTCCTCGCACTAGCAAATATTTTGTGGGAATATGTATGTGTATAAGTGCGTACCTCCAACTATGTAGATGTCTTTACCCAGTAGGGACTTGGGAAAAATACGGGGTGGGCGGCGAGTGTTCCTATTGGAAACGATTTGGAAGTAGTTACCGACGATAACTGAACCGATTTTTAGAATGTTAGAGTATACTACTATCCCCTAAAGGGGATGAGTTGGAGGACAGTTGCGTGTATTTTACACTGGGTTCTATATACGTGTGTAGCTTCAATGTATGGAAAATAAAAATGAGAGGTTTTTGATTTACCGATCAGGAGATTTGCTAAGTACGTATATACATACGTATTTATATATAAGGAATAGGTTAGCGGATTTGGGGATACTTTGTGGAGAAATATGTGAATTTTTATATATGTAAAAAGGGGGTTAGAGAATTATTTTCAGTATATGAAACTAGAGGTTTTCATATACACTTCGAAATCCGCTAAACCTCTTATGAACGTATGTATCTGATGGACTTACTTTGAAGTGGTTTCATACAAACCACTTTTTCTCCTTTGTCTCCTTTCCAAGTGTTCTACCTTGTATGTTGTTGTCTTCGTGATCGTTTGTGCCTGGTGCTGTTGTTGCGCTTTATACAGGTATACTGCTGGCGTTGTAGAAAAAAAAGGGATATGCGAGTAGCGTTAAGAATTAGTTTTCTTGATCTAAACATTTTTTTTTTTTTTATTTTGAGTTTTGAAAATATTGTTTATTTTTAAATTGATTTTGTTTTTCTTTTGCGACCTCAAAATGTATATATTTTTTTCTATAAATGTTTTCACTGTTTAAAAGAATTTATGCGTTTTTTTTTTTTTTCGCGGCAGTCTAATGTATGTGCTTTTTTTTCCTATAATTATTTTACCGGTTTGTATTTTTTTTTTGTTGTTCGCGAACCTTTTCAATTTTGTTGTCTGAATTTTAAAAGCACTTTAGTTAAATTTATTTTAACTTTTCAATGTTTATTTCCTCCACTTTAAGCACTCTATATACATATATGTATATGTATGTATATAATTTCGTTTTTTTTTTTGGTTACGACCGGCGCGCTAATTTTTTGTTTAAATTTTTCTTTGTCTTAATTGTTTTTGCTTCACTATATTTATTTAAATTATTAGTATTCAAAATGGGTTTCGGTACCATGTAATTGCTCAGGGCAATTATTACAAAATACTCTTTTTTGAAATAAAACACCGGCACTTCACTTAGATTTACTAACAACTTTATTAAACGGCTCGCAAGAGATGATCGACCGCACAGATGCAGGTTTTAGTTTATAACTAACTTTAACAATATTTCCTTTTCTTTTTAGAGCTAAGTTTGGTAAGTATATAAAGGATGCCGTTATATACACAAAGAGAATGAGAGCGAAGGATTGGTAAGTATTTAAATAATTATAATTTGTGTTGGTAGAATAAGAGATGTAGGTAGAAACGGAAAGTGAAATTAGGTACGTATGATAGGTAGGTATTTATAAAGGGTGAGTATATCAAGAAATTATCATTATTGTATTATTAGTATAATTCCATTTGACGTAACTATTTATTTAATTAATATTTAAGTTAGGGTCCCATGTCCTCAACACACTGTGATGCCAGCGATGTGGGTATCGGAGCTGTCCTAGTAAAGTTGTCTGACGACAATGGAGAAAAACCCATGGCTTTCATGTCAAAAAAATTGAGCCGTGCCCAGCGCAATTATAACGTAACTGAGCGCGAGCGTCTGGCCGTAATACTTGCCATTGAGAAGTTTAGATGCTACTTATAACTTGAGGAATTTGAGGTGGTGACGGACCATTCCAGTCTTTTATGTCTGATGCGCCAACAAAACGTATCTGGTAGACTGGCTCGGTGGATATTCAGGTTGCAACAATTTAAGTTTTCGATTTCCCATAGGAAAGGCAAAGAACATGTTGTTCCGGATGCCTTATCCCGGCTACAGGAAAACGAAATAGCCGAATTGGGAATAGGACCTGTAATTTACTTCGAATCAAATGCTTTTGACGACGATGCCTATGCAAAGCTTAAAGTTAACTACCAAGAAAACAAAGAGAAGTTTCCTGATATAAAAATCTTAGACAAGACTTTGTATATACGCACAGAACATGCAGTTGGTAATGAAGTTGATGATAAGTATTCGCGGAAATTATGGGTTCCCGAAAGGCTAAGGAGCGATGTTTTCAAGCAGGCCTATGACAATTGCACTTCATCTCATGCAGGTGTACAGAAGACCATTGAGAATTTTCGGCGTTATCTTTTTTCGCCTGGTTTAGCAAAAGACGTACGCGCTTATAGAGCTCAGTGCGACAAGTGTAAGGAGAACATAGCCACAAATGTAATCTTTCTTCCACCCATGGGTTCCCATAGTCCGACGTGTAGACCATTTCAACGGTTGTATATTGACCTGCTTGGCCGTATCCGCGCAGCAAAACCGGCCATATAAGGATTCTAATCGTTTTAGACCATTTCAGCAAGTATCATTGGATACGACCCCTTAAAAAGTTTACGTCTGCTGCCATCCAAGACTTTTTATTAAAGAATATATTTCATTTTTTCGGTGTGCCCGAAACTATAGTCACTGATAATGGCACACAGTTTAAGTCTAACGACTTTAACGCCTTCCTGACAGAGCTTGGTATTCATCATTTGTATACTGCGTTGTACTCCCCTCAAAGTAATGTTGCAGAGCGGGTGAATCGCTCACTATTAGCCGCTATTCGGTCATACCTGAAGCATGATCAGACTGAGTGGGACGTATACCTGACTAGTATTTCGTGTTCCTTACGATCATCATTGCATCAGTCCCTAGGATGTTCTCCATATAGAGCGTTATTCGGATTGGACATGATCACGCATGGATCAGATTATCAGTTATTAAAGGAGTTTTCGCTGTTAGAAGAGCCAGTAGTGCCGATTGCGCGATCAGAAGATAATTTGACCTTGCTTAGAAAAGATATTCAAGCAAACATACCTAAAGCTTATGAACGCAATGAAAAACAGTATACTTGCGCTCAAAGACAGTATCGTTCAGGGAAAGTCAAGAAGTCTATCGTCGAAATGTTGTCCAAAGTAAATTCACTCAAGATTTTAATGCCAAACTAGGTCCACTGTTTGTCAAATTCCGAGTTCGCAAAAACCTTTGAAACTGCTGCTAGCAACTTGAAGATTTTCAAGGTAGAGAGATAGGTACTTATCATGCTAAGGACATTCGTAGTTAGTTAATACTCCGTCTTACGGTGTCGTATTATAGGGTTTTGTAATCGTCGCTTGTGCTGAAATATGTCTTTCTGCGTGTACCTATCCCCCTTTGAAATAAAATTTCTTGCATTCGTGAATTTGAATTAAGAACTTTATTGCCGCTCTAGGGCATTTAATTGGTTACCTCTAGTAAAAGCGACAAATTGTCACCTATTGGCTGAAACGTGAACAATAATCGCTTGGATTTTACCAAGGTAAATCTGTCCGAAACTTTCAAATGCTGAAATGCACCAGAGTTAGTTAAATATGACTCATAGGCTAGGAAAATTGCCAAAAAGTAGCAAAATAAAATCATTCATGTCATTCTGTCTTAGTTTGTTACAATGGTTGAAAAGACGCATTTAAGTGACATTAAACATTTTCTCAAACAAAGTTAGGAGAATTTCTAAAACAGAAGCCGAAAGATAGGAAGTCCGAGGGTATAAAAGACCCTGAACGGCTACAGTTAGCCTCTCCTTCCTGTTTTTCATCGTATCAGATGGACAACTCCACTAAAGATATTCCGGCAGTTCGCGCAAACCACATGGGTTTTGTTTTCTCTCACGAAGGTCAGAAATTTTCATATAAATCTTCTTCGATATGAAATAATTATAGGGTCCTTTTTTTAATAGGCGTGACTACCATATAGACAGAAATTCCTACCCACACTCATCGCCCCCTGACAATTTGGAAGTCATTTTCCCATTGCACATAGGTGAAGGTGTGGAAGCTTTTTGGTTACGAACCATTTGTACCCATGGGAGCTGAGGAGCATCCAGTGTGAGCCTCCACTAATTCTAAAGCGACAAACGAAGATTAAGAATCTAGAAGGATCCCCGGGCTTGTTTCTATCACCCCACCTCATTCAAGCACCATCAGGCGCACATGATATAGCAGCATTTCCTTCGCTGTTTTCCATCCACCACCCACTTGCCGAACAAATTAGTGCACCGTGTGAAAAAAAATTAAAATTGTCATAGTGAAAAAAAGTCCCAAGAAAAAAAAACAAAAAAAAGAAGGATAAGAAAAAAATAATAAGTTTAGCGCAGTGCATTAAGTGGAAAAAGCTAGGAAAAGTAGTAAAAATTAGTGTTAAACAGAAGATGTTGTAGAAAAAAGGAGATAAAGTTAGTTTGCAAAGGCCTAATATAAGGTTAAACATAATTAAATTTTGGAAAATAGTATTAAATAAAGTACTTTTTTGTATCAATGCACTAAATCCACAAATGGTGACCAAATTGGGTGTTTATTTAAATTGTTTAAAAAAATGTTACTCATATAAATATACGCTAGTCAAGACAGAGCAAAGCAGGTATATAGGGTAGTGGTGTTGGCCTTTTATATCGAGAGTGCTTAATCAAGACCAGGGAAACTAATCATCGAGATACTGCAGGAAAACTTCGAACAGTTTGTTTTTTTGAAGGAGATTGTGCCTAGAAACAAGCTTTACAAGCCCTTCGAGTAAATTTCTGCTATAAAAAGCTTTATCAGCCTTAGCAGATACCTTGAGATACGGATTTTTTCCCCAAGGCTGCAGCCTATGAGATAATAAGTGATAATATCGGTCATTATATTCGATATAATTAGGTAGGTGTAGAAAAAGCTGCTACCCTGCTGTAATTACTTTCGCTACTTCGCGCGTTTTTTATGAGCACGGCAGCTCCTTTTGTATGTGTTAATTCCAGTGTGCCCTTATAGTTTTTGAAAAGCCTGATGAGAGGCAGGGCTGGTGATTTTATCGGAGTAATGAGATACACGGGTACTCAGGTAGCGGGAATCCGGTTACCCAAATATTACTCGAGAATCCGAAAATCCCTATGCCCGAAGATCACCACAAATATGTGAGCAATGTGGTGTTGAAACATTGCTTAAGGCCTTTTTCATGATCGGGACATGAGTTACTGCAGAGTATAAACAAAGGTCAGATAATACCCGGCTATCCTATTATGCGGTTACCAGGCATTAACCAAATTATTCTGGCAACTGGCTCCAGTAACAACGTGAGAGTTTGCCGTGTCAGGCATTGTTGTTTTGGCGAGAACATCGAATCGTGTGACTGCTGCATTTTATGGGGCACGTTTTACAACCCGATCCGAGATTGACTCTTAGGCACCGCAGAGGTGAGATAATATGCAGGGCTAAAAATTACAGAAGGATGAAGTAACAAAGAATGCACACAAGTATGAAGGTTCCTAAACGTCATTCACCATAGAATCGCCTACGGGTGCACTATCAGTATATTGATGTGCTTAAGGCTAAAACCAGGAAGGATCACACGGTCCTAATTTGTTTGAAGTTGAAGGTTTTCTGATGAAAAACTGCTTTAGTGTGTAATCAAACACTATTGCCTGCAGACCGAGATATGCGCTGGAATTAGCACTTGCCTTACAAAACAACGCATACAAGAAAACAAAACAGCCACAAAGAGATGCGATAGAAATATGGTTAACTCTAGAAAAGCTTTGATTTGATGCCGGATCTGAGGTATTTCAATACATCGCATTGTAATTCACATACGAGCGCCACCTCTGCCATAATATAAAAGTGATGCTTGGCGACTTTGGCAAGGGTTAACAAGATGTAACTAGTCCCAATGAAAATATAGCCTCTAGCAGGTTATCCCGCCCAATAGAGCCTAATCAATTTTCCCAACTCCCGAAACATTGGCATAGTCATTACATATCCTGTCTTTCGATCCAACCACGTCGACCATGTTGCGACGGGCGGAAGAAATGCTTTTGGAACACACTCGGAGCGGCAAAAACCAGGAAAAGAGTACCTGGAAAGGGTAAAAGAATTTAGATGTAAATTATGATTACTATTTTAAACAAATTACCTTAATTTTGTGTGGATAATATTAAAATTTCTCTAATTTTGTTAAATAAACAAAATTATTTTTATGAAAATTGTTACCAATTTGAATGAAAGAAAAGTCAACAGAAAACAGATTTGGAGAAAAAAGTGATGCCGTTGCATATTTTTCTAGGAAAATTAATTTGTATGGTTTTTTCTACAATCTTTCTTCTGAATGTAAAAGTAGTTTAGCCAAGAGGCAAATTGAGTTTCAGAGTGGGAGTTCAAGATGGCGGATTAGAAAGAGAAGCTTCCAACGTCAGTCACCTTGTAATTGCATCATGGTACAAACGTATGTACATGTGCGTACTTATGTATGTAAATTAGACAAAAACGTTTTGTAGCTAAAAAGGGTCTACATAACTATGTATGTAAAGCCGAGATGGGCACATTAAGTTAAAAAAAATGTACGTTCAATAGCCTATATTTTTTTCTTTAAGATTTAATTATTTACCATAATTATTTAGTTGGTTTGCGTGAATACAAACAAAACAAACTACTTTATTATGTAAAATGTGTAAAAATTCCTAAAAAAAGAAAAAAAGTGACAATCATAATTATCAGGTGCCAAAGTACAGTCTATCGTTTTTTCGAACCAACTATGTTTTGATAGTAGTATTTGTAGTTACAGTTCGTAAATTTTGCTACCAAACCTAAACAAACAAACAAACAAAAAAACAGACAAAAAAAAATTTTTTTTAATAATGTAAAATCAACCAAATAATCGTAGCATGCCCCTCTGATGCAAATATACATACATATCTACATAGTTAAGAACCGGCATATAATTTTTTTGTACAAGTTCAAGAAAATAGGAAAACAAAAATTTCATATACATACTTAAACCAAAGAAGGCAACAAAAACTCTTTGCAGAGTGTAGCTTGTTGTTGGCTTATGAGGCCCTGGTATGTCCAGTAATTTCACTCTAGTACATATAAATAATTTGCTCATATGATTTTCCGTCCGTAAGTTTTTTTATATTCTTTGTTTTTTTTTTGCAAACCGGGTCAATTTAAATATACCTCGTAACAATTTATAATATTGATAAAGTGTTGTAGAGTACGTTTTTGTTCAAAAATTTTCGATACACGTTGCAATTATAATAGTTGAAAACATTTTTGAAAACCGATTTTCTATGGAACTCCCTTCCTATTAGTCTACCTACCTACATACACACTTATGCACATAAATATGAATTTTTCCCAAATGTAAGTGAAAGAAAAACAAACAAGCATTTACCCAAAAATCTAAGGAAATAACGTCAGCTAGTAATTTTTATGACGCCCTGGTATTTGCAGTAAACTACATATAGTCAATAATGCTTTTGTCAATTGATCTGCTATGCTTTGATGATATGAGTTTATTTAGATATTGAATGTTCTAACGTACATGTTACGACATTCCTTTTGTTAATAGCTTTTGAAAACCAGGTTAATTTATTTAAATTAATTTATTATGCCAGAGAATGTAAACGTTTTCCATTCAATTATGGTTTTGGTCAAAAATTTTGAATTCACTTTGAAGTTATAAGCCTTAAGAAAAAAAAAAAAGTTTAATTGTTACAAATAACACTAGTTATGGAATGCCCCCATCTGGTCTTAGTCCATGCAAATACACATTTACGCATTTACCTATAAACATATCCTAGTTGTAGTTAAAAAAAAAAAAAGAAGAAGGGAAAAAGAAAAACAAAACAAGCAATGTTACATAAATATGAACCTTAAATATAAGTAAAAATCGTAAGCTAGTGTTTTTTTATGATAGCCTGGCATGACTAGCCACATGAAAGATAGTTAAATTATAACCAGATTTCTATCTGCCCTTTAGTATAACACCTTTATACATAAGCCGCTAATAAGCGTGTAATGTTAGCGTTGTCCTAAAAATTTTGTTTATTTTCGTAACGAATATTAAGAACTAGGTTTAATCCTATAAATCGTTCCAAATAAGATTAAGGATTGAATTTTTGTAGTAGTAGTAGTTTGGCAGTTAATTATTATGTTTAATAAACGTTGAATTGTTATCGATTTCAAAATATGAGTCTGTAAGTTTTTCTTGTATGTTCCTGGAGGCAAATGTGTTGATGACATAAAAGGTAGTATACGTTTTTTATCGGGATCTTCGAATTATATTCACATCGAAGAGCATGGTAGGGTAGGGTAAAGACAGCGAGTGTCGACTATCATCTTAGACCTCGCCCCAATATTCACTTAAACAGATGTCAGCTTTTACCCCTTTGGCATTTAAAGTTCGTTGTTTGGTTCTTCTGAGTTGGTGAATTACCGATCTCGTTTTTTTTTTTTTTGCTTCGTTTAGTACATATGTATCTAGTAGATTCTGGTTTGGAGTCCTAAAATTAAAATTTATGTAATGTCGGTTGAGACATGGCACAAACCCACCCCATCCCGAAAGAGCTACGGTCAAGAGGCTTCCTCCGCCGTGACCTATCAACTGCCTGTGTGGTTACCATAATTCCATCCAATGGTAACATGCCTCTTCATATGTGTATGCGTACATGTATGGGGAATCACACACATATACAAACATTATAACAGCTTTTGTACACGAAAGAAAATTTCGATATTTGGAGAGATGGCTCGAATTTACAAAATCTTTTTCTATTAATTATAAACAAATAGAGTAATATTTGTTAACAAAAATAGGCATATGCACAGCGGATGATCCATACGAATCGATACATATATGATTTTACGTATGCTAAGTATGCGAAACAGCCTGTCAATTCATTGTATGGAAAAATTGTTAGCGTATTAATATATAGATAAACAAAAGTTCCTGTTTAATTTAAATTGTTCCTCGAATCTTTATATGGAATCAGTCCAAGGTTTTCCAGGGTGGAAAGAAGCGTATGTATTTATCAAATTAAACTAAAATTATATTGCTATTCGTATAATCGCATATAATTGCATGAGGTGCAATGAGCAAAATTGCGTCGAAACATGAAATCGCTATTTCCGTGTTCGATGGGGAAAGTTACCTCATGTGGAAAAAGCGAATAATAATGTATTTGAAAATGAAGAAATGCGAGGTTGTTGTCGAGAGAGCAACACTTGAGTCGGACAATGAGGAGTTTGATGAAAAGATTTGCGTGCAAAAAAACTATATATACAGTGCCGTTTCGAATAAGCAGTTGTAGTTTAGTTGCGACAAAACTGCAGCATTTGATATAATAAAGAAACTCGAGAGCTGAAGCGACTAAAATTGAGGGAGTACACCGACTCAGCAATTGCATTGGTGCTTTGATCGATACCATCAAAGAGGAGGACCAAACTGCAGATTACATAAAAAATAAAATTAAAATGGCCGAACTGAAGAATGCTGGTGAAGAAAGTAATGGACGTAAATCAAACGCGTTTGCTGCAAATAAGCGTCAAAATGATAGAACATGCTATGGCTGCGGTGAGACTACGCATTTGCAAAGATAATGCAAAAATGGCGTGAAAAATGTTAGGTGATCAACAGGTGGTCGGCAAGGAGGGTATGGCAGAACGACAGCGCGCAAAAATAAGCATGCAGATAAGAGGAACGAAGACAGAAATAGTGTGTGGGTTACAACAACTGCACGTTGTAGGTTACAATCAAAATTCCTTTTTTTAAGTGTATTTCGGTATAGTTTATTTAAAATCTTTTCAAATCATTTTGTTTTAACAAATTTCAAAGAATGAAAATTTTGGATAAGATCGCGGATTTGAATCGAGCTCAAGGCCTAACAATAATTATTTAAACATTGTTATTGTTATGATACATTTTTTCTTAATTGAAAAAAATTTAAAATTAGAATAGAAGAAAGAAAAAATTTAGACAACTGCCAAAGCTCATTGTATAGATCCATTTCGGGAACTGCTAAATTCCTTCATCGGCAACGTTTAGGCGCCGCTGCTATAACCATTCAGCTATCACAGCGGTTGGTTTTTTTTTTTTCTTCATTATTCCTACTTCTATCCTGGTTCTTGTCAATTGATATTTACAGCACTACGACATCTGCTGCAGAATGTATGTGAAATTTGAACTTGCTTCATGGAAACGATGCCATAGAGTCACATTTATTGATATTTTTTTCCACGCGCTCTGGGATGTATTAAACATTTTTGTTGTTATATCGGCCTACTGCTTTGTAAGATCGCGGGTTTAAATCGAGCTCAATTAAGAAAAAATATATCATAACAATAATAATGATTATAATTTATTAAATTTTGATGAGCTCGAGGCAGTTTAAAAAATGGAAACACAGTTTAAATATTTGTACTTCTAATTTTATTTGGTCGATATTTCGATCTCATTTTGAGATCATCTTCAGGAAACAATTGAATATGTTTTACCGACCGTCAGTTGGTCAGTTGTTGAAATGATCACGTGAACAACTTAAAACTTGTGATGAAGTTGCATTCTCAGAAGTTGAGACAACAAGCTCACCAGGTATCCTCAAATTTTGTCCAAAAACCATTTCTGCTAGAGTAGCTGAAATATCTTCTTTAAAAATTGATCGCAAACCTAAAAGTACTATCGGTATCTCTTCGTAGCAATCTCTGATCACATTTCTAGACATTATTGAAGACTTAAGATGCCTATGAAAACGTTCTATCATTCCATAAGCTTGAGGATGGTAGGAAGACGTTGTTATTTGATGGCTTCAAAGAAATTTAGTTAATTCTGAAAATAAATTCAACGTAAATTGATCACCTTGATCTGTAATTATTTTCAATGGAACCCCGAAACGTGAAATGTTAGGTTAGGTTGAACTGGCCGGTCCAGGAGGACCTCACATAGACTGAATAAATCCGTAGTGTTACCAGAAGTTTTGTTTTAACGACCAAATTGAAAAACCCTATCAAAAACTAGGACCTATGTTATAAAATAACTCCGTCCTCTTGGTAAATACTAGAAGCTTCCTAGGACTGAAGCCACTTGCTGCTTCTAGATCTGACAGCTGTATCCCTCCTAATAGCTGGAGTCTTAGCCTGGCAAGGGCAGGGCATGAGCACAGAACGTGCTCGATGGTTTCCTACTCCAGCCCGCACTTCCTACATCTGCTTTCACTGACCAAGCCTAATTTAAAGGCATGTGACGCCAGAAGGCAGTGTCCAGTCAGAATACCCGTCATGAGTCTACAGTCCTCTCTTTTTAATTATAGAAGCAAATTTGTTAGTCTAATGTTGTAAGACATACAAAATCTTCGACAGTTTACAGCCCCGCGCTTGAACCCACGCCTTTCCTGCTTGGTCGATCATGTGCACCTCTCACCTTCCCTTAATTTCGCCCAGTCTAATTGGGACGTCTTCAAGGGATTCGCCCTTTTAGCTAGTTCATCCGCGTTTTCATTCCCATCTATTCCCATATGCCCTGGGACCCAAAATAGATGTCTCTCCCTGTCCCGATTCTCTCCAGGGACTGCTTACACTCTAACACGGATTTAGATGCTGTGCTATGCCAGATTATTTTCTTAATTGCTGCTTGACTATCAATATAAAAGTTAACGCGATTGCAGCTTGGGCTATTTTCTTCCAGGGTGTCTACTGCTTTAGTTACGGCTACTATTTCCGCTTGGAAAACGCTACAGTAATCCGGCAGCCTGTAGGATATTTTTATTTCCGGATTACCATAGTATACCGCAGACCCTACTCCGTCCACTATTGTGGGCCATCTGTGTACACATGTATCGCCTCGTCCGCCATTTGAGCACCCTTGCGCCAACCGTCCACCTCTATTGTGGCCTCACGATCGCCCTCGAAGCGCAGATAGGGAATCAAGTAATCTGTTCGTCTTGTGATTGATGACGCTGTGTGGTCGGCGCTCAAGCTGCCCCGAGGCACCGAGCCTGTTTGCAGTTAGTATCGTTATGTTCTTTGCTACCAGGTCTACAGGTGGAATGTGCAGAATGGCATACATTGCAACTGTCGGGGCTGTTTTCAGGGCTCCGTAATGCTAAACATTGATAGTCTGCATACCCCCTCTAATTTTTTGAGGTATGTTATTTTTAATGTGGCTTTGCACCAAACAAGAACTCCATAGTATAGAATAGGGCTTACAATCACTGTAAAACCCAATGAGAAAGAGAGGGCGATAAGTCGGCAAGGTTTCTCCTGTGGGGTCACCCCTTCTAACTTAGGCCTGATCCAATTTGGGAGCTTGTACCTCTTTGTAAACAAGACTATATCCATCTTATCCGGGTTGACTTTCAACCCGACATTTGATGCCCAGGTATAAATATTCCGAAGCGCCCGATCCATCAGAGAGCTAATCGTTGGAAAGCACTTTCCACTTATGACAATTGCAACGTCATCCGCGTAAGCCGGGTCCCTCATCGAATCGCCCGAGCAGTTGATTGATGACTAGCGTCCACAGCAGAGGTGATAGCACCCCTGCCTGCGGCGTTCCCCTGTCCACTGATTTCGTGGCCTGGTACAAACCCCATTGTGATGTAATCTTCCTGAAATTTAACATGCAGCCGATCCATTTCGTCAAGGCTAGATGCACTTTAATGTAATTAACCCCATCCATAATCGCCTATTTAGAAAAACATTATTGAAAGCGCCGGAAATGTCTAAGAAGACTCCTAGAGCATATTCCTTATATTCCAGGGCTTTTCTATGCTTATTATCACCCTATGCAATGCGGTGTCTACCGACTTGCCTTTGGTGTACGCATGTTGTGTTGTAGAGAGCAGATTTTCATCCACGTTGGACTTTATGTACACATCTATCAACCTCTCAAAGGTTTTGAGAAACGTGAAATGTATTCATTAAACAATTTTGTCGCAATCTTTGCCGCAGAAATATCCCTTAAAGCATATGCCTCTGGACAGCGTGTAAACCTATCAAATATAGTAAAAATATAACGATTTCCTCTTGAAAAAGGAAGAGGGCCCACAATATCTAAATGAATGCGTTCGAACCTACTGTTAGGTATTGCAGTTTTTGTAATTGGTAATTTTGTATGACGATAAATTTTTGATTTCTTATAACTTATGCACTCTTTAGACCACAAATTAATTTGTTTATTCATATTTGGCCAAAAATATTTCTTAACTATTAATCTACGCGTAGCTTCTGTACCAGGATGTGTGATTCCATGTAATGTATCAAAAATTGTTTTCCGCAAATTGTTTGGTACAAATGTTCTAGGATTTTCTCCGGAAACTTCACACCATATGCTAAAACTTAACCAAGGAATTTCTATCAATTTAATATTTCGGAAAGTTTGACCAGATATTAAATTTAGATCAGCATTTTTGATTGCATCTACTTCCACCTCAAAAGCTCGTCAGCTACTATGTTATCTTTTCTTTTAATGTAGTGAATATCGTTAGTGAACTGATGTAGCATTACCAGAAAACGCTTTACATACAATGCATTTTTTATGCATATACAAGTATTGACCACATACATAGCGACCCAATAAATTATTTTGAACCCAGCTTGAATTCAACATCATACAAACATGCCGACACAAAAGGCACATATCTGTTGACATTTGTCAAACCTAATTGTTAACGCCTCACATTGACAAACACATTTATCGATCAGCGTGACTGATTGTCGGTTCGTCAATGTGACTGCCAAAATATTTGCATTGCACTATAGCTGTAATTAGGTCAAAGTAATAATATGCTGATTTGGCATACAGGCATTAGGAATGTAGATACTTTTAATTTACTGTTTTTCCCGTCAATCTAATTTTATAATTTGATTAAAATTAGGCTTTCAGATCAATCTGTTTTGAAGTGCAAGTTATATAAACTCCACTTATTCGACCCTACGTTTCGCTAGGCTTCCTAAATTCCTCAGGGGTGATAAAATGTAACTTAATGCTATTTTATATATATTCCGATTGGTTCTTCTTTAATATTAAATATATATGTAAGTAAGCTTTCCAATCTATATTTTATGTGCGAATAAAACTAAATTATTCCACTGTTTTCCCAACGTTTCGCTAATATTTTTAGTTACCAAAACAGACATGAAAACAACAAAGAGAAAACATATTGGTGATTAGTTGGACATTTCCCAAGATAAACTTACGCTATTTTGTCACTAAAGCAATAAAAATTGTCGTAAAAGAACATTAAAAACATAAATCACCACAATATAATCGTTACCATCTGACTATCATGGTAGCTTTCTCAATACTAAAAATTTTGATTTTGTAAACAAGCAATGTAAGCGGCCGCTATGTTTTCCGTATCTTCGCGCTTATTGATCGTCTTTTCTCGTCTTTCCATGATTATCAGGCTCTCAAGTGTATATCTTGTTGCTTCTCTCTTTTCTTTATCAATAATTTTCGTGTTGGTAAAGACAGCTGAGTGTCCACTTGTTAACATACGTTGCGCTAGTGCTGTACTTGTTTTTTGTTTACTGATATCCGATTCATGCTCGCCTAGTCTAACCGAAAGAGGTCGTTTTTTAGTACCAATGTATATTCTTCTACATTCGTGGTTTTCATCGCCTTTACACACTACCTCGTATATAACATTGTTTTGTTGTTGGTGTTCTAAGGGATGCTTTGTTCTTGTATATATTGTGGACATGTGGTTTGACCTGTAAGCTAGTACTGTGTTAGGTGTTTCTGCTATGCTGTGGTAAACATTTTCGGTAAGTCGTGGTATGTATGTTGCGCTCAAGAATTTCTTTTAAGTTTGTGGTTCCGAATTTGTTATTATTTGGTTGTGGCAGTTTCTTTTCATTAGCTCCTGGTCTATTAATTCGCGTATTAAAATTTTTGGATAATTATTTTTGCTTAGAATGTTGTTTAGTTTTTCTAAGTTTGTTTCATGAAATTTATTGTGGCTTATGGCCAATACTTTACGTATAAGGTTCTTAGCCGTGTTGATTTTATACTTTTTTGGTTGCGATGAAAGATAGTTTATCAGACGCCGGGATGAAGTGGGCTTTGCATACCAGTCAAGTAAAAGATTATGATTTTCCCGGTGTATGCAAACGCCCAGGAACGGAATTTTGCAATTCACTTCCGTTTCCATCGTAAATTGTTAATTTACTGTGGTACTTATTTAAAATTTCTAAAATTGTGTTCGCATCATTTCGTTTGATTACCGCGAAAATGTCATCCACGTATTTGCATATACATTTGATGTTTACGTTGAATTGTTGTTTGAACTCCGAAATTGTATTGTCCAGTAGGCCGTCCATGACGATGTCCGCAAAGGTGGGAGAAATAGGATTGCCCATGGGCATTCCGAAGGCGCATAAATCACCGTAAAACATAAATCACCGTAAAACATAAAATAATTGTTTTTTTTTTTTATTTTGTCCCATTTACTTGTAATTATTTTTGAAGCTAGCATATACCAATTTGTAAACAAAGATATGACATCGAAAGACACTAGAACTTCTTCTTCACACATTTGTATGTTTGATAGCCTGTCTTTTAGAATAAATGAGTTTTTAGTATTATATTTGTCTGAAATCAGAGTTTTCAGAATTTCGCCAATGTGTTTGGATAGTTAATAGCAGGGGACCATAACTGAAGAAGTAATCAGACGTAAAGGAATTTGTTGTTTGTGAATTTTCGGTAATCCGTAAATTCTTGAGCGGCTGCAGAACATACAAGCTGTTGTTTTTCCCTAAAAGTGATCTGTTTACTTTTGTACAGATCATCGACTATTTTGTTGTTTTTCTTTTGGAGAGAGTTTGTTGGGTCAATCCTTGTTTTTTTGTATGTGTATTTGTCTGAAAGGAGTTGGTTCATTTTTTTGTGTGCTCACTTTTATACATTGCCACAGTTTTGTTGTCTTTGTCTGCGTCGGTTATAATGAGCTCGTTTTTGTGTATTTGGATAAACCTTTTTGCCTGGTGGAAAGCTGCTAATATAAATTTTTCCCATGTGTTATGCTTTATGCTGCGTTTGAGTTGCATGATTCCATTGCTTACTCTGCTTCTTGCTATTTCGTTTTCATTGGTTAGATATTGGATCAGTTGTTCGAGTTCGGCTATTAGGTGTATTGGTGAGAAATTTGATTTTGTTGTTGGCAAAGCAAATTTTCTTCCTAGTGAGGGTATCCACTTACTTCTTCAGGGAATTCTGGAGTAGTTTTATTAACGAACCAATCATCGTTAGTTGTAACTCTCAGTTTTTTCATTAGTTAGTATTTTATTTTTTTTTGATTTTCCATTTAAGCGTTGATCTCTCCTGTTCTGCGATCCTTTGACTAAGTAAATTTTGTTTAGTTACGAACGAGTTGAGTTATTCTTCACTTAACGTATATTTTAACTGTTGTTGCGCCCGAGAGTTAGTGCAACAGAAAATACACTACTGTACCGATAACATCATCCCATGTATGATATAGAATCAGTAGTTTACATAAAAAGTATGGTCCTCTTTAAACATTGTCTATCTATCTATTAACTATTATCAGAAACCAAAACATTGTAAGCAAAGATAAGATTTCTATTTAAACATAAACAGAACATAAACAAAATCAAATAAAATATTATCAGCGAAAAAAAAATTCCTATTCAACCATTGTAAGCATAGATAAGATTTCTACTTAAACATTATCAGCAAGATCCTTTTTTTGAACATTATCAGCAGCCACTAAACAAAAGAAAGCAGAGCATATAAATAGACGATTAAGCATAGAAATAAGTTAGTCTTCTATTACACTGAAGCATATGAACTTCAGTTTAGAATTCATTAAAGTACATATAGATACAAATAAAGTATATTGTTTTATTTAAAATCGAAAGTACATACTTAACTCGAGTTAGTGTATCTTTTGTAATTTTTATGTCTATGTTCATTTGCGTTATTTCCATGTTTAATATTTTTGAAGGTAGATTTCTTTGAATTTATCCATTTGTTGTATTATTCGTTCAGAGCTGGTTTTTATTTGCAAATGCTTGATCAAATTTGTCAAGTGATAGGGAATGAAACCATAAACCAAACCATTGCTTTAATGACAAAATAGCGTAAGTTTATCTTGTTAAATGTTCAACTATTCACCAAGTTGTTTTTTCTTTGTTGTTTTCATGTCTGGTTTGGTAACTAATTGATACATTTAATTATTGTTTGTAACAGATAAATTAATAAATCTTCCCCTGATGATGCAAAAAATAAAAATATTAGCGAAACTTTGGAAAACCAGTGGAATACTTTAGTTCTGTTCGGGCATAAAATATAGATTGGAAAGCCTACTTACATATATATTTAATAACTTAATGCTATTTTACACTAAAGGGCATAAATCAGTACCACTCTTCACTGGTATCATTGTCAGTATGACAACGTAGGGTCGAACAAGTGGAGTTTATATAACTTGCACTTCAAAACAAATTGGTAGATACTTTTAGTTTGTAAGTTAGTCTACTTATGTATACATATGTAAGTTAAGAAATTTTGTATAAAAGGAAATGTATTTCTCCAATAAAATCAATAATATTCCAACGCTAAACATCGGCGTGTCTTTTTGATTTGTTTTGAGTTTATATGGAGATCCTGCGAACCTGACCTTTAATTAGCAGAAAATTTGCGCATAAGCAAAATTGATCAATATCCTTAAATCCTGAGAAAAAAAAGATGGTACAATTTTACAAACTGATCGGAGGGTAGAGGAGATTGGATGAGCCCATCAGTACATCTACAAATAACTTAGCGTGCTACTACAAAATCGGATGTTACAAAATACATAAGTACCAAAATGTTTGAGGTCCTACAAGATTAACATGAGACATGAGTGGCAGCATACAAGCATAAGACGAAGTGGAATAAGCGGACCTTGATTGACATGATAGGGGTATCAAGCAGCAACATTGTGAAGGATTACACAAATGGCAGCATGACTGGCAGCAATTAGTTTTAGAGTAAATAAGTACGTATAATTAGAATAAATTGAGCGGCCTTATGGACGCTTAACCAAGAGCATAATCTTTTGGTTTTGCTTAGGAATTTTTTTTAATTAGGACTTATATTTAATTAAGAAAATATAAAGTAAAACTACCTTGTTAAAATTCAAGGAAAAATGTTGTGAGAAAATAAGAAAATTAAAATATATTTCAAATATTCAACTCGTTATGAAAGAAATAGCAACTAAATAAACCAGTAAATTGGAATGCTTGGGTCGTCCTCATAAAACCTCTTAAATGTGGAAAATTTTTTTGATATGCTTACTGATGTTTTTCCGAGATAGAAATGAACAAATGGGCACAAATTTATGAGGCATTATCTGAAGAAAAAATAAAAGCAGAAAAATCTCACAAATGTGTAAATAAAAATACCACAATAAAACCAGAAACGGTAGTAGAACATCTGTCAATTATATTAGAATCATGAAATACTATAGGAAAATTAATACGAGAAGTAGACTCTATATTATCAAGAAGTTAACCAGGTTGATGCATACCAAATCTTTTCAAGTGTAAGAGACAAATTGGTGTCTTCATTAGCAAGGTATAGCTTCGAAATAACAGTACCCACTGCAAACGAAGAAAATCTTCAGATTGATTTTAAAATTTTTATAACTGAGCCCTTTTCTACGGAAGAAAATAAACCAGTTGGGTTAACAGAGTCCTCACACACTCAAACCCTGGGCACAGAAGAAAGTAAACCACCAAAATCTGCAAATACAAACATAAAAATGGCACAAACAGTAGTAGAATTCATCAAAACCGCTTCATAAGTGCTACCAGAGTTTGATGGTAAGCCGGAAAATTTGCACAGTTTCCTAGATGCCCTTGATATCCTCGACCAAATCAAGGATATACACGAAGCCTTAGCAATAACGATGATAAAAACAAAACTCAAAGGCACAGTTAGAAACTTCATTAGTAATGAAAGTACAATTGCACGAATAAAGCCAAAATTAAAAACTGTAATAAAAGGTGAAAAACTCCTGAATATTCAATAGCGCAGTAAAACCGCAAACCAATACCCTGAGGAAATATAAAAAATAACTAGGCCATTGGAGGGAGCTTATATCTCGGATGTACTAAATCCAAACTTGGCAACCAGATACGCTACTCAAGCAGCAGTCAAAGCCATGTGCAAGAACTGCTCCAGTGATAAAGTGAAAATAATTATGGAAGCAGGAACGTTAACAATACTGCACGACGCGATTTCCAAGTTCACAAACAGCTGCACGGAAATAACAGGCAACTCAAACACTATTTTGAATATAAGACATAAAAATCAATAACGGAGTAATTTCCGTAGGGGTTACCTAAGTGGTAACTATGGAAGTTATAGAGGCAGAAGGTACAGACCGCATCCAAGATATAACGATAACACAAGGCCAAGGGTCGCAACCCAAAATGGAAATAGAAATTATAGCCAGACCCGTAACGAACGCAACTGCATTCACCAGGAAAACCAGCAGACTCCACTTCAAGGGCAGTAAGCAGAAAAATATGTGCACTAAATTTACACTTAAATAGCTACATATCCACTAAAACCACTTTAGTAACTCAGTTTCAAATCTCCTAGTAGATACAGGAGAAGATATCTCAATTATCAAAAAGAGTTAAATAGATAATCATACAAAAATAAATACAACACAAATAATAGATTTAAAGGGCATCGGTAAAGGCATAACCAGCACATTAGGCACAGTCAAAGCGGACTTAAAACTGATGACCTCCTAATTTATCATAAATTCTACGTCGTAGAAGACGACTTCCCAATACCACGCGATGGAATTATAGGACTAGGTTTTATAAATAGATATAATTGTTCTCTAGATTATGTCAAAACAGAGGATAAACTAATCCTAAGACCATACGATTTTCCCCAAACAATAACAATGCACCTGACAAATTGTCTGTCTGTTAATACAATTAGTAAAACTTGCGGCTTACGCAGATGACGATGCAATTGTCATAAGTGGAAATTGCCTTCCAACGATTAGTTCTTTGGTGGATCGGGCGCTTCGGGATATTCATACCTGGGCATCTAATGTCGGGTTGAAAGTCAATGCGGAGAAGACGGATATGGTCTTGTTTACAAAGAGGTACAAGGTCCCAAATTGGACCAGGCCTAAGTTAGGAAGGGTGACCTTAGAGGAGAAACCTTGCACAAAATATCTAGGAATCATCCTAGACAGTAAACTGTCATGGAAGCTCAACGTGGAGGAGAGGGTGACGAAGGTCTCAACGGAACTCTATGTACGTAAAAGAATGCTGGGGTGTAAGTGGGGCTTATCGCCCTCTTTCAAATTGGGTTTTTACAGCGATTGTAAGCCTTATTCTATACTATGGAGTTCTTGTTTGGTGGAAAGCCACACAAAAAACTACATACTTCAAAAAAATAGAGGGGGTATGCAGACTATCGATGCTTAGCATTACGGGAGCCCCGAAAACAACCCCGACTGCTGCACTGTATGCCATTCTGCACATTCCACCTGTAGACCTTGTAGCAAAGAACATATCATTAACAACTGCAACCAGGCTCGGTGCCTCGGGCAGCTTGAGCGCTGACCATATGATCATAGTAGTATAGCGTCACCAATCACAAGACGAACAGACTACTGATTCCCTATCTGCGCTTCGAGGAAGATCTTAAGGCCACAATAAAGGTGCACGGTTGGCGCAAAGGTGCGCAAATGGCGGACGAGGCGATACATGTGTACACAGATGGTTCCAAAATAGTGGAAGGAGTATGGTCTGCGGTATACTGTGCTGATCCGGAAATAACAGATCCTACAGGCTGCCAGATTACTGTAGCGTTTTCCAAGCGGAAATATTAGCCGTAACAAAAACAGTAGAAACCCTGGAAGAGAATAGCTTAGGCTGCAACCGTGTTATCTTTTATATTGATAGTCAATCAGCAATTAAGGCAATAATCTCGCATAGCACAGCATCTGAATGCATATTTCTAAAAGCGATATAAATCCAAACGACATTCTTCCTCTGTGCATTGGTACATCTACCCTTGTGATCACTGATAAAATAAGGAACCTCGGGCTTATAATAAATAATAAGCTTAGCTGCTGTGATCATATCAATAAATTAATTAGCAATGTCTATGTACTTCTGCGTAGGTTAAGATTCTCTGCAGCGTTTACCCCACAGGAAAGACGCCGAAAACTCGGCCTCCAATTAATTGTACCTCATTTCACATATGCAGAAATAGTCTATAGCAAACTTGACTCACAATCTATTAACAAGGTGAATGTAGCCTTCAATAATGTAACGAGGTATGTTTATGGCATAAGCCGTTATAGTCATATATCACCATGGCGTGACAAAATCCTCGGCTGTAGCATTATGCAATATTTGGCCGCAAGAAACTGCATTTTTGTATACAAGCTGTTTCAGTGCAAAACCCCTAAATATCTGTATGACACGCTTCAACTAACCAGATCTCAGAGACTCAATACCTTAGTAATTCCCAGGCATAGTACACTAGCATCCAGCCGAATTTTTTCATTAGCGCTATTAAAACGTGGAACATGATTCCAGAAAGTGTTAAAGCTCGTTTGAATAGACACAACTTTAAAACGGAAATATGCAGACATTCTTGTGATATTGCCTTTTGACTACATACCACTTACTGCCAATATCTTCCTTTTTCTTTTTTCTCGTCTTCTATTTTCAAAACTTCCTTTACTATCTGTCTTATTTCCTATTTTCATTTATTAAATTCTATTGTATTACTATTAAGCGTTACATTTTTTACATAAATTTGTTATTATTATGTTTTATTACTATTAATTATTAATTTTCCAACTATTGTTAGAATAAGATAATATCCATTCGATGATGTACATTTAAAAGACCTTTTAGTCTTAGTCAAGGCAAATTCAACAAGGTAGAATTGACAACTGAAATATTTTGTTTTTGTAGGAGTTTTTCCTTCAAAAATTTGTAAACAAGCTTTAGTATTCCTTTGCGGCCCAAGCACAGTATTTGGACACATACAATTGTCTTGTTAAAAAATTATATCGCATATGCTGAAGCCGTAAAATGACCAAACCGGGAAGATTCTTGGCCAAACACTAATCTAAACTAAAAAAGCTGAAACCTAGAAATCTAATGGATTGATGTTTGACATGAGTGCTACTTTAGAATCTACCTTTTTGAGGCCTTAGTATTTGGGTCAGGCAAGAGACTCTTGGCTAAACAATAATTTCTAGGCACCCCTACCACTTTTGCCAGCAAGACCTAGTTTAGAAAATATGTACCTATTTAAGGATTTTAGCGTTATGAAAATTATTAAAACAACGTTCTTTTTTAATAAAGTAGTCTTTGAAATTTTTTAATTTTTAAATGCAATTTTTTATGTTTGTGCATCCCCAATTTTTTGTTTAAATGCTTAATTCTAAAAAATATTCGGCATCTAAAAAAAAACTTTTTAACATTTTCTTCCAAGTGTATGTATTTGCATAGCTCTAGCAAATTTGGCAATAAATATTTTTGGTGGGATATTTCTTCACCATTGTATTTGGCGAAAACGATTTCTAAACATTTAGTTTTATTAAAAAATTCATGGTTGGGCTTACTAAGGCTAGCATATTCTCTTTTATTTATCCAGCTGTAAGAAGCTGAATTTTCTTCTTCATAGTGCGTAAGATCAAGTTTTCGGATTATATATCCAGCAATGTAGGCCAGGCCATCTTCATGCATTTCATCTAACTCAACAGTTTCATTTATCACGAAACGGTCTTCTTCCACTTCTGTAAAAGCTTCATCTATTGCCTCGTCATAATTTGTGAATTTATGTCAGTACTGGCTAAGGGCACACTTAACCACTCTGTTTCATCCACTTCTGTAAAAAGTTCCTCTATTGCCCCGTCGTAATTTTGTGAATATATGTCGGAACTGGCTAAGGGCACACTTAACCGCTCTGTTTCGTCCGTTTCGACATTTCCTTTTCCGCTGAGTTTCTCGGTATTTCTTGCTAAGATAAAATAAAGAGAGTCTTTGTAACAGAGTACAATATTTTTCTTGTTTTTGGAGTGGTAATAAACAGCATCATAATATCTACGTATGTATGTATGTATTTTCACAGTTTCTCTGTGTGAGTTAAAGTTAACTTCAGTTTGCTGCTCTCTTTTTTAAAAATGTTACTATTCATCTAAGTTTAAATCTGAAAAGGTCCAGCCAAGGCAAATTCAATTATTGCATATAGATGCCTATATGCTCTGGGCCCAGCAGAATGTAGACATATAGCCGCAGAAATATCTTCCCACTCCCAAATAACTTTTTTATGCGGATAAAGGAGTTTTTTCATTTGACCCTCGGTAAAAAATTTCTCCACTGATGCCCTCAAAGTTTTTGCATCTGTTAGCTGCGCGCTGAGGTCGGCAAGACTCGCTTCCAAGTTTTTTATTTTTTGACCACGTAAATAGATTTCAGCTCTAAAGCTACATTCACTGGAATCGTCCCTGAATAAAAATAAATGCACGATTAATATAAGCTTGAAACTTGTTAAGTTCAAATTTTCTTTCTTACTCTGTCTGCGTCTACTTGCACAGGCTGTGCGTTAGCATGCAACGGTTCCTCAACGAGAAGCAGTTTCTGGCCTTCAAACACTTGCGGCTGCAATTGTGTAGGTACCGCACGAGGAAACAAACGCGCCTTCTTAAAAAAATTAGTCTGAGTTGGACATTCAATAAAGTCGCTTGATTTAAAATGTTGCTCGCATACATGCGAAGTGTTTTTTAAAGCGACGCCACAACTAATCACCCACCGTCGACGCCTTTCATAACTGTTAGGTGCCTTAAAGCACCGAACAACTGCTACATCCTTAGCATCTCCGCAAACTGCACATCGCGTAACCGTTTATGATCCTTTCGTTTTTTTTTAGTTATAACCGCGAGAAACGGATACAAATGTAAATAAAAATTGAAATGCTTTTATATGTCTTCAATATAAATACCAAATTTTCAATCACAACGGGTTAATATTATTTTTTTTTTTTGGACGTAAAAACTCCTACAGAAAAGAGTGAACTGTCAAGCTCACTATTACTTACTTACTTACTTAATAGGCGCTTAACCATCTACATGGTTATGGCCGTCCAACAAGGCGCGCCAGTCGCTCCTTCGCTACGCCAACCGGCGCCAATTGGTCACACCAAGGGAGTTTAAATCGTTTTCCACCTGGTCCTTCCAACGGAGTGGGGGCCACCCTCTACCTCTGCTTCCATAGGCGGGTTCCGATAGAAACACTTTCTTGGCCGGAGCATCATCTTTCATTCGCATAACATGGCCTAACCAGCGCAGCCGCTGCGTTTTAATTCGCTGGACTATATTGATGTCTGCTTATAGCTCAAACAGCTCATCATTAAATCTTCTTCGGTACTCGCCATCGCCAACGCGTAGAGGTCCATAAATCTTTCGAAGAGCTTTTCTCTCGAACACTCCCAAAGCCGCTTCATCTGCTGTTGTCATGGTCCATGTTTCTGCCCCATATAGCAGGACGGGTACGATAAGTGACTTGTAGAGTATTATTTTCGTTCGCCGAGAGAGGACTTTACTTTTCAATTGCCTACCTAGTCCAAAGTAGCATTTATTGGAAAGATTGATTCTTCGTTGGATTTTACTATTTCGAAATTATGGCTGCCAACAGTAGCGTGGTTGCCAAGGCGCGTATGCGCTGACTCTTTGCTGTATGACAGCAGGTACTTCGTTTTGTCCTCATTCACCATCAAACCCATTTTTACCCCTTCTTTTTCCAGTTAGGAATAAGCAGAACTAACAGCGCGGGTGTTTAGGCCGATGATATCAATGTCATCAGCATATGCGAGTAATTGCACACTTTTATAGTATATTGTTCCAGTGCGGTTAAGTTCTGCAGCTAGTATAACTTTCTCCAGCATCAAATTAAATAAATCGCACGATAGGGGGTCACCCTGTCTGAAACCCCGTTTAGTTTCGAACGGCTCGGAGAGGTCCTTCCCAATTTTGACTGAGCTGATGGTGTTGCTCAACGTCATTTCGCATAGCCGTATAAGTTTTGGGGGGAAACCAAATTCAGACATAGCGGCATATAGGCAGCTCCTTTTCGTGCTGTCGAAGGCGGATTTAAAGTCGACAAAGAGGTGATGAGTGTCGATTCTCTTTTCACGGGTTTTTTCCAAAATTTGGCGCTTTGTGAAAATCTGGTCGATTGTAGATTTACCAGGCCTGAAGCCGCACTGATAAGGTCCAATCAGCTGTTTCACGGTGGGATTCAAAATTTCGCACAATACACTTGAAAGGACCTTATATGCGATATTAAGAAGGCTGATTCCACTGTAGTTGGTGCATTTTGCAGTATCCCCCTTCTTGTGGACTGGGCAAAGAACATTTAGATTCCAACCGTCGGCCATGCACTCGTCCGCCCATATTTTTCTAAGAAGCTGCTGCATGCGCCTTACCAACTCCTCGCCGCCGTACTTGAATAGCTCCGCAGGCAATCAATCAGCGCCCGGGCCTTTTTGTTTTTCAATCTGGTTATTGTTATTCTAACTTCGTCATAATCGGGCGGGGGGACATATATTCCATCATCATCGATTGAGGGATCGGATTCATCATCTCTGCGCGATGAATTGCTGCCTCCATTTAGGAGAGCAGAGAAGGGTTCCCTCCATAATCTAAGCACTTTTTGGACATCAATTACAAGGTCGCCGTTTTCGTTCCTACAGGAGTTTGCCCCGGTCTTAAAACCTTCCGTCTGTCGCCGTATTTTTTGGTAAAATTTTCGGGCGTTATTCCTGGTGGCTAGCAGCTCAAGCTCCTCGCACTCACGCCTTTCTGCTTCTGCTTTTTTCATCCTGAAAAGGCGTCTCGCTTCCCTTTTCAACTCACAATAGCGTTCACACACTCCTCTTGTCGCGCTCGCTTTTCACGTAGCCCTGTAGGCAGCGTCTTTTCCTTCGGTTGCAACGCGGCATTCTTCATCGTACCAGTTGTTTTTTCGTGGCCGCCGGTAACAAATTTTTTCCTCGGCGGCAGTACGAAGTGCTTTGGAGATATGCTCCCACTGCTCCTGTATTCCTTCAGGATGAGTTGTGATCTCAGAGAGCAGGTGTGAGAGTCGAGTTGCGAAATCATTGGCAGTCTGTTGTGATTGAAGCTTTTCGATGTCTAGCTTTCCTTGTGTTTTTTGTTCCTTTGTTTTAGCGTTGAGGCTGGTGCGTATTTTGGCTGCAACGAGACAATGGTCCGAGTCGATGTTAGGTCCTCGGATCATGCGCACATCTAAAACACTGGAGGCATGCCGTCCGTCTATCACAACGTGATGTATCTGATTGCGAGTATTTCGATCAGGAGACAGCCATGTAGCTTGATGTATCTTTTTATGCATGAATCTCGTGCTGGATATGGCCATGTTTCGAGCACCGGCAAAGTCAATCAGCCTCAGTCCGTTAGGAGAAGTTTCATTGTGTAGGCTGAACTTTCCGACTGTAGGGCCAAAAACTCCTTCTTTACCCATCCTGGAGTTAAAGTCGCCAAGCACGAGTTTTATATCATGACGGGGGCAGCGCTCGTATGTGCGTTCTAATTGTTCATAAAAAGTGTCTTTCACCTCATCGTCTTTCTCCTCTGTCGGCGCATGGGCGCAGATGAATGGTATATTAAAAAATTTTGCTTTTATTCGGATAGCGGCGAGACGCTCGTCCACAGGCGTGAACGCCAGTACTTGGCGACAAAGTCTCTCTCCCACCACGAATCCGACGCCAAAACTGCGCTTATTCGTATGGCCACTCCAATAGATGTCACAATTTTTGATCTTCTTTCTTCCTTGCTTCGTCCAACGCATTTCTTGGATGGCGGTGATGTCAGATTTTGCTTTGACGAGGACATAAACCAGCCGGGCATCTGCACCCATCCCATTCAGGGAGCGGACGTTCCAGGTGCACGCCCTCAATTCATTGTCCTTCAAACGTTTGCCATGGTCGTCATCAATAGAGAGTGTATTTATCCGAGGCTTGTTGTTATATTTCGTTGGAGTATGGTTTTACGTGGCGGGTCTGAAGCCCAGCGCACAACCCGCTCAGCGGGGGTGTAAATATTACTTGCACGTTTATATAGCGAGCCGCTTGCTCCAAGACAGACGCCCGCTTGCAGCCGCACCTGGAGGTGTACAGACGTTGCCGATGAGATCTCCCCCGGCTAGCCCTTAAACCGATTATGTCAGAGTAGCCTAGCCAAGTTGTCGCCTTCTCACATTAGCTCACCGCTAAACCCAGAGGATACTTGGCCGCAAGCGACCGGCAGTAGTGAGCTGCTTGAACCGCATGCAAAAGAATCGCTCTGGTCATTCCCAGGTGAATGGCGGTCAGATGTTTTCCCCACTTTTGTGGACTTCTACACACAGTTCCACCCTCCAGAGAAGATCACTATTACTTTGTTTAATATACTTTGGTCTTATTTGTACAAAAACGAAAAAAGAAATAAATTCAAATTCTTGCTTGATCTAATATAGTTTCCCTCACATGCTTTGCACACATTTCTATATACTAGTTCTGAATGTCTGGGGAAAGATAGTGAACTTATAAAAGTTTGTGCTGCTGTTGTGAAATCATAACTTTCACCAAGATATACATATACTTTCGCCTTTGAAAGCTAGGCCTCTGTCACCCAAAAATAAAATAGTGTCCAAAGTTCTATATACAATTCCTTTCCACTTTTGAGTTTCACTGATTAGCTGTTCATTGATAAGTGTATAAACTGTAGCCTCTTTTGAATTAGATTTTGTAAGGATAGCTATTGAATATAACATTTAATGTGATCTTGAGTATTTTCGTGTAATGGCAGTTTATCGTATAGCTTCTTCCATACCTGGAATTTCGAATATCTGCCAGGATAACAAATTTTTGATGGCCTCAACGAATTATTTCGTTGACTTCTTCAGATCGCAAAAACTCATTATTCACGGTACCGATATCGAATTCGTTTAAATAATCTGGAATTTGATACGGAGTTGGTGGTATTGTTGGAAGACTTTTTGAAGATGAAGTGTCGCCACGAAAACTTTACGATTTCGGATTCATGTAAACATACATTTTTGTTTCATGTTTTAATTGTTTCCTCAGTTCCAGGCAAAAAATCATTATCAATATTCGTTGCTTTTTAAATTCGGCTTAAAATTTGCACATGGAATAAATAAAGACTCCTGAATTAAAAAAAAAATGCCTTAGTATCTCTTAATCGCGGGCCCCCTGAGAAACACATTTATTTTTTTTGATGTTTTTATTGTCTCCTCAGGCCCAGGCCAAAAATTACTATCAATATTCGTTGCTTTTGAAATTCGGCTAAAAATTTGCACATGGAACAACTAAAGACCCTCCTGAATTAAAAAAAATGCCTTAGTATCTCTAAATCGCGGGCCCCTGAGAAACACATTTTTGTTTGATGTTTTTATTGTCTCCTCAGGACCATGTAAAAAATCATTATCAATATTCGTTGCTTTTGAAATTCGGCCCAAAATTTGCACATGGAACAACTAAAGACTCTCCTGAATTAAAAAAAGAATGTCTTAGTACCTCTAAATCGGGGCCCCCTGAGAAACCCTCGGGCCCGGGTTGTATAACACCACCAAATCTCCTTCCTGAAAACCTTCCGAATTAATGCTTTATCGTATCTGGCTTTCAACTTGTCACTCATAATCTTTGTCCGTAGCCTTATCAGATCGTGTGTTTCTCTCAGCCTTCTTCCAAGACACCAGTGGATTTTTGACATTTCTCTCCGCATCGGCATCTATTCGAAACTTCAAATCAGCTGGCAGTCGAAGGTCATTGCCAAAAATTACTTTTTCAGGGGTTTGGCCCGTTGTTTCATGCACTGCTGATCGGCAATCCATCAAGAATAATGGTATGCGGGTATCCCGCTCTCTATGGAACTTGCCCACTACTTTCCTTAAGTGCTCCTCCAATGTTCTATTGAATCGTTCCACCATACCATCGGACTGAGGTTGCAATGCAGTTGTCCATGTTTTTCGAATGCCCAATAATTTATACATTTCCTGGAACACAGCTGATTCGAAATTTCTGCCTTTGTCAGAATGTAACTCCATTGGTACACCGTACCTTGCAACCCAATTGTTTACAAACATTTCTGCTACTGTTTCCTGAGTCAGTGCATGTGATACCGTTTCAGCAAATGTTGGCTTTGGGTTCGCATATGTCGCTGGTTTCGTTTTGACATCCCGTATTCCATTTATAGAGCTCTGAATTTTAACCCTCTCGGTGTATTCCACGGGTGCATCTTCATTTGCGAGATGAGCCAATCTTTCAACATCCAACTCAATTTGGTATATCTGTTTTCTATGCTCGCTTTCATAACGTCTCTCAACAGCGGCCATCAATGCTTCATAACTGTTCCATTAGTACTCTGGAATAGTCTGTAAGATTTCACCTGCAGGACCTTTCAATGCCACGAACAGTGCAGTAACTTTATCTTCAGCATTCCAGTTCTTCACTGCTGACGTCGTCTCAAATTGAAGCTTGAATACCTGGAAAGGAACAGAGTCGTCAAAAGATGGAGTTTTTACCTTCGGATTGCTCGCTGGAACAGCTGGGCGATTTAATTGTAACTTTTGCATAGGAACTTTCAACGCTTCTATCTCGGCATCAATTTTGTCCTCGAGTTGTAAAATTTTTGCATCCTGCTCTTCCAGTTTCGCAAAGATCTGCGATGATACCAGTTCCGAAATTTGTGCCGACATTCCAGATATATGTGCCTCTTGCGGTCCAGTTGAGATGACATATATGTCTTCTGTTCTTCCAATTGATTTGACATTTGCGACGCCATTTCTGAAATGCGTGCCTCCTCTGACTCCAGCTGAGATGCCATTGTCGATGTTTGTGCAGATATTGTGCTCGTCACTGTCTGTGGTGTTTCGTTTTTTTCTTCTTCCATTTTTGTGTTATTTTTAATTGCAAAACAATTGTTTCGACACTCGCGTGGTGTCATCATCAGTTGCTAGCTTTCAAATAAACCATTGTCACAGGTATAAACAAAATAAATTTCAGTCAATTTTTCCAAAACATTAAAATATATACATTGCAGAAACAACGAAAAGAGAAAACAAAACTTTAAGCAAAGAATATACTTAAGATATGTAACAACAAACGGAACAAACAAATTTACTTTACTGCTGAGAAGAGACTCGAATACAGTCACGATTTACAGACACATTTTTATTTATATGTATATGAAAAGATTCTAAAATGTTTCATCTACTTAAATTAGATTCAGTCTTAACTAGTTTGCAGTCTTCTTCGTTTATCGAGTGCTGCTCGATAAGTCATGTTCAGCGATTCCCCGTTTTGGTTCAATATCTTTTATGTATTTAAGTTGTTCATCTAACTTGGTACGCACAGTGCGTGTCGATTGGCCTATATACTTAGCACCGCATTTTTTCCCGTCATTATTTTCGTATGAAGAAGTTATTGAATAAACACCAGGTTTATCCAATTTGTCGCATTTGTCTTTAGTTGACTTTAATAAAGATTTGAGTTTTTTCGTCGATTTTTGAGCCACTTTAATTTTCGCATTTTTGAACACCTTTTGCATACTGCTGAAAAACTGCGGATCGCAGGTCAAGCTACACCATGTCATTTTATTTTCTATGCCCACCGTATCGAAAAAAGAGCTAATCTCCCTTCGCTCCTTTTTATTTTGGTGTTTTCGTATTAGGTGCTCAATGCTGTTAGAGCAATACCCATTCGTTGCTTCCATTCGTCGATTTCCATTATTTTCTGTTATTCCTTATTATATGAATCACAGCTGAGCGGAAAATTTACAAGTCAATGGGCCATGCAATTGAAAGATGCTAGCTTATGCGAGTGATGATGATTAGAATCACTAGGGATGAAAGCTCAGTTGACGTCGGCTTACAATATATATCGAATTCGATGAATTTGTCGTCATCATGTTTAACCTTTAAGTCCAAGAAGGGCAGCTCGTTATTTAGTTCGTATTCACAAGTAAATTGGATAGAATTACTAATTGAATTAAATAAATTCAACGTTTGGTCGATTTTGTCCTTCTCAATAATAACAATACAGTCATCAACATATCGACAATAAAAACGTGGAAATAATGAATTATGAATTAATTTTTCTTCAATCGTATTCATGAATAAGTCTCAAAAAAAGGCTTATACTTAAACCCATCGGCAAACCATCAATTTGTTCATAAAACTCGCCTCTAAATTCGAAGAATGGAAGATTAATACACGTAAACGTCATATTAAACAAAGCATTGGCGACCAAAGGATTGATGTTTTTTCCAGCCAAATACGTAACGCATCCAAGGCACCATTTTTCGGAACATTTGAAAAATTAGAAGTTATATCAAACGATGCAAAGCACTCAATTGGGCTCAATTTCACATTTTAAATTTTTTCGACTAATTCAATAGAGTTTTTAATTGAAAATTATCGAAGCTTTTAAGCTCCCTGAAATAATTGCGCAACCATGATGCAATATTTGCTACGGGCGAAATGTATCCAGCTATAATTTGTCGAAATTTATTACCGGGTTTGTGAGCCTTGTACAAGCCATACAAGCAAGGTACGCGCACATATGATTTGTGCATTTGTTGGCTCCATCCACGACCAAACAAATAAGCGTACCTTTTTCGACACTCAGCCTCTTGCCTTTTCATCTTTGAAAGAGGGTTCTTCACTCTGCTGTAATTTCCCTCCTCAATTAAAGCGCGCATACATTTATCATAATCCTCTTCGTTTAATACAAAAACACAGTTACCTTTGTCAGCTTTTGTTATATAAATATTTTTCTCGTTTCGAGATTTTACAGCGCTGTGCAATCAGGAAGAGCTATTTTGTTTGCTCAAACTTGATTTTGACGATATAAATTCCTTTAAATAAAAATGTTTGTTTGTGTTCATACAGGTGACTGCTTAGTATCGGCTTAGAGATGATAGTATCCCTTAGTGTTGCTTATATTCGTCACAATATTAATTATAAGTTTCATGATTGATTTCAATAAAGTAAAGAGTCAGTTTTGGTTTTGACGCTGCTTCGAATTAAATCGTTGTTCGCTAGAATAAATTGTCTTCTGTCTTAAATCTTTTTTTTTTTTTTAAACCCCTTTCGCTGCGACCGCAACTTATTTGGCGCAGTCGGTAGTCCTTTTAGTGAGTAAACTAAAAGATCGGGGTTTCGGAAATCGTGTCCAGTAAAAAAAAACACTAAAAGCAAAAAGATAATTTTAGTAATAATCAAGGAAACTCAGCACAAGTTAGACAACATCAGCAGGGGTCATACCAAAATAGGGAAAATGTGTCGTTACAAAGGAGGCAAAATCCTCAAAATTATTACCAAAATAATAACTACAGAAGTAGTTCCGGTCAACTTCAGAGGTACCCACAGGTAGGAAACACTAGGCCGAATTCCGGTCAAAATCGCGGTAAGCATCTTAGGCAAGACCGAGCGGTACCGATGGAGATTGACAATTTAGAAAAAATTCGGGCAAACCAAGAAGAATTAAATAATTGTGAATATTATAGGACCCAATTTTATGAAAATCTAGATGAAGAAGAGAAAAATTTTTTCGAGGGACCAGCTCGGACTGTCTTCCCACCATAACGCTTACATTGCGGAAAAAGAAATATTTGCTCTGATTGATACTGGGGAAAGTATAAGTTTAATGGATAGTTACATATATAAACGATTTCAAATATATTTTACTGAAGAATCCAATTGCATTTAGTACAGTAACTAAACATTATATAATTATATATGAAGTATCGACGGAAGCACCCACGGAATTTAGTCTTCCAAATTATGCAAGAGTTAAGTGGAAAGTAACTCCATTAAAAGGCAGAAAATGTAACTTTATAACAATAATCGATCTACTCAAAATGTTTTCACACACCAACCAATTAGTGGATGGATGTATAACACTTAATGAAAAGACAACTTATTTTGAAAGTAACCCGTATAAAAATTTTGAAGTTCACACGTTAGAAGCAAAAAAGTTTGACTGGAGCAGAATAAGACTTGACCACTTAAACAAGGAAGAAAGAGAGGGTGTTGGAAAAATAATAAAAAGGTTTAAAAACTTATTTTTTAAAGTTGGTGACCAGCGAACAAGCACGACGAAGGTTGTACATGAAATTAGGACGACGACAGATGGACAGATTAACAGAAAATTATACCGATATCCCCCAAAACATAAGGCAGAGGTGAGAAAACAAATAAAAGAAATGGAAGAACAAGGAATTATAAGAAAAAGTAGCTCACGATATTCTAACCCATTAGTTCTTGTACCAAAAAAAGATAACTCTGGAGAAAGAAAATACAGGATAGTTATAGACTACAGAAAATTGAATGAGGTTACAATAGACGATAAATATCCCCTACCAAATATAGACTCTATTTTGAATAAGCTTGGAAGAGCTCAATACTTTACAACACTTGGTCTAGCCAAAGGGTATCACCAAATTCTAATTAGAGAACATGATAGGGAAAAGACGGCATTCGCCACACCTCATGGCTTTTATGAATTAATGAGAATGCTATTCGGACTAAAAAATGCACCGGCAACATTTCAAAGGTTAATGAACGAAAAATTACGGGACTTTATTAATAAAACTTGTGTAGTGTAACTTGACGATGTTCTAATATATAGTACATCCCTTCAAGAGCACGTAAAAACAATAATGGAAATATTCAAAGTGTTAGAACAAGCAAATTTAAAGATCCAAACGGTTAAATGTAACTTTATGAAGAAGGAGACAGAGTTCTTGGGTCATATCTTAACAGAGGAAGGACTAAAACCAAATCCCGATAAAATTATTACAGTTTTTTGGGATTACCGGCTATTACCGTAAGTTCATAAGGGACTACGCGAAGATAGCTCAGCCTATAACAAAATATTTAAAAAAGAATGTTAATGTCTTAGCTATTCTCTGGAGCGTAAACTATTTGAGACATTGTCTCTACGGAAAAAAGTTTACAATTTTTACAGATCACCAACCAATTAAATTCCTTCATACTAAATACAAAGGTCACCTAGACATCAGAGGTGGCTTCTCAAACTAGGAGAATATGATTTCAATATAGAATATTTGAAAGGAAAGGAAACCCAGATAGCAGATTTTCTGAGTAGATTGGAAAATAGTGCAGATGATGCGGAAGAAGAAAAAGTAGATAAAGATGTTAACGAAAGTAATCGATTGAATTTTGATTTACAGTCAAGCCAATATGAAGCAAATAACATAGAAGATAATGAAACGCTAGCAACAATGCACTCAGCAGAAGAAAATTTGCAGGACCATTTCTATATCAAGGGAGCAATCGCAAATAAGTATAAAATGCAAATAATTTTGACTAATAATAAAGTTGAAGAAGCAAAATTTTTGCAGGGGAAAACAATCATTTTCATAGCAGAAAGTGATTTCGATGTAATGGGCGAAATATTTCGGAAATACATTACAAAAGGCAATGTAGGTCAGAGCTATCAGACTCAAGTTATAACATACTTCAACACAAATTGAGAGAATTGTTGTCTAATAATATGTAGTTAAAATTTACAAAATTTACAATAAGGGCACATGACATAGAAACCGAAGTCGAGGCAATAAAACAAATTTCCCTTTACCATGTAAGGGAAAGGATGCATTCGGGCAGAAGAATTAAAATCTATTACCTAAAGCTAATGGAATTAGTGCAAATGGTAATCAATCAATGCTATATATGTAAAGGAGTAAAATATGACCTTTGTACTATTAAAAACAAATTCTATTTCACCGAGACACCATCGGACATAAATTAAAAAAAATACATAGATACATACGTTATGAAAAGAATTAATTTATTAACGGTAAAGAAACAAGTTCTCTACATTTGGGGCAGTGTATTCCCTGAATGACAGAAACCACATATCGTTAATTGAACAATTAGAAAACCATTTTTCGAAAATAGGAAAATCAAAAAAAATAATTGCGGATGATGAATTCAGGACAACACATTTTAAAGAATTTTTAGACCAAGAAGAAATCCAAATTCATCTAACCAAACCAAACAGTCATACAGGTAATGCAAACAGGTGTATGCATATGAACCCGGTATTGGCATCTAGCGGTCAGTAGGCACAATTGTAGGAACAGTCGAAACTTACTATTGGCGCTAGTTAGCGTCTTATGATCTGTCAACAATTTCCAATACCAAACATTCCAAGTTTCATACAACATCGTATTTTTTTCGCTCTTGAGCATTAATTTTCTGCTACCATTTGGGTAAATTGGCCATAGAATCTCATCGAATGCTTACGGAGAGCACGCTCTTGGTCGTACGCAGTATAATGAGTGGTTCAACAAGTTTAAAAGTGGTAATTTTGATGTGAGAAACGATGATCGCGGCAAACCACCGAAATTGTTCGAGGACGTCGAATTGCAGGCTTTGCTGGATGAAGACGATAGTCAGACCAAAAAACAGCTCGCAGAACAACTAAATGTGACCCAGACAACCATTTCCAGACTTTTGAAATCCATGGGAAAGATCATGAAAACCGGAAGATGGGTCCCACATGAGCTGAACATACAGCAGGAAAACTGGAAAACAACATGGGAAATGCTGCTCGCCAGACAAAAAATAAAGTCGTTTTTGCATCGGATCGTTACTGGCGATGAAAAGTGGATTTATTTCGTGAATCCCAAACGCAAGAGATCGAATGTGGACCCTGGTCAACCAGCACATTCGTCCCTAAGACCAAATCGCTTCAGAAAAAAGACAATGCTCTGTGTTTTCTGGGATCAGCGTGGTGTAATCTGGTATGAGCTTCTAAAACCAGGCGAAACTGTTAATGGTCAACGCTATCAACAACAATTGGCCATTTTGAACCGTGCTCCGCGCCGAAAACGCCCAGAATATGGAATTAGGCATGACAAAGTGATTTTTCTCGATGACAATGCGCCATCACACCGAACAAAATAGACTCGGGAATTGGTTGAGTCGCACAGCTGGCAACCGCTACCCCACCCCGCTTACTCACTAGACTTGGCTCCATCCGACTTTCACTTATTTGCATCGACGGGGCACGCACTTAGCGAACAGCGCTTTACTTTTTACGAAAATGTTGGAAAATGGCTCGATGACTGGTTTGCTTAAAAAAACCAAGACTTTTTTCGGCGAGGTATCCATAAATTGCCTGAGAGGTGGTCAAAATGTGTAGCTAGCGAGGGCGCTTACTTTGAATAAAATACTCGGTATCATTCTCTTGAAATAAATGTGTTTTTTTTAATAAAAAATACCGGTTTCATATGTATATACCTGATAAAAGAAAAAGTAAAAGTGTACACTTTTAAAACATTTTCCACTTTTTGTAAGTTATTTTGATATTAAAACTTAATAAAAATATTTATTTGAATTGTTTCATCTTCAAGTAAAAATTAAAACCACAGATTTTGAAAAATATGTTTCAAGCGGTTTCCTAAATGGGAAAGCAAATTTTTTCAAGCCATATATTTTTTTCGTCAAATTATGACCTAAAAATTGAAATTTCATGCTTTGAAGTCAAAGTCAAATTTTGTGTTGACCCGTGTAATAAATATCACTCTACTATTAAAAGTACGCCCATAGATGTACAAAGTGGAAAAGTTAGTAAAATAAAAATTTAAGAAAATATGGAGTAAAATAAAAAAAGGGTTAGGGGAAAACTAAATAAAAAAAGAGAGGTTTATACCGAAAACAGGACAGAAGGATTTATAAAGAATTACAAGGCATTGAGGCATAAGGAGCAGCCAAAATATAGAAAGAAGGCATACGCCCATGCATTATTAAAAGACCGTTTAAATTTTTAGATAATGATGATACTGTTATTGATAATGCAATGGACATGTCAAATTAACGGACAAATTACTGTAACACAAATAAGGGACGAAACAGGATTCACAGACATACAAATGGGAGACCAAGAAATAGCTAAGGACACAGAAATAATTTGTTACGTGCTGTGTTTCTGCCAGGCGGACGCTTGTCACCCGATTGCCCCACCGTCATGTTGCATGCCCCAGTCGTCGCGCAGGTATGCTTGCTTTTAGCACGAGCTAGCTCGCCGGACTACGGGGTGGTTCTTGCGACTCTGAGTCATGCCAACCGCACCATACAAGAAAAAAAATACACACCTGATACTCTCCATGTTCACTCTAGGGATACCACGCTTCTCTGAGAAACCCCCCTTGGCCAAAGATGACGATTGGACAGCCATTCACAACCCACCCTTCCTTGGTCGACAAGGGCTAATGATGTTGTTGCCGACCCCAAAATTAATGCCAGTATCTGCCCCTTAAAATTCACCCCCCTTAATGTCCACATGTCCGTCTATCTCCCCCCGCATCTAAAAGAATATTGTCACCAAATCCGCAAAATTAACCATTCATGTTTATTGTATCCAAAAGGTCATATAAATACGCATTCTATCATAGGTAGCTATGATTCCAAAAAAAATTCACAACTAATGAACCTTAAAACTATGTACATGAACATCCCTCCCCTATCCCATGACCATGCATGCGTGCATATATATATAATTAGGTATGTATGGTGTGGGATCCATGGCAATGCTAGCCGCTCTTTATATGAGTCCTTATACGCACCTTAACTGGGGAAACCGACACCTATTCCCCACGCTTTCCACCTTATACATATTCACTCATGCACTTGGGTGCCTTACCATCGGGCACTACCTCTATTTCGTCGGAATCTTACGCTCTACAATATAAATTTAGGTTCAGGTCTAATTCAATGACCGATATTATCTATATTCTATGAGCTACTCGGCTTATATAAATATTCGACTGGTTCAACCGGGTTTAGCTTAAGTGTACATAAATGCTTAACATGTCAACTACTTTGACCTAGGAGTATGTAAACGTATGATTCCTAGCTCTTGCACTTATTCTCGATAGTTTATCTACAATATTGGATTCAATTCAATTTCCATTCATGGTTACAAGGGTTATCCACAAACAAACAAACATATATATATGATGCCAACATTTGGCGTTATCGGTACCTTCTACTGAGCGCAGTCACTGCTATACAAATGCAATGTCAGGAATTCCTGCGAACTTCAGTTCGCCCTCCCAAAGAAAAAAAAAAAACACAACACAAAAGAAACCCGAACGGGTCAGGTTCCTCTAGGAGAACATCCGACGAATATATCAAATTCCCACCCAGCCCTACAAGACGTCTTGTATCAGAGAATACTCTCAGGAGAATTGGATAACCCCGCGGTGGTCTATTCAGACCCCTCCCTATAATTCTTATTCACTCAAATTTAAATTTTGAATGGGTATTTCGAGGGACGAACCTACGTTATTCGCGGTGCTACTGAACACTCCCCGAAATTCACCACCAAATATATGGCTGTGTACAAAAACATATGTGCTTCTATCCGATACTAAATATATACTTAAACTAGGAAAACCTGTAAACCGTTCGACCGGAGTGCTGCTTCGATAGCTGGATGTAGTCCTGTATTGATATTGCGCTTAGAGAATGCTTCCTTAATCGCTATTTGGAAGTGCTTATGACGCTTTTGGGTATGGCCCTCGTTGCCCGGTGATATTACACTCTTACATCGGTCGCGGATATGCGGCCATTTGCCTCCCGCCTTTTCGCGGTGGACCGATCAATAATGTACAATGTGCCGTGGTTGATTTACCAACCGCGTGGTCCCGATCGTCCTGGTGACACGGCAGCTGTTTCGCCCGGTTGGACCAGACTGCAGCTATGGGGACGAGATATTAATTTACTACCCCCGTATTAGTTACACTACGGTATTAGTTACACCTTCCGACGCCGCTGACGAATGTAGCACACTTTATAAAAATGTAAGTGTTGATGCAGGGTGGCGAAAAAATTGCAGTGCAGGCACGTATAGGCCGTGCTGAAGAAGGTGGATTCTGCCCCAAACAATTGGCTAACTCAGTGGCCAGTCTGGCGATGTGATACGCTTTTTTGCGATCACTGGATAGCTTTCCAATACGAAAGTAATGATCGGATAATTTTTGTGGGAAGAACAATTCCTTTTTTTTTCCTCTTCTTTATTTGGCGCGTGTGTTCGCCTCCGCTGCTGTCGATTAAAAGAGAAGTTGGCCGTGGAAATTGCACCAATAAGCGTGCAACTGACGTTTGTCATTTGCTGACATGGGACGGAAATGAGGTTGCCAGATTTTATGTCCAGATCTGTCACATAGGGTGACCGCAACAGGGCGAGCGCTGCTGCCGGCTCTGCTTGTCTAAGCGTTCGGAAGGCTGGTCGCCTTATCTGCAATCTCTTATCGCCGCATGTCTTTGGCGTGGTAAACCCCTACGGAATGGCCTGCTACGTCGCCCAGCTCATATAATGCGTTTCCCCTGACTGCTAGGATCGTTGGTCGAAGATACTTTGGAGCCAGCTTAGCGTTAAATCCATCCGCCGCATTGCTAAGCTTGAAGTTTCTCCGATACACGATGTCTCCTTCTCGATATTTAACTGTCCTAGCCCGGGTGTTGTACGTCTGTTGTCCTTTTCTGTACGCCTCCTCCAAATTGCGGATCAGTCTCTCGCGCATGAGCCATGAACAATCATCTCACTGCAGGATCTCCACATCGCTCTCCCTCAATTCTCCCAATCGCCAAAGAATTTCATAAGTGCAGCCATGTTGGACCATTATCGGGCCAAAAACTGCCTTGAATGGCTCGATACCGATCGCCTCGTGGACAGCGCTTCTTAATGCGGAGGCTGCATGGGAAACGTGCTGGTCCCATCTGGACTGCTGCCCTCGCGATTTATTATCTTCACTTGGCCAGTAACGACCGTTAACTCTTTCGGACGCGTTCGGTTGTGGTGCAAACGCGGCCGTCTTGAACCTTGAAATTGAGGAACCCTGCGAACGAATCGCCGATATATTGCCTCCCATTATCGGAATGCAGGGTCTCAGACACTCCGAACACATGAAAAGCCTCTTCTTCTAAATATTTGATCACCTCCGGCGCCGTCGCCTGTCGCATTGGCTTAAGAAATATATACTTTGTTAAATGATCAACTACTACGAACACCAACTTGTTTCCAGTTTGAGAGCGTGGATATGGTAAGATCTGGTATGTCAAAATTGGTGTTTAGTTCTCCGGGGTCTGTTGACGTTGGCAGGGCTCCCCGGTTTTCCCGCCATTGGTTGATTACATTTATAGCATATCATGCTGTGTAATCGCCCATCACAGCTAACCGCATCGCCCTTCCTTCGGACCTTCCCGTTTCGTGCCCCCGTCTCCCATGTACTCCCTTCGCGCCAGCCTATCCCTCGCTGGTCGGTGGATAGCCTCTAATGTTTCCAGCGGATCCTCGGTTTGATCGCGCTCCAGTTCATCCACCGCCTTCCTGCGCAGAGGCTTGACTTCGAATTCGGCTACTTGTTTTTCCGTTCTGCGACACTCCTTTCGCAGCTTTTCCAGTGACGGAATTTGGCAGCCAAATACTAAATTTTTGATCCGGGGTCTTAAATTTCTGAGCGTGAGGCTCACTAGTCTCAACTCCGGAAGCCGCGACCTCATGGTAAACTCTAGACCTCGGACTTCAGCGTAGTACTCCTTAAACTTTTCATTATATCCTTGCTTACGTTCGTTCATAGCTTGGCGGATCTCTTCCTCGCAGTCCGCCCGGCGGAAGAGCTTTACCATCGCCACTCGAAACGCTTGAAAATCGACCACGCAGTCGTCTGGATGCTCCTCGGTATACAACCCATACCACTCCTGCGCTTGACCCTCGAGCAGTAAGTGGAAATTTGCATACAAATCTTGCGATGATATACTGTGCTTCTTCCGCAGAGTGTCAACGCGGAATACGAAGCGCTCGATAGGAATCGATTTGGACGCACCGTCGAACTTTACGTGCCAGTCGCGTATCGCTTTTGTCGCACCCCTTTCATACCGCGCGCCGCCCGAATCCCCCCGTCGCTCTATCGCTGCTAACGCCAATTTGTTCGCGCTTCCTCTGCGCTCGCTCCTTGTCTGATCCATTTCATTTGCGCTCGTATTCGGCCTCCTCTCGCCAGGCGTCGCCTCCAGAAACCAGTCCCCGCCTTGCATCCCTGAGCGCGCGTGCGCGCCTGCATCTTCCAACACCAAGAGTCTTCCCACGAGGCTGCTCATTTCCTTTTTCAGCGTACGCACCAAACCTTTGACCGCCTCCGTGGTAGAGCGGCTTACCTCTAATTGATGTTGCACAAACATCAATTCGAAATTTTCCATGAAATCGTCGCTTAGACCGCTGGTTGGTGGGACTTTAGGACCGTGCGTTTTAATTGTTCCGTCCCTGGTGACTGCGGTCTTGATTGGGGAGCGTTCGCTTCTTTGTCACCGCTATCGTCGTTCTCGTCGCTATGGTTCCCGCGGTCCCGGTTGCGCGGTTCGTGTAGGCTCGCGTTTCCCTCTTCGTTGCGCTCTCCATCGCGACTGTGTCTGTCGTCACTGTCGTCTGCGTGTTGCTCCGAGTTCTGCTGGCCATATTGGAATCGTTGTCTTCGCCGTCCGCGGTCTTCTTTCCGCTTCTAAGTCCGTGCCTTTTGGGTGGTTCAGACATGTACCGCGTTACGCAGATTCCCGGAAAAAATATTTGGCTAGAACTGGTTTCCGAAGCTGCGCGCACACGTATAGATATCGAACGCTGTGATGGAAGTTTCTGCTTAAGTTTAAATTCGCGCAACGCCGAAGACCGTAATTGATGCAACTGCGACAGCAACCGTTGACGCTCGAAGATCATTGACCCTCAGATCGCCGAGCGTCAGCACCCGCTTCTATTAACGGGCGCTTCTAGCGCGTTCCAAGGTGTGGCTATACCCCGTCATTTGCGTAAGCGCTGGATGAAATATGTGAACTAGTGTTATGTTCCTAGCTCTCTTATCCTCGGCTAGTCGAGGGATAATACCGATGATGAGTACGCGAATGCTAATCAAACCGACTCGCAGTCGAGTACGTCAAAATATATATTATAAAACGGTAACAAAAAAAAAGTTCCTTGTTTGTTTACGATTCGCCAAGCTTCACTTCGGAGAGTGATAAAAAAATCTATACCCAATGGTGTTCAGCCTAGCGCGACGTCAAATTAGATAATCTGAAAAAAAATCTCAAATTTGAAAATAATTTCCTACTTCCGAGAAATTTGGCCTTTGTCGAAAATAAAGGACGAAAAAATTTAAATAGGAGTGGTTTATAGACGTGGTGAAATAAAACACCCCAAAATAAGATTAGGTAAATCAAACGGCACTGATTAAATCAAGAAAATAATGATACAAAAAAATAATAATAATAAGCACCGTGACTCATCTAGTAGATGCGGTGTCTGTCTACCCTAATGTCGTCCGTCGATGTCTGTCCCCCACTAAAGTGAGTCTGCCAACCCCTTTCCCTGTCTGCTACTACAATCAGATGGCTCCTAAATGGCCAACTGAGAGACCTAACCAGCTCATCCCAACCCAATTAAAATCCCGCCCCGAACACTTTCGTCTACTACTTCTCGATTGGCAAAACGAGCTGCCCGGAATGGGACTCCTGGTGATTGGTATTTGTCCTCTGACACTATTGCCCAGTACCTACAACGCCCAAGACAAGCTGCCAGCTAACCAACACCATTCATCATACCCCCGATATCGGCACTATTGACCGGCTATAACCAAGCCAGATCAAGATCCCAGTGCATCGCATTATAAAAAAATTCTAAATTGAAACAATTGTAGTTATTAATTCACCCAAAACATACCTGAAACCCTTGGACGAACACCATTCAATTCCCATAGGCAAACCTTTATACCCCCAGATTGTGCCCGATAAAAAAAAACTCTATTCAAGGCTCACAAGGCTGTAAGCCCCACGTTCGGGCGCCATTTTCTATTACGTGCTGTGTTTCCGCCAGGCAGACGCTTGTACTCCCGATTGCCTCACCATCATGTTGCATGCCCCAGTCGTCGCGCAGGTATGCTTGCTTTTAGCACGAGCTAGCTCGCCGGGCTACGGGGTGGTTCTTGCGCCTATGAGTCATGCCAACCGCATCATACAAAAAAAAAAATACATACCCGGTACTCTCCATGTTCACTCTAGGAATACCACGCTGCTCTGAGAAACCCCCCTTGGCCAAAGATGAAGATTGGCCAGCCATTCACAACCCACCCTTCCTTAGTCGACAATGGCTAATGATGCTGTTGCCGACCCCAAAATTAATGCCAGTATCTGTCCCCTTAAAATTAACTCCCTTAATGTCCACATGTCCGTCCGTCTCCACCCGCATCTAAAAGAATATTTTCACCAAATCCGCAAAATTAACAATTCATGTTTATTGTATCCAAAAGGTCATATAAATACGCATTCTATCATAGGTAGCTATGATTGCAAAAAAAACTCACAACTAACTAAGCTTAAAAACCATGCACATGAGAACATCTCCCCTATCCCATGACCACGCATGCGTGCATATATATATATTTAGGTATGTATGGTGTGAGATCTATCGCAATGCTAGCAGCTCTTTATATGAGCCTTATACGCACCTCAACTGGTGCAACCGACACCTATTCCCCACGCCCTCCACCTTATACATATGCACTCATGCACTTGGGTGCCTTACCATCGGGTACATCCTCTATTTCGTCGCAATCTTACGCTCAACAATTTAAATTTAATTTGAGGTCTAATTCAGTGACCGATATTATCTATATTCTATGAGCTACTAGGCTTATATAAATATTCGACCGGTTCAACCAGGTTTAGCTTAAGTGTACATAAATGCTTAACATATACTTCGACCTAGGAGTATATAAACGTATGATTCCTAGCTCTTCTACTTATTCTCGATAGTTTATCTACAATATTGGATTCAATTCAATTTTCATTCATGGTTACATGGGTTATCCACAAACTAACAAACGTATATAAGTTAAGCCCAAAAACATTGAAGGCCACCCAAGTAAGCTGACCGTTCGTTGATATCTACTCTGACATCATAATAGTAACATCATGGCTCATATTTGCAATGCAAGAATGCGCCGACTGCTGAGCGGTCCGTATGGATGGCAGCGTAAATCATGCTAACGGTCGCCTTTCTCGAGTTGCTCTTATTGGAATGAGTGTAACAAGATTGAAGTTTGCGGTATTCTTATTGGAACAAGTCCAATTAGAATTTACATAGTAGTTTAGTTGCAATTGGAGTGTCACAACATGCACTATTGAGGGTCGCAATAGATATGCACCTTTTTCTATTAGTAAAGCACATATGTACTTTTCATTTTACGTAACATTAATAAAGCACATGCTGTACTACAATTAAAGCAAACGCGTTAATTATTGATTACATAATAGTTGTCAATATATTAAAACTATTATCTACTGGAAACTGGCGCCCAACTAAGAACCTACAATATTACGATCAAGTTGGACAGCCTACAAGAAATACTTGGAGCTGTGGCCAAATCTACAAATTTTTTACGTAATAGCAGTATTTGTACAGCTGCGACAAAATAAGCGATAGCGGCAAATAGATGCAACAAATTTGCGAAAATTATATTATGACAGCGGTCAAATACATCAAATTTCTACTCTAAGCAACAGTTTTGCGAATATCATATTTAAACGGCAGCTAATACATTTATCAAATTTCTAGAATAAACAACAAAATCGCGAAAATTACATTTGGACAGTGTGGTATCAAATTTCTACACTAAACAATTTCGCGAAAATCATATTTGGACTCGGCGTAGTTCCTATCAAATTTCTACACCAAGCAACAAATTTGCCAGCGGCGTAGTATCAAATTTCTGCACTAAGCAACAAATTTGCGAAAATTTTATTTGGACAAAAGGCTAAATACACGGTATAAAATTTATACACTGCGGAAAAATTACATTTGGACAACCTACAGCAAATACTGGTGGCAGCAAAAAACGGTGCATTAAATTTCATAGTAAGTGATCTGCTCACTTTTTAATTAAAATATAGGTAGTGCAAACTAACGGGTTTTGATATAAATTTTTTCGCTGTAGTATACATTTTTTTCCTCTTTCTCGCTTTTTTGCGATTTCAATTGATGAGCGACTCTGAACTAGCCACCCTTTTTAACTCATTAGATTTAACAGATAAAAATCAAGAAAACATGCTTCATGAGGACATAACCGCTATTGTTACGGCAGCAATGTCGGCTGCATTGAAATCCCAAAGAGATGATTTTGACAAAAAATTAGATGACCTTACGAAAAAGTTTAATTCCACCCTGACTACTAAAGTAGAATCTTTTGAGGAGGTACAGATTTTAAGTCACGTGCGATGCGAAGAGACTCTCGACCTCGTCAAGTCTTTGCCTGAGTTTGATGGTAAACAGGAAAATTACGTCTCGTGGAGACAAGCAGCACACACAGCTTACAAACTGTATCAGGGTTATGACGGAAGCGCAAAACACTATCAAGCGGTTGCATAAATTAGAAATAAAATAAGAGGTTCTGCAGACGGTGTTTTGGCTTCCTTCAATACGGTGTTGAATTTACATGCTATCATAGCAAGACTAGACTTCACGTATGCTGATAAAAGGCCGATTTATTTGATAGAGCAGGAGTTGAGCACGCTAAGGCAGGGAAATTCGACGGTTTTGAAATTTTACGACGAAGTGGAGAGAAAGCTCACGCTTCTTACAAGCAAAACTATAATGACTTACGAAAGCCAGTTAGCGAAGTCAATTAATGAAAAGTATAGAATGGATGCGCTGCGCGTTTTAATTTCCGGTCTGAAAAAACCACTTTGTGACATTCTATTCTCTGCGCGTCCAACAGACTTACCATCAGCCTTAGCCCTTGCACAGGAGGTGGAAGCGAACCATGAGCGGTATGTGTTTGCTACAAATTTTTCAAAGCATTTCGATGAAAATGATGGAAAGTTAGACATAAATAGCAGTAACCAATCTGATCATTTAGGTACCACAAAAAATTCCCACTTTCAGAATAACAGTAGTAAGCAGCAAAAACGTAGTAATTTTTATGGAGGAATAGGAAAGCCTGAGCCCATGGATATAGATCCATCAATATCCCGTTTACGCCGTTCAACAAAATATGAACCCCAAAATGAGTACTTTCAACATAATAAGCCTAACAGTTTGCAAAGTTCCAAACAAAGACAGCTTCCCGTAAATACCAGCAACCACATACCTCAGTTTAAACGACGTTACGAATCCGATAGGAGTACAGGACTAAAAGTTCAAAGAATAAATCATATTTCACAAGATGCGGCTGAAAAGAGTTCGTACGATAAAGTAGTGAATAATGAGGTTGATGATATTGATGAGGAAATTAATTTTTTTGGAAAGGGACCTTACTCCCCTGGATTAGCAGAGTAATAGGAACTGAGGGAAATGTTATAAAAATGCTAATAGATACGGGATCTTCTAAAAGTTACATTAAACCATTTACAGAACTTAGGGGGATCGTACCATTAGTGAAGCCATTTTTAGCTAGATCAATACACGGTGAAACAAAAGTGTATAAGAAGTGCAAGATAAATTTGTTTGGGGTAAATTCCGATTTTATTATACTGCCTGATTTGCTAAATTTTGATGCTATTATTGGGTTTGACCTACTAACGTTGGTTAATGCTATAGTAGATTTAAAAAAATGCCAAATTTTACACGACTTTGGCGCCGAAAGGCTTTTCTTTTTTAAATGTGAAAGTATTCACACTATCAAAATTAATCGGGATAACGTACCTTATGCAGTGAAAGGAGAATTTTTGAAAATGATTGAAAGAAGATTAAATGCTTTTGCTGATCCGAATGCGTGTCTACCATTTAATACGAATGTAGTTGCAACGATTCGGACAAAGCACGAGAATCCCATCTATTCTAAATTATACCCATACCCAATGGGGGTTGCAGATTTTGTTAATAAAGAAGTGAAAGAACTTCTACATAATGATATTATTAGGCCGTCTAGATCCCCCTACAATAACCCAATTTGGGTAGTAGATAAAAAAGGTTTCGATGAGGATGGTAACAGGAAAAAGCGGCTAGTTGTAGATTTTCGTAAATTAAACGAAGTAACCATTGATGATAAATATCCGATACCGAACATTATGTCGATCTTATCAAACATGGGTCAGTCTCAATACTTTACAATCCTCGACCTCAAATCTGGGATCCACCAAATTGAGCTCACGGAGCGAGATCGAGAAAAAACGGCCTTTTCTGTCAACAATGGCAAGTACGAGTTTTGTCGATTTCCATTCGGTCTAAAAAACGCTCCTAGCATTTTTCAAAAAACTATAGACGATGTACTAAGGGAACAAATCGGTAAGAGTTGTTATGTTTACGTAGATGACGTAATAATATATTCACAAACAGAGGAACAACACATTAAAGATATAGATTGGGTTTTGAAAAGTTTATGCGAAGCTAAAATCACAGTTTTTTAAAAAAGAGATAGAGTACCACGGTTTTATTGTGTCGAGGAACGGAATTAAAACATGTCCGGATAAAGTTAACGCAATACTTAACTTTCCGGCTCCCGAAACTTTGTTTAGCCTCAGATCATTTCTAGGCTTAGCAAGCTACTATAGGTTTTTCGTCAAAGACTTCGCCAGCATAGCTAAACCTTTGACTGATATCCTGAAAGTTGAAAATGGTACAGTAAGTGCTAATAAATCAAAAAGAGTAAATATTACATTAAACTCAAAGCAGCTCCAAGCCTTTGATACTTTAAAACATATACTGGTGTCAGAAGATGTAATGCTTACATACCCTGACTTTAGGAAATCGTTTGACTTAACAACAGATGCGTCTAATCATGGATTGGGTGCGGTACTATCTCAGGAGCGTAGGCCCATAACTATGATATCCAGAACTTTAAAAGATAACGAGCGTAATTTCGCAACGAATGAAAGGGAACTTTTAGCCATAGTGTGGGCGTTAAAAAGCCTTAGAAACTACCTCTATGGGGTACGTCAATTGAACATTTTCACGGACCATCAACCTTTAACTTTTTCCGTTTCGGATAGAAATCCAAACGCCAAACTTAAGCGTTGGAAGGCGTTCATTGACGAACATAATGCAAAATTGCATTATAAGCCCGGAAAGGAAAACCATGTTGCTGATGCTTTGTCGGCCAGCAAGTGAACGCAATGGAGGAAACTGCAAGTTCAGACTTGGCGACTATTCATAGCGAACAGTCACTAACCTATACCATAGAAGCCGTTGAAAAGCCTATAAATTGCTTTAAAAATCAAATAATTATCGAGGAGGACAGGTTTCCATCCAAACGTACTTTTATCCTTTTTGGAAACAGAAGAAGACATATTATTAATTTCAGCGACAAAAGCACACTCTTACTAATACTCCGGGACCTTGTGAATACCAACGTAGTAAATGCAATTTATTGCAGTTTACCCATTCTAGCACACATTCAACATGACCTAGTAAAAATGTTCCCAAATACTAAATTCAAATATGCTAAAAAATTTGTAACCGACATCTTTGACCCAAATGAGCAGACGGAAATTATAATAACAGAGCACAATCGCGCACATCGCGCCGCGTAAGAAAATGTTAAACAAATTCTGAGTGATTATTTTTTTCCAAAACTTGAGAAAAAAGCAAAAGAAGTGGTCCGAAACTGCAAAATCTTTACAAGGGCAAAGTATAACAGACACCAACGTAAACATATAATTTCCGAAACACCAGTTCCATCATACCTTGGAGAAATTTTCCACATTGATATATTTTCTACGGACTCAAAATATTTTTTAACTTGCTTGGACAAGTTTTCCAAATTTACGGTTGTTCAAACGATACCATCTAGAACAATTATTGACATTAAACTCCTGAATGTATTCCCAAGGGCTAGAGTCATTTACTGTCACAACGAGAAGTCATTTAATTCAAACACCGTTAGATTTCTCCTTGCCAACAGTTTCAATATCGATATTGTAAATGCTCCTCCTCTTCATAGCACATCTAACGGCCAAGTGGAAAGGTTTCATAGTACCTTGATAGAGATTATTGCTAGGTGCATGAAGCTAGAAAAAAGTATCGACGATACACGGGAATTAATTTTGCTTTCGACTATTGAATATAATAAAACGATCCATTGTCGTTTCAACTCGCTTCCTAATAGAAATTGTACAAGTCTTAATATGGACTTGCAAGTAACCGATCACACGATGACTGGTATACAGCTAACTGGTATTACGTCAGGCAAACCAAGTATCAACCGCGCTCGTAAATCGATTTGTAAGGTAAACTTTACGATGCTGAATAACAAGCTTCTTCTCGAAAATTGGTCAGACGTGTACGCGGAAAGTAACGTATCGGCGGCTTATGGTGTATTTTTAAACACTTTAAAAGTGCATGTCAATAACTGCACTCTTAATGTGAGTCAGCGTAAACAAGTTCTGCGGCTTAAACCTTGGATTACCCGAGATCTATTAAGGAAAATAAAGTTCAAAAATAAGTTAGGCAAAAAATGTGCTAAGCATCCCAATTGTAGGAAGGGTCGCTCTCGCTACAATAAAATTAGCAATCAGTCCAATAAAGCAATACGCACTACGCGCGATACATTTTTTAAAAACAAGTTTAACTCAGCTTTGGGCAATACCAGAAAAGAATGAAGCGTCATCCACAGTTTCCTAAACCGAGACAGTGTAGGGAGCCACGAGCCAGTTACCCTACGTGCTGAAAGCCAGCTGACTACAGACCCAGAAGAAGTTGCTAACAAATTTAATACATACTTTACCTCGATTGGTAATTCAAGTTCAACCCTTTGTGATTGTCAGTTTGCAGCCAATCTACTCTTATGCCAAGTTGCAACTAATAGTTTCTTTTTTAACCCCATATCCAACTTCGAAATCGCTAAAATTATAAAAACATTGACCAACTCTAGCTCTTGCGGCGATGACGGTATTTCAAATAGTTTATTAAAAAAAATATCGCTCAATATAGTAGATATATTGAAACATTTATACAATAAAAGTATAACTCAGGGTGTTTTTCCTGATGATCTTAAATGTGCCATTGTAATCCCGATCTTCAAAAAAGGGGATAAGAGGGACGCACGTAACTACAGGCCCATATCTCTTCTCCCATCGATTTCCAAAGTATTTGGAAAGGCGGTTAAAAATAGAGTTGTGAACTTTCTAGATAAATCGAACATTTTCAGCCCCATGCAATTCGGATTTCGATCCAGACTCTCAACAGAGGACGCTCTACTAGATTTCTGCTCAAAGGTGTACAAAGCTCTAGATAGTAAAAGTAACTGTGCTGGTTTATTTGTCGACATAACAAAAGCTTTTGATATGGTAGACAGGAATATACTTCTGGAAAAAATACATAGTGCAGGTTTTCGTGGCTTTATATACAAATGGTTTACATCTTATCTTTCTAATAGAATACAAAAAGTTAAAGTGGGTAGTTACTACAGTAGCCTGCAGGAAGTTAATCTGGGCGTACCCCAAGGCTCTGTCCTTGGCCCGGTACTGTTCCTCATTTATATTAATTCAATTTTTTCAATTCCATTGAAGGGCAAAACGACCGCCTTTGCAGATGATCTTGCCATTGCGTATAGTACAACGAGTTACTTCGAACTAATATGTGATATTAGCCACGATGTACATACGCTGAGGACTTGGTTTGCTTTACACAAGCTACTAGTTAGTAATAAAACGAAGTTGATGTATTTTAGCATTGCTCCCAAAGAATTTGAGGCTTGTGATCTTTTTTTTTTCATTCAGCAGAATGCGCACATTTTAACATGCATCATATGGCGTGCACTTTGAATGGCACGAAAAGTTCATTTGCAACCAACGTTAAATGCAGTGGTAACTGCTTCAGGATTGATGTTGTTGAAAATTTCAAATACCTAGCCATTATAATCGATAATCATTTAAATTGGTCTGCACACATTCAGAAACTAAAACATTACTTTCTGTACACTACCCGTCACTTCTATCGTCTCAAAAAGTGTTGCACTATGTCCACTCTAAAAGCTGTTTACTATGGTCTAGTCCAATCGAAACTTCAATATGGGATTACCTGCTGGGGTGGCGCCTCGGCTAGTAAGTTGTCACCCATTGTTACACTCCAAAAGGGAATTATAAGACGCATATGTGGCGCAAACTACAGGTCTCACGCTATGATATCCTTTAGGAGACTAGATATACTACCATGTAGTCATCTATATTTATTTAAAGTCCTAAAAACGTTCTTTATTAGATCGGGGTACTTAGAAAGTTATCCTTCTGAAGTCTACAACATTAGGAGCAATCTGCTTCCATCGGTACAAATCCCGCATGCTAGGACATCTCACTTCAGAAGTTTTTATACATACACGTCGTGCAAAATGTTCAACACTCTCCCTACTTCTGTACAAGTTATAAGAAATCTTAACCTATTTCAAAATAAAATAAAAATGTATCTGATTAGTTTTAGCCACTATGATCTAGAAGCCTTGCTGAGGAGGTTGTTGTAAGCCATATCTAACTTTTTTAACTATATCAACTGTTTCTCTATCGGAACCTTAACTAATTAACGAATTATCGATTGTTTCACTATCGTAATCTTAACTAATTATCTGAATTATTATGAGTTTATTCTATAATATTATTAAAAACTTTTATTAATTTCACTATGTGAACTGGCATTTAATACTATTTTAAAAATTTAATATAAAAAATGCCATGTACTTTTCTTATGCTATAGAGTAATAGAATGTGCTCTTTCAATATTGTAATTTATTTAAAATATGCATTAAGAAATGTTTAATAAATAATAAATAAATAAAATAAATAATAATAATAAATAATAAACAAAAGGCCAATCGACGACATATTTAGGCCGACTACAGACATATGTAATAACGAGATACCAACGCGTATAAAACAGGCACAGCAGTTGGAATTGAAAACTCACAACAGAGCCAGAATAGAGCGTACATTCAAGGCAGGAGACAAGGTTCTAGTAAGAAGAAACACTAAACTTGGAAACAAGTTAACCCCTCTCTACGAGGAACACGTTGTGGAAAAGGATTTAGGGACTACAGTTCTTATTAAAGGGAGGGTGGTCCATAAGAACAATTTAAAATAGACATGCGTTTAAAAAAATGAAGGGACTTCATTTAACCATCTTAGTTTGCGAAACGTACGATTATAAGATTATGTGTAATTGCTGTCTGACAAAACTGTTCATCATTTTCAGGAAATGTTCATATTTTTATCTGGTATGCTATGAGTCTCATCCATTGTCCTTAAATTTAATAAATATATCAATTTTTTTGGCTTCAAAATCGACGTGGAAATTTATCGCGTTTGTGTAAATTTTGTTCCATACAAGTAAGGCATTAGACCTTATCAATTTTTACGGTTCATTTGGTTTATAAAGCATTTTTGTAAATAAACGAGTGCCTTTGTTGTTCAGACACGTTATATACATTAAATTGAAAGTCGTCATTTGATTTGCATTAATCGATTCGCTTTGACACTGACTTCAGAATTTTATGACTGAGCATTTCACATATGTTTATTTCATAAAAAGTCAATATTTTGAACTTCGTTTTAATAATTACAAAATCATGTTTTGCAAATTATCAATTAGTATTAAGGAAATCGTGTTAATAGTTCACGTAGAATTAAGTTCTTGCAACTTGCTCCAAAAAGAACTCGCAGCACTCAAACGTTCACCATGCAGAAGTTTAACCTTCAGTCTTACGAATTTATAATCCAGTAAAGTCAACAAAATTTAATTCTGCCATACGAGCATACTCTCGCTAAGACTGGCCAATACATTAAACTTGAAAACGGACGCTTCCCATTTAGAAGGGGAGGAGTTAAGCCCAAAACATTGAAGGCCACCCAAGTAAGCTGACAGTTCGTTGATATCTACTCTGCCATCATAATAGTAACAGCATCGCTCATATTTGCAATGCAAGAATGTGCCGACTGCTGGGAGAGCGGTCCGTATGGATGGCAGCGCAAATCATGCTAACGGTCGCCTTTCTCAAGTTGCTCTTATTGGAATGAGTGTAACAAGATTGAAGTTTGCCGTATTCTTATTGGAACAAGTCCAATTAGAATTTACATAGTAGTTTAGTTGCAATTGGAGTGTCACAACATGCACTATTGAGGGTCGCAATAGATATGCACCTTTTTCTATTAGTAAAGCACATATGTACTTTTCATTTTACGTAATATTAATAAAGCACATGCTGTACTACAATTAAAGCAAACGCGTTAATTATTGATTACATAATAGTTGTCAATATATTAAAACTATTATCTACTGGAAACTTATATATGATGCCAACATTTGGCGTTATCGGTACCCTCTACTGAGCGCAGTCACTGCTATACAAATGCAATGTCAGGAATGACTGCGAACGTCGATTCGCCCTCCCAAAGAAAATAAAACACAACGCAAAAGAAACCCGAACGGGTTAGGTTCCTCTAGGAGAATATCCGACCAATAGATCAAATTCCCACCCAGCCCTACAAGACGTCTTGTATCAGAGAATACTCTCAGGGTAATTGGATAACCCCGCGGTGGCGAATTATTACTCTCTTTTCGGACCCCTCCCTATAATTCTTATTCACACTAACTTAAATTTTGGACGAGTATCTCGAGGGACGAACCCACGTTATTCGCGGTGCTACCGAACACTCCCCGAAATTCACCAGCAAATATATGGCTGTGTACAAAACTTATATGTGCTTCTATCCGTTACTAAATATATACTTAAACTAGGAAAACCTGTAAACCGTCCGACCGGAGTGCTGCTTCATTACCTGGATGTAGTCCTGTATGATGCTACTGAGGCTTCCTTAAGCGCTCTTTGGAAGTGGTTATGACGCTTTTGGGTATGGCCCTCGTTGCCGGTGATGCTACGCTCTTAAATCGGTCGCGGATATGCGGCCATTTGCCTCCCGCCTTTTCGCGGTGGGCCGATCAATGTACTCGTAGGTGCCGTGGTTGATTTACCAACCGCGTGGCCCCGATCGTCTTGGTGACACGGCTTCGCCCGGCTGGACCAGACTGCTGCTATGGGGACGAGATATTAATTTATTACCACCGTATTAGTTACACTACCTTACTTCTTTCCGACGCCGCTGACGAATGTAGCTCACTTTAAAAAATTTCAGTGCAGACACTTATAGGCCGTGCTGAAGAAGATGGATTCTACCACAAACAATTTCCAAACTCAGTAGCCAGTCGGGCGATGTGATACGCTTATTTTGCGATCACTGGATAGCTTCCAAATCTGAAAGTAATGATCGGATAATTTTTGTGTGGAAAAACTTTTCCTTTTTTTTCCTCTTCTTTATTTGGCGCGTGTGTTCGCCTCCGCTGCTGTCGAATAAAAGGGAAGTTGGCCGCGGATTTTGCACCGATAAGCGTGCAACTGACGCCTGACATGGCACGGACATGAGGTTGCCAGATTTTATGTCCAAATCCGTCGCACAGGGTGACCGCAACAAATTCTTCACATGACTAACATTAGTAAAATAGAGAACATTTTAGACAAAATAACGGACAATGTAGTGCTAATGAAAGCAATATACAAGGAATCAATTCACTTACAATTAATAGATACGTGAAATAAACTATTAACACTACGACCAAAAGTCATGAGACACAAACGAGGACTGGTGAATGGCGTTGGTAGCCTATCGAAATGGATATTTGGCACCATGGATGATGAAGATAGACAGGACATAAAAAACCATCTTTTACAGAAAAAATCGATAAACAAGTAGAAGTAAATAATTATTTCGAAATAGCATTAGAACAGTTAAATAATGTTAATAATAGCGTCAGGATAATATTAGAAAAAGCATTTAATACCATACAAAAAATTATGGATGAGGAATATGAGCGAAGTTTATATTTAGAACAATTAACAAAGATACAATTGTGTAAAACAAATACTAGATAGCGTAGTAGCATGCAAATATAATATTATGCATCCTAGCATATTGACAAGCGATGAAATAGTAAGATATGATATTGATTACAATAAATTAAAATATTTACAATCCGCAACAGCATATTTCAATTACACATATTTAGTTCTTTGTATAAAAATTCCTATTACCTTTGTAAATGTTAAAATTAGATATCTCATACCAATACCTAACAAAGATTATAGGGACAGAATTTTTCAAATCAGCATAAAATATTTTTTGTCATATATTTTGATGAATTGCATCTCTATCGTTAGGTCTACGTGAAATAAATTAGTTCCGAAAATATTTTTGCAAAATTTAAATTTTTGCAAAAGTTATTCGCAAAATAAATTTGTAATAATGACTAAAACTTCGTTTTTTAAAAAATCGTTATAATTGAACGGTTTGGCCAAATTGAATGCAATGGATATCATATGAAAAGCAATTGTGTATATTTTGATATACTTTTCAAAAGTTAATAAAAGCAATTTTTTGAATTTTTTGGTGTATCCTTTTTAAGGATAATTGATTTTTATCAATGTTCTCAGCCTAGGAAAAATTGCAAAAAAACACAGCATGCGTGCATATATATATATATTTAGGTATGTATGGCGTGAGATCTATCGCAATGCTAGCAGCTCTTTATATGAGCCTTATACGCACCTTAACTGGTGCAACCGACACCTATTCCCCACGCCCTCCACCTTATACATATGCACTCATGCACTTGGGTGCCTTACCATCGGGTACATCCTCTATTTCGTCGCAATCTTACGCTCAACAATTTAAATTTAATTTGAGTTCTAATTCAGTGACCGATATTATCTATATTCTATGAGCTACTAGGCTTATATAAATATTCGACCGGTTCAACCAGGTTTAGCTTAAGTGTACATAAATGCTTAACATATACTTCGACCTAGGAGTATATAAACGTATGATTCCTAGCTCTTCTACTTATTCTCGATAGTTTATCTACAATATTGGATTCAATTCAATTTTCATTCATGGTTACATGGGTTATCCACAAACTAACAAACGTATATAAGTTAAGCCCAAAAACATTGAAGGCCACCCAAGTAAGCTGACCGTTCGTTGATATCTACTCTGACATCATAATAGTAACATCATGGCTCATATGTATGGATGGCAGCGCAAATCATGCTAACGGTCGCCTTTCTCGAGTTGCTCTTATTGGAATGAGTGTAACAAGATTGAAGTTTGCGGTATTCTTATTGGAACAAGTCCAATTAGAATTTACATAGTAGTTTAGTTGCAATTGGAGTGTCACAACATGCACTATTGAGGGTCGCAATAGATATGCACCTTTTTCTATTAGTAAAGCATATATGTACTTTTCATTTTACGTAACATTAATAAAGCACATGCTGTACTACAATTAAAGCAAACGCGTTAATTATTGATTACATAATAGTTGTCAATATATTAAAACTATTATCTACTGGAAACTGGCGCCCAACTAAGAACCTACAATATTACGATCAAGTTGGACAGCCTACAAGAAATACTTGGAGCTGTGGCCAAATCTACAAATTTTTTACGTAATAGCAGTATTTGTACAGCTGCGGCAAAATAAGCGATAGCGGCAAATAGATGCAACAAATTTGCGAAAATTATATTATGACAGCGGTCAAATACATCAAATTTCTACTCTAAGCAACAGTTTTGCGAATATCATATTTAAACGGCGGCTAATACATTTATCAAATTTCTAGAATAAACAACAAAATCGCGAAAATTACATTTGGACAGTGTGGTATCAAATTTCTACACTAAACAATTTCGCGAAAATCATATTTGGACTCGGCGTAGTTCCTATCAAATTTCTACACCAAGCAACAAATTTGCCAGCGGCGTAGTATCAAATTTCTGCATTAACCAACAAATTTGCGAAAATTTTATTTGGACAAAAGGTTAAATACACGGTATAATATTTATACACTTCGGAAAAATGACATTTGGACAACCTACAGCAAATACTGGCGGCAGCAAAAAACGGTGCATTAAATTTCATAGTAAGTGATCTGCTCAGTTTTTAATTAAAATATAGGTAGTGCAAACTAACGGGTTTTGATATAAATTTTTTCGCTGTAGTATACATTTTTTTTCCTCTTTCTCGCTTTTTTGCGATTTCAATTGATGAGCGACTCTGAACTAGCCACCCTTTTTAACTCATTAGATTTAACAGATAAAAATCAAGAAAACATGCTTCATGAGGACATAACCGCTATTGTTACGGCAGCAATGTCGGCTGCATTGAAATCCCAAAGGGATGATTTTAACAAAAAATTAGATGACCTTTCGAAAAAGTTTAATTCCACCCTGACTACTAAAGTAGAATCTTTTGAGGAGGTACAGATTTTAAGTCACGTGCGATGCGAAGAGACTCTCGACCTCGTCAAGTCTTTGCCTGAGTTTGATGGCAAACAGGAAAATTACGTCTCGTGGAGACAAGCAGCACACACAGCTTACAAACTGTATCAGGGTTATGACGGAAGCGCAAAACACTATCAAGCGGTTGCATAAATTAGAAATAAAGTTAGAGGTTCTGCAGACGGTGTTTTGGCTTCCTTCAATACGGTGTTGAATTTACATGCTATCATAGCAAGACTAGACTTCACGTATGCTGATAAAAGGCCGATTTATTTGATAGAGCAGGAGTTGAGCACGCTAAGGCAGGGAAATTCGACGGTTTTGAAATTTTACGACGAAGTGGAGAGAAAGCTCACGCTTCTTACAAGCAAAACTATAATGACTTACGAAAGCCAGTTAGCGAAGTCAATTAATGAAAAGTATAGAATGGATGCGCTGCGCGTTTTAATTTCCGGTCTGAAAAAACCACTTTGTGACATTCTATTCTCTGCGCGTCCAACAGACTTACCATCATCCTTAGCCCTTGCACAGGAGGTGGAAGCGAACCATGAGCGGTATGTGTTTGCTACAAATTTTTCATTTTCGATGAAAATGATGGAAAGTTAGACATAAATAGCAGTAACCAATCTGATCATTTAGGTACCACAAAAAATTCCCACTTTAAGAATAACAGTAGTAAGCAGCAAAAACGTAGTAATTTTTATGGAGGAATAGGAAAGCCTGAGCCCATGGATATACATCCATCAATATCCCGTTTACGCCGTTCAACAAAATATGAACCCCAAAATGAGTACTTTCAACATAATAAGCCTAACAGTTTGCAAAGTTCCAAACAAAGACAGCTTCCCGTAAATACCAGCAACCACATACCTCAGTTTAAACGACGTTACGAATCCGATAGGAGTACAGGACCAAAAGTTCAAAGAATAAATCATATTTCACAAGATGCGGCTGAAAAGAGTTCGTACGATAAAGTAGTGAATAATGAGGTTGATGATATTGATGAGGAAATTAATTTTTTTGGAAAGGGACCTTACTCCCCTGGATTAGCAGAGTAATAGGAACTGAGGGAAATGTTATAAAAATGCTAATAGATACGGGATCTTCTAAAAGTTACATTAAACCATTTACAGAACTTAGGGGGATCGTACCATTAGTGAAGCCATTTTTAGCTAGATCAATACACGGTGAAACAAAAGTGTATAAGAAGTGCAAGATAAATTTGTTTGGGGTAAATTCCGATTTTATTATACTGCCTGATTTGCTAACTTTTGATGCTATTATTGGGTTTGACCTACTAACGTTGGTTAATGCTATAGTAGACTTAAAAAAATGCCAAATTTTACACGACTTTGACGCCGAAAGGCTTTTCTTTTTTAAATGTGAAAGTATTCACACTATCAAAATTAATCGTGATAACGTACCTTATGCAGTGAAAGGAGAATTTTTGAAAATGATTGAAAGAAGATTAAATGCTTTTGCTGATCCGAATGCGTGTCTACCATTTAATACGAATGTAGTTGCAACGATTCGGGCAAAGCACGAGAATCCCATCTATTCTAAATTATACCCATACCCAATGGGGGTTGCAGATTTTGTTAATAAAGAAGTGAAAGAACTTCTACATAATGGTATTATTAGGCCGTCTAGATCCCCCTACAATAACCCAATTTGGGTAGTAGATAAAAAAGGTTTCGATGAGGATGGTAACAGGAAAAAGCGGCTAGTTGTAGATTTTCGTAAATTAAACGAAGTAACCATTGATGATAAGTATCCGATACCGAACATTATGTCGATCTTATCAAACATGGGTCAGTCTCAATACTTTACAATCCTCGACCTCAAATCTGGGATCCACCAAATTGAGCTCACGGAGCGAGATCGAGAAAAAACGGCTTTTTCTGTCAACAATGGCAAGTACGAGTTTTGTCGATTTCCATTCGGTCTAAAAAACGCTCCTAGCATTTTTCAAAAACTATAGACGATGTACTAAGGGAACAAATCGGTAAGAGTTGTTATGTTTACGTAGATGACGTAATAATATATTCACAAACAGAGGAACAACACATTAAAGATATAGATTGGGTTTTGAAAAGTTTATGCGAAGCTAAAATCACAGTTTTTTAAAAAAGAGATAGAGTACCACGGTTTTATTGTGTCGAGGAACGGAATTAAAACATGTCCGGATAAAGTTAACGCAATACTTAACTTTCCGGCTCCCGAAACTTTGTTTAGTCTCAAATCATTTCTAGGCTTAGCAAGCTACTATAGGTTTTTCGTCAAAGACTTCGCCAGCATAGCTAAACCTTTGACTGATATCCTGAAAGTTGAAAATGGTACAGTAAGTGCTAATAAATCAAAAAGAGTAAATATTACATTAAACTCAAAGTAGCTCCAAGCCTTTGATACTTTAAAACATATACTGGTGTCAGAAGATGTAATGCTTACATACCCTGACTTTAGGAAATCGTTTGACTTAACAACAGATGCGTCTAATCATGGATTGGGTGCGGTACTATCTCAGGAGCGTAGGCCCATAACTATGATATCCAGAACTTTGAAAGATAACGAGCGTAATTTCGCAACGAATGAAAGGGAACTTTTAGCCATAGTGTGGGCGTTAAAAAGCCTTAGAAACTACCTCTATGGGGTACGTCAATTGAACATTTTCACGGATCATCAACCTTTAACTTTTTCCGTTTCGGATAGAAATCCAAACGCCAAACTTAAGCGTTGGAAGGCGTTCATTGACGAACATAATGCAAAATTGCATTATAAGCCCGGAAAGGAAAACCATGTTGCTGATGCTTTGTCGGCCAGCAAGTGAACGCAATGGAGGAAACTGCAAGTTCAGACTTGGCGACTATTCATAGCGAACAGTCACTAACCTATACCATAGAAGCCGTTGAAAAGCCTATAAATTGCTTTAAAAATCAAATAATTATCGAGGAGGACAGGTTTCCATCCAAACGTACTTTTATCCTTTTTGGAAACAGAAGAAGACATATTATTAATTTCAGCGACAAAAGCACACTCTTACTAATACTCCGGGACCTTGTGAATACCAACGTAGTAAATGCAATTTATTGCAGTTTACCCATTACAAACCCAAAATACTAAATTCAAATATGCTAAAAAATTTGTAACCGACATCTTTGACCCAAATGAGCAGACGGAAATTATAATAACAGAGCACAATCGCGCACATCGCGCCGCGCAAGAAAATGTTAAACAAATTCTGACTGATTATTTTTTTCCAAAACTTGAGAAAAAAGCAAAAGAAGTGGTCCGAAACTGCAAAATCTTTACAAGGGCAAAGTATAACAGACACCAACGGAAACATATAATTTCCCAAACACCAGTTCCATCATACCTTGGAGAAATTTTCCACATTGATATATTTTCTACGGACTCAAAAAGTGAACGCAATGGAGGAAACTGCAAGTTCAGACTTGGCGACTATTCATAGCGAACAGTCACTAACCTATACCATAGAAGCCGTTGAAAAGCCTATAAATTGCTTTAAAAATCAAATAATTATCGAGGAGGACAGGTTTCCATCCAAACGTACTTTTATCCTTTTTGGAAACAGAAGAAGACATATTATTAATTTCAGCGACAAAAGCACACTCTTACTAATACTCCGGGACCTTGTGAATACCAACGTAGTAAATGCAATTTATTGCAGTTTACCCATTACAAACCCAAAATACTAAACTCAAATATGCTAAAAAATTTGTAACCGACATCTTTGACCCAAATGAGCAGACGGAAATTATAATAACAGAGCACAATCGCGCACATCGCGCCGCGCAAGAAAATGTTAAACAAATTCTGACTGATTATTTTTTTCCAAAACTTGAGAAAAAAGCAAAAGAAGTGGTCCGAAACTGCAAAATCTTTACAAGGGAAAAGTATAACAGACACCAACGGAAACATATAATTTCCCAAACACCAGTTCCATCATACCTTGGAGAAATTTTCCACATTGATATATTTTCTACGGACTCAAAATATTTTTTAACTTGCTTGGACAAGTTTTCCAAATTTGCGGTTGTTCGAACCATACCATCTAGAACAATTATTGACATTAAACCTCAACTCATTCAACTCCTGAATGTATTCCCAAGGGCTAGAGTCATTTACTGTGACAACGAGAAGTCATTTAATTCAAACACCGTTAGATTTCTCCTAGCCAACAGTTTCAATATCGATATTGTAAATGCTCCTCCTCTTCATAGCACATCTTACGGCCAAGTGGAAAGGTTTCATAGTACCTTGATAGAGATTATTGCTAGGTGCATGAAGCTAGAAAAAAGTATCGACGATACACGGGAATTAATTTTGCTTTCGACTATTGAATATAATAAAACGATCCATTGTCGTTTCAACTCGCTTCCTAATAGAAATTGTACAAGTCTTAATATGGACTTGCAAGTAACCGATCACTCAATGACTGGTATACAGCTAACTGGTATTACGTCAGGTAAACCAAGTATCAACCGCGCTCGTAAATCGATTTGTAAGGTAAACTTTACGATGCTGAATAACAAGCTTCTTCTCGAAAATTGGTCAGACGTGTACGCGGAAAGTAACGTATCGGCGGCTTATGGTGTATTTTTAAACACTTTAAAAGTGCATGTCAATAACTGCACTCTTAATGTGAGTCAGCGTAAACAAGCTCTGCGGCTTAAACCTTGGATTACCCGAGATCTATTAAGGAAAATAAAGTTTAAAAATAAGTTAGGCAAAAAATGTGCTAAGCATCCCAATTGTAGGAAGCGTTGCTCTCGCTACAATAAAATTAGCAATGAGTCCAATAAAGCAATACGCACTACGCGCGATACATTTTTTAAAAACAAGTTTAACTCAGCTTTGGGCAATACCAGAAAAGAATGAAGCGTCATCCACAGTTTCCTAAACCGAGACAGTGTAGGGAGCCACGAGCCAGTTACCCTACGTGCTGAACGCCAGCTGACTACAGACCCAGAAGAAGTTGCTAACAAATTTAATACATACTTTACCTTGATTGGTAATTCAAGTTTAACCCTTTGTGATTGTCAGTTTGCAGCCAATCTACCCTTATGCCAAGTTGCAACTAATAGTTTCTTTTTTAACCCCATATCCAGCTTCGAAATCGCTAAAATTATAAAAACATTGACCAACTCTAGCTCTTGCGGCGATGACGGCATTTCAAATAGTTTATTAAAAAAAATATCGCTCAATATAGTAGATATATTGAAACATTTATTCAATAAAAGTATAACTCAGGGTGTTTTTCCTGATGATCTTAAATGTGCCATTGTAATCCCGATCTTCAAAAAAGGGGATAAGAGGGACGCTCGTAACTACAGGCCCATATCTCTTCTCCCATCGATTTCCAAAGTATTTGGAAAGGCGGTTAAAAATAGAGTGGTGAACTTTCTAGATAAATCGAACATTTTCAGCCCCATGCAATTCGGATTTCGATCCAGACTCTCAACAGAGGACGCTCTACTAGATTTCTGCTCAAAGGTGTACAAAGCTCTAGATAGTAAAAGTAACTGTGCTGGTTTATTTGTCGACATAACAAAAGCTTTTGATATGGTAGACAGGAATATACTTCTGGAAAAAATACATAGTGCAGGTTTTCGTGGCTTTATATACAAATGGTTTACATCTTATCTTTCTAATAGAATACAAAAAGTTAAAGTGGGTAGTTACTACAGCAGCCTGCAGGAAGTTAATCTGGGCGTACCCCAAGGCTCTGTCCTTGGCCCGGTACTGTTCCTCATTTATATTAATTCAATTTTTTCAATTCCATTGAAGGGCAAAACGACCGCCTTTGCAGATGATCTTGCCATTGCGTATAGTACAACGAGTTACTTCGAACTAATATGTGATATTAGCCACGATGTACATACGCTGAGGACTTGGTTTGCTTTACACATGCTACTAGTTAGTAATAAAACGAAGTTGATGTATTTTAGCATTGCTCCCAAAGAATTTGAGGCTTGTGATCTTTTTTTTTCATTCAGCAGAATGCGCACGTTTTAACATGCATCATATGGCGTGCACTTTGAATGGCACGAAAAGTTCATTTGCAACCAACGTTAAATGCAGTGATAACTGCTTCAGGATTGATGTTGTTGAAAATTTCAAATACCTAGCCATTATAATCGATAATCATTTAAATTGGTCTGCACACATTCAGAAACTAAAACATTACTTTCTGTACACTACCCGTCACTTCTATCGTCTCAAAAAGTGTTGCACTATGTCCACTCTAAAAGCTGCTTACTATGGTCTAGTCCAATCGAAACTTCAATATGGGATTACCTGCTGGGGTGGCGCCTCGGCTAGTAAGTTGTCACCCATTGTTACACTCCAAAAGGGAATTATAAGACGCATATGTGACGCAAACTACAGTTCTCACGCTATGATATCCTTTAGGAGACTAGATATACTACCATGTCGTCATCTATATTTATTTAAAGTCCTAAAAACGTTCTTTATTAGATCGGGGTACTTAGAAAGTTATCCTTCTGAAGTCTACAACCTTAGGAGCAATCTGCTTCCATCGGTACAAATCCCGCATGCTAGGACATCTCACTTCAGACGTTTTTATACATACACGTCGTGCAAAATGTTCAACACTCTCCCTACTTCTGTTATAAGAAATCTTAACTTATTTCAAAATAAAATAAAAATGTATCTGATTAGTTTTAGCCACTATGATCTAGAAGCCTTGCTGAGGAGGTTGTTGTAAGCCATATCTAACTTTTTTAACTATATCAACTGTTTCTCTATCGGAACCTTAACTAATTAACGAATTATCAATTGTTTCTCTATCGTAATCTTAACTAATTATCTGAATTATTATGAGTTTATTCTATAATATTATTAAAAACTTTTATTAATTTTACTATGTGAACTGGCATTTAATACTATTTTAAAAATTTAATATAAAAAATGCCATGTACTTTTCTTATGCTATAGAGTAATAGAATGTGCTCTTTCAATATTGTAATTTATTTAAAATATGCATTAAGAAATGTTTAATAAATAATAAATAAATAAAATAAATAATAATAATAAATAATAAACAAAAGGCCAATCGACGACATATTTAGGCCGACTACAGACATATGTAATAACGAGATACCAACGCGTATAAAACAGGCACAGCAGTTGGAATTGAAAACTCACAACAGAGCCAGAATAGAGCGTACATTCAAGGCAGGAGACAAGGTTCTAGTAAGAAGAAACACTAGACTTGGAAACAAGTTAACCCCTCTCTTCGAGGAACACGTTGTGGAAAAGGATTTAGGGACTACAGTTCTTATTAAAGGGAGGGTGGTCCATAAGAACAATTTAAAATAGACATGCGTTTAAAAAAATGAAGGGACTTCATTTAACCATCTTAGTTTGCGAAACGTACGATTATAAGATTATGTGTAATTGCTGTCTGACAAAACTGTTCATCATTTTCAGGAAATGTTCATATTTTTATCTGGTATGCTATGAGTCTCAGCCATTGTCCTTAAATTTAATAAATATATCAATTTTTTTGGCTTCAAAATCGACGTGGAAATTTATCGCGTTTGTGTAAATTTTGTTCCATACAAGTAAGGCATTAGACCTTATCAATTTTTACGGTTCATTTGGTTTATAAAGCATTTTTGTAAATAAACGAGTGCCTTTGTTGTTCAGACACGTTATATACATTAAATTGAAAGTCGTCATTTGATTTGCATTAATCGATTCGCTTTGACACTGACTTCAGAATTTTATGACTGAGCATTTCACATATGTTTATTTCATAAAAAGTCAATATTTTGAACTTCGTTTTAATAATTACAAAATCATGTTTTGCAAATTATCAATTAGTATTAAGGAAATCGTGTTAATAGTTCACGTAGAATTAAGTTCTTGCAACTTGCTCCAAAAAGAACTCGCAGCACTCAAACGTTCACCATGCAGAAGTTTAACCTTCAGTCTTACGAATTTATAATCCAGTAAAGTCAACAAAATTTAATTCTGCCATACGAGCATACTCTCGCTAAGACTGGCCAATACATTAAACTTGAAAACGGACGCTTCCCATTTAGAAGGGGAGGAGTTAAGCCCAAAACATTGAAGGCCACCCAAGTAAGCTGACAGTTCGTTGATATCTACTCTGCCATCATAATAGTAACAGCATCGCTCATATTTGCAATGCAAGAATGTGCCGACTGCTGGGAGAGCGGTCCGTATGGATGGCAGCGCAAATCATGCTAACGGTCGCCTTTCTCAAGTTGCTCTTATTGGAATGAGTGTAACAAGATTGAAGTTTGCCGTATTCTTATTGGAACAAGTCCAATTAGAATTTACATAGTAGTTTAGTTGCAATTGGAGTGTCACAACATGCACTATTGAGGGTCGCAATAGATATGCACCTTTTTCTATTAGTAAAGCACATATGTACTTTTCATTTTACGTAATATTAATAAAGCACATGCTGTACTACAATTAAAGCAAACGCGTTAATTATTGATTACATAATAGTTGTCAATATATTAAAACTATTATCTACTGGAAACTTATATATGATGCCAACATTTGGCGTTATCGGTACCCTCTACTGAGCGCAGTCACTGCTATACAAATGCAATGTCAGGAATGACTGCGAACGTCGATTCGCCCTCCCAAAGAAAATAAAACACAACGCAAAAGAAACCCGAACGGGTTAGGTTCCTCTAGGAGAATATCCGACCAATAGATCAAATTCCCACCCAGCCCTACAAGACGTCTTGTATCAGAGAATACTCTCAGGGTAATTGGATAACCCCGCGGTGGCGAATTATTACTCTCTTTTCGGACCCCTCCCTATAATTCTTATTCACACTAACTTAAATTTTGGACGAGTATCTCGAGGGACGAACCCACGTTATTCGCGGTGCTACCGAACACTCCCCGAAATTCACCAGCAAATATATGGCTGTGTACAAAACTTATATGTGCTTCTATCCGTTACTAAATATATACTTAAACTAGGAAAACCTGTAAACCGTCCGACCGGAGTGCTGCTTCATTACCTGGATGTAGTCCTGTATGATGCTACTGAGGCTTCCTTAAGCGCTCTTTGGAAGTGGTTATGACGCTTTTGGGTATGGCCCTCGTTGCCGGTGATGCTACGCTCTTAAATCGGTCGCGGATATGCGGCCATTTGCCTCCCGCCTTTTCGCGGTGGGCCGATCAATGTACTCGTAGGTGCCGTGGTTGATTTACCAACCGCGTGGCCCCGATCGTCTTGGTGACACGGCTTCGCCCGGCTGGACCAGACTGCTGCTATGGGGACGAGATATTAATTTATTACCACCGTATTAGTTACACTACCTTACTTCTTTCCGACGCCGCTGACGAATGTAGCTCACTTTAAAAAATTTCAGTGCAGACACTTATAGGCCGTGCTGAAGAAGATGGATTCTACCACAAACAATTTCCAAACTCAGTAGCCAGTCGGGCGATGTGATACGCTTATTTTGCGATCACTGGATAGCTTCCAAATCCGAAAGTAATGATCGGATAATTTTTGTGTGGAAAAACTTTTCCTTTTTTTTCCTCTTCTTTATTTGGCGCGTGTGTTCGCCTCCGCTGCTGTCGAATAAAAGGGAAGTTGGCCGCGGATTTTGCACCGATAAGCGTGCAACTGACGTCTAACATGGCACGGACATGAGGTTGCCAGATTTTATGTCCAAATCCGTCGCACAGGGTGACCGCAACAAATTCTTCACATGACTAACATTAGTAAAATAGAGAACATTTTAGACAAAATAACGGACAATGTAGTGCTAATGAAAGCAATATACAAGGAATCAATTCACTTACAATTAATAGATACGTGAAATAAACTATTAACACTACGACCAAAAGTCATGAGACACAAACGAGGACTGGTGAATGGCGTTGGTAGCCTATCGAAATGGATATTTGGCACCATGGATGATGAAGATAGACAGGACATAAAAAACCATCTTTTACAGACAGGAGAAAAAATCGATAAACAAGTAGAAGTAAATAATTATTTCGAAATAGCATTAGAACAGTTAAATAATGTTAATAATAGCGTCAGGATAATATTAGAAAAAGCATTTAATACCATACAAAAAATTATGGATGAGGAATATGAGCGAAGTTTATATTTAGAACAATTAACAAAGATACAATTGTGTAAAACAAATACTAGATAGCGTAGTAGCATGCAAATATAATATTATGCATCCTAGCATATTGACAAGCGATGAAATAGTAAGATATGATATTGATTACAATAAATTAAAATATTTACAATCCGCAACAGCATATTTCAATTACACATATTTAGTTCTTTGTTTAAAAATTCCTATTACCTTTGTAAATGTTAAAATTAGATATCTCATACCAATACCTAACAAAGATTATAGGGACAGAATTTTTCAAATCAGCATAAAATATTTTTTGTCATATATTTTGATGAATTGCATCTCTATCGTTAGGTCTACGTGAAATAAATTAGTTCCGAAAATATTTTTGCAAAATTTAAATTTTTGCAAAAGTTATTCGCAAAATAAATTTGTAATAATTACTAAAACTTCGTTTTTTAAAAAATCGTTATAATTGAACGGTTTGGCCAAATTGAATGCAATGGATATCATATGAAAAGCAATTGTGTATATTTTGATATACTTTTCAAAAAATTTAATAAAAGCAATTTTTTAAATTTTTTGGTGTATCCTTTTTAAGGATAATTGATTTTTATCAATGTTCTCAGCCTAGGAAAAATTGGAAAAAAACACAGTAGGTTCACTGGAACCTTGTAAACTGAACTCCGGCGAAAAAAGATGGTGACTCTTTACGTTGAGCCATAAAAGCAAATAATTGCTCACTCCCAACGTCACTATAATACATATTTCCACCTTTTAAAGTACTTTTATTCGATAATTGTTTTTGATTTATATTTCTCAAAGGCTCCAATGGTGATACCACGAAAAATCCGACTTGCATGTATGTATGTAAACGAGTTTTTTTAACCATTGTACTAATTTTTAATTCAAATGCTAACATAGTGTCTTATACCCGGCTGCACTAATATACAGGAGGTTGGTAACGGCAAAAAGTAATATATAGAGTAAAAATTGGGATTTATATACATACATATAAAAAATTAGTTATTTTTGACAGAATTTGAAAAAAATACATTTAAATACACCACGCGAAAAATCTATATTTTAGAGAATATTACTTATGTATACGATGTAATGTGTAAAGTGCGCAGATGGGTATATAATGTTCGGCTTTATCCGAACTCATAATTCCCTACTTTCTTTCGATCATTTTATGGACATCATATACAGAAGATACAGAGATTTCTCTACATTCTAAAGTGGTTGCATCGATTGGTACAAACGAATGGTACGATCGAGTACCAGTTATTGTAGTGGCTTGCTTAAAACGATTCATTAAGACGCCCTCTTCCGCTGTATGCTTTTCAACTGAGCAAAACTCAAATGCGATATTATCAAAATATATGCGTGCCTATTCATAAAACATGCGAGGAGTTGTTATCTGGTCATATTATGGGCGTTGTAAACTGGCTCGTGATGCTAAGCGTTTCGCCGTTCCTCCCACGCCATCACATGCACCTTTGCCATGTGACGTTGCGAAAAATGCCACTCGCTCATTACACCGAATTCAGTCCTGTGATAAAGTAAGTTCATGAAATTGTTCTTGCTTTTGTACTGCGCCGCACACCCATCGGAAAAAATAAAAGTTTTTGACATTTTCGCAGCCGAATTGTTGCTTTAAGTATGCGATCATTTTTTTGTTGAAAAGATGCACTGTAGTTATGTCGTGTTAGTTGCACTGCGATATGATGGCATATCATTCATTCATAATTTCATCTCCAAGCTTATAGTAGATAACGTAAGGGTGCAAAGTTGCCTGATCATTTAACCAGTGGTATGACTGAACCGCATCCTGAACTACAAAACTATAATTCTCCGCGAAATCTAACATGACAAGGAACTCGCCACTCTTCAAATTTTCCTTTGTCTTCTAAAAGACCTCGCTCTGTGTTTTGGCAACGAAATCATGCTTTATATATGGACGCATATCCTTTTTAAGGTAGTCTAAAAATGTGGTGATCGATTGTTCTTTTTCAATTAGTTCACATCTGAGTAAAGGAAGATTTTTATATGCACATTTGATTTCAAACCTCTGAGAGGTTATAAATGTTGCTTACCTGTCCGTGGAAGTCCATTTTTTGTACCGTATATTTGTGTTTCAAGTTCATTTTCTAGCCCGTTTAAAATATAATCGTCTAGTCCTGGACAACGTCTGCAGCATTGCAGGTTACATAGTTCACTTTCTGTAGAGCAAACTATCTTCTTCACCATATCACCGAGAGAAAACTTTTCACCACATCCTGCAACTTTAATTGCGTCCTTTAAACCTTGAATTTTAAGTTTCATGTTCTGGTGAATATTGCATACGCATACATTATGGCTCCCACTACATCCCACAACAATGCAAAACTGGGGCCGCAGCTTAGTGAAATACGAGAGACTTATTTTAAACTTGTGTTTTCGTTATAAATTTAGTGTGTAGCTCTTTTATATCACCCAATAAAAGTCGTTTTTGTACCCGCTGCTTCAATCCATTTTGTTTTATGGTAGTCTTTTTTACCAGGCATTACCCTGCTAGACTCGTCCAACAAATAAAACTGCGTTACTTTGTCCACCACACTCCTGGGTAAAGAATGACCATGTTTTGCCTTTGGAATGGAGCAAAATACAACTGAGTTTAGTGGTTTTAAAGCAGTCTCTGCCACGTACCGCGTTACTCCCAGCTTACTACTTAATTTTCTGCTGACCACTCAACCGGAGCACATGAAAGTAGACGTATTTTTTCTTGCCTATTAGTAAGCTTAGACAGAGCGACTTTCAGTTCAGAGGTTACTTTTGCGTCTGAAAGAGTATCTTCTGGTCCCGTCTCCTTGCTTTCCATACGAGATACGAAGAAGTATTCCTCTATTATTTGAGAATTATACATGTATGTAAATAGGTGTGTATAATGACCGTGGAGTGTTTGATAGTATAATCAATCATATCTTCGGAATCATCACTATATAAGTTAGGTACGCCATCTTCGGATTCGCTCGTTTCGCCTGTTTTTGGAAGTTCTGCTTTTCTTTTACTTATTTCTAACCGACACGTAGTACACAAATACTTCCCGATTATCGTTTTATAATTAACGCCCAATTATCACTCACTAATCCATGCCGAACATGGTTGTGCTTTTTTCTTAACAAACAACAGCTATTTGGTGCTGGCATGATTACGGAAATTTCCAATTATAATATATTTAGTCTTAAAAAAATAGCTTGTTGACTTACTAAATTGTCTGCTTACTTCCTGTTTCCAAAGAAATATAAATCAAAAACAGTTATTGAATAAAAGTACTTTAAAAGTTGGAAATATGTATTATAGTGACGTTGGGAGTGGAGCAATTATTTGCTTTTATGACTCAACGTAAAAAGTCACCATCTTTTTTCGCCAGAATTCAGTTTGCAAGATTCCAGTGAACCTACTGTGTTTTTTTCCAATTTTTCCTAGGCTGAGAACATTGATAAAAACCAATTATCCTTAAAAAGGATACACCAAAAAATTTAAAAAATCGCTTTTATTAAAATTTTTCAAAATATATCAAAATATACAAAATTGCTTTTCATATGCCATCCATTGCATTCAATTTGGCTAAACCGTTGAATTATAATGATTTTTTAAAAAACGAAGTTTTGTAATTATTACAAATTTATTTTGCGAATAACTTTTACAAAAATAAAAATTTTGCAAAAATATTTTCGGGACTAATTTATTTCACGTAGACCTAATGATAGAGATGCAAGTCATCAAAATATATGACAAAAAAAAATTCTGTTCCTATACCGAAATAGATAGTGAAATTGAAAAAAATTTTGAATACGATAATCAAATTCTTAAATTTGAAGAAAATAAACAATTGAGAAAATGAAAACAAGCTCACATTGTACATTAACCTCAGACTGTCAATTCTCTAAAAATAAAGAGCTAGATATGATAGAAATATACTTAGACACAATTCATGTTAAAAATGCACAAAATTTGTTAATTCAAACTTGCGGGTGCACAGTAGGGGTGAGATGTTGGCGGAACAAATTGAAGAAACGACGTTCTGCACAATAAACGGATACGCCCCCACACGTATGGTAGGAAGATGTCACAGTTCGCCGGATATTTCAATCGTGAGCGCAGAACTCGTAAACTGCGTCAACTGGCTGCCGATGGTAACATTGGCATCCGACCCCTTGCCTATACTTATTTCACTCGAGCGTTCCGCCGAATTCATCGTCGCAGAAAAACGCACTTTCATTTACTTTAAAAAAGGAAGGTGGAACGAACGCAAATCCTTTACAGACAACCGCTTTGCTGCCCTCCCTATCCCAACTGATGCCCGCCAAATTGAGCGTGCTTTCCGCAAGGCCATTGAACCCGCCTCGGCTCGTTTCATTCCCGCCGGTAGAATTCCCGAAATTCGGCCCCAATACCTGCTGTTTAAGCGACTTAAATTATGACTTTTTTCTTTCGTTTGTTTCATAAGCGCTGAAATTCTCATCCGGCTTATGAAATATTCTACAGCCATAGTTTTAGTATTTAATTTAAAATTGAGGTTCTTCGAGTAGAAGATGGGGTGCCAATACCTCAGAGCCCAGTGCTCGCCTCCACATCACATTTTGAAAGGGGTCTTCAAATAGAAGATGAGGTGGCTAATTAGAGCGAAACCTCAGAGTTCCCTATGCTCGCCCCAAATTAAATAAATAAAGGTGTATCAGTGCTTTTTGCATCCTCCCATGATTTAAGTACGCCATGAATAAAATTAAAAATAATAAACTTAATAAATTGCCTACATTAAAATAAAGATATAAAGGTGTATCGATGCTTTGCATCCTCCCGTGTTTTAAATACACCATAAACTAAATGCATAAAGGTGTACCAGTGATTTGCACCCTCCCGTGATTTAGGTACATCATAAACAAAATAAAATAAAAATACAGTCCTTATAAAATTAAACACATTAAAATAAAAATAAAAAATAAATTTAAAAAAAATGCTTGCTTGCAGTGGGCTTTGAACCCGCAACCTCAAACGTTTGAGTCGGGTACGTCATCCACTGTGCCACGACTCATACGCCTACAAGCACATAAAATTACTCCCTTATAACTCACACTAAACTGCTCGCCCTTAACTGCCCCTCGCTTAGCTACTGGCAGAGGCCACAAGTTTAGCGAGAGAACGTGACCTTATAAGAGAGCTCGATCCCGGCGACCTCCAAATAAGGGATATAAGCCAACGCATCAGATTGCTAATGGATGAACACAAGCGGGCGAAATGGGAGGAGCACCTAAGCGGTTGTAACCTCTATACCGGTGTAGGTAAACTTTGGTCCACCGTAAAGTCCCTATCGAATCCGTCTAGGCACAATTACAAAGTTTCCATCGCCTTTGGTGATAAATTGCTGTCGGATGCGAAAAAATGCATTAGCGCTTTCTGACGACAATATATAATGAATTCTGCGATCGACAAAGATAGACGGAGGGCTAACAGACACGCACATAATTATAAGTTCAGCGCGTCACCAATTACCATCACCGCCAAAGAGGTTGAGGATGCTTAAAAGCCTAAGGAAAGGGGGTTTCAAATATTTAGCACATGTCTTCAGCCTGTCTCTTTCCACCTTTGTCATACCCGAAAAATGGAAAATGGCCAAGGTGGTCCCGCTACTAAAGCCTGGGAAACCAGCTAACATAGGAGAGGCATATCGCCCGATGTCTCTCCTATCGCCAGTAGCCAAGACGCTTGAAGCCATTCAACCACGACTGGCTCGGTCCTTCTCCGTTAGATAGATAGAAAATTTATTGAGGATTGCACTGTGACGATTGTTCTATTGTGCCCTAACCTCCTTCACACCACCTCATCCAAGCGACTTCCTTGTTGAACCCTAGCAGTTCTCTTGGCTTGAGGGATTTAATATGGGAATGTTCTGGCCATGGACATCACCGTGTTAAAAATACCAGTTCCTAATATGGAAAAATTACAGAACTCATACTACTTGGGATTTTTGCCAAACTAGTATCCTTCTAGTATACAAATAGTTGGTTTAAGCGCAGGGTATGTATTGCAGTAATAACTTCTTTAATATCAATTTTATTAATTTCAATGATTAAGCGTAAACGAGTAATATTAAAACTAAGTAGTAGAATTCAGGAGAATCCTAATTTAAACGGGGGAGTAGTTATGTATAATACCAATGACCCCGAGCTACTTATAATACATGTAGTTATGTATGTGTAGAGTCAGCAGCAGACGATATTGACAAATTCATTTTAAAAATTACAATTAAATAATATCCGGTCCATAATAAAACTGCAAACTGACAATTCTGAGAATTCCGCTATTTAAAATAATAAGTGCACGGCCAAGCCGTGTGAGCAATAATCAATAATAGTTACAGCTAAGTTAATTTCACTTAGTAAGCAATATTATTTACAGCTAAGTTAATTTCACTTGGCAAGCAATAAGCAATAATATTTACAGCTAAGTTAATTTCACGTAGTAAGCAATAAGCAATAATATTCATATTAATTGTAAGCAATAATATTTACAGCTAAGTTAATTTCACTTAGTAAGCAATAAGCAATAATATTCATATTAATTGTAAGTTTCATGATTGATTTTAATAAAGTAAGGAGTCAGTTTTGATTTTGAAGCTGCCTCGACTTCAATCGTTGTTCGCTAGAATAAATTGCCTTCTGTCTCAAATAAATTGTTATTTTTTAAAAATCCGTTTTGCTGCGACCACAACTTATTTGCGCGGTTAGCTCCGTTGACGTTGCAGATGGGTTTTAGGGTATGTATAATATTCAGCGGACATCTAGGGACTCCAGGGAGTATATTTAAAAAAAAAATTGGAATATTTTGAAAAAGCGACTTTTGGCCAGCCAGATTGATCAAATACCCCACCGTGCGCCGCCTGCAAATTGATTTATACAAGTTTTTTATACTCAGCTGAGCAGAGTATATTAATTTTGTTCGCACAACGGTACCTCGTAACGGCATAAACTTATAAGGTGGGTTTTGTCGTAGGCTGAGGCAGCACTCAGTCAATCCAGGGTCAAGTAGAGGTCGCACAAACCTCCACTTAATAAAAACAAAGTAGTTATGTGTTAATGACGAATACAAACACACACACACACACGGCTTGAAGGGTAGTGAGGGTAGCAGCTTTCCATACAAAGATGGCAGGGGAGGGTGGCGAGCGGCGGCTAACAGGCGTAGTAATAGCGGCGGGATCAGCACGGCGGCCGGACGGCGGACAGTATTAGCGGACGAATTGGTACAGTGGTATGGGCGCAGTGGCAGCAGTAGCACGGCGGCTGGACGGCGGACAGTATTGGCGGACGAATTGGCACAGCGGTATGTGCGCAGTGGCGGGATTAGCACGGCGGCTGGACGGCGGACAGTATTAGCGGACGGATGGATGTAGCGGTATGGACGTAGTGACGGCACCAGCGAACTGGATGGACGATGATAAGGTAGCGACGGCTAACGGTCATCGCGGCAGCGGCGGTAGGATAGCGAGCGGCTGACGGTAGCAGCGGCGCGATAGGATAGCGACAACAACAAAGAGGCAACGGTGCGCGTACCAGTGGTGCGGTCAGGGCGGGGTGTCAGGACAACCGTTCCACGTGATTACCTTCTCGGAGGGGGTTTCCAATGCTGGCTGTTGCGGGTGGCTTCCGATACGGGTGCTGTCTCAGTGGCGGCGGTAGAGGGACCAGCGAGGAATGAAAAGGGTTCGGGTTAATGCCGGTCCGCCAGCTGGATACCACCGCCTCCATGCCCGCCCGAATGCAGGGCTGGACGCGGAGTTGTACCAGCAGGAATTCCGTCGGCCGATCCAGGGGCTGCGGGGGGAGTGCACCTTACGGCACAGCGGTAGCCCCTTTAGCTGCTGGACCGGTCGACGGCCGGGCCGGGACGGAGGGAAAAGGGCCGGATGGTCATAAGGCGGCGCCCCCCCCACCTAGCTGGGACACGGGCGAGAAAACCATAAAGGCGACAACCCGCTGTCCTCGCAAGTGAGGGTGACCCGTTCCCTGACAGCGCCCCTTTCCACTCCGTGGTGGAGGGGGATTGGCTCGTCCGCTGGACATCGCTCCCCCGTGGTTGCACACTATAGTAAGGTGCTGGGGGGGCGGTGCACCAGCTCTGCCCTTGCCGGTTCGGTGGCTGCGAGGAGAAACTGCCCCCCTTACTTAGCTGGGACACGGTCGGGAAAACCATAAAGGCGACAACCCGTTGTACCCGCAAGCAAGGGGTGACCAGTGCCGAGGCCGCACTCCTTCCACTCAGCTAGTCAGAGGAGTGACTGGGTTGCTTGATAAAGCAACCACTTCCTCTGACTAACCTGCGAGGAATGAAATGACAACAGCCAATTCGTCCTCTTTTATACTGCTGGGAGTTGGCGTGCCGTGTGCAAATTATTGGTATCGCCAAATGCTATTCGCATGCGTTGGTATGTGGCTGCTGATGTTGGCGTGCCGTGTGAAATTATTGTTATCGCCCAATGCTATTCGCATGCATTGGTATGTAACTGCTGATAGTGGCTACCTGTTAATCTGCTATGTATGTATACCCTCAGGCGTAGGTGAAAAAGGGTTAGAGTGGGGTTCTCAGGCGTAGGAGAAAGGGTTACTGTGGGGGTCGTACTATTGTAACGCTACGTTACAGTCCCCCTCCCACTTCGGTTGACGGAAAGCTGCTGTGAGGAACAGGAGTATCACGCCAGGCCTGGCCTAGCGGTTGTATGTGTGTCGCTATGCCGGCTTTTCCGGTGTGTATGCGTGCATCGTTTTATTAACATTTTTTTCCATAAAATATACAGAGTCATTCCACTTATACTTAACAAATTTGATTCAAAAAAAAAAAAAATGTTTACAATTTCATTGTTCTTAAAACTAACAGAATATTTAATTTTAAAATAATGCGAAATTCATGAACATTATAAATAAATTGCCATACTTCTTCTTCTTCCTCCATCCTTGACATATTGGCGTTGATCTTATCTACCTCGTGTTGTGATTGCATTATGGCCGTTCGGTATTCGGTAATATATGGGCCGTAAAAATGTGGTACCCCTTGTATTTTGACTCGGTTGACTGGCTCCCTCCGTGTGCACCCGCTCTAACGTCGCTTTATATCGCCGAAGTTTATGTCTGCTGAGGTTGTTTTTGTACCCTCTTTGCTGACTACATTTACTGCAAATGCCATTTGTGGAGTCTCCTACTCCCATGTGCGCTGGTTGCTCAGGAACGGCGATAACGCTTTTCCGCCGAACTGCTTCCCATTGTCGGTGGGGAAGGTTTTCGGAGAACCAAGTCGGTATAAGACCTTTTCTTGTAGCGCTTTGAGCACGCTTGCCGTTGTTGCTTGGCGCGCCGGAATTAATTCCACCCACTTGTGGAATTTGTAGATCATGGCGAGGAGGTAAGTGCTTCTTTGTTTTGAACGTGGTAGTAGTGGCACGAAGTTGGTGGTTACTATTTCCCATGGCTGCGGATATTGTATGGTTACCAATAATCTCACCGGGCTCTTCTCTGTCGCCTTTTATTGTGTAAGATATGTCTGGTTCGGTGTTTTGTAACGGGCGGCGGGGGAGCGCATTGCATATCGCGTTCGGCGCTCTTTTTCGGTAATCTTCATTGACATTGTATGTTTGTATAGCCGGGTAACGGGGGTAGAAGCGTTGCTTCAGCGGTCGGTTATGTTTACGGATGGTCGAATGTTCGGCTGCGGTAATTGGGCTACCGGTTTTACTCAATCGCTTCTGGTGGTGCTCCGGTTTTTGACCATTGTTCACGTGTTCCCAGCTGGTCATTGAACATAGTGTGTCTAACTCGGCTGATCTTCCGGTCAAAGTGACTTCTAACGGCTGGCCATCTAGCGTGAGGGTGATTCCCCTTTCCCGTGAAAAGTTCATTCCTAAGATCATCCGTTCTGCCAAGTTCGGGATGACGGACATTATTGTGTTAGTCGTTCGTCCTTTGTACGTAATCCTTGCTGGGTACGAATGCGAGCTGTATACACACGTCTGGTCTGCCAATTGGACGCTCCGCCTGTGAAGATGTGGCTTGATTTTGTTTCTCTCCAGGTGGTTTCGTATTTACTCGGGGACGTATGAGAAGGTGGCGCCGGTGTCTACTAACGCGCGCACGCTCATGCTCTCGATGGTTATCGGTATGTAGAGACGGTCATCTACTTGCATTTCGGCAGCGGGATTGCAGGCTGGTGGTTCCATATACTTCTGTGGCCGCACAAATAATCCTTGGCGGCTTCCTCTCACAAAACTTGACGGCATCCTGGATGTGTTGTTGTCGGTGGATTGGTTGGTCGAAGGGCATAGGCAGTCCCTGGAGAGGATGTTGTATTGTCCACACCTGGAGCAAAACATTCTCCAGCGGCCCCTGCATTGGAAGCGGCGGTGTCCGCGTTCCTTGCAGCGCCAGCAGCACTCCTTGCTATCGTACTCCGTTTGAAGATGATACAGGCTGTGGATCGCCACTTTGCCCTGTTTCGCTTCCTCGATTTTTAGCAGCTCATATTCTTCAGTTATTTCCAAAAGCTCATCGATCGTCTTAAACTCGCTGCGCTTGATGAAGAGGCGGTATTCAACGCGTAGGCCATCGTATATTCGTTCGATGTGGTTTTCCTTACACATTGTCGGGTGCTGGCGGATCAGTGTTTCTAATGCGAGGATGTAGTCTTTGGCTTTTTCATGGCCGTGTTGCTTGCGTTGTCGGATGGCCTCTTCCAAATGTCGAAGATGACGCTTGGGCAGGAAAAAATTTTCCACTTCCGCTCGAAAATCGCTCCATTGGTTGATTTGTTGTTTACGGATGCGGTACCATTGGAGTGCTTTGCCACGTAGAAGTTCCGGCAGCGTTGGGAGGAGCCGGTCGACGGGGACGCGGTAACATTCGGCGAGCTCCTCTATCCTCTCCAGAAATTCGTGCAGCGACTCTTCACCAGAAAAATGCAAATCCCAGCGGCGAACGGTATTCATTAGCTCACCGTCGCTCATTTCGTCTCGCTTCGGTGGTGCGCGATCTCTCTCATGCGCATGCGGTTGGAGACTATGAATCTGGATCGAAAGGCTCGGCTTTGTTGTTGGCTGGGGTAGCATAACTGATTTCCCCTCTTCTTCATTCACTTCCCTTTCCAGCTCCTTCAGCAGGTCTTCACTTGATTTTCTTGTACGTTTGGCTCGCACATATGCGCTCAGCGCGCGACGCAGTTCGGCTATGGTTTGGTCAGCGGTGTACCTTCGGGGCCGGTGTGTTTGTTGTTTCTGATGGTGTGTTCGTCGAACCCGCCCCGGCAGTGTTGGTGGTTTTTGTATTTTGTTTTCCACGTTCGTCTGCGGAGGAGGGTGCCTGCTCGGGCGCCATTTATGAGGTGAGTTTTGTCGTAGGCTGAGGTAGCACTCAGTCAATCCAGGGTAAAGTAGAGGTCCCACAAACCCCCACTTATTAAAAAACACAGTAGTTATGTGTTAATGACGAATACACACACACACACACACGACTTGAAGGGTAGTGAGGGTAGCAGCTTTCCGTACAAACATGGCAGGGGAGGGTGGCGAGCGGCGGCTAACAGGCGTAGTAATAGCGGCGGGGTCGGTACGGTGGTCCGGGGGCAGTGGCGGGATCAGCACGGCGGCCGGACGGCGGACAGTATTAGCGGACGAATTGGTACAGTGGTATGGGCGCAGTGGTAGGAGTACCACGGCGGCAGAACGGCGGACAGTATTGGCGGACGAATTGGCACAGCGGTATGTGCGCAGTGGCGGGATTAGCACGGCGGCTGGACGGCGGACAGTATTAGCGGACGGATGGATGTAGCGGTATGGACGTAGTGATGGCACCAGCGAACTGGATGGACGGTGATAAGGTAGCGGCGGCTAACGGTCGTCGCGGCAGCGGCGCAACGGCGGTAGGATAGCTGGCGGCTGACGGTTGTCGTAGCAGCGGCACAACGGCGGTAGGATAGCGAGCGGCTGACGGTTTTCGTAGCAGCGGGCAACGGCGGTAGGATAGCGGGCGGCTGACGGTCGTCGTAGCAGCGGCGCAAGGGCGGTAGGATAGCGGGCGGTTGACGGTTGTCGTAGCAGCGGCGCAACGGCGGTAGGATAGTGGGCGGCTGACGGTCGTCGCACCAGCGGCGCAACGGCGTTAGGATAGCGAGCGGCTGACGGTATCAGCGGCGCGACGGCGGTAGGATAGCGACAACAACAAAGAGGCAACGGAGCGCGTACCAGTGGTACGGTCAGGGCGGGGTGTCGGGACAACAGTTCCACGTGATTACCTTCTCGGAGGGGGTTTCCAATGGTGGCTGTTGCGGGTATCTTCCGATACGGGTGCTGTCTCAGTGGCGGCGGTAGAGGGACCAGCGAGGAATGCGTTACGTGCGGTATTTTTGCCAGGCGGACGCATGCTCTCCCGATTGCCTCACCATCATGTTGCATGCCCCAGTCGTCGCGCAGGTATGCTTGCTTTTAGCTCGAGCTAGCTCGCCGGACTACGGGGTGGTTCTTGCGACTCTGAGCCATACCAACCGCACCATACAAGGAAAAAAAATACATACCTGATACTCTCTATGTTCACTCTAGGGATACCACGCTGCCCGGGACAACCCCTCTTGGCCAGAGATGGCGATTGGCCAGCCATTCACAACCCACCCTTCCATGGTCGGCAATGGCTAATGATATTGCTGCCGACCCCATTATGAATGCCCGTATCTGCCCCCTTAAAATTCACCCCCCCCCCCGTACTGTCCACATGTCTCCCCCACATCTAAAAGAATATCGTCACCAAATCTGCAAAATTAACAATTCATGTTTATTATATTAATATGTTATATAAATACGTATGCAATCATATGTAGCCATGATTGCGAGACAAAAATTCACAACTCATTAACCTTAAAAATTATGTACCTAAATATCCCATCCCTTGCCCATGACCATGCATGCGTGCATATATATATATACTTGGGGTATGTATGTATGGAAATACTAGCCGCTCTTTATACGAGTCTTGATACGCACCTTAACTGGTGCAACCGACACTTATTCCCCACGCCCTCCACCTTATACATATGTCATGCACTTGGGTGACTTGCCATCAGGCACCACCTCTATTTGGTCGGAATCTTATGTTCTACAATATATATTTAATCTGAGGTCTAATTCAGTTCAGTCTGTTGTTATATTCTATGAGCTACTCGGCTTATATAAATCTTCGACCGGTTCAACCGGGTTTAGCTTAGGTGTACATAAATGCTTAACATATCAACTACTTTGACCTAAGAGTATATAAACGTTTGATTCCTAGCTCCTGTACTTATTCTCGATTGTTTATATTTGATTCAATTCAATTTTCATTTCTGGTTATATGGGTTATCCACAAACTTACAAACGTATATATGTGATACCAACATTTGGCGTTATCGGGATCTTCTGCTGAGTGCAGTCACTGCTATATCCACACATTGTCAGGAATACATGCGAACGTCGGTTCGCCCTCCCCAAGAAAAAAAAACACAACGCAAAAGAAACCGGAACGGGTTAGGTTCCTCTAGGAGAACATCCGACGAATAGATCAAATTCCCACCCAGTCCTACAAGACGTCTTGTATCAGGGAATACTCTCAGGGTAATTGGATAACCCCGCGGTGGCGAATTATTACTCTCTCTCGGACCCCTTCCTATAATGGTTATTCACTCAGACTTGAATTATGAATGGGTATTTCGAGGACAAACCTACGTTATTTAGGGTGCTACCAAACACTCCCCGAAATTCACCACCAAATATATGGCTGTGTACAAACGTATATGTGTTTCTACCCGTTACTAAATATATGCTTAAACTAGGAAAACCTGTAACCCGTCCGACCAGAGTACTGCTTCATTAATTGGATGTAGTCCTGCATCTAGACTGTGCTCAGACGAATGCTAATGAGGCTTCCTTAAGTGGTTGTGCCGCTTTTGGGTATGGCCCTAGATGCCCGGTGGTGTTACGCTCTTATATCGGTCCGGATAGGCGACCCTTTGCCTCCCGCCTTTTCGCCCAACAATGTACTCGTAGGTGCCGTGGTTGATTCACCAACCGCGTGGCCCGATCGTCCTGGCGACACGGCGGCTGTTTCGCGCGGCTGGGACAGACTGCAGCTATGGGGACAAGATATTAATTCACTACCCCCGTATTAGTTACACTACCTTACCTCTTTCCAACGCCGCTGACGAATGTCGCACACTCTACAAAAATGTAAGTGTTGATGCAGGATGGCACAAAAAAATTGCAGTGCCGACACGTATAGGCCGCGCTGAAGACGGTGGATTCTGCCCCCAAGCAATTGCCAAACTCAGTGGCCAGTCGGGCGATGTGATACTTATTTTGCGATCACTAGGTCGCTTCCAAACCGTAAGTGGTGACCCGATAAACTTTGGTGGGAAGAAATTTTCCTGTTTTTGTTCGTTCTTTTATTGGGCGTGTGTGTTCGCCTCCGCTGCTGTCGATTAAAAGGGAAGTTGGCCGCGGAAATTGCGCCGATAAGCGTGCAACTGACGTTTGTCATTTGCTGACAAGACACGGACATGAGGTTGCCAGACTTATGTCCCGATCCGTCGCACAGGGTGACCGCAACAGGGCGAGCGCTGCTGCCGGCTCCGCTTGGCTAAGCGTTCGAAGGGCTGGTCCCCTTATCTCCGTTCTCTTATCGCCGTATGTCTTTGGCGTGGTAAACCCCTACGGAATTACCTGCTACGTCGCCCAGCTCATATAATGCGTTCCCCCTGACTGCTAGCACCGTGGATCGAAGATACTTTGGAGCCAGCTTAGCATTAAATCCATCCGCCGCGTTGCTGAGCTTGAAGTTCCTCCTATACACAATGTCTCCTTCTCGATATTTAACTGGCCTAGCTCGTGTGTTGTACGTCTGTTGTCCTTTTCTGTATGCCTCCTCCAAATTGCGGATCAGTCTCTCCCGCATGAGCCATGAACGATCATTTCTGTGTAGGATCTCCATATCGCTCTCTCTCAAGGCCCCCAATCGCAGAAGAATTTCGTAGGTGCAGCCATGTTGGACCATTGTCTGGCCAAAAACCGCCTTGTATGGCTCGATACCGATGGCTTCCTGTACGGCGCTTCGTAATGCGAAGGCTGCATGGGAAACGTGCTGGTCCCATCTGGACTGACTGCCTCCCGCGATGTATGATCTTATCATGGCCAGTAACGACCGGTTAACTCTTTCGGACGCGTTCGACTGTGGGGCATATGCGGCCGTCTTGACATGGTTTACACCGTAGGTTTTGAGGAACCCTGCGAACGAATCGGCGATAAATTGCCTCCCATTATCGGAATGCAGGGTCTCAGGCACTCCGAACACATGAAAAACCTCTTCTTCTAAATATTTGATCACCTCCGACGCCGTGGCATGTCGCATTGGCTTAATAAATATAAACTTTGTTAAATGATCGAGTACTACGAACACCACCGTGTTTCCAGTCTGAGATCGTGGATAAGGTCCACAAAAGTCCACGTAAAGCCGTTGAAAGGGTCTTTCGGACTGAAATCAATTTACCATAGGTGGTCTTTGAGATATATTCGGGGCTTTCGAGCATTTGCAGACCTCACAGCGCGCTACAAAGTTACGGACTGCCCCCACCATACCAGGCCAGAAATATTTGGAGCGCAGCCTATGCAACGTTTTTGCTATACCGCAGTAACCGGCCGACCGATCGTCGTGTGCCTTTTCGATGAGTCCTAACGTAAGTCCCTCCGGTATCCATATCCTCCATGCAGACTCCTCTATCTCTTCTGTGCACCTCGGGCGGATTCTCTTATACACCACGCCGTCCACCATCCGTAAATCAGGTAGTCGTTCATCATTCTGCTCCACGTGCCGTTTCAGCGCTTCATACGTTTCGCTTGAAAAATCTGGTGACGCGACATTGACCTCCATTGTGCGGTCCGGCTCGTCAATCTGCGCCATGTGCATTCGGCTCAAGGTATCGGGAACGACATTCTGCGCCCCCTTCCTATGCTCCACCTCAAAATTGAATGCTTGAAGTTTCAAACTCCATCTGGCCAAACGTCCGGAAAGGTCTTTCTGACTCATGAGCCACTTTATACTCATGTGATCTGTGATGATGGTAAATGGTAACCCTTCTAAATACGCGCGAAACTTTTTCACACTCACTACTGCGGCAAGGCATTCCAATTCCGTTGAGCCGAATTTAATTTTTTCGACATGAATGCAATGGGTAGCTCATTTCCTCGTTGTCCCGCTGGAATAGGACGCTCCCGATACCCTGAGTCGACGCATCACACTGTATATAAAAGTGCTTAGAAAAATCTGGGTTCACTAGCACGTCGGTGGATGTGAGGGCTTCTTTCAGCTTGTCGAATGCTGCAGTTGCTTCTTCCGACATGACGAACGTCTTCGATTTACGTAGGCACTCAGTCATGGCTGCCGCAATTGTAGAAAAGTTTGGTATAAAGCGCCTATACCACCCGCACATGCCCAGAAATCTCCGAAGCTGTTTTATGGTTACTGGTACTGGGAATTCGACTATGGACGGAACTTTTTCGGGGTCGGTCTTCAGCTTACCTTGTCCAACAACAAACCCTAGATATTTTAATTCTTTCTGGCAAAACTTTGACTTCTTTATATTTATGGTTAAGCCAGCGTTAGCGAGACACTCTGCCACTTCCGCCAGGTGAACTATGTGAGACTGAAAATCCGGAGAGCAAACCAACAGGTCGTCGATATACACGAAAACATTTTCCCTTAGGCGCGCCGGTATAACTTTGTCCATCAGTCTGCATAGTCGCTGCGGTGCATTACACAAGCCGAATGGCATTACCTTAAATTGGTAAAGCGGCCGCCCTGGAACTGTGAACGCGGTCTTTTCTCTAGAGGATTGCTCTAGCGAAATCTGCCAGAAGGCGTCTTTGAGATCAATCCCCGATATAAAATGTGATTCTCGCAGCCGTGCTAGGATCCCTTCCACATGTGGAGTTGTATGCGTCTTTCTTGGTGCGTTCATTAAGATTCCTCATATCCACGCACAGGCGCTTTTTCCCGGGCTTTTCCACTAAAACAATCGGCGAACTCCAAGCAGTGTTGCTCTCTTCGATTACATCTAGTTCCAGCATATGGTCGATTTCTTCGTATGCGTACTTTTATTTAACTGGCGACATGGGGTAGTGGCGTTGTTTAATCGGTATTGTTTCATCTGATACTTCGATCGTGTGCTCAATGAGGTGCGTTCTCCCAAGTCCTAATTCAGCGAATGATGGGAAAAGCTTTTTGATGCGCTCCAGTTCTCGGCATTGGTCGACTGACAACTCAAGTTGTCCCTGGGTATCCAGTTCTGAGATCACCATCGGTGCCACTCCGAAGGCGTCCCAGAAGTCGATACCCAGATACAGTTCTTGTTTCAGACTCGGGACCAAATAGAGCGTAATTGCCTTAGTTTTGCCTCTCCACGTTACGGTCACGTCAATCTTGCCCACGACTGCTTGTGTTTTCCCATCCGCTGTTTTCAATCGCTCATTCAACTTGTGCATCTTATTCCCCATTTTTTCCTCCCAAACGCGCGCCACTGACCCCAGACAGCTTATCGACGCGCCGCTATCCAGCAACCCTTGCATTCGGATTCCCTCGATGTCCACTTGAGTGTATGGCCGATTATCAACCGAGTCGCGAATAACCGATTCCTCTATTGACCGCGTTTCACTTCGCCGCTTCCGTGCACGCCGGCGTAACTCCGCAATCTTCCGCCACTTCCTACATGGCCCTCGTTCCGTATTCGCCTTCGCCGCGCTTAGCTCCCTATTCTTGGCTTCCATGTCCTTTGAGTCTCCAAAAATTCTTTTCCGCGCCGCGTCATATCGGGCTTGCCGCTCCTGCAGCGTTAGGTGTGGCATCGGTCCGCGCACTGGCTTCGTTTGTCTATTTGTCAAAAATTGGTTTGACTGATTGCCAGAATGTCGTTCGTCTTGGTTGGTTAGATCCGGTATGTCAAAATTGGTTAGTTCTCCGGGGTCTGTTGACGTTGGCAGGGCTCCCCGGTTTTCCCGCCACCCTCTAAGTTTTTCGGTTGGCTTTCTGCACATAACTTCCTACTGGGTTGATTACATTTATAGCATACCATGCTGTGTAATCGCCCATCACAGCTAACCGCCTCGCCCTTCCTTACCGTCGGGCCTTCCCGCTTCGTGCCCCCGTCTCCCATGGATTCCGTTCGAGCCGGCTTATCCCTCGCTGGTCGGTGGAAAGCCTCTAATGTTTCCTGCGGATCTTCACTTTGATCGCCCTCCAGTTCATCCACCGCCTTCCTGCGTTGAGGCTTGACTTCGAATTCGGCTAGATGTTTTTCCGCTCTGCGACACTCTTTTCGCAGCTCTTTCAGTGACGTAATTTCGCAGCCAAATATTAGATTTTTGATTCAACTCAACTCCGGAAGCCGCGTCCTCATGGTAAGCTCTAGACCTCGGACTTCAGCGTAGTACTCCTCGAACTTTTCATTATATCCTTGCTTACGTTCGTTCATAGCTTGGCGGATCTCTTCGTCGCAGTCCGCCCGGCGGAAGTGCTCTACCATCGCTACTCGAAACGCTTGAAAATCGACCACGCAGTCGTCTGGGTGCTCCTCGGTATACAACCAATACCACTCCTGCGCTTGACCCTCGAGCAGTAAGTGGAAATTGGCATACAAATCTTGCGACGATATACAGTGATTTCTCCGCAGGGTGTCCACGCGGAATAAGAATCGCTCGATTGGAATCGCCTTGGACCCACCGTCGAACTTTATATGCCAGTCGCGTATCGCTTTTGTCGCGCCCCTTTCATACCGCGCGCCGCCCGATTCCCCCCGTCACCCTGCTGCTCCTAACACTAATTTGTGATTCGCGCTTCCTCTGCGCTCGCTCCTTGTCTGATCCCTTTCGTTTTCGCTCATATTCGGCCTCCTCTCGCCAGGCGTCGCGTCCAGCAACCAGTCCCCGCTCTGCATCCCTGAGCGCGCGTGCGCGTCTGTGTCTTCTAACACCGAGAGTCTTCCCGCCAGGCTGCTCATTTCCTTTTTCAGCGTACGCACCAAACCTTTGACCGCCTCCGTGGTAGAGCGGCTTACCTCTAATTGATGTTGCACAAACATCAATTCGAACTTTTCCATGAAATCGTCGCTTAGACCGCTGGTTGCCGCTTCTTTGGGAATGTGCGCGTTAATTGTTCCGGCCTCTGGTGACTGCGATCCTGATTGGGGCGCGTCCGCCTCTTTGTCATGGCTATCGTCGTTCTCGTCGCCATGGTTCCCGCGGTCATGGTTACGCGGTTCGTGCAGGTTCGCGTTTCCCTCTTCGTTGCGTTCACCATCGCGACTGTGTCTGTCGTCATTGTCGTCGGCTTGTTGCTCCGCGTTCTGCTGGCCGACGTGGCCTTCTCCTGGTGACATATTGGAACCGTTGTCTTCGCCGTCCGCGGTCTTCTTTCCGCTTCTAAGTCCGTGCCTTTTGGGTGGTTCAGACATCTACCGCGTTACACAGATTCCGGAATAAATCAAGTTTTGCTACAACTGATTATCGAAGATGCGCGCGCGTCTAGCTATCGAGCGCTGTGTTAGAAATTGCTTCTTAACGTGTCACCGAAGACCGTAGTTGATCCAACTGCGACCGCAACCTTTGACGCTCGAAGATCCTTGAAACTCAAATCTCCGAGCGTCCGCACCCGCTTCTATTAAACCGCGGTTCTAGCGCGTTCCATGGTATCACTACACCCCGTAAGCTGCGTAAGCACTAGATGAAATGTGTGAACTGGTTTTATGTTCCTAGCTGTCTTATCCTCGGATAGTCGAGGGATAATACTGACGATGCGTACGCCAATGCTAATCAAACCCACTCGCAGTCGGGTAAGTCAAAATATGTCTTATAAAAAGGTAACAAAAAAAATTTCGTTATTCGTTTACGATTCGCCAAGCTTCACTTCCGAGAGTGTTAAAAAAAATGTATACCCAATGGCGTTCAGCCTAGCGCGGCATCAAATCGGATAATCAAAAAAACAAAAAAAAATTCAGAATCTCAAACTAATTTCCTGCTTCCGAGACGTTAGGCCTTGTCGAAAATATGAAAAAAATTTAAATAGACGTGGTTTATAGAAGTGGTTAAATGTAACACCTACATACGATTAGATGAATCAAACGCAACTGATTAAATAAAAAAAATAATAATAAACATCGTGACTCATCTAGTAGATGTGGGGTCTGTCCACCCTAATGTCGTCCGTTGATGTCTGGCCCCCCCTAAAGTGACTCTGTCAACCCCTTTCTCGGCTGCTAGCACAATCAGATGGCTTCTAAATGACCAACTGAGATACCTAATCAGCTCACCCCAAACCAATTAAAATCCCGCCCCGAACACTTGCGTCTACTACTTCTCGATTGGCAAAACGAGCTGCCCGGAATGGGACTCCTGGTGAGTGGTATTTGTCCTCTGACACTATTGCCCAGTACCTACAACGCCCAAGACAAGCTGCCCAATAACAGAACACCATTCATCATACCCCCCGACATTGGCACTATTGACCGGCTATACCCAAGTCTGATCAAGATCCCAATGCATCGCATTATAAAAAAAATCTAAATTGAACCAATTGTAGTTATTAATTCCCCCAAAATATACCTGAAATCCTGGGGCGAAACCCATTCAAATCCCTCGGGCAAACCTGTATACCCCCAGAGTGTGTCCGACAAAAAAAACTCTATTTAAAGCCCACAAGGCTGTGGGCCCCACGTTGGGCGCCGATTTCTGTTACGTGCGGTATTTTTGCCAGGCGGACGCATGCTCTCCCGATTGCCTCACCATCATGTTGCATGCCCCAGTCGTCGCGCAGGTATGCCTGCTTTTAGCTTGAGCTAGCTCGCCGGACTACGGGGTGGTTCTTGCGACTCTGAGCCATACCAACCGCACCATACAAGGAAAAAAAATACATACCTGATACTCTCCATGTTCACTCTAGGGATACCACGCTGCCCGGGACAACCCCTCTTGGCCAGAGATGGCGATTGGCCAGCCATTCACAACCCACCCTTCCATGGTCGGCAATGGCTAATGATATTGCTGCCGACCCCATTATGAATGCCCGTATCTGCCCCCTTAAAATTTACCCCCCGTACTGTCCACATGTCCGTCCGTCTCCCCCACATCTAAAAGAATATCGTCACCAAATCTGCAAAATTAACAATTCATGTTTATTATATTAATATGTTATATAAATACGTATGCAATCATATGTAGCCATGATTGCGAGACAAAAATTCACAACTCATTAACCTTAAAAATTATGTACCTAAATATCCCATCCCTTGCCCATTACCATGCATGCGTGCATATATATATATACTTGGGGTATGTATGGTGTGGGATCTATGGCAATACTAGCCGCTCTTTACACGAGTCTTGATACGCACCTTAACTGGTGCAACCGACACCTATTCCCCACGCCCTCCACCTTATACATATGTCATGCACTTGGGTGCCTTACCATCAGGCACCACCTCTATTTCGTCGGAATCTTACGTTCTACAATATAAATTTAATCTGAGGTCTAATTCAGTTCAGTCTGTTGTTATATTCTATGAGCTACTCGGCTTATATAAATCTTCGACCGGTTCAACCGGGTTTAGCTTAGGTGTACATAAATGCTTAACATATCAACTACTTTGACCTAAGAGTATATAAACGTTTGATTCCTAGCTCCTGTACTTATTCTCGATTGTTTATATTTGATTCAATTCAATTTTCATTTCTGGTTATATGGGTTATCCACAAACTTACAAACGTATATATGTGATACCAACATTTGGCGTTATCGGGATCTTATGCTGAGTGCAGTCACTGCTATATCCACACATTGTCAGGAATACATGCGAACGTCGGTTCGCCCTCCCCAAGAAAAAAAAACGCAACGCAAAAGAAACCGGAACGGGTTAGGTTCCTCTAGGAGAACATCCGACGAATAGATCAAATTCCCACCCAGTCCTACAAGACGTCTTGTATCAGGGAATACTCTCAGGGTAATTGGATAACCCCGCGGTGGCGAATTATTACTCTCTCTCGGACCCCTTCCTATAATGGTTATTCACTCAGACTTGAATTATGAATGGGTATTTCGAGGACAAACCTACGTTATTTGCGATGCTACCAAACACTCCCCGAAATTCACCACCAAATATATGGCTGTGTACAAACGTATATGTGTTTCTACCCGTTACTAAATATATGCTTAAACTAGGAAAACCTGTAACCCGTCCGACCAGAGTACTGCTTAATTAATTGGATGTAGTCCTGCATCTATACTGTGCTCAGACGAATGCTACTGAGGCTTCCTTAAGTGGTTGTGCCGCTTTTGGGTATGGCCCTAGATGCCCGGTGGTGTTACGCTCTTATATCGGTCCGGATAGGCGACACTTTGCCTCCCGCCTTTTCGCCCAACAATGTACTCGTAGGTGCCGTGGTTGATTCACCAACCGCGTGGCCCGATCGTCCTGGCGACACGGCGGCTGTTTCGCGCGGCTGGGACAGACTGCAGCTATGGGGACAAGATATTAATTCACTACCCCCGTATTAGTTACACTACCTTACCCCTTTCCAACGCCGCTGACGAATGTCGCACACTCTACAAAAATGTAAGTGTTGATGCAGGATGGCACAAAAAAAATTGCAGTGCCGACACGTATAGGCCGTGCTGAAAACGGTGGATTCTGCCCCCAAGCAATTGCCAAACTCAGTGGCCAGTCGGGCGATGTGATACTTATTTTGCGATCACTAGGTCGCTTCCAAACCGTAAGTGGTGACCCGATAAACTTTGGTGGGAAGAAATTTTCCTGTTTTTGTTCGTTCTTTTATTGGGCGTGTGTTGCCTCCGCTGCTGTCGATTAAAAGGGAAGTTGGCCGCGGAAATTGCGCCGATAAGCGTGCAACTGACGTTTGTCATTTGCTGAAATGACACGGACATGAGGTTGCCAGACTTATGTCCCGATCCGTCGCACAGGGTGACCGCAACAAATGAAAATAGTTCGGGTTAATTCCGGTCCGCCAGCTGGATACCACCGCCTCCATGGTGGCCGTTTGTGTATGCTTTTCAACAAAAGATATCTACCTTGAGCTGTGCTCAGACCTAACCGCTAACGCTTTTCTCGCAGCGTTTGCTCGCTTCCTCGGACGCCGCGGATATCCAGCGAAAATGATAAGCGACAATGGCAATACGTTTATAGGAGCTAAAAGGGCCACAGAAAAGGAATATGCCGATTTCTTAGAAATTGCCCCACAAGAAGTCATACAGAAATATTCCCCTCAAGGTATTAATTGCCAGTTTATTCGTCCCGGTGCTCCCCATATGGGTGGTCTGCGGGAGGCCGCAGTAAAAAGTTTCAAATTCCATTTTAAAAGGACTGCAGGAACTCATAACTGTACTTTTGAGGAATACACTACCCTCTTAGTCAGGATAGAAGCCGCCTTAAACTCTCGACCGATTTCGCCTCTATCTCAACACCCCTCTGACTTCACTGCTCTAACCCCCGGCTACTTCCTCAGAGGCTGTCCTCTCCTGGCCATCTCGGAAGTGGGTCATGCAGATTTGTCCCTTATGAACCGTTGGGAAAGGTAAAAAGCATCCATCATCAGTTTAGCAAAAGATGGAAATAAGATTACCTAAAAGATCTGCAGAAAAGGAAAATGTTGAAAAAAGGGGGGGGGGGGCGGTGCACCAGCTTTGCCCTTGCCGGTTCGGTGGTTGCGAGTAGAAACTGGGCCCGAAGGCACCACGCTACGCAGCTGCCGAACCGTGTCGGTCGGAGCCTTAGCTGAGAGGAAGGGGAGGGGTAGTCCTAAGGCGGCGGGCCCCCCCCCCCCCCCTGGTACACGGGCGGGAAAACCACAAAGGCGACAACCCGTTGTCCCCGCAAGCAAGGGGTGACCAGTGCCGAGGCCGCACCCCTTCCACTCAGCTAGTCAGAGGAGTGACTGGGTTGCTTAATAAAGCAACCACTTCCTCTGACTAACCTGCGAGGAATGAAATGACAACAGCCAATTCCTCCTCTTTTATACTGCTGTGAGTTGGCGTGCCGTGTGCAAATTATTGGTATCGCCAAATGCTATTCGCATGCGTTGGTATGTGGCTGCTGATGTTGGCGTGCCGTGTGAAAATTATTGTTATCGCCCAATGTTATTCGCATGCATTGGTATGTAACTGCTGATATTGGCTACCTGTTAATGTGCTATGTATGTATACTTTCAGGCGTAGGTGAAAAAGGGTTAGAGTGGGGGTCTCAGGTGTAGGAGAAAGGGTTTCAGTGGGGGTCGTACTATTGTAACGCTACGTTACAAACTAATCGAGATAGGTATATACTTCTATATATCAAAACGATCTGGGCGAAAAAAGAAATTCATTTAGCCATGCCCGTCCGTCCGTCTGTCTGTAAACACGATAACTTGAGTAAAGTTTGAGGATCTTAATGAAATTTGGTATGTAAGTTCCTGGGCACTCATCTCAGATCGCTATTTAAAATGAACGAATTCGGACTGTAACCACTATAAAATTTCGAAAAACCGAAAAAGTGCGATAATTCATGACCAAAGGCGGACAAAGCTATGAAACTTGGCAGGTGAGTTAACTCTATGGCGCAGAATAGAAAATTAATAAAATTTTGGACAATGGGCGTGGTACCGCCCATATTTAAAATAAGGTAATTCAAAAGATTTGCAAGCTGTAATTTGGTAGTTGAGTATGTAATATTCGGTTACACCGCAACTTAGCCTTCCTTACTTGTTTTATCTTACTTGGTTGCGCAAATTAAGTGTAATTTTGAAGTTATAAAGACTGAACGAAATTAAACAATAACGCAATGAAACGAGTGCTTAAAATAATATAGAACAAAAAAGTGAAATTATTAAGAATAGAACTGGGTAAGAAAAAAAATTCGTAGTGAATAAAATGGAAGATTTTTCAAAGTACAATGTAGCACAACTACGGGGTTGGCTACGTAGTCCTGAGTTATCATCGAGTAGTCATAAAAGCGCACTTAATATACGTTCTGATGATTTAACTGCAGAAGAACGCGCCAAATGTCCGTCGGAAGATTTGGGCGATAATACAGGCTATTCGTTTGGTGAGGAAGCAGAAGTACAGCCACGCGAAGAAGATGAGACAGTTCCAGAACCCCTACAACAACAACAGAAATTTCCAGAGTATGAACAACGTTTGGGAATTTGAAATGCTTAAAAGAGAAGCAGATTTGCTGTGAAAAGTACCTTTTACTACGGAATTATAAACTGGTCACTGGTGCACCGGCGGCGCAGCTGAAAATTTCTTTGGACATCATAAAATATCGTTTACAAGATTACGAGGGTGGACCCAATTTTAGTGTATGGCGTGTGCTATTGTTAACAAAACTAAAAGACAAAACACAAAACTGGCTACAAGGCAAACTAAATTTTGTCACAGCAGACATTAATACGTTGCTCGAGGAAATTAAAGAAGTCTTCAATACACAAGAAAACTGTATAATGCTACGCCCGCGGTTAGGAAACGGAAACCTGGTAATAAATTTGTTCATTATTTTAACGACAAACTAATGCTGGCAAATATGTTGCAACTTGAAGGGGAAGAGATTATTGAATATACAAAATAATGTATAAGCTTACACAGGCATATTTGCAATGCCACACAACCAAGGTACAGCTGATATAGGCATTCGCCAAAGTTGAAATTAAGGCGACAACAATAACAGCCACAGCAGCAGCCGAGCAGAAACGGGTGTAAGGTGCTACAATTGCAATGTGCCTGGTCATCTTGGGCCGGAATGTAGAAAGCTTAGGAGAGAGTTACGTGTGTGGCAGCGATTTGTGACAATAAAAAGGGTGTCCTTTTGGTGGAAGACTAAGTAGGTGGAGTATGTAAACACGTTTCATATTATTATTAAAAATTCTACAAATATGTCGTTATCTTTAGAATGTTTGATTGATACTGGTAGGTCAATCAGGTTTATTAGGCTGTCCTGTGTCAGTGGTAAAGTAGACGGAGATCAAATATCAAACTTAAATAATTCATATTTTGGCTCAAATAACGAAATAATTGTTACTTATGGAAAGTTTATATGTTACATTGAAATAAAATGTTAAATGTTTGCGTTTTAATTCTGTAATGGAAAGGAATTTTTTACAGGTTTTGTGAGGACCAAATAAATCCTCATTAATTTGGCCCACACAAAACGACCCCATAACATATTTGACACGACATTAACACAACAAGGGGCCACAAAAGGCTCTAGCAACACGATCAACCAACAAGTCTCAGCAACACAAAGAGCGGTCGCAACATTTAACAGCAACGCGGCCAACCAACAAATCTCAGCAACACAACGAGCGCAAGCAACCATTTGAGCTAGCAACACCAAACACAACAGCCATAAAAGGAGCGATACAGCAGCACAGCAGTCAGTCAGCACGGAGCTGTGGTCGTGACCAGAGCTACTAGCGAAGTATATCCCTATTGCAGTTGACCTTCTCTATGCAATAGGAATCCACTTCATAGGAGCGAGTCGTGGAATGGTGATTGCGGTTGATCTTCTCTACGCATCACCCCCAGAGACCAAAGGCCACGCCACAGTAACGCGGAACCGCGACAGGTGACACCCGCTCACCTCCGTCAGTAGAAGTACGCCGGCAGAGGCCGCAACAGAGCGGCAACGCACGTAAACCAGCGCGGCAGCAAAGCGCAGCAGAGGTCCGCCGACGTACAACGTAACCAGGGTAAGCCAGCGCGAACCGCGGCAGCATAGGTACGCCGACAGAGGCCACGTCAACGCGGCGACGCATAGCGCAGCCAGGTTAAGCCAGCGCCAAGTGCGGCGACAGACCATCGCCTCAGCAATACAAGTAGACGCCGACGAAAGGCGCGACAGAGCACCGCAGCAGAGAGAGACGCCGTCATAAGGCGCGTCAAGGCACCGACGCCACATACTAACGGGATCCGTCTAACGGAACACGGCGACAGAGCATCGCCTTAGCAATACAAGTATACGCCGACGTAAGGCGCGACAGAGCACCGCAGCAAGCACCGACTTCACATACTAACGGGACCCAGCTAACGGAATACGGCCGGACCGCTAAGGCCCGCCACCGCAATCAAGGATACCGCAAGATAATCCAAGTGAAATTGAAAATGAAGTATACAAATACGTTTTATTTTATATTATAGAATTTAAAACCAATAAAGAGAGTGAAGTTTTTTATATTAAATCGATTTGCAAGGTGCCCCTTTAATACAAATTTATTGTAAACAAACCCTGGGCACGGCGAATATACCCCAGCAAATATCAAAGAAGCAACGGGGCACGGAAAAGCTTCGTTACAATTGGCGCCCGAGCAGGAACCCTGCAAATCGTTAGCGCGTCAGAAGGAACATTCCTGACGAGAAACCTAACCACAAAATGGTCGACCAGATCGATACCACGTGGTTAGACACAATTTCAAAGGAGCAGCTGATATCCATCACATAGGAATTGGGTATTGAGCAGACAGGTACCACCCGAGAAATCCGAAAGCGTATAGCAGCACTGGCCTCAAAGGCAAATACCGACTCGGAAATCCACGAAAAATGTTTATCCCTACAAGCCACCTACAAGGAAACTACGCACATGAGCGACGTAAATGAGGTTAAGACACCGACTCCGTCGAACGGAGGAGGCACACCGAAGGTCGCCGTTACAACAGTAGAACAAACTCAATTCGCGTTTCCTCCCAGGAGTACAGTACCCACACAACAGTACTTACCATCAGGAATAGCGGTACCACCCAACGGTACATCTCTGGCACCTCCCAGGAGTACAGTACCCACACAACAGTACTTACCATCAGGAATAGCGGTACCACACAACGGTACATCTCAGGCACCTCCCAGGAGTACAGTACCCACACAACAGCACGTACCATCAGAAATTACGGCATCATCAACCGGCACATCTCAACCCACGCAACCGTACTTACCAGCGGGAATGACCAGCCATGAAATATACATGCCAGGTAACTCAAGCACCGACCGTGGTGTTCGCGCCCATCGTCGACCGGGTAAGAAAGTGGTCCGTAAAGTATGAAGGTGGACGGGACTGTTAGCGTTCATCGAACGGTCAGAGGAGCTAACCGAAGTATACGCGCTAAACGTGGACCTCCTGCCAAAAGCCATGCCCGAGCTACTACACTGGGGAGAGTGGACAAGCTTCAAAAGGAATTTTTTACGTTTCTTCCTACCAGTCAGGTACTTCGAGCGGCTCGACGACGACATACGCCAGCGAAGGCAGCACAACAAGGAGAGGTATAAGGACTACGTACTAGGAATCCAGAGCTTGATGAGACACGCAGGGTACACCAGCGAACAGCGGCTGGAACGAATCTTCCGTAACAGCCACCCCGATTACCAACTTTACATCCGTCGGAGGGACTTCACTAATCTCGCAGAGCTCCTGACACTTGCCGAAGAATACGAGAACATACGCGAGGACTATCGAAGATCATCAGGCGGACATCACCGCGAAGTTACGCGACACATCGCCAGTGACACAACCCGGGTGTCACCATCAAAACCTGCAACACAACCATCACCACCACCGGATCTAACGAACCGCACGCCTCCAGGCAATCAGAGATACGACCCCAACGGCGTATGCAGGAGATGCGGCGAACGAGGACATGACACAAATAGGTCCCGAAACCCACAGAAAATTTTTTGCTGGGAATATGGCCGCAACGATATACGAACCATCGACTGCTGCCGCCGACGTCAGGGAAACGACAGAGGGCTCCACGAAGAAGAAGGCGCCGTGAGCCCGAGGGACCCAGCGCCGAAACGGCAGTAACGATACCCAAGGAACCCAGCGCTGAAACGGCAGTAACAATGTACCAAGAGCATGGTCGCCTCTACGCCGTAGCCAAGCTCGGCGCGGAATCAGCCGAGGCGGTCATCGACACAGGGGCATCAAGAAGTTTCGTCTCGAGCAGCTTAGCAGAACGTGTGGTGAACTCGGGAAGCGGAGAAATGGTGAGAGTGGCCATCAAAATAACGATGGCAAACGGGACTAGCACTACCATCTTCGACGCCATAAGGACTGCGGTACGCCTCGGAGAAGCGTCACTCCACACAGTTTTACACGTCATGCCCGGAGCGATCGACGACATCATACTGGGCCTAGATACGCTAGGAAGCATGGGAGCCACCATATCATGTAGAGAAAGCCACCTCGTGCTAACCAGACCCCTTGCCCAGCACACACCGAATCCTGGAGCCGAGTCAGAAACTATTCAGAGAACAACACCAGCAAGAACGAATATCGCCAGGTACGACATCCCTGGGACTATTCCAAGTTCAAAATCATCAAGAAAGGATATCGCCAGGTACGACAGCCCTGGGACTATTCAAAATTCAACATCATCAAGAACGGATATCGCCAGGTACGACAGCCCTGGGACTATTCAAAATTCAACATCATCAAGAACGGATATCGCCAGGTACGACAGCCCTGGGACTATTCAAAATTCAACATCATCAAGAACGGATATCGCCAGGTACGACAGCCCTGGGACTATTCAAAGTACACCATCAGCCAGAACGGATATCGCCAGGTACGACAGCCCTGGGACTATTCAAAATTCAACATCATCAAGAACGGATATCGCCAGGTACGACAGCCCTGGGACTATTCAAAATTCAACATCATCAAGAAGGGATATCGCCAGGTACGACAGCCCTGGGACTATTCAAAGTACACCATCAGCCAGAACGGATATCGCCAGGTACGACAGCCCTGGGACTATTCAAAATTCAACATCATCAAGAACGGATATCGCCTGGTACGACAGCCCTGGGACTATTCAAAGTACACCATCAGCCAGAACGGATATCGCCAGGTACGACAGCCCTGGGACTATTCAAAATTCAACATCATCAAGAAGGGATATCGCCAGGTACGACAGCCCTGGGACTATTCAAAGTACACCATCAGCCAGAACGGATATCGCCAGGTACGACAGCCCTGGGAATATTCAAAATTCAACATCATCAAGCACGGATATCGCCAGGTACGACAGCCCTGGGACTATTCAAAGTACACCATCAGCCAGAACGGATATCGCCAGGTACGACAGCCCTGGGACTATTCAAAATTCAACATCATCAAGAACGGATATCGCCTGGTACGACAGCCCTGGGACTATTCAAAGTACACCATCAGCCAGTACGGATATCGCCAGGTACGACAGCCCTGGGACTATTCAAAATTCAACATCATCAAGAACGGATATCGCCAGGTACGACAGCCCTGGGACTATTCAAAATTCAACATCATCAAGAACGGATATCGCCAGGTACGACAGCCCTGGGACTATTCAAAGTACACCATCAGCCAGAACGGATATCGCCAGGTACGACAGCCCTGGGACTATTCAAAGTACACCATCAGCCAGAACGGATATCGCCAGGTACGATAGCCCTGGGATTATTCAAAATTCAACATCATCAAGAACGGATATCGCCTGGTACGACAGCCCTGGGACTATTCAAAGTACACCATCAGCCAGAACGGATATCGCCAGGTACGACAGCCCTGGGACTATTCAAAATTCAACATCATCAAGAACGGATATCGCCAGGTACGACAGCCCTGGGACTATTCAAAGTACACCATCAGCCAGAACGGATATCGCCAGGTACGACAGCCCTGGGACTATTCAAAATTCAACATCATCAAGAAGGGATACCGCCAGGTACGACAGCCCTGGGACTATTCAAAGTACACCATCAGCCAGAACGGATATCGCCAGGTACGACAGCCCTGGGACTATTCAAAATTCAACATCATCAAGAACGGATATCGCCAGGTACGACAGCCCTGGGACTATTCAAAATTCAACATCATCAAGAAGGGATATCGCCAGGTACGACAGCCCTGGGACTATTCAAAGTACACCATCAGCCAGAACGGATATCGCCAGGTACGACAGCCCTGGGAATATTCAAAATTCAACATCATCAAGCACGGATATCGCCAGGTACGACAGCCCTGGGACTATTCAAAGTACACCATCAGCCAGAATGGATATCGCCAGGTACTACAGCCCTGGGACTATTCAAAATTCAACATCATCAAGAACGGATATCGCCAGGTACGACAGCCCTGGGACTATTCAAAGTACACCATCAGCCAGAACGGATATCGCCAGGTACGACAGCCCAGGGACTATTCAAAATTCAATATCATCAAGAACGGATATCGCCAGGTACGACAGCCCTGGGACTATTCAAAATACACCATCAGCCAGAACGGATATCACCAGGTACGACAGCCCTGGGCCTATTCAAAATTCAACATCATCAAGAACGGGTATCGCCAGGTACGACACTCCGGGGACTAATCAGAGTATAACACGAGCGAGAAAGGGTAACGCCGGGTACGACACCCCTGGAGCCTAATCTGGAACCATTCAGAGTATAACAGCACCGAGCAGCAGTAACTTCAAGCACGACGGCACTATGCAAAACAACGACGACGGCATACAAGAAGAAGCGGAACGAGTGCGCGGTTTTCTAGCAAAGGAACTCCGAAAATTCGAGAGCATTAGTGGAGTGACGACAATAGCCGAGCACAGGATTATCCTGACGGACGACCGCCCTATCGAGCAACGTTACTTCCCACGCAACCCAGCTATGCAGACCATCATCAACAACGAAATTGACGAATTACTTCAGAAAGGATGCATCGAGCCATCCTGTAGCCCACACAGCGCACCAATCGTACTAGCCAAGAAGAAAAACGGGAAGTGGAGGTTATGCGTGGACTATCGGCAACTTAACGCCCGATCCGTACCCGACGCGTACCCCTTACCCAGAATACAACATATTGGACAAGCTACGACGGGCGAAGTATATCAGCAGTTTGGATTTGAAAAATGGCTACTGGCAAATACCACTGGAGCCCCAGAGCCATCCCTACACAGCTTTCACGGTACCGGGACGCGGGTTATTCCAGTGGCGGGTTATGCCGTTCGGCGTATACTCCGCACCTGCAACGTTTCAAAGAGCACTAGATCAGGTTATTGGACCGGAGATGGAACCCTACGCTTTCGCTTACCTCGATCACATTCGCAACCTGAAAGAAGTGATGCTACGACTACAGCGCGCCAACCTCAGAATAAATCCGGAGAAATGCGAGTTTTTCAAGAAAGAAATTCGATACCTAGGACACGTAGTAAGCGACAGGGGATTCACACCGACCCCGAGAAAGTTGCAGCCATCAAAGATCTGAAGCCGCCAACGAACGCGAAAGAGGTGCAATATCTCGGTATATCCTCTTGGTACCGACGATTCGTGCCCGACTTCGCGACGATCAGCCAGACACTCACAACCCTGCTGAAAAAGGGCAAACACTGGAAGTGGGGAGCCGAACAACAGGAAGCCTTCGAGGTCTTAAAGCAAAAACTAAGGGAAGCACCGTTACTTGCCTGTCCGGACTTCACCAAGACCTTCACCTTGCAAACGGACGCAAGTAATTTCGGGCTAGGCGCCGTATTGACACAGGATTTGGAAGGCGGGGAACGCGTGATCGCCTACGCCAGCAGGAAACTCAACAAGGCGGAAACCAACTACTCGCCTACCGAGAAGGAATGCCTCGCGATCGTCTGGGGATTACGCAAGATGAGGCCATACTTGGAAGGGTACCGATTCAGGGTAATCACGGACCATATGTCTCTAAAGTGGCTGAACTCCATCGAGAGCCCCTCCGGCCGTATAGCACGAAGGGCCTTGGAACTTCAGCAGCACACCTTCGACATAGAGTGCAGGAAAGGAAAGCTGAACCTGGTAGCGGATGCACTATCACGACAGCCACTGGAGAACCTACGACTGGCAACGACAACAGAGCGACCATGCAAGTGGTGGCACAAGCGCCACCAAGAGGTGATAATCGAGGCCCACGACGCGGATGGAACAACGCTAAACCAATTCCCGAAAATTGCAGAAAGCGTGCGAGACATTTTCCGACGCATTGCCGAAGGCAAAGGACGCTCCCGCGCAAAATTTCGCACACGAGAATACACCGTCAAGGCGGTAAAAGGCAGGGCCGCATACGAATACTGGGCATCGAGGGCTAAATTTCTGAAGTTGGGGGGGGGGGGGGGGGGGGAGTGTGAGGATCAAATAAATCCTCATTAATTTGGCCCACACAAAACGACCCCACAACATATTTGACACGACATTAACACAACAAGGGGCCACAAAAGGCTCTAGCAACACGATCAACCAACAAGTCTCAGCAACACAACGAGCGGTCGCAACATTTAACAGCAACGCGGCCAACCAACAAATCTCAGCAACACAACGAGCGCAGGCAACCATTTGAGCTAGCAACACCAAACACAACAGCCATAAAAGGAGCGATACAGCAGCACAGCCGTCAGTCAGCACGGAGCTGTGGTCGTGACCAGAGCTACTAGCGAAGTATATCCCTATTGCAGTTGACCTTCTCTATGCAATAGGAATCCACTTCATAGGAGCGAGTCGTGGAATGGTGATTGCGGTTGATCTTCTCTACGCATCACCCCCAGAGACCAGAGGCCCCGCCACAGTAACGCGCAACCGCGACAGGTGACACCCGCTCACCTCCGTCAGTAGAAGTACGCCGGCAGAGGCCGCAACTGAGCGGCGACGCACGTAAACCAGCGCAGAGAGCGGCAGCAAAGTCAGTCAGCACGGAGCTGTGGTCGTGACCATAGCTACTAGCGAAGTATATCCCTATTGCAGTTGACCTTCTGTATGCAATAGGAATCCACTTCATAGGAGCGAGTCGTGGAATGGTGATTGCGGTTGATCTTCTCTACGCATCACCCCCAGAGACCAAAGGCCCCGCCACAGTAACGCGCAACCGCGACAGGTGACACCCGCTTACCTCTGTCAGTAGAAGTACGCCGGCAGAGGCCGCAACAGAGCGGCAACGCACGTAAACCAGCGCAGAGCGCGGCAGCAGAGGTCCGCCGACGTTCAACGTAACCAGGGTAAGCCAACGCGAACCGCGGCAGCATAGGTACGCCGACAGAGGCCACGTCAACGCGGCGACGCATAGCGCAGCCAGGCTAAGCCGGCGCCAAGTGCGGCGACAGAGCATCGCCTCAGCAACACAAGTAGACGCCGACGTAAGGCGCGACAGAGCACCGCAGCAGAGAGAGACGCCGTCGTAAGGCGCGTCAAGGCACCGACGCCACATACTAACGGGATCCGTCTAACGGAACACGGCGACAGAGCATCGCCTCAGCAATACAAGTAGACGCCGACGTAAGGCGCGACAGAGCACCGCAGCAGGGAGAGACGCCGTCATAAGGCGCGTCAAGGCACCGACGCCACATACTAACGGGACCCAGCTAACGGAATACGGCCGGACCGCTAAGGCCCGCCACCGCAATCAAGGATACCGCAAGATAATCCAAGTGAAATTGAAAATGAAGTATACAAACACGTTTTATTTTATATTATAGAATTTAAAACCAATAAAGGGAGTGAAGTTTTTTATATTAAATCGATTTGCAAGGTGCCCCTTTAATACAAATGTATTGTAAACGAACCCTGGGCACGGCGAGTATACCACAACAAATATCAAAGAAGCAACGGGGCACGAAAAAGCTTCGTTACAGTTTGTAAATTTAAGCCTTTCAGTTGTTCCCGTAGATGTTTGTCATACGCTGAAAAAATTGAACTACAAAAATGGCTGCTTGTTACTTGGAAAGGGTCGTAATAAGGTAGCAGACACACTATAGCAAGCAACAATATTATATATTAAATAATTTGTACCTCATTTATTGGCAAGTTATTACCGTATGGTTCCGAGAAAAGTGAGCGTCTGCTAGCTTAAGACTCAACCCAGCAGACACATCGTGAAAACACGACGTACAGCTTCCGAATGACTTGAATAGTTTATATTACATTTATTGGCAATTTACTACCACAAAAAAAAATGTATATCTGCGTCCGGTTCCGCGAAAAGTGAGTGTCTACAAGCTTAAGACTCAAGCCAGCAGCCACTTCGTGAAAACACGACGTACATCTTCGGAAAGACTTGAATAGTTTATATTACATTTATTGGCAATTTATTACCACAAAAAAATGTATAGCTGCGTTCGGTTCCGAGAAAAGTGGGTGACTGCTAGCTTAAGACTCAAGCCAGCAGACACTTCGTGAAAACACGACGTACAGCCTTCGAACGACTTTAATAGTTTATATTACATTTATTGGCAATTTATTACCACAAAAAAAGTTTATAGCTGCGTCCGGTTCCGAGAAAAGTGAGTGCTGCTAGCTTAAGACTCAAGCCAGCAGACACTTCGTGAAAACACGACGTACGGCTTCCGAACGACTTGAATAGTTTATATTACTTTTATTGGCAATTTATTACCACAAGAAAAATTTATAGCTACGTCCGGTTCCGAGATAAGTGAGTGTCTGCTAGCTTAAGACCCAAGCCAGCAAGCACTTCGTGACAACACGACTTACAGCTTCCGAACGACTTGAATAGTTTTTAGTATGACCCCAAAGGAGTCCCAAAAAGATCCCGGAATAACCCCCAATTGGCCCCGAGGGAGTCCACAAAAATATCCTGGAATGACCCCCAATCGGCCCCAGAGGATTCCACAAAAAGATCCCGAAACGACCCATAAATGACCCCGGGAGGACTCCGAGGGAGTGTCAAAACCATTCCGGAATGATCCCAAAATTACCCCGAGGGAGTTCCATAAAAATCCCGGAATGACCCCCAAATCACCGCGAAGGAGTCCCCAAAAAGATCCGGGAATGACCACGAAATGACCCCGGGGGAGTCCCAAAAATACCCCGGAACGACTCCTAAATAACCCCGGAAGGACCCCGAGGGAGTCGCCAAAAACCATCCCGGAATGACGCCCAAATGACCCTAGGGAGTCCCCAAAGTGGATCACTTTCAATACGAGAATAACTGAGTACTCAGCTACAAAAATAGATTTACTGTTTAGTAATAACGCCCAAATACTAACTGAAAATTTGAGTGATCATAGAATTTCAGATCACGAGACAATACATTTCAAGATACCAACAACAAAATTTGTCAAAATGAGGAAATTCGACACCTTAACTAGTTGGGAGTTCTATAGTGCAGAGAATCTGATAAGTCTGCTGCGAGCAAGCGATTTAAACTATTTGCTCTTTGTATAATACTGGACTAGAATATACAGTTATACAACTGAACTGTATCCTAGCTGAAGCCATGCAGGCATTGACGTATGAGAAGAGAATAAAAATACAGCTAAGAAATGACCGCGAGCTGCTAACATTGCACAAAATAAAACTCGACTCCTATAATGTTGCTAAAAACACAGGATACTGGGATGATTATAATACAGCTAAAAGAGCATATAAAAAAAACTATCAAGTATAAAAAGAAGAAATATATGGAAGATAGGGTGCATGATAATCAGGGAGACATGAAACGAATGTGGAAGAATAATAATTAATGATGAATGCATTGAGAAGGAATTTAATATAGCCAATGCCCTGAACAATTTCTATATTAAGAGCATAGTCGAAATTAATTAAAGTATTGAAATAAATCCTTATACTGGCGAAATAAGCGTAAATAACCAAATTGAAGCGTTTGATTTCACAGACATAGTATTAGATGATATAATAAATATCACTAAGAAATTTAAAAACAAATATGGCGGGAAAAGGCTTTTGTCGGAAGGTGTAGTTAAAGATGCAATGAAATACACTGCTCACTTTTACAAAGATGTCATAAACGATTCATTAAATAACAGCATTGTTCCTAATTTCTGGAAAATATCTTCAATAGTACCTGTGGAAAAAGTTAAAAATACAGTAACAGGAACTACGTCCAATAAATACGTCACTTGTAGATGAAAAAATAATGGAAACAGTGGTTAAAAATCAACTAGTAGCATACTTAGAAAAACACGATGAAATTATACCTGAGCAATCTGGGTTTATGAAAATTCATTCTTGTGAAATAGCACTGAATATGGTAATTGCAGAATGGAAAGAGGATATCAGTGACAAAAAAGTTGTGTTATCGGTCTTCCTAGACTTAAAGCGAGCTTTCGAAACAATTGATAGAAATATTCTCTTGGATGGCATGTTTAAAATTGGTATAAGGGGAAAAGAGTTGGAATGGTTCCGAAGTTACTTGAGTAAGCAAAGAACGATAATTTAAAATTCAATTTCATCGGTTGTTGATGTAAACATTGGCCTACCGCAAGGCTCAGTACTGGCACCAATATTGTTTACAATATACATTAACGATATTAATTCATGTATAAAATATTACCAAATTCGTTTATTTGCGGATGATGCATTGATTATCATCGGTGAAAGAAATGCGGATTGTGTTATGTCAAAGATGCAAGAGGATTTGGAAACCTTATACATATGGCTGTGCCTAAGAAAGTTGAAAGTAAATGTGGATAAACCCAAGTTTATGGTATTTTCGAAAAACCTGAATACCACTGTTATCAATTATCCAAACAATGTTGTCTTGACAGTGAACAGTGAAATTCAAAGATTCGACAAAATGAAGTATTTAGGAGTCTTGTTTGATATGAACTTGAGCTTTGGAGAAGATATAAGTAATTTAGAAACTAAAATTGCAAAGAGTATAGGCTTCATGTACCGAACATGTAAACATATTAACCAACGTCATAAAATATTAGTATACAGATCGACCATTTAACCACATTTTATCTACTGTCCTACACAGAGGCAAAAAGTTCACATAAAATCAAAGAGATCGACGTCTATAAAAGCCTCTTGGCCGAGGAGAGCGAGCGTTTAGCTTAATTTTCTTCTCAAATTTATTGAAATGGAAATCGGCTGGAAAAAAAGAGATAACTTCTTGTTTATTAATTTTTTAAGTCATTTTCTCAGAACAATTCAATTTTTATAAGAAATCTGCTTGTTTTTATGAGAAAATTTTTAAGAAGTAAATCAATAAAGTCATCTTCTTATTTATACTTGAAACTTATTGAATTTATTAAGAAGGAAAACTTCTTATTTTTGGCGACAGTGACATCCTTTTTCTCCCGTTACTTTCATGTGAAGCAAAATACGTGCAAATGCATGGTTTTAAGCGGAATTGATGTTAAGCTAATGGGCCTGTAGACTATACATCTGGCATGCTCGGTCTTTGCCAGTTTAAACATTTACCTGTCTTCTAAGAAGACGTAGCTCATTGCTCCACCATGGCGGCTATGCTTTTTCTCTGAATATTTTTAGAGGTCAAGCTCTGTTATACGCAGTCATAAGCGTCTTTGTTAGGAAATCATTGGACTCCTCCAGTTTCTCCACATGGGCAACATCTTTGGGTTGTCCCAGTTTTGTTTCTACATTTTTCTGGAGCTTCGTCCAGTCGTTGACCTAGTGAGATAGCTCAAAAATCTGAAATTTCGAACCTATAAGTACTCTGCACTTCCCAATTCAATACATACCAAGTGTACCGAAAAATCGAATACTCCAGTTCATCGTAACTGTACTCTAAAATATAGAAATATGACACAGAATTTTGGCAATAAGTGTTAGTAAGTATCAAAGTAAATTCCGCTGGACAGAAAATGCTTAAAAAACTTGATTATAAAACCTGTTTTAAAAAAGATTACCCATAAGTGGCTACTGTACCAATTTGGGTACACTTCTTTAAAATGCCAAAAAACATTTTTTGTTTCCACTACTTTTATTTTTATCAATTAAAATACATACATTCAAATTAATTTTTCTAGTTTTGCCTTAACCATTCATTAACCCATTGGTTAAAATAAAAGTTTGAAGCTATTTTTGTTGTCATAACATCTTTTAGTCTTAAAATAAAAAGCGGAAGCCCTAATATACATAGCTACACATGCTGAACAAATTAATACCAACTGAATTTGTGTGTATGTTGAGACTAAGGTACAAGAAAGATAAAAATAACTGCAAAGCTCACAACTATGTAGTCATCTGACTAAAGTACAAGAAATAAATTATAGTTTACCCAAAGCCAGCGAGCAATATGATTCTGCCTTCACGTGCCATATTTTAATTGCTCTTATATTAATAGATTAATTAATAATAAAATATAGTGCGGTGATTAATTTCGTTTTAATTTTGATGGTGCAATACATGTGTATCTTTTCTTGTTCCTTTTTAGTGACTTTGTGAGATATGTATGGAGAAAGCGATATTTTTGTTTCATCTCAACCAAGCCAAGGCAATCATGAAATATTACAATTGTTTAAATCTTGGAGATTGTCAAATGAGATTGTAACAATTCTAATTGAGCGCGGAATTAATTCCCTTTTAGTTCTTGAGAAAAGTGAAATTGAAGATGTTGAAGCTTTTTTGATCGATTGGATACAAAATATTTCGAACAGCGCATCAAATTTAAGGCGGGTTTGAGAGAATGGCGAAAGCAAAAGGTAAGTGATTTGTTTTATTGTTAAATAATATACTGATTTCTTTTTTTAAGGCAATTCCATTTATTTGTGACCAAGAGACTTCAGCGACAAACAACAAAATTCTGGATTTGCTCGAAAAAATTTCTGAGGATTTGTCCTCCGCTAAATCAAGAGAATCCAGTGGGCCACCTTCTTCTTCTGAAAATTCCAGCTGTTTGAACCTTGTGGAGTTGTTAAAAAAAGAGTAAAAGGTCAACTTGTTTTAACTTTCCACGAAAAAAACGGTTACCTGGATAGTAGAAACCAGAAGAATTTGACTCATTGCATAGTGGATAATTAAACTGCCTTGGGGCGTAAAATGCAATATTCAGATATGAGGAAGTGGGCCAATGAAATTGTTGCGGTATTTCCAAAAGAAAACAAGGTAATTGCATGAGTTCGATGATAACTATCAAAAATTTACAAACATCCTTTGTTATTCTTATATTTTAAGAGTTTTACTTTTTGGAAAGGAAAAATGGGAAAAAGAATCCGAGTGGGAAATTGTTCTCCCGTTGGGCCAATGCCATAAAATTGGAAAAGCTAGTCACTTCTGATACGCAAGATGCTCATGAAATAATTTGGATGGTATACAATACTTACTAATACTTTTTTAAGAATTTGTTCTTTAAACAATATTTAACTTTTTATATTGCAGATAATGTTTTGGAAAAACAATGTTGGCTAGGGAAAAAGTAAAACAGTTGTGAAGTCAGTCGTTGCGAGCAAGCCAAGCATAGCGGTCGTATTTTGAAGTCGATGGCAGTCGTGCCTACGTTTACATATATTTCTATAGTTTTTACTATTATCAGCAACTTATCTTACTCTTCTTTTAAATAATTATTATTCAATAAATCCTGAAATGATCAATTATATTAAACTTTAAATCATATTCGAGTTTCATCTTGACAAGTCAAAAGTGAGATTCACTGACGCCTACACGAAATCCATAAAAAGGGAAAAAATTTGCATCATCTACAAATACAAACGCATGACGACCGCGCAGAGCTAAATCGAAACATGAAGAAGAAGCATTAAAAATCAAATCAATGGAAAACAATTTGGTTTACTCTTTGGTGAACCAAAACCACGGAAAAAAAATCCTCTGCAACGAGCATTCTGTATGTGAATACATAAAACGACAACTGCAAAGCAGAGAATTCTCAGCGAACAACGGCAGCGCGTCAGCGAAACGTACAATCGCAAAGACACTGCAAATAAAAAAAATAAATACAACATACGGCAAACGAAAATAACTCAGCCACGCACAGGCAACATTGACTGAAACGCAAGCAGAGTAGCAACGAGCAAGGGCGCCAACAGCTAAACGGACATCAAAACGAAACAAAAAGACAATTTTGCAAAGCATCGGATAGAAAAAAGTAAAACGATCAACTCCAGAAAAGTTTTGTTAACGGGGCAACAAAAATAAAGCGACGTCGGCGAGGCGACAAAGCAAGACGCAAATTAAAAACAAACGACGCTGGCAGAGAAAACATCGAGAACAAAGTAGAAGGGCATTTTTTTGGACGTGTACAGCAACAAGGGGAGTTCAATTTTAGCGTTCGAGGAATAAGCATTGCATTTTGTGGCGACTTACAAAAGGGAAGCTTATTTGGCATAATAATAATTGAATTATTAAATGCACCATGATTAAATTAAATTCTTTAAAGGTGAACCAGCTGAATCACCTTCTGCAGACCAACAATGCATCGATGACCGGCACGAAAGCCCATAAGGTTGTAAAACTGCAGGAAATTTTGGGCAGCGACGAAATTGATCCATCTGAACTGGAAGATATGGACAATGACTTGCAAGCACAAATAAAGGGATTGAAAGAGGTCATGTTGACGTTGGCTAACACAATAAGTACATTGAATTCTGCACATTCACGGGACAGTGGCAATACTCAAAGCCACTCCAATAACGAAAACGCATCGCAAATTTTGCAAATACCAACTGTAGGTGGAAACCATCAAACGACAGGGCGTGCAACAATGACGATACAAGATATGGTAGGCGTGATGCCCGATTTTGATCCAAGTAAGGATCTTACAGCAGTGCCACAGTTTATTACACGCGTCGAACAATTACGTCAGGCATACCGCTGGCAAGACAATTTGGTTCTTGTGGCAATTCAACACACATTTAAAGGTATAGTCAAGCGGTGGTTGGATTCCCAAGCTGTTTTCAGCACTTGGGAGCAATTTGTTAATGCATTTGAAAGGGATTTTCCTGCCAAATGCAATGCAGCAGAAACGCACAAAGCCTTAATGAAACGAAAACCTAAAACTGGAGAGGATTACGTTGAATATTTTTATACAATGTTAACGATGGGACACCAGGGTAGACTCGACGATCAGTCAATAATCTCGCACGTTATCAGCAGTCTGAATGATGCTGCGTGGACACGAAATTTAGAAACAATGAATTTCCACACATGTAGCGAGTTACTGGCGGCACTAAAGAATTTGGTTGCTATCACGGCGACCACGGTAACAACACCAATGTATAATCAGCAAGCTATTAAAACCGAAGGTAAAGAAAGCAATAAGCCAACGGGGCCGAAATGTTATAACTGCAATGACTATGGGCATATCTCAAAGAAATGTCCACGACCTCAAAGAAAGCAACGTTGCACAGTATGCTCAAAGGTGGGGCATGATGCAAAAACCTGCAGTAGTAAGCCGACGGTGGCAAAAATAACTGACCTAGTCGAAAATGTTGAAGCACCACCGGTACTTAAAACAGTGGTGCTGAACGGCAAAACCTTGAAGCATTTGTTGATACACGCTAGCTCACTCATTAGGTCAAAGGCGGCTGAAGGTATAAATAGTCTCGAAACATACAAACGCTTTATTGGCTTTGGAGGGTCTGAGGTTGAAGTTACGCGCAAAATAGAGGTAAATGCGAGTGTAGATGACAAGATTCTTCCTGTAACGTTATACGTGGTTAACGATAATATGATACCCAGATGACTATCGAAGTAACCACAACGAACCCTATCCTAGGAAAGCGGTACCAGGTACCATTCTCTCAGCGACCGATTTTATCTGAAATTTTAAAGAAATTGTTAGACAACAATATAATAAGACCAAGTAATTCTCCCCATGCCGCATCAGTACTATTGGTAAAAAAGTCAAATGGGGAGAATCGGATGTGCATTGACTATCGTGCGTTGAACGAGGTCACCATAAAGAAAAACTATATAATGCCTATAGTTGAAGAACAACTGTCGCGGTTGGCAGGCAATCGATATTTCTCAACATTGGATATGACGTCTGGCTACTACCAGATTCCAATAGAAGATAAATCTAAAGCATAAACGGCATTCCTAATGCATGAAGGATTATTTGAACACAATGAGATGCCATTCGGGGTCGTCAATGTCCCCATGTTTTTTCAGGAAACCATTGTGAACATCATTAAGCGGCTCCCGAATAGGAGTAAAATCATTAATTACGTTGATGAAGTAATCATCGCAACGAGAGACGAACCAGAAGGACGAGCGGTATTACAGGAGTTCCTAGAAGAGATTAAACATTCTAATCTGACACTAAAACCATCAAAATGCACGTTTCTGGCGAAGACGGTAAACTTCCTGGGCCATACGATTGACGGCGACGGTATACGACCAGTGCCAGAGAAGACGAAGTGTATCAGAGAGTTTCCAACGCCTAATTCTCCAACAATGGTTCGTCAATTTCTGGGCCTTACGGGGTTTTTCCGCAAGTTTGTCCCCAGTTACAGGGTGATTTCTATCCCTCTTTCGGCACTATTGAAAAAGCAAGCAACGTTTGTGTGGGGAGCTTCGCAAGAAACAGCTTTCCAGCGACTAAAAGATATTGTATCTACGAAACCGTTGTTAACGTTGTTTGATCCGGGCGGGATCACGAGGTTCATACGGATGCGAGTTCAATGGGTTTATCAGCAGTGATGCTACAAAATGAAACAGACGGATACAAGCCAGTATTTTACTTCAGCAGAAAAAGTAGCGAAGCCGAACAGAAGTACGCTAGCCATGAGTTGGAAGTGCTAGCAATTGTGGAGGCTTTGCAACGCTTCCGCAACTATCTGCTGGGGCGAACATTCAAGGTAGTAACCGATTGCGATGCAATTGTAAGAACGAAATCTACGACACCATTGACACCTCGTATAGCTAGATGGTGGTTGAAACTCCAAGAGTTCGATTTCACGTGTCAACATAGACCGGGGTCAAAGATGTCACATGTTGATGGGATGAGCCGAGCCCCAGTGCTGCCACCAAGTACAAAGAAACAGTAGCTGATCTTGTTTTACAGGTATGCGAAATTGGCGATGACTGGGTGGGTTCAATGCAGTGGCAAGACGAACGACTAAGAGAAATAATTACCGGGTTACGAAGTGATGAGAAGAAAAAGCTATACGAGTTCAAACATTACACGTTGCAGAAAGGACGGTTGTACCGAGACGTTGATGGCCATAAGCAACTGGTGGTACCAAAGGCGATAAGGTGGCGTATAACCAAGTCATACCACGACGACGCAGGGCACTTCGCTCTGGAAAAAACAATCCAACGGCTGCAACAGCATTTCTGGTTTCCACGGATAAGAAGATATGTGAAGTCCTATATCGACGCATGTCCAGAACGTTGCCTCAATAAAGCAAAAGGCGGCAAACCAGAGGGCCAACTTCATGTAACCGATGAGATAACACCGATTCCATTTCGGTCTCTGCACATCGATCATCTGGGACCCTTTCCCAAAAGCAAAAAAGGTAATTTGCATATCCTTGTGGTAGTATGCGCATTCAGCAAGTACTGCATCGTGAAGGCGGTGCGCAATACGAAGACGACTCCAGTAGTTAATACTTTAAAAGAAATATTCCTAAGATATGGGCAACCTAAAAGAGTGACCACGGATCGAGGTACGGCGTTCACGTCAGCTGAGTTCAACCGTTTCATGACGGAGAACGGTATTCAGAATTTAAAGGTGTGTTACGTGGCTGACTGTTTGGGTGGTGAGGAGCGGCAGCAAGCAGGTATGCTTGCGGGCCCAGGCTAGCTCGTCGTCTTGGGCGGGGTATTGCACCACCGACCTCACCCGCAGCCACATGAACAAAAAGAGGGTTCATACCTGCATGTGTATAGAAAGGAGAGAAAAAGCTGAAAAAGATAGAAATAAACGTGAGGGGCAGAGTTAAGAGGGGAAAAGATGGAGGCCTGTCCTGTCAGGTGGAGTCTACCCTCCCTCTGCAGTGCAACTTGCACTGCACCGTGGGCACTGTGCTGACTCCTGTTTACCTTACAGTGCCCCCAAACCTGACAGGACAGGCCTCCATCTTTTTCCCCTCTTAACTCTGCCCCTCACGTTTATTTCTATCTTTTTCAGCTTTTTTTCTCCTTTCTATACACATGCAGGTATGAACCCTCTTTTTGTTCATGTGGCTGCGGGTGAGGTCGGTGGTGCAATACCCCGCCCAAGACGACGAGCTAGCCTGGGCCCGCAAGCATACCTGCTTGCCGCCGCTCCTCACCACCCAAACAGTCAGCCACGTAACAATGGCGCCCAACGGTAATAGCCCGGTAATCTTTTTAGTTTTTTTGTTGTCTTTCCATTTAGTTAATTTCTTTCAGTTTTATTTTGATCTACATAAATCCGCCTTAATTCCTTTTAGTTCCAAAAATTTTCTTTCAGTTCTTAGCTTTTGTATTCTCAACGTTCATAGCCCGATCAATTTTTCATTTCCACGCTAATTGACTACCTCTTACTTTAAATTTCCCAATATTTTTTTTTATTTTAATCCGTACTTTTAATTTTTGAATTTCTTAATCTATTTTTTTTTCTACCTTTCCTTCCTTAAATTTCCCAAATTTTGTTCTTCAGACCTTCTTACCCTTCCAAGCCCCTCCCTCTTTCCGTCTTCCGACTTAGGACAGGGACAGTCATGATGGCAACGCCGAGTGGGTTCACCTGACCGACAAGTGTCATCATGACCAGAGGATAGGGATTAGCTGAGTGTCCATGTCAGGGTTCCTTTGTTGAACTTTAACAGCTCGACAAAGTGGTAACTGGTATGGCACTTAGCTAGCGATGGACTTAGGTTGGAGATCGTGGCGAGCTGTTCAAGCTACCTTACCGGGAGTCCAGCACTGCCGGTAAGTGAGGTTTACAGTCGTCGCCACGATATTTAGGAGTAGGAGGTGTGGCATCCACACATAGGTATAAGTTCTTGAACGTGAAGTGCCACATTTCCACGGACAGCACGATTGACCAGACTTCAAATACATAGAGACGGACTAACCACCTTCGCTGAACCTTCGCCAAGGCAGCACCACAGCCACCAATACTAATACATTAAATTTCATTTGGTAACTTTTGATTTCAAATTCAAAATTTGATATTCGTGAAGTTTCGAGATTATTCAAAATTTTTTTTTACTGAATATTTCTTAGGAGGATTATTTCCAAACATCTTGCTTGAATTGGGTTTTTTTTTTTTTTTTGAAAATTTACATTTACCTAGCTCACCCACACAAACAGAGTGTTCGAGATTGGTTTTAGTTTTAGTTTAATTTTGTTTTCAGTTCTATCCCTGAGGTTTTTTTTTTTGATTCTGGGTCAGACCCTTAAATCGTGAAACCTAGATCCCTAGGTTTGTCTTGCGACGCATACACACGCAAGCCAACATATAATTTGAATTCTCCCGTTTGCAAGTCCTAAGTTTCTATGTTTCGATTAGCATATACATAATACTTTACACCTAAACAAACCTTGTTTTAATTCTCACACACACACACGCACATAGCCCCTGAATTTAACTTCAGTTTTAATATATTTTTTTTTTTATATACTTAAGCATTTTTGTTTTTGATACTAGCGTATAAGTTTTTTTTTCTCATACGCACAAACCCACAAATCACTTGAATTACCATAGACATACATACATACACACAAACCTATCACTTAATAATTGAATTGAATTTTTATATACATACATATATTGTAATTTTTATATCCGTTATTTAATATCCTTTATTTATATATATTTTTTTTTTTTATTGGGTTTTGGGTGAATTTGGACCTATTATCTTATATTATTTATTGGATCTGAAAATACAAACAGATTGTTGTTACCGGAATATTTTCCTTGCATCTCATGGTTTTTTTCTTTTTCGCATAATTTTTTTTTTGTTTTTCCATTTGGGTTGCGGTCGGGATAGCGTTTCTTTGGAGGTATTATATATATTTAGTCGATTGTTCCTGCGTTTTTTTTTTTGGGTTTTTGGATTAAAAGTTTTGGCCGCTGCAGACAGTGAATGTCTGACCAAGACCGGGAAAAATATACGGAGGAAAGACCTTTTGGGGGATTGGGAAATTTAGATTCCAATAGGCGTGTTACAAGGAGTCGTGCCAGGGCTCTGGAAAATCAGATTGCTGGCTCACTTTTCACGCAAATTGACACAGGGATACCGAGGCCCATAGACTTTGTGCCTACGGATTATTTCAATAGGTGTGCTTCGCGGATTTTCGGTTCGTTTGACCCTGAACGCCCGATTAGGATCTCTGTCGCGAACGGGGTGTCAGTCAGTGAGGCCGAAAATTCATTGAACTTTTCCCAGAAGATCGATTTGGTGTGCCAAATGTCGGATAGCGGAGATGAGGGTGCCCGAGGGGGCGATGTTCCGGTGATGGGCGCACCAGCAGGGGGTCCCAGAGGTCTTAATGCCCCTCTTCCTGACGCCACCCGCCAAGACACCAATGTCGAACAGCTGAGCTGAATGATGGCTATGATGGCGCAACAGCAAGACTTGGTTGTGCAAATGGCAGGGGAGGTCGGGAGCATTAAGACCAATGTTGATATCCTTGGTGGTCGCGTAGCGGATATGGAGGCTTCCGCGCAACCTTCGGGACATCGGTCCGCCGTGGCATCAACGCCACAACCTCAAAACCAGAGGGGGGAAACTACTGCTCGTGACGGTACGCCGAATACCAATCGGACTGCCGAGCGGGACGGTGGTAACCCTCCAAGGTGGAAAAAATTAGATTTGGACAAGTGGCACATCAAATTCGATGGGACAAACAAGGGAATGAGCATCGAAAGCTTCGTATTCCGGGTGGAGAGAATGCGGGAACAACACAACATCTCCTACTACCAGTTATTCACGGACTTTCATTGTCTGCTTTCCGGCGGTGCCTTGAAGTGGTATTGAAAGGTGCTCGAAGACCATTCCGATGATCCCGATTTTGGGTATTTTGGTCTGAAAGCAGAACTGCTAAGTCACTTCAAGTCCGCCGAGTGCGACTATGAAATAATCCGTGACATAATTGAACGGAAACAGCAGCCCGCAGAAGCTTTCGACGACTTCTATAGCGAAGTCCACAACCTGACGTTCCGTTTGCGGAAGAGGATCCCTGAGAGGGAATTGGTTGGCATAATTAGGGGAAATCTTAAACCGTACCTAGCCAACCTGACCTTCGCCATTAAAATGGACTCGTTGGCGGAGCCCAAAGCTGAGTGTAAGAGAGCGGAAAAACTCATTAGGGAAAATAAGAACCGGTCCAGACCAGTTAGTGAGATAGGGTTCGAACAGCCCGATATACTGGGAGAGAGAAAGTTAGAAGCTTTTGATAGGAAGCCTCAGCGCCCACCCCAACACCAATCCCAATCCTTACCCCAACACCAAACCACAGCCAATCCCAATAGTGTTCGTCCTTCTGTTAGTCCTGCGTCTAAGTCGACTGTGAATTCCTTTTGTGCTTCTCCCTTCCACTTAATGTTGTGTTTTTCGTGCGGTATTCCGGTGGACCACTTTGTGAAAAACCCGGCAGAAGCACAAAAACCAAATAAATTTTCGTCCTCGTTCCACAATATGGTCTGTTTTGCGTGTGGAAGTGATTCGTCCTTTTGCGTGTTTAAGCCCAGGGAAACCCGAGGCTGGCGGTGTTGACCGGGGACTCCAGCCAGAAGTTAGGCAACCCGGCAGACCTGAAATAAAAATTTTGAAGAAAGAAGAAATAGAACAGAGAGAGGAGGTTAGGAAACCACAAGGGACGGTGGAAAAACGCGAGGTAAAGAGTTTACTTCAAAGAAAGATAGAGTATGAAGAAGCAAGAAGAAGGATATTTTGTGAAACCATAAGTACTAATAGGAAAAAGAGAAATTTTGAGAAGATTCATAAGATGAGGGAGAAAAGGAGATATTTTAAGAAGTTGCGCAGCAAAATTGTCGCGACAATTGTCACTGTAAAAAGTGACCGCGATAGGAGGTAGGGAAGTTTTAGCTCTCTTGGACTCAGGGGCGAGTGCCAGCTGTTTAGGAAAAGGCTCAGCGGCACTCCTGTGCGGTAAAGAGGCCTTGATTGTGCCAATCAGGTGTCAAAATATTCGGACCGCGAACGGGGAGGAAACCGCTGTGGTGGGGGTAATAAAGTTACCTGTGGTTTGGGATAATGCCACAAAAGATTTGGAATTTTTGATAGTACCAGGCTTGCAGCAACAGGTTTATCTCGGCATAGATTTTTGGCAGGAATTTGGTATGAGTGTGGTGAGCAAAGGTATGAAAGGGAATGTGTGTCCAAGTGTTGCCAGTGTGGCGGAGCTCGTGCCCGCCGAGGGTGACTTGTCTTTCGATGCTGTGCAGCACGTTTTAACGCCGGAGCAAAATAATAGGTTGGAGCGTGTAAAAGCCCAATTCCCGTCCTTCGAGGTATTAGGGTTAGGCCAAACAAATAAGGAGGAACACTTCATCGAGGTGGTTAACGAGAATCTGCCAGTAAAGCAGCGCCATTACCCGATTTCACCAGCTATTCAAAAACTCATATACGCAGAGTTAGATCGAATGTTGGACATGGGAGTCATCGAGGAGTCCAACAGCAGCTGGAATTCGCCGGTATCGCTGATAATAAAAGGGACGAAAAACCGCTTGTGCCTTGACGCTCGCAAAGTCAACGAACGAACAATTAAGGATGCCTACCCCTTACCCCACATTGATGGAATCCTCAGCCGACTACAAAATACACGATTTATTTCCGCAATAGATTTGAAGGATGCCTTCTGGCAGATTTCTCTGGAGAAGAAGTCAAGAGAAAAGACTGCTTTTACTGTCCCTGGCCGACCCCTTTACCAATTTACCGTCATGCCTTTCGGGTTGTGCAATGCAGCACAACGAATGTGTCGTCTCATGGACAAGGTCATTCCGGCCGCTTTACGTGAATGTGTTTTTGTTTATCTTGACGATTTGTTAGTTTGTTCTGTAGATTTCGAGTCCCATATTTGTTTGCTGGAAAAGGTCGCTCGGTGTCTTCGCGAGGCTAAGTTAACAATTAATGTCGAAAAGAGCAAGTTTTGTTTCAAAGAAGTTCGATATCTAGGGTACGTAGTCGGGGATGGATGTATCAGGACGGACGCCAACAAAGTGGTAGCTGTGAGGGACTTCCCAGTTCCGAAAACCCCGAAGCAACTGCGACGGTTCCTGGGTATATCGGGCTGGTACCGACGTTTTATACAGGACTATGCGACTATTGCAGCCCCGCTGCACGACTGCCTCAAGAAAGACAAAATCAAAAAGTCTGTAATGACGGGAGAAGCAATAAAATCATTTGAAATTTTAAAGCAGAGTTTGGTTTCTGCACCGGTGCTCACACATCCTGACTTTAAGCGTCGTTTCTATATTCAATGTGATGCATCAACGGACGGAGTGGGAGGGGTTTTGTTTCAACTGGACGATGACCAGAACGAAAGACCGATTGCTTATGTTTCGGCAAAACTTAATAAGGCGCAGAAAAACTATAGCATTACTGAACTTGAATGCTACGCCGCGATCGTGAGTGTGAAAAGATTCCGACCTTATGTGGAAGGAACCCCGTTCACCATCATAACTGATCATGCCAGCCTCAAATGGCTCATGAATCAGAAAGATCTTTCTGGGAGGCTGGCAAGGTGGAGTTTGAAACTCCAGGGTTATGATTTCGACATCCAACATCGAAAAGGTGCGCAAAACGTGGTTCCCGACACACTCGCACGAATACACATGGACGAAATGCTGACGAACGACAGAGCCATAGACGTGTGTCTCGAGTCACCGTGCTTCGAGTCGGAGGAGTATACGGAGTTAAAAAAGACGGTGACCGAGAACAAAGATAAGTTGCCAGACTTATGCATATCGGACGGTTACGTTTATAAACGGACGCAATTCGACAGGGGGGACGATCTTCTAGCGGACCAGACCTGGAAGCTCTGGGTTCCGTCGGAACTGCGACCGGGGCTGGTAGAGTCGTCTCATAGCTCACCGTCCCCTGGTCATGGTGGCATCCACAAAACACTGTCCCGACTACGTCAGAAATATTACTGGCCGGGAATGGTCACAGATGTATGCGCCCATATAAAAGATTGCGAAACTTGCAAAACAAATAAGACACAAAACGTTTTTAAACAACCCATGATGGGAAAGCAAAAGCTCACAGAGCGACCTTTCCAACGTTTATTCATTGATTTTATGGGTCCTTATCCTCGTTCTAGTGATGGTAACGTGTATGTCTTTGTTTGTCTAGATCACTTTACTAAGTTTGTGTTCTTAAAACCTATTAGAAGGGCCACTTCAGCTGAGGTTATAAAATTTTTAGAGAAAGAAGTATTTCACGTGTTTGGTGTGCCCGACTATGTCCATTCGGACAACGGCAAACAATTCGTCTCGGAAATATTCAAAGAGTTTTTGGAGAAATACGGCACGACACACGTGAGAACTGCATTCTATTCACCTCAGGGTAACGCTGCGGAAAGAGTCAACCGATCTGTGCTGCAGATAATTAGGTCCTTCATAAAGGGCAACCAAAAGAACTGGGACAAATGCGTCAGCGATGCCGCATTTGCACTACGCAGCGTTACTCACTCAGCCATCAACATGTCGCCATACTATGCCACTTTCGGTATGCCTATGATACAGCATGCTGCATCATATGAGCTATATCGAAAGTTGGCGGCGTTGAAGGATGGTGACGTGGAGATAGATACGGCTGGTGATAAAATGCAGCTCATAAGAAAGAGAATTATGAAGGAGCTGAAGCTGGCCCACGATAGAAGTCAAAAGGTCTACGACACCAGGAGAAAGGATATAAATTTTCAGATTGGACAAGTGGTATATCGCCGCAACTTCAAACAAAGCTCCCAAGTTGATAAATACAACGCTAAGTTAGCACCAAAACAAGTCAAATGCATTGTTTTAAACGTTATAGGGAATTCTATGTATGAACTTGGCGATAGTAGTGGGAAAAAGATCGGCGTATACCATGCTAAAGACATTTTTGCAAAATAGCTTAATATTTTTTTTTGTAGTGTTAGTACTCTCGTTCTATGTTATTTATTTATTTATCGACGTATTGTATTTGTTAATTTATCGACGTATGTGATTATATTATTAAGTTATTTTTTTTTTGTTTTTGACTTTTTTATTTATTTGATTATTTTTGCATTTATTTATTTTTTTTATTTATTTATTTATTTTACCTACTTGACTATTTGATCTGTGATATTTTTTTTTGTATAAATTTTTTTTTGCCATCTGTGACATTTTATTTTATTTTATTTTATTTTATTTTTTTTTTATTTATTTTTTTTTATTTATTTTATCTGTGATATTTTATTTACTATTAGATATGTAGAGTAGTATCTGCGATATACGTTTAACTAGTAGCATTAGCCCAGTGATTTAGTTCGTAGTTAAACAGAACCAAAATTTAAAGGCGTGAAGAGAAATAGGCCCGGCATTGAGTCGTGGGTCGAGGCCACACGTTAGACGCGGGAAATAATACTTAGCAGGCTGCGTTTGAATTCTTTACGCTCACGCTCCATAGTGCAGGCACCATCGGCGGTTGCGAGCCTGTAACGACAGCCTGTCTCCATACTGGCCTAACTGATTGGCGGAGTGTATATGCGTCTATGTGTTTATGTGTTTTGTGTCCAGGTCCGTGCCTTAGCCGCAATGTTACCATTAACATCATATTAACATAATAACATTGACAACATTGTACCGATAGTGAACACAATGTTGCAGCGGAAATAAGATGTTGCGCTTGGCATCATGCTGTTATAACAAATAAAATGTCACCATACTGCTAACAACTTAGCAGCATTGATGAATGCCATGCACCTATGCGTTTGTTCTGTTCTGTATTATGTATGTTGATGTGTATTGGTACAAGGCTATGAACGTGTGAATGCATCTGTGTGAGTGGTCAAGGCACGAACCAAATGTATCTGTGTAGGTGTTCGTTTTGGTGGAGCGGTAAGCGTGTGAATGTATGAGTAAAATATACGTATGGATGAAAAATACGGGAAAGCTGAGAAGAAAGTTGGGCATGTATAGGTAGGAATTTTCCATTTCTGAGTAACGTTCCCTGCCACGGCGGTAGCTATAAAAGGGCACAATGTTAGCCAACGGATAAAGTTTTATTCTATCTGTGCCTAGTGAAAGTGCCAAAGTGCAAGTAAAGTACGTGACTTAAACCGGAAAAAAAAAGTGCCAAATTGCAAGTAAGGTGCACGACTTAAACCGAAGAAAAAGAAGTGCCAAAGTGCAAGTAAATTGCGCGGATTTAAATAAAAAAAAAAGGTATTTGCGTTGGTTTTGTTTGTTGTGCGTACCGCAAGTTAACGCGCGTACTCTGACAAGTGCCAGACGAGGACTAGAAAACCTGCCCGGAAAACCAAGGATCGAGGTAAGTCAAAGGCATCTGCTACTTGGCGTGCATACAGTCAATTTGCTCCCATCTAGCGAATTGCTCATGCAAGCCAGATAAAAACTGCATTAATGCAGATGCATATATACGCAGATGCATGTATATGCATCTACAGCCATGCACACACAAAAGCCCCCTGTGCATATTCCCTAAGCGTTTTGATCTAAAATGTGTACTTTTAACTAATTCCCACCATTGGTATTCCAGGCAACCTCGACAGCGCAAGGAGCCACTGGGCACAGCGTTCCGACGGCACACAGCATCCACAACAACACAACACACTTTTCTTTTCAACGGCACACCAGTTGCTTTCACCAGACGAATCGTTATTTCCTTATTTGGTCATCAGCGGCGCAACGCCAACAACAAGTACGTCACCTTTTCTACTGGCAGTAACAACCCCCAACTGCGGCCACATATTTTGGTATCGGTAATATATTGTCACCACAACAACAACTACAACAACACCACCCTTTTGGTCACCTAGACGGCGCAAACACACACAACAACCACATATATTCTTTTCATTTTCCATTCGTTCAACACCAACCACCACCTGTATACACTTTTGTTATATTGGCGGCGCAACACCAACCACAACCGGTATTTATTTTCTATATTGGCGATATACGGCCGCAAAAACCACAACAGCATTTTTTCATATTGGCGGCGTAACGCCCAACAACAACTACATCACATTGGCGACATACCGCTCAACGCCAACTATATCACCCCCATTACATTGGCGACGCAACGCCAACAACAACAACATCACACTGGTGACATTCCGGCCAAAAATAATTGCCACGCATCCAAAAACACTACGTTCTATTTAATTCGTTGCATGCGCGCACCAACAACAACAACAAATACTTCGTACAAATTCTTCAAAAACACAATAAAAATTGTCAACATCGATATCAATTTGCACCAGCCACCACACATCATTCTTTTATTTTGGCATCGGCGACGCAACACCAAAAACAGCCACATATTGTATCAGCAGATATCGACACAAAAACAACAATACCAGCCACACATCCACCGGCCAGGTCCACAGAAGTCATTGTTACCAGCTCGTCAAGCCACTAGAGGCCAGCAACCAAATCACCAAGAATAGGGCAAGGCTATTAAAATATGCACATATTATACACAAGTGAGGAGTTTGCGAAAACAACACTGCCAACAGGAAGAGCAGCCTAAAAGCGGGATTGGCAGAGATCACCAACAACAACAACACACCACAACGGCAGAAGCAGAAATAATCGTTAAACCTTAATGTCAGTAATTTTTCTATCGTTTCGAAACAAATCGGCCTTTTTTTGTATTTTTTTTGGCATTATATCTTTTTTTTTATAAGTAGGTTTACGCACATAGGTATTCCCTTTTTTTTGATGTAGAATTTCTGGTAGGAGAAAGGGTTGGGCAAAAACAAAGGCTTGTGGTTATTAGCCCAAAAATTTTGCTAAATAATTTGTGCTACGGTGTAATATTACTAATATTTTACTAATATTTCATTTTGTTTTATTTTTATTTTTTTCATTTCACTCTTTTTGAAGTTTCTTTGATTAATTTTTCATTTGCATATTTTTCTCTATTTTTGACATTCATTTGGATTTTTTAGTTTTGATTTTTGCATTCCTTTTGTGGATAGTTACTATATTCAAAGTACACCGATCTTTATCGTTGTGCTCTGCCTATAGTTCCACTTCCGTACATGCTTTCTGTTCCTTTTCGGTTAGACCGCGACTAACTCGAAATTATGGAACTTTGAATATTCCTTTTCTTTTTATTGCATCGGCACATATTACACTTACATATATTTGCCAGAACGCTCCCGGCAAACTTACCCTTATCCTTCCCGCATTTAACACTACGGGCTTGCATACAAGCACGCACATTAAATCCTTTTTTTTTATCTTGATAATTTTTTTTTTGACTTTTACACACGTTTGGTTTTTTTTTGACATTGTCATCACGCTACAAATTTATTACTACCTCATATACACTCATTATCCAAGATCGTAAGCGATCGATCTGGATCCGTGTTCGAACGTGGTCATATGTACATATGTATGTTTGAGTTTTTTTTGTTTCAGCTACTCAACTGCAGCGGCGCTGTTGGATGAGAAGAGTAACTTGGTGAGTGTTTTGAGCGAAACATTAAAATTTATCAAAATACACCTGTTTAGTTGTATGTACATGTGTTAGCACAGATTCCTGCTCTTGCAAAAATAGAACAGGAATTAGCAAATCAGAAAAATAAAAACAGATCGCAACGAACATATGTGCATGCATGAAAAACGTCACAAACGTACATCTGCAATTACATACATACCATTTGTTCTTATATACACATAAATCCCTTTCCTTTGATGGCCTACTTTTGCTGTATACATAATTGACCTTATGTTTACTTGAGCGGTAGCGGTAGATCAGGGATTAGGGTACTTGAATGTTTTTTTTTATTCGCCCTCTTATTTTATTTTATTTGAATTTGTATCTTTAGGATTTAGAATTAGCTCCTAGTAATAATATGGCATTAGGGTGGCCCTAAAAGTTTAATTTTTTTTTATTTGAGTTCAGACACTTTGTCTATTAGCCATAAGTATCTTGTACTGTATGGAATTTGAAATTTATCTACTTCTTCCTGCATTCCCATGAATTTGTAATGTTAGCTAGTAATAAGGTTCAGTATTATGTTTGAGCATTTTTTTTACTTTGAGTAAATAGAAGCTTTAGAAATAGATACTAGTTAAGCCTTTTGGAATTCTTGGCAAACTATTTTGCAGTAAATTTTGATTTTAAAGTTTTGTTGAAATTATTGAACTGGTAGTAGGGTATTAGTTGGTAATTTGGAAACCAAAAATTTTGTAAATAAATCATAAGAATTATGTTTGGATGAAATTTTAATATTTTCAATAATGCAGGGCTAAGTCGAATTTTGGTGTTGGTGCTGCGCTTGCGCGCGGTAAGGTAAGGTAAGGTGAAGGTGAGTGTTTAGGGAAAATGACTGAGTGACAGGGGACAGACCCATGTCAGGTTTGGGGGCACTGTAAGGTAAACAGGAGTCAGCACAGTGCCCACGGTGCAGTGCAAGTTGCACTGCAGAGGGAGGGTAGACTCCACCTGACAGGACAGGCCTCCATCTTTTTCCCCTCTTAACTCTGCCCCTCACGTTTATTTCTATCTTTTTCAGCTTTTTCTCTCCTTTCTATACACATGCAGATATGAACCCTCTTTTTGTTCATGTGGCTGCGGGTGAGGTCGGTGGTGCAATACCCCGCCCAAGACGACGAGCTAGCCTGGGCCCGCAAGCATACCTGCTTGCCGCCGCTCCTCATCACCCAAACAGTCAGCCACGTAACAGGTGGCAGTAAGAACTCCTCGTGCAAATGGCAGTACGTATCAATAAAACGGTTCTGGCTTCACTGAAATGTACAACGAAGAGCGACAGGGAATGGGACGTCGCATCGCCAACGTTACAATGGAACATAATTGCACAAGCAAACGCAACAACGGGGTTTAGTCCAAACCAATTGGTATTCAACTTTAGTGCGCGCGATGTATCCACTAACCGATTAATTCAAGCTATTGAAGATGAGAGTGACACCCCAGGGAATGGTGAGTTCCGACGTCAAGAAGCATGTGAATCGATGAAGAAAGCCAGGAGCGCCTGGAAAGAGCGATATGACAAACGACACCAAACGCCACGACAATATGAGGTGGGTGATCTAGTAGTAACCGAGTATGTACCCTCCGCAACAGGTACGTCTCACAAGTTGGACCTATTGTTCAGGGGCCCGTATATGGTAACAAAGGTGCTCCCTCATGACCGATATCTTGTTGAGGATCTTCCTGATACGTCGAAAAGCCAACGGCGGTATTCTGGAATACTAGCCAGTGATGGGTTGAAGCCATGGTGTACACTAGGTCCGGAAGACAATGAAGTCAACAGCGACGCTGAATCGTCACCTGATGACGAGCTGTCAGGAGAGGCCGAGCTGTGAAGTCAGTAGTTGCGATCAAGCCAAGCATAGCGGTCGTATTTTGAAGTCGATGGCAGTCGTGCCTACGTTTACATATATTTCTATAGTTTTTACTATTATCAGCAACTTATCTTACTCTTCTTTTAAATAATTATTATTCAATAAATCCTGAAATGATCAATTATATTAAACTTTAAATCATATTCGAGTTTCATCTTGACACAGTATTGGGCAGATACATGCGTTTTTAGAAATAAGTGTAAGGGCTCTCTATCGGATTTGCTGGCAACTTGGCCGAGCTACAACTATTTTAACGGTTACGAATTCGTAAGATAAAGGGGATAGCTCAAAAATTTTTTGTTTGATTGAAACTGGTAGGTCAATCAGCTTTATAAAGCGGTCCTGTGTCAGTGGTAAAGTAGACGGAGATCAAATATCAAACTAAAATAATTCATATTTGGCTTAAATAACGAAAAAATTGTTACTTATGGAAAGTTTATATATTACATTGAAATAAAATGTTAAATGTTTGCGTTTTAATTCTATATTGGGAAGAAATTTTTTACAGGTTTGTAAATTTAAGCCTTGCAGTTGTTCGCGTAGATGTTTGTCATACGCTGAAAAAATTGAACTACAAAAATGGCTGCTTGTTACTTGGAAAGGGTCGTAATAAAGTAGCAGACACACTATAGCAAGCAACAATATTATATATTAAATAATTTGTACCTCATTTATTGGTAATTTATTACCGTCTGGTTCCGAGAAAAGTGAGTGTCTGCTAGCTTAAGACTCAAGCCAGCAGACACTTCGTGAAAACACGACGTACAACTTCCGAACGACTTGAATAGTTTATAATGCATTTATACGCAATTCACTACCGCAAGAAAAAAATTACAGCTGCATCCGGTTCCAAGAAAAGTTAGTGTCTGCTAGCTTAAAACTCAAGCCAGCAGACACTTCCTGAAAACACGACGTACAGCTTCCGAACGACTTGAATAGTTTATATTACATTTATTGGCAACTTATTACCACAAAAAAAATGTACATCTGCGTCCGTTTCCGAGAAAAGTGAGCGTCTGCTAGCTTAAGTCTCAAGTTGGCAGACACTTCGTGAAAACACGACGTACAGCTTCCGAATGACTTGAATAGTTTATAGTGCATTTATTGGCAATTTATTACCACAAAAAAATGTATAGCTGCGTCCGGTTCCGAGAAAAGTGAGTGCCTGCAAGCTTAAGACTCAAGCCAGCATCCACTTCGTGAAAACACGATGTACATCTTCCGAACGACTTGAATAGTTTATATTACATTTATTGGCAATTTATTACCACAAAAAAATTTATAGCTGCGTTCGGTTCCGAGAAAAGTGAGTGACTGCTATCTTAAGACTCAAGCCAGCAGACACTTCGTGAAAACACGACGTACAGCCTTCGAACGACTTTAATAGTTTATATTACATTTATTGGCAATTTATTACCACAAAAAAAGTTTATAGCTGCGTCCGGTTCCGAGAAAAGTGAGTGCTGCTAGCTTAAGACTCAAGCCAGCAGACACTTCGTGAAAACACGACGTACGGCTTCCGAACGACTTGAATAGTTTATATTACTTTTATTGGCAATTTATTACCACATGAAAAATTTATAGCTACGTCCGGTTCCGAGATAAGTGAGTTTCTGCTAGTTTAAGACCCACGCCAGCAAGCACTTCGTGAAAACACGACTTACAGCTTCCGAACGACTTGAATAGTTTTTATTATGACCCCAAAGGAGTCCCAAAAAGATCCCGGAATAACCCCCAATTGGCCCCGAGGGAGTCCACAAAAATATCCCGGAATGACCCCCAATCGGCCCCAGGGGAGTCCACAAAAAGATCCCGAAACGACTCCTAAATGACCCCGGAAGGACTCCGAGGGAGTATCAAAACTCCCGGAATGACCCCTAAATCACCGCCAGGGAGTCCCCAAAAAGATCCGGGAATGACCACGAAATGACAGCGGGGGAGTCCCAAAAATATCCCGGAACGACTCCTAAATAACCCCGGAAGGACCACGAGGGAGTCGCCAAAAACCATCCCGGAATGACCCCCAAATGACCCGAGGGAGCCCCCAAAGTGGATCACTTTCAATACGAGAATAACTGAGTACTCAGCTACAAAAATAGATTTACTGTTTAGTAATAACGCCCAAATACTAACTGAATATTTGAGTGATCATAGAATATCAGATCACGAGACAATACATTTCAAGATACCAACAACAAAATTTGTCAAAATGAGGAAATTCGACACCGTAACTAGCTGGGAGAATCTGATATAAGTATAGTGCAGAGAATCTGATATAAGTCTGCTGCGAGCAAGCGATTTAAACTCTTTGCTCTTTGTATAATACTGGACTAGAATATACAGTTATACAACTGAACTGTATCCTAGCTGAAGCCATGCAGGCATTGACGTATGAGAAGAGAATAAAAATACAGATAAGAAATGACCGCGAGCTGCTAATATTGCACAAAATAAAACCCGACTCCTATAATGTTGCTAAAAACACAGGATACTGGGATGATTATAATACAGCTAAAAGAACATATAAAAAAAACTATCAAGTATAAAAAGAAGAAATATATGGAAGATAGGGTGCGCGATAATCAGGGAGACATGAAACGGATGTGGAAGATATAAGTAATTTAGAAGCTAAAATTGCAAAGAGTATAGGCTTCATGTATCGAACATGTAAACATATTAACCAACGTCATAAAATATTAGTATACAGATCGACCATTGAACCACATTTTATCTACTATCCTACACAGAGGCACAAAGTTCACAAAAAATCAAAGAGATCGACGTCTATAAAAGCTTCTTGGCCGAGGAGATCGAGACGGGACAAAACTGAAGAAATTTTTGCTAGAAAATCTTCTAGAGTTTAGCTTAATTTTCTTCTCAAATTTATTGAAATGGAAATCGGCTGGAAACAAGGAGATAACTTCTTGTTTATTAATTTTTTAAGTCATTTTCTCAGAACAATTCAATTTTTATAAGAAATCTGCTTGTTTTTATGAGAAAATTTTTAAAAAGTAAATCAATAAAGTCATCTTCTTATTTTTACTTGAAACTTATTGAATTTATTAAGAAGGAAAACTTCTTATTTTTGGCGACAGTGCCATCCTTTTTCTCCCGTTACTTTCATGTGAAGCTAAATACGTGCAAATGCATGTTCAAGAAATAACACGTGCCATACCATATTTTAATTGCTCTTATACTGATAGATGCCAGTTGAGTTTGTAATTTGGATGAGAAATGTTCACAAATATTCTGAGTTTTCTGGTTGGTGTTCTAAAATGTAAATTATATAATAATAATAAAATATAGTGCGGTGAACAGTGGATAAATTATATTAATTAATAATAAAATATAGTGCGGTGATTACTTTCGTTTTAATTTTAATGGTGCAATACATGTGTATCTTTTCTTGTTTCTTTTTAGTGACTTTGTGAGATATGTATGGAGAAAGCGATATTTTTGTTTCATCTCAACCAAGCCAAGGCAATCATGAAATATTAGAATTGTTTAAATCTTGGAGATTGTCAAATGAGATTGTAACAATTCTAATTGAGCGCGGAATTAATTCCCTTTTCGTTCTCGAGAAAAGTGAAATTGAAGATGTTGAAGCTTTTTTGATCGATTGGATACAAAATATTTCGAAGAACGCATCAAATTTAAGGCGGTTTTGAGAGAATGGCGAAAACAAAAGGTAAGTGGTTTGTTTTATTGTTAAATAATATACTGATTTCTTTTTTTAAGGCAATTCCATTTATTCGTGAGCAAGAGACTTCAGCGACAAACAACAAAATTCTGGATTTGCTCGAAAAAATTTCTGAGGATTTGTCCCCCGCTAAATCAAGAGAATCCAGTGGGCCACCTTCTTCTTCTGAAAATTCCAGCTGTTTGAACCTTGTGGAGTTGTTAAAAAAACAGTAAAAGGTCAACTTGTTTTAACTTTCCACGAAAAAAACGGTTACCTGGATAGTAGAAACCAGAAGAATTTGACTCATTGCATAGTGGATAATTAAACTGCCTTGGGGTGTAAAATGCAATACTCAGATATGAGGAAGTGGGCCAATGAAATTGTTGCGGTGTTTCCAAAAGAAAACAAGGTAATTACATGAGTTCGATGATAACTATCAAAAATTTACAAACATCCTTTGTTATTCTTATATTTTAGGAGTTTTACTTTTTGGAAAGGAAAAATGGGAAAAAGAATCCGAGTGGGAAATTGTTCTCCCGTTGGGCCAATGCCATAAAATTGGAAAAGCAAGTCACTTCTGATACGCAAGATGCTCATGAAGATAATTTGGATGGTATGCAATACTTTCTGATACTTTTTTAAGAATTTGCTCTTTGAACAATATTTAATTGCAGATAATGTTTTGAAAAAACAATGTTGGCTAGGGAAAAAGTAAAAAAGTATTGGGCAGATACATGCGTTTTCATAAATAAGTGTAAGGGCTCTCTATCGGATTTGCTGGCAACTTGGCCGCGCTACAATTATTTTAACGGTTACGAATTGGTAAGAAAAAGGGGATAGCTCAAAAATTGTATTTTGTTTGATTGATACTGGTAGGTCAATCAGCTTTTTAAAGCGGTCCTGTGTAAGTGGTAAAGTAGACGGAGATCAAATATCAAACTTAAATAATTCATATTTGGCTTAAATAACGAAAAAAAATTTTACTTATGGAAAGTTTATATGTTACATTGAAACAAAATGTTAAATGTTTGCGTTTTAATTCTGTATTGGGAAGAAATTTTTTACAGGTTTGTAAATTTAAGCCTTGCAGTTGTTCCCGTAGATGTTTGTCATACGCTGCAAAAATTGAACTACAAAAATGGCTGCTTGTTACTTGGAAAGGGTCGTAATAAGGTAGCAGACACACTATAGCAAGCAACAATATTATATATTAAATAATTTGTACCTCATTTATTGGCAATTTATTACCGTCTGGTTCCGAGAAAAGTGAGTGTCTGCTAGCTTAAGACTCAAGCCAGCAGACACTTCGTGAAAACACGACGTACAACTTCCGAACGACTTGAATATTTTATAATGCATTTATCCGCAATTCACTACCGCAAGAAAAAAATTATAGCTGCGTCCGGTTCCAAGAAAAGTTAGTGTCTGCTAGCTTAAAACTCAAGCCAGCAGACACTTCCTGAAATCACGACGTACAGCTTCCGAACGACTTGAATAGTTTATATTACATTTATTGGCAATTTATTACCACACAAAAAATATATATCTGCGTCCGGTTCCGAGAAAAGTGAGCGTCTGCTAGCTTAAGTCTCAAGTTGGCAGACACTTCGTGAAAACACGACGTACAGCTTCCGAACGACTTGAATAGTTTATAGTGCATTTATTGACAATTTATTACCACAAAAAAATTTATAGCTGCGTCCGGTTCCGAGAAAAGTGAGTGTCTGCAAGCTTAAGACTCAAGCCAGCAGCCACTTCGTGAAAACACGACGTACATCTTCCGAACGACTTGCATAGTTTATATTACATTTATTGGCAATTTATTACCACAAAAAAATTTATAGCTGCGTTCGGTTCCGAGAAAAGTGAGTGACTGCTAGCTTAAGACTCAAGCCAGCAGACACTTCGTGAAAACACGACGTACAGCCTTCGAACGACTTTAATAGTTTATATTACATTTATTGGCAATTTATTATCACAAAAAAATTGTATAGCTGCGTCCGGTTCCGAGAAATTGAGTGCTGCTAGCTTAAGACTCAAGCCAGCAGACACTTCGTGAAAACACGACGTACGGCTTCCGAACGACTTGAATAGTTTATATTACTTTTATTGGCAATTTATTACCACAAGAAAAATTTATAGCTACGTCCGGTTCCGAGATAAGTGAGTGTCTGCTAGCTTAAGACCCAAGCCAGCAAGCACTTCGTGAAAACACGACTTACAGCTTCCGAACGACTTGAATAGTTTTTATTATGACCCCGAAGGAGTCCCAAAAAGATCTCGGAATAACCCCCAATTGGCCCCGAGGGAGTCCACAAAAATATCCTGGAATGACCCCCAATCGGCCCCCAGGGGAGTCCACAAAAAGATCCCGAAACGACCCCTAAATGACCCCGGGAGGACTCCGAGGGAGTGTCAAAACCATCCCGGAATGATCCCCAAATTACCCCGAGGGAGTCCCATAAAAATCCCGGAATGACCCCCAAATCACCGCGAGGGAGTCCCCAAAAAGATCCGGGAATGACCACGAAATGACCCCGGGGGATTCCCAAAAATATCCCGGAACGACTCCTAAATAACCCCCGAAGGACCCCGAGGGAGTCGCCAAAAACCATTCCGGAATGACCCCCAAATGACCCGAGGGAGTTCCCAAGTGGATCACTTTCAATACGAGAATAACTGAGTACTCAGCTACAAAAATAGATTTACTGTTTAGTAATAACGCCCAAATACTAACTGAAAATTTGAGTGATCATAGAATATCAGATCACGAGACAATACATTTCAAGATACCAACAACAAAATTTGTCAAAATGAGGAAATTCGACACCGTAACTAGCTGGGAGTTCTATAGTGCAGATAATCTGATAAGTCTGCTGCGAGCAAGCGATTTAAACTATTTGCTCTTTGTATAATACTGGACTAGAATATACAGTTATACAACTGAACTGTATCCTAGCTGAAGCCATGCAGGCATTGACGTATGAGAAGAGAATAAAAATACAGCTAAGAAATGACCGCGAGCTGCTAATATTGCACAAAATAAAACTCGACTCCTATAATGTTGCTAAAAACACAAGATACTGGGATGATTATAATACAGCTAAAAGAACATATAAAAACAAGTAAGGAAGGCTAAGTTCGGGTGTAACCGAACATTACATACTCAGTTCAGAGCTATGGAGACAAAATAAGGAAAATCACCATGTAGGAAAATGAACCTAGGGTAACCCTGGAATGTGGTTGTATGACATGTGTATCAAATGGAAGGTATTAAAGAGTACTTTAAGAGAGAGTAGGCCATAGTTCTATGGGTGGACCCCATTTAGGGATATCGCCATAAAGGTGGACCAGGGCTGACTCTAGAATTTGTTTGTACGATATGGGTATCAAATGAAAGGTGTTACTGAGCATTTTAAGAGGGATCGGGCCTTAGGTCTATCGGTGGACGCCTTTTCGAGATATCGCCACTAAGGTGGGCCAGGGGTAACTCTAGAATGTGTTTGTACGATATGGGTATCAAATGAAAGGTGGTAATGAGTATTTTAAAAGGGAATGGGCTTTAGTTCTATAGGTGAACGCCTTTTCGAGAAATCGCCATAAAGGTGGACCAGGGGTGACTCTAGAATATGTTTGTACGATATGGGTATCAAATGAAAGGTGTTAATGAGTATTTTCAAAGGGAGTGATCCTTAGTTCCATAGGTGGACGCCGTTTCGAGATATCGCCATAAAGGTGGACCAGGGGTGACTCTAGAATGTGTTTGTACGATACGGGAATCAAATGAAAGGTGTTACTGAGCATTTTAAGAGGGAGTGGGCATTAGATCTATAGGTGGACGCCTTTTCGAAATATCGCCATTAGGGTGGGCCAGGGGTGACTCTAGAATGTTTGTACGATATGGGTATCAAACGAAAGGTGTTACTGAGCATTTTAAAAGGGAGTGGGCATTAGGTCTATAGGTGGACGCCTTTTCGAAATATCGCCATTAGGGTGGGCCAGGGGTGACTCTAGAATGTGTTTGTACGATACGGGTATCAAATGAAAGGTGGTAATGAGTATTTTAAAAGGGAGTAATCCTTAGTTCTATAGGTGGAAGCCTTTTCGAAATATCGTCATAAAGGTGGACCAAGGGTGACTCTAGAATGTTTGTACGATATGGGTATCAAACGAAAGGTGTTACTGAGCATTTTAAGAGGGAGTGGGCATTAGGTCTATAGGTGGACGCCTTTTCGAGATATCGCCATTAGGGTGGGCCAGGGGTTACTCTAGAATGTTTGTACGATATGGGTATCAAACGAAAGGTGTTCCTGAGCATTTTAAGAGGTAGTGGGCTTTAGGTCTATAGGTGGACGCCTTTTCGAGATATCGCCATTAGGGTGGGCCAGGGTGACTCTAGAATGTGTTTGTACGATATGGATATCAAATGAAAAGTGGTAATGAGTATTTTAAAAGGGAGTAATCCTTAGTTCTATAGGCGGACGCCTTTTCGAGATATCGCCATAAAGGTGGACCAAGGGTGACTCTAGAATGTTTGTACGATATGGGTATCAAACGAAAGGTGTTACTGAGAATTTTAAGAGGGAGTGGGCATTAGGTCTATAGGTGGACACCTTTTCGAGATATCGCCATTAGGGTGGGCCAGGGGTGACTCTAGAATGTTTGTACGATATGGGTATCAAACGAAAGATGTTACTGAGCATTTTAGGAGGGAGTGGGCATTAGGTCTATAGGTGGACGCCTTTTCGAGATATCGCCATTAGGGTGGGCCAGGGGTGACTCTAGAATGTTTGTACGATATGGGTAAATAACGAAAGGTGTTACTGAGCATTTTAAGAGGGAGTAGGCATTAGGTCTATAGGTGGACGCCTTTTCGAGATATCGCCATTAGGGTGGGCCAGGGGTGACTATAGAATGTTTGTACGATATGGGTATCAAAGAAAGATGTTACTGAGCATTTTAAGAGGGAGTGGGCATTAGATCTATCGGTGGACGCCTTTTCGAGATATCGCCATTAGGGTGGGCCAGGGTGACTCTAGAATGTGTTTGTACGATATGGGTATCAAACGAAAGATGTTACTGAGCATTTTAAAAGGTAGTGGGCCTTAGTTTTATAAGTGGACGCCTTTTCGAGATATCGCCATAAAGGTGGACCAGGGATGACTCTAGAATGCGTTTATACATTATGGGTATCAAACGAAAGGTGGTAATGAGTATTTTAAAAGTGAGTAATCCTTAGTTCTATAGGTGGACGCCTTTTCGAGATATCGCCATAAAGGTGGACCAAAGGTGACTCTAGAATGTTTGTACGATATGGGTATCAAACGAAAGGTGTTACTGAGCATTTTAAGAGGGAGTGGGCATTAGGTCTATAGGTTGACACCTTTTCGAGATATCGCCATTAGGGTGGGCCAGGGGTGACTCTAGAATGTTTGTACGATATGGGTATCAAACGAAAGGTGTTACTGAGCATTTTAAGAGGGAGTGGGCATTAGGTCTATAGGTGGACGCCTTTTTGAGATATCGCCATTAGGGTGGGCCAGGGGTGACTCTAGAATGTTTGTACGATATGGGTAAATAACGAAAGGTGTTACTGAGCATTTTAAGAGGGAGTAGGCATTAGGTCTATAGGTGGACGCCTTTTCGAGATATCGCCATTAGGGTGGGCCAGGGGTGACTATAGAACGTTTGTACGATATGGGTATCAAACGAAAGATGTTACTGAGCATTTTAAGAGGGAGTGGGCATTAGGTCTATAGGTGGACGCCTTTTCGAGATATCGCTATTAGGGTGGGCCAGGGTGACTCTAGAATGTGTTTGTACGATATGGGTATCAAACGAAAGATGTTACTGAGCATTTTAAGAGGTAGTGGGCCTTAGTTTTATAAGTGGACGCCTTTGCGAGATATCGCCATAAAGGTGGACCAGGGATGACTCTAGAATGCGTTTATACATTATGGGTATCAAACGAAAGGTGGTAATGAGTATTTTAAAAGTGAGTAATCCTTAGTTCTATAGGTGGACGCCTTTTCGAGATATCGCCATAAAGGTTGACCAAGGGTGACTCTAGAATGTTTGTACGATATGGGTATCAAACGAAAGGTGTTACTGAGCATTTTAAGAGGGAGTGGGCATTAGGTCTATAGGTGGACACCTTTTCGAGATATCGCCATTAGGGTGGGCCAGAGGTGACTCTAGAATGTTTGTACGATATGGGTATCAAACGAAAGATGTTACTGAGCATTTTAGGAGGGAGTGGGCATTAGGTCTATAGGTGGACGCCTTTTCGAGATATCGCCATTAGGGTGGGCCAGGGGTGACTCTAGAATGTTTGTACGATATGGGTATCAAACGAAAGGTGTTACTGAGCATTTTAAGAGGGAGTGGGCATTAGGTCTATAGGTGGACGCCTTTTTGAGATATCACCATTATGGTGGGCCAGGGGTGACTCTAGAATGTTTGTACGATATGGGTAAATAACGAAAGGTGTTACTGAGCATTTTAAGAGGGAGTGGGCATTAGGTCTATAGGTGGACGCCTTTTCGAGATATCGGCATTAGGGTGGGCCAGGGGTGACTCTAGAATGTGTTTGTACGATATGGATATCAAATTAAAGGTATTAATGAGGGTTTTAAAAGCGAGTGGCCCTTAGATGTATATGTGAAGGCGTTTTCGCGATATCGACCAAAATTTGGAGCAGGTGATCCAGAAAATCATCTGTCGGGTACTGCTAATTTATTTATATATGCAATACCACAAACAGTATTCCTGCCAAGATTCCAAACGCTGTTGATTTCGCCTTGTAGAACTTTTTCATTTTCTTCTACTTAATATGGTAGGTGTCACACCCATTTTACAAAGTTTTTTCCAAAGTTATATTTTGCGTCAATAAAACAATCCAATTACCATGTTTCATCACTTTTTTCGTATTTGGTATAGAATTATGGCATTTTTTCATTTTTCGTAATTTTCGATATCGATAAAGTGGGCGTGGTTATGGTCGGATTTCCGCCATTTTTTATACCAAGATAAAGTGAGGTCAGATAAGTATGTGGACTAAGTTTAGTAAAGATATATCGGTTTTTGCTCAAGTTATTGTGTTAACGGCCGAGCGGAAGGCCAGACGGTGGACTGTATATAAAAACTGGGCGTGGCTTCCACCGATTTCGCCCATTTTCACAGAAAACAGTTACCGTCATAGAATCTATGCCCCTACCAAATTTAAGAAGGATTGGTATATTTTTGTTCGACTTATGGCATTAAAAGTATTCTAGACAAACTAAATGAAAATGGGCGGAGTCACGCCCATTTTGAAATTTTATTTTATTTTTGTATTTTGTTGCATCATATCATTACTGGAGTTGAATTTTGACTTAATTTACTTATGTACAGTAAAGATATTAAATTTTTTGTTAAAATTAGAATTAAAAAAATTTTTTTTTTAAAAAGTGGGCGTGTTCTTCATCCAATTTTGCTAATTTTTATTTAGCACATATATAGTAATAGTAGTAACGTTCCTGCCAAATTTCATCATGATATCTTCAACGACTGCCAAATTACAGCTTGCAAAACTTTTAAATTACCTTCTTGTAAAAGTTGGCGGTGCCACGCCCATTGTCCAAAATCTTACTAATTTTCTATTCTGCGTCATAACGTCAACCCATCTACCAAGTTTCATCTCTTTATTTGCCTTTGGCAATGAATTATCGCATTTTTTCGGTTTTTCGAAATTTTCGATATCGAAAAAATGGGCGTGGTTATAGTCCGATATCGTTCATTTTAAATAGCGATCTGAGATGAGTGCCCAGGAATCTACATGCCAAATTTCACCAAGATACCTCAAAATTTACTCAAGTTATCGTGTTAACGGACAGACGGACGGACGGACGGACGGACATGGCTCAATCAAATTTTTTTTCGATACTGATGATTTTGATATATGGAAGTCTATATCTATCTCGATTCCTTCATACCTGTACAACCAACCGTTATCCAATCAAAGTTAATATACTCTGTGAGCTCTGCTCAACTGAGTATAAAAACTATCAATTATAAAAAGAGGAAATATGTGGAAGATAGGGTGCGCGATAATCAGGGAGACATGAAACGGATGTGGAAGTGTTTGAAGGATCTCGCAGAGATGACTGATAACAAAAAATACATAGCCAAAATAATAATTAATGATGAATGCGTTGAGAAGGAATGTAATATAGCCAATGCCTTGAACAATTTCTTTGTTAAGGGCATAGTCGAAACTAATGAAAGCATTGAAATAAATCCTTATACTGGCAAAATAAGCGTTAATAACCAAATTGAAGCGTTTGAATTCACAGGGAAAAGGCTTTTGTCGGAAGGTGTAGTTAAAGATGCCATGAAATACACTGCTCACTTTTACAAAGAAGTCATAAACGATTCATTAAATAACAGCATTGTTCCTAATTTCTGGAAAATATCTTCAATAGTACCTGTGGAAAAAGTTAAAAATACAGTAACAGGAACTACGTCCAATCAATACGTCACTTGTAGATGAAAAAATAATGGAAACAGTGGTTAAAAATCAACTAGTAGCGTACTTAGTAAAACACGATGAAATTATACCTGAGCAATCTGGGTTTATGAAAATTCATTCTTGTGAAATAGCACTGAATATGGTAATTGCAGAATGGAAAGAGGATATCAGTGACAAAAAAGTTGTGTTATCGGTCTTCCTAGACTTAAAGCGAGCTTTCGAAACAATTGATAGAAATATTCTCTTGGATGTCATGTTTAAAATTGGTATAAGGGGAAAAGAGTTGGAATGGTTCCGAAGTTACTTGAGTAAGCAAAGAACGATAATTGAGAATTCAATTTCATCGGTTGTTGATGTAAACATTGGCCTACCGCAAGGCTCAGTACTGGCACCAATATTGTTTACAATATACATTAACGATATTAATTCATGTTTAAAACATTGCAAAATTCGTTTATTTGCGGATGATGCATTGATTACCATCGGTGAAAGAAATGCGGATTGTGTTATGTCAAAGATGCAAGAGGATTTGGAAACCTTATACATATGGCTGTGCCTAAGAAAGTTGAAAGTAAATGTGGATTAACCCAAGTTTATAGTATTTTCGAAAAACCTGAATACCACTGTTATCAATTATCCAAGCAATGTTGTCTTGACAGTGAACAGTGAAATTCAAAGAATCATCAAATGAAGTATTTAGGAGTCTTGTTTGATATGAACTTGAACTTTGGAGAAGATATAAGTAATTTAGAAGCTTGCAAAGAATATAGGCTTCATGTACCGAACATGTAAACATATTAACCAACGTCATAAAATATTAGTATACAGATCGATCATTGAACCACATTTTATCTACTGTCCTACACAGAGCCAAAAAGTTCACATAAAATCAAAGAGATCGACGTCTATAAAAGATTCTTGGCCGAGGAGAGCGAGACGGGACAAAACTGAAGAAATTTTTGCTAGAAAATCTTCTAGAGTTTAGCTTAATTTTCTTCTCAAATTTATTGAAATGGAAATCGGCTGGAAACAAGGAGATAACTTCTTGTTTTTAATTTTTTAAGTAATTTTCTCAGAACAATTCAATTTTTATAAGAAATCTGCTTGTTTTTATTAAAAAAATTTTAAAAAGTAAATCAATAAAGTCATCTTCTTTTTTTTACTTGAACCTTATTGAATTTATTAAGAAGGAAAACTTCTTATTTTTGACGACAGTGACATCGTTTTTCTCTCCATATTTTAATTGCTCTTATATTAATAGATGCCAGTTGAGTTTGTGATTTGGATGAGAAATGTTCACAAATATTCTGAGTTTTCTGGTTGGTGTTCTAACAGGTAAGTAAATTATATAATAATAATAAAATATAGTGCGATGAACAGTGGATAAATTATATTAATTAATAATAAAATATAGTGCAGTGATTACTTTCGTTTTAATTTTGATGGTGCAATACATGTGCATCTTTTCTTGTTTCTTTTTATTGACTTTGTGAGATATGTATGGAGAAAGCGATATTTTTGTTTCATCTCAACCAAGCCAATGCAAAATATTAGAATTGTTTAAATCTTGGAGATTGTCAAATAAGAATGTAACAATTCTAATTGAGCGCGGAATTAATTCCCTTTTCGTTCTCGAGAAAATTGAAATTGAAGATGTTGAAGCTTTTTTGATCGATTGGATACAAAATATTTCGAAGAGCGCATCAAATTTAAGGCGGGTTTGAGAGAATGGCAAAAGCAAAAGGTAAGTGGTTTGTTTTATTGTTAAATAATATACTGATTTCTTTTTTTAAAGCAATTCCATTTATTTGTGACCAAGAGACTTCAGCGACAAAAAAAAAATTCTGGATTTACTCTAAAAAAAAAGGTCAACTTGTTTTAACTTTCCACGAAAAAAAACGGTTACCTGGATAGTAGAAACCAGAAGATTTGACTCATTGCATAGTGGATAATTATACTGCCTTGGGGCGTAAAATGCAATATTCAGATATGAGGAAGTGGGCCAATGAAATTGTTGCGGTATTTCCAAAAGAAAACAAGGTAATTAGATGAGTTCGATGATAACTATCAAAAATTTACAAACATCCTTTGTTATTCTTATATTTTAGGAGTTTTACTTTTTGGAAAGGATAAATGGGAAAAAGAATCTGAGTGGGAAATTGTTCTCCCGTTGGGCCAATGCCATAAAATTGGAAAAGCAAGTCACTTCTGATACGCAAGATGCTCATGAAGATAATTTGGATGGTATGCAATACTTACTAATACTTTTTTAAGAATTTGTTCTTTGAACAATATTTAACTTTTTATATTGCAGATAATGTTTTGGAAAAACAATGTTGGCTAGGGAAAAAGTAAAACAGTATTGGGCAGATACATGCGTTATTAGAAATAAGTGTAAGAGCTCTCTATCTGATTTGCTGGCAACTTGGCCGCTACAATTATTTTAACGGTTACGAATTGGTAAAAAAGGGGATAGCTCAAAGTTTTTATTTTCATTACATTTTTTTTTAATTTATGAAATATTTGGGGAAAAATTAAAGCGCGATATCAGTTGGCCGTTTCGATGTCGCGTTGTTTAAACTTTTCCCATAATATTTAATAAATTAAAATTTTTTTAAATTGAGTTAAAAATGTTTTCATACATTAAGCTTAAAAACAACAACTAAAAATAATTTATATATAGCAGGTTTATATTGATTTCAATATAATGCATCCAGGTATTGGAAACCAGCTCTTTTTAAAACTGGACAAATTTTATAAAATAATCCTTCCTATCTTAAATGCTGAAGTAAAGACCAGGCCAGCCGAGAGTTACTACTTTCGAAGCTCTATTATAAAGATTTATCAAACCGTAAGAAAGCATCAAAATTATAAAATATTTATAAATTTACATTAATTTTTTTTTTCAAATTCTAAATATTGTATTGTGTTGTTACTGCTCCATGCTGTTCTTCAACCACAGCGTCAGAGTAAAACCCAGAAGCCAACGATTGCTGATGCACGATCGGAGTTTATAACACTTGCAAATGATGTTTTGCCAAAAATTTCGGCTAAAAATAAGCAGTACGCGATTAGAATTGAAATCAACGATCCTTTAGGCTCAAATCCTGTCAACAAAAAATATGGGGAATCTATTACACTTTTCCGGCAATCCCTAATTATCAAGTTAGAAGCCTCAAGAATGTATTTGTAGGCGGATTTATGAAAATTACAGATATACCTGAGTATGGTATTAATATTGCCCTCACTCTACTAATAGATATTTTCAAAAAATTATATGTTGATGGTTTGAATATTGATATAAGAGGTGAACGTTTCAAAATTTATGTGCAGCTTGTTCAAATTTTAGGTGACAACTTAGGCCTCAACATAGCTTTTAGATACAGTAGCTCATTTTCATTAAACACCTAGAAGTACAATGTTAAATATGTTAAATTGGCTTAGTATAAAACATTCCATAAGTTACTTTACATTAAAATTTATTCATCATGCGAAATTAGGAATACTTCCGAAGTATCTGGGCAACAAAATACATTTTAATCACGAGATTCACAACTATAATACTAGAAGTAGTAAAAATACAAGACTGTCTAGGGTAAGAACTGAGTTCGCTAAAAAGACTTTAGAATATACAGGTTGTAAAATGTATAATAAATTACCAAATGAGATAAAAGGCTGTGAAAATAGCAATAAGTTTAAAGAAAAAGAATTTTTATACTGTAAATCATTAAATTTGTAATGAACCCGAAGGAATCCCAAAACCATACCAGAATGACCCCGAGGGAGTCTCCAAAAAGATTCCGGAACGACCCCCAAATTACCCCTGGAGAACCCCGAGGGAGTCCCCAAAACCTTCCCGGAATTATACCCGATGAAGTCCCCAAAAAGATCCTGGAACTACCCGGAAATGACTCTGGGAGGACCCCGAAGGATTCCGCTAAAACAACCCGGAATTACCCCAAATGACCCCGAGGGAGTCCCCAAATCCATCCCGGAACGGCCCCCAAATGAAAACGGGAGGACCCCGAGGCAGTCCCCAAAACCTTCCAGGAATGACCCGAAATGACCCCGGGAGGACCCCGATGGAGTCACGAAAAACATCGCGGAACGACCCCCAAAATACGCCGGGGGATCTCTAGGGAGTCCCCAAAAACATCCCGTTATGACCCCCAAATGGCCCGAGGAAGTCTCCAAAAAGATACCGGAGCTACCCCAAAATGACCCCGGGAGGACCCCGAGGGAGTCCCTTAAACCATCCCGGAATGACCCCCAAAAGACCCCGAGGGAGTTCTCAAAACCATTCTGAAATGACCGCCAAATGACCGGGGAGTACCCCGAGGGAGTCCCCAAATCCGTCCCGAAATGACCTATGAAATATGAAATATTACCCTAGGAAGCATCAGAACTACACGCGAACTGGTTGCGCATATGGGTATATTTTGAGGGCTTCTCGATGGTTTATTTTTTATTTTTGAATAACTGAATAAAAATTTTAATTTTATTTTATTAATTAATTTTATTTTATTATTGTTATTCCATATTTTTTAAATAATGAATAATAACTCAACTCTATACTCAAAATTTACAAAAATAAGAATGAGCGGTTATCATCTATTAGAATATTTCGAATAACGAGAAAATGTTATTCATTATTCAAGAAGTGCTAAAATAAAAAATAACTTTTTATTCGTTAATCAGAAAATTTAAAATGATGAATAATTTTTTATGATTTTAAGAATCGGGGATTGCCCATATTGCTTTTTCAAATGTATGAAAACATTTATTTGAAGCAATTTTTTAATTTTATAATTTATTTAATAATTTGGGAAAAATTTAAACAACGTGACATCAGGACGGACAAGGCGACAGCTGTTTCGATTATACCTTGTAAATCTCTTCAAAGCCTTTTCTCCCGGGAGTGGAAGTCGACTCGCACTCCTACGATAGTTGAAATGGTTGTAAACGCATTCAGCTACGTCATGCCTGTTGTAAAGTTCTTCCCAATTGCCTTCTTTTTGCATATTTTAATCTTTTACACATTGCATACTTCGTATGCAATTATGTGTTAAAGCTATGCTTGGTACGGCGGTTTTCAAAGAAACTTTGGTTTTTGTAGCTGTTTTCGTTCTATTTATAGAACTACAACGAATTAACCAATTTTGTATGTTTGTATGATTTTAATAATCGGGGATTGCCCATATTGCTTTTTCAAATGTATGAAAACATTTATTTGAAGCAATTTTTTAATTTTATAATTTATTTAATAATTTGGGAAAAATTTAAACAACGTGACATCAGGACGGACAAGGCGACAGCTGTTTCGATTATACCTTGTAAATCTCTTCAAAGCCTTTTCTCCCGGGAGTGGGAGTCGAACTCGCACTCCTACGATAGTTGAAATGGTTGTAAACGCATTCAGCTACGTCATGCCTGTTGTAAAGTTCTTCCCAATTGCCTTCTTTTTGCATATTTTAATCTTTTACACATTGCATGCAATTATGTATGTGTTAAAGCTATGCTTGGTACGGCGGTTTTCAAAGAAACTTTGGTTTTTGTTGCTGTTTTCGTTCTATTTATAGAACTACAACGAATTAACCAATTTTGTAACCAAAGTTTCTTTGAAAACCGCCGTACCAAGCATAGCTTTAACACATAATTGCATACGAAGTATGCAATGTGTAAAAGATTAAAATATGCAAAAAGAAGGCAATTGGGAAGAACTTTACAACAGGCATGACGTAGCTGAATGCGTTTACAACCATTTCAACTATCGTAGGAGTGCGAGTTCGACTCCCACTCCCGGGAGAAAAGGCTTTGAAGAGATTTACAAGGTATAATCGAAACAGCTGTCGCCTTGTCCGTCCTGATGTCACGTTGTTTAAATTTTTCCCAAATTATTAAATAAATTATAAGAATAATTTTTTATTTTTTATTTTGATTTGTTTCATTTCAAAATGACTCAACCCTGATTTAGATACATATTGAAAATTACAAAAATTCAAAATAATAAATTTACAAAGTTTATCTATTACTAATACCCTACACACATCACGCGGTGGCAAATACAGAAGCGACTAATGGAAAAGATAATGAGGTTAAGGTCCGGTTTTTCAGTACAAGTTCAACTCAGTTTGTCAGTTAAGCTACGCTTAAACTTATTCTGCAGTTTTTCAGTCTACTTTAACTGAAGTTTAAGCTGAGCTTAAGCGGCCGATCTGGCATGGTTAAACTCTAGTTAATCTATCGGTGATTTGCGTTCGTTCTAAATGGTGTCGAATAAACTCACAAGCATTTGGGCTTGAGTACCATTAGAGAGAGCTCATGTTGATAACTAGCATACCTCGAAAATCTCAAGAGTTGTTACGAAACAGTGGCTCAACTTGAGATTTATTGTGTACTCAGCAAATGAGGGAGATTTTCATAAAGCTAAAAATGCTATTACTTTAGTTGAAAAATGATATTTCCCAACTTGTGGTTCTTTTACTGGCCTCAAGCGTAAGATTTCAATACTACAGTATTTTCACGAAATTAAAATATATATGATTTATTTTTGATAAATTACGCTTCATTACTGCTATCAATCAGGTGTTTATTTCTCATAATAAGTAGCTGTTGGCTTTGGTGATACCACCTTGGAGATTTTTTTTCAACTTCACCTCAACTCGACATGCAATGTAGGATATCACCTGGCCCTATGCGCCGCCATATTGAACAACGTGTCAAAACCATTGTTTACTATATAGTTTGGCAGCTTAAATTGAGGTTATGTTGCAAATAGAGTGGAAGGCAGTGGAGTAGGCAGTCGAATGCATATAATGAAGGAATGATGTTGGGAGTTTTTTCAAAATATGCCCAAAATCCTGAATCACAAAAGGGAATGTAGTTAAGTACGAAAATTTAAAAAAATGTAGTTAGGTTTTGCTCCTTTTTTAGCAGATTTTCATTTTAAAAATGTAATATATAAACCAATCATTTTATTACTCATTTTACTTACGGGATTTCGCATATACTTTACAAAACTTGATTTTTATTTTTACGATTTATTCCTCAATGAGAGTAAATGAAACACGTCATTAATCATGTTTTTATACCTATTATGAAAATGAAATGGTACATTAATTTCGTCACGAAACTCAGAATTGTAAGTCCTTAAAGGAAAATAGATAGACCCACCATTAAGTATACCCAAATAATAAGGATGAAGAGCTGAGTTGATTTAGTAATGCCCGTCTGTCCGTCTGTCTGTTTGTATGCAAACTAGTCCCTCAATTTTTGAGATATCCTGAAAAAATTTGGTAAGCGGGTTTACTTGGGTGTCCGATTAGACATTAGTCGGAACCGGCAGGATCGGACTACTATAGCATATATCCTCCATACAACCGATTTTTCAGAAAAAGAGGATTTTTGTCATACCTTACTCAATTTAACAGATTGAAGCTTCAAACTTCACCATATAATTTCGTATATTGCAGATATTGTTGTCTGAAAAAATTGATGAGATTGGTCGTATATATTATATATCCCCCACAACCGATTGTTCAGATAAGAAACTTTTCGTAATTACTGCCCTATTTTAAAAGCTAGAGGCTTCAAATTTCAATGAATGCTTACGTATATAGCATGTATTGTTGTCTGAAAAAATCATAAAGATCGGTGGTACATATAGTATATATATGGTGGTATATGTAGTATATATATATAGTGTATATATATGTTTTCGCACTTTTAGCCCCATTTTAACAGCTAGAAGCTTCAAATTTCACCGAATGCTTACGTATATAGCATATATTGTCATAGAGATCGGTAGTATATATATTATATATTTCACATAAACTGTCATTTTTGCCCCTTTTTTACGGCTGAAGCTTTTTCAAAATTCATCAAATAGTTACGTTTACGTCATATATTTTTGAAATACAAGATTCGTAGTCATAGTTTTTACGTGCAGACGACAAAAAACACGAAGCTTTGCATCCTCACACAAAGTACCTACCTATTTTTTATTTTTTATTATTTATCTTAAAAATCGTTTAGATATGTTCAAATTTCACCAAATGCTTACGTGTATAGCGTATATTGTTGTCTGAAAAAATCATAGAGACCGGTGGTATATATAGTATATATCTCATACAACCGATTGTTCAGATAAGAAACTTTTCGCAATTTCTTCCCCATTTTAACAGATAAAAGCTTCAAATTTCACCAAATGCTTACGTGTATAGCGTATATTGTTGTCTGAAAAAATCATTGAGATTGGTGGTATATATACTATATATCTCATACAACCGATTTTTCAGATAAGATATATAGCATATATTGTTGTCTGAAAAAATCATAGAGATCGGTGGTATATATATTATATACCCCATATAAACTGTTATTTTTGCCCTTTTTTTACGGCTAGAAGCTTCAAAATTCATCAAATTTCGTCAAATAGTTACGTTTATGTCATATATTGTTGAAATACGTGATTCGTAGTCATAGTTTTTACACGCAGACAACAAGAAACCTGAAACTTTGCATCCTCACACAAAGTACCTACCTGTTTTTTATTTTATATTTATCTTAAAAATCGTTTAGGTATGTAGATCTGTTCACTATATATTTCTTATCTTATTTATTTATTGTTCAGCCCCATTCATGAAAGGTATGAAGTCTTCGGCAGAGCCGAAGACAGTCCCGTTCTTACTTGTTTACTTCTTACATTATGGTAAAAAATAATTCTGTGTTAAAAATAGCAGAACTAAAATCTCAGTGTCATAGTACTTTTATTAATAAAAATGATTTTATGCATGCAAGTATTTTATACCTATGCATTATATATTAACTTTCTCGCTATATAAGGTAACAATTCCAGTGGCCATTTTCAACATCTTCGGTTAACGTTAACAAGCTATTTATTTGAAAGAAATCGTTCAGTGATTTGCAAACAAAGTGTCACTTTGAAATAAAGCACGTTAAAAGTTTCCATGCCACAAATAGCTCGAAAATTTATTGAGGATTGCACTGCGACCATTGGTTTGTTGTGCCCCCATCAAATGGCATCGCATTCCAGTAGGATATGTTCTGCGGTCTCTGCAGATCGGTCACAAAATCGACAAGAATACAAAATTATGTTTTTATTTAGTTGAACGGCGATAGAAACTAGGATATTTTTCAAAAAATGCAGGAAATTCAAGAATTTATGGACAACTAGAAAAACTTAAGTTTCTTAATTATTTGTGTGCTGCTTTGACGTTGGCGTTGCGTTGCTTATGGATTGGGAACATAGTATTTAACCGTAGTTAGAATATTCTTTGGATGTAATGTGGTATTCTGCCTTCTCCAAACCAAATTACCCCCATCTGATCGGTAAACACAGAACTCACTCTCATCGGAAAATATCACCTTGTCCCAAAACTCAACTTTCTTGCATATATGCTCTTGAGCAAAAAAAAGTCGCTTAACTCGTTGGCAGTGGATTCATGGTATGGGGTTGTATGTCGTCTGTTGGGGTCGGAGAACTGGTATTTATAGAACATACGATGGATAAGTATGCCTACTTGAGTATACTAAAATAAAATTTGACACAGAGCGCGCGAAAGCTAGGCATATAATCCGTTTATCACTTTCAGCACGACAACGTCCCCACGCATACCGTCGAAATTGCTCGATTGTGGAACTTTTTATAACACTCCCCACTCCTCAAAACAACCCACAATCATTGGACTTAAATCCCGTAGAAATCTATGGGATCATCTTGACAGAAAGATCAGAGAACGCCATATAACTTCAACAAACTTTCTAAAGGAAATTATAAAGGATAATTGGGAAAAATCGGTCCAGATGTTACAAAAAAATTGTTAAATTCAATGTCTACTCGGCTTCAAGAAGCCGCACAGTCCAAAGGAAGACAAACCAAATATCAGAAACTAGTACATTTTATTATTTTTATTAATTAATTAAAGGTGCCGAACACTTTTGTCCACACAATTTAGTACCAATTTTACTTAATTCGTATTTATTTAAAATATTGAAGCGTTGATTTAAAGATTTTCGGTACTGTAATAAAGCTAATACATTGTAATAACTAATAAGATTTGTATTAAAAATATTTCAATAAATTTATGGGCGTGGCATATTATTAAAGAACACATACGTTAAATGACGAATACTTTTGTCTATATGTGTATGTACATACAATAATATTTATATGTATATATAAAATCATGAATTCCTAATTTCATATATTCATTAAAGGAAGTATAGCTGTAATTCTAACGAGTTCTTGGACAACTCAAGGCACGGTTTAAAGCAGCCGTTCACTGCCCTGTACAAACGTTTTTCAAAACTATTTGAAACCTTCCAAGTTAAAACACACTGACAAATAGTTTTTTCGTGTTTTTGTAAACATTTCCAATTTCCTTTCAGAATTCAATTATTTATAAGCTTTTGCGTCCAACGCTTACAAAACGTTTTCTGAAAGACGTTAAAAAATATTTAATACTGAAAATGTTCTTTTTACAAAGCAAGTTTTCTTTAAGCTACTTTGGAAAACATTTACAGAAATGCCTGTTGAGAATATTTATGTACATGTCTAGTATTATGGCAGCCGCTTGCATACTACTATTTCATTATTTAAAAAAAATTGAGTTCGGAAAAATGCAACCTTATCACGTGCATTTTCAAACACGGTTGTCACACCATGTTTTCATTTGGGACCAAAATTTATCGAAAAAAGTACCAGACCTCAAAAAAAGGCCAAATTTTATTTCTATTTTATTGGTATACAAACAATATACATACATATAACTGGTTTTCTAAGTCTGCAAGTAGACAAAGAATCTATGCAATGCTCTATGCTGCCATAAACGAAGGACTCTAGCCATTGTAATTGTTATGGCATGCTCAACTCGGTGGTTGTCCATCGAAGTAGCCGTAAAAAGAGTGGCTAGAGTTGAAAACCCACTTTGGTATTGCTGCTGTTGCGGATTCGTGTCATAAAGCAAAGCTATTGTAAAATGTTTTCACGGACGATAATTTGGCTTATTTACGTTTCCTAAGCCCCATATTAAAAGAGGGCCAAACCGTGAATAAGCTCTTTGAGAGCAAATCGGCAGATCCCCTCAAGTATCTGCTTTAATCCCACTGTTCACTTGTAACTTTTCACTGAGACACTTTTGATCTGGTGTCTTCTCCTTTAATGCCGTTATTGGTTCCTATGCCCAATTTTCATTACTCCTTTGCGGACTTTTTAAAAACCAAAGTTAATGATACACATTCGCAAAAAATTATACGAGAAAACTGCCGTAGTTTCATTATAAAATTAATAGAGCAACTACGGCAACATCTGCCTAGTTATATAGAAACTTTAAAAGATATAAATTTTTTCCCCATTGAAAAGGCACTGAGTGGTGTCAAACCACTTATTTTCGATAGCTTCACATAAGAAAAATATAGATATTTAAATGATGAAATAAATAACATTGAAATGCAGTGGAAAAAATGCATTACATGAATGGGACAACTTAGGTTGGGCAGAGGTTCGCGAGTATAAAAACGAGTATTTTTTGGTTTTGCCACTCAGTAATACAGAAGTGGAGCGGATTTTCATTATTATTATTATTTATTTATTATTACGGCGTTTTAAGCCTAAAACTTAGATTATTACAAATTATAAGTACATTTTAATAATAATAGGATTTCTAGCGTTTGGGGTGTCGAAATGCATGAGATTCCGCTCAGCACGGGAACTGGTGGTCCCAACGGGCGAGTTTTGGAGTCATCTCATTGGGAGGTTGGAAGGACGTGTTCTCAATCCTGCCCTACTCCAAACCGTATGATTACACAGTTTTGATTCCGGTCAACCCAAAAGCTAGCAGCTCAGCAGAATGAGCCACTCTTATCGGACGGTTGGAAAGGACGTGTTTCCACTCCTCCCTGTACCAGCTTTTGTGTAAACATAATTAATTATAATATATCATTGTTGTAGGAATATACGTGATTTACATGAACACTCCAACTGTTTGTCTGGGACGATATTTTCAGGAATTCTTTCCCAATTTGATTGCGAGCGATATATGTATTTGACCTGATGCATAAGGTTCCTCTGTATCTATTTGGATTGCCATGTACGCTCAAGGATCAGTAACATGAAATACAGATACAAAATATTTTATCTTATTGGAAGGGTTTTGCAATATTCTAATAAACTTTTTTTGAAGGTGTTTAAGTTTTCACAATTTTTAACATGATTAGGTAGTTCATTAACACATTTCAGGCCTTTGTAAAATATATTTTGCTTGTCCATTTCAGTTTTGAGAAGAGGTAATCTAAAATTATTATTTTCCCTGATTATGTAAGAATGGGTTTCATTCACATAAACAAGTTTTTCACTTAGGTAGGCTGGTAATTTACCATGCTTGATATAAAATACAAATTTCATACTATGGTAAAATATCAATTGTTTCACACTCAACCAGATTAGTGCATCAAGCATACTCTTTATGGAAGTGTCGTACCTCACTTTCAATATAAATCTAATAGCTTTGTTTTGCATAATTTGCAACCTGTCTACTTGTGTTTCATTGGCAATAAAGAATATTGTAAGGCAATATAAAAAGTGCGGTTCTATGATGTATCTATATACTTTCAACTTATATTTCTTACTAATAAGTTTACACGATCTCTTCCAAAATCCAATTTTTTTGCCCATTTTGGCAACAATATAATCAATATGATCCGTAAACCTCAGTTTATTGACAATCAGGATCCCTAAGTACTTAAATATTTTGACATCCTCAATGCTCGTATTCATTATTTTTAGATCTAAATTAATTGATTCTTTATTGGTCGTCCTAGATAAAACCATGAACTTAGTTTTGTTAACGTTAAGCTTGAGTTTATTAATGCAATGAGTCCAAATCTTCTTCGATTTTGCTCCTTGCTATTGAAATGTCCGTTTCATTTACTTCATCTGCAAACAACCTAATTTTACTATATTTCAGGGCTGTTGATATATCGTTTATGTAAATGTTGAACTGGATTGGTGCTAATACCGCTCTTGTGGTAAACTTATGTCCACTTGTGCCTCGCGCACAATATATAAATATAATATATAGCACCACGAATAATGTTAAAACGAAGCAGTGTAACAGGTTACATTCAAAAATGTTACATTCAATTTTATATGTAAGGTACCGACTAAGGAAAGAAAATAAGTGCTGCCATGATTTTATTATAACAAACGATCTCATTGAACTAATGAATAAATCAAATATTTACTTCAATTCATCAGATGATGATATCGAAATATTTTAAGACTTTATGTATATTTTTATCGCACACATACTACCTTTTATATGTTTATCCTGTTGCAAGCAGTGAAATAGTTGTAGCAGTAGTAGAGGAGTGGTCGAATTATTGACTTTACAAAATTTTTATAAAACACAGATTTCATCTGCAAATTATATTTGGACCAAAAATTAATTTAAATGTTTTACTTGATATATAAAATGTTTAAAATGCTAAGATTTTTATGAAAAAATTATAAATGCTTTAAAATTTGCCTTAAATTTTTAGCTTTAAAATTTGTATATAGCTTTTAATACCTTTCATGAAAACGAAATGGTATATTAATTTCGTCACGAAACCCAAAATTGTAAGCCCTTAAAGGAAAATAGATAGACCCGCCATTAAGTATACCGAAATAATAAGGATGAAGGGCTGAGTTGATTTAGCCATGTCCGTTTGTCCGTCTGTCCTCAATTTTTGAGATATCTTGATAAAATTTGGTGAGCGTGTGGGTACTTGGGTGGGTGTACTTGGGTGTCCGATTAGACATTTGTCGGAACCGACAGGAGCGGACCACTATAGCATATATCCTCCATACAACCGATTTTTCAGAAAAAGAGGATTTTTATCATATCTTACTCAATTTAACAGATTTAAGCTTCAAACTTCACCATATAATTTCGTATATTGCACATATTGTTGCCTGAAAAAATTGATGAGATCGGTCGTATATATAGTATATATCCCCCACAACCGATTGTTCAGATAAGAAACTTTTCGTAATTACTGCCTTATTTTAAGAGCTAGAGGCTTCAAATTTCAACGAATGCTTACGTATATAGCATATATCGTTGTTTGAAAAAATCATAAAGATCGGTGGTATATATACTATATATATGGTGGTATATATAGTATATATATATATTTTCGCAATTTTATCCCCATTTTAACAGCTAGAAAATTCAAATTTCACCAAATGCTTACGTATTGTTGTCTGAAAAAATCATAGAGATCGGTGGTATATATTATCTACTTCATATAAATTGTCATTTTTGCCCCTTTTTTACGGCTAGAGGCTTCAAAATTCATCAAATTTCATCAAATAGTTACGTTTACGTTATATATTTTTGAAATACGTGATTTGTAGTCATAATTTTTACATGCAGACCACAAACAACGTGAAGCTTTGCATCCTCACACAAAGTACCTACCTATTTTTTATTTTTTATTTATCTTAAAAATCGTTCAGATAAGTTCAAATTTCACCAAATGCTTACGTGTATAGCATATATTGTTTTCTGAAAAAATCATAGAGACCGGTGGTATATATAGTATATATCTCATACAACCGATTGTTCAGATAAGAAACTTTGGGCAATTTCTGCCCCATTTTAACAGCTACAAGCTTCAAATTTCTCCAAATGCTTACGTATATAGCATATATTTTTGTCTGAAAAAAATTATAGAGATCGGTGGTATATATTATATACTTCATATAAACTGTCCTTTTTGCCCCTTTTTACAGTTAGAAGCTTCACAATTCATCAAGTTTCATCAAATAGTTACGTTTACGTCATATATTTTTGAAATACGTGATTCGTAGTCATAGTTTTTACATGCAGACCACAAAAAACGTGAAGGTTTGCATCCTCACACAAAGTACCTACCTGTTTTTATACCTTTCATGAAAATGAAATGGTATATTAATTTCGTCACGAAACCCAAAATTTAAGTCGTTAAAGGAAAATAGATAGACCCACCATTAAGTATACCGAAATAATCAGAATGAAGAGCTGAGTTGTTTTAGCCATGTCTGTCTGTCTGTTTGTATGCAAACTAGTCGCTCAATTTTTGAGATATCTTGATAAAATTTGGTGAGCGAGTGTATTTAGGTGGTGTCCAATTAGACATTTGTCGGAACCGCCCGGATCGGACCACTATAGCATATATCCTCCATACAACCGATTTTTCAGAAAAAGAGGATTTTTGTCATATCTTACTCAATTTAACAGATTGAAGCTTCAAGCTTCACCATATAATTTCGTATATTGCACACATTGTTGCCTGAAAAAATTGATGAGATCGGTTGTATATATAGTATATATCCCCCACAGCCGATTGTTCAGATAAGAAACTTTTCGTAATTACTGCCCTGTTTTAAGAGCTAGAGGCTTCAAATTTCAATGAATGCTTACGTATGTAGCATATATTGTTGTCTGAAAAAATCATAAAGATCGGTGGTATATATAGTATATATATATAGTTTATATAGATATTTTCGCAATTTTATCCCCATTTTAACAGCTATAAGCTTCAAATTTCACCGATTGCTTAGGTATATAGTATATATTGTTGTGTCAAAATATCATAGAGATCGGTGATAGTATATATATATAATATATATATATTTTTTTTTGCGATTTCGGCCCCATTTTAATAGCTAGAAGCTTCAAATTTCACCAAATGCTTACGTGTATAGCATATATTGATGTCTGAAAAAATCATTGAGATCGCTGTTATACATAGTATATATCTCATACAACCGATTGTTCAGATAAGAAACTTTGCGCAATTTCTGCCCCGTTTTAAAAGCTAGAAGCTTCAACTTTCACCAAATGCTTACGTATATAGCATATATTGTTGTCTGAAAAAATCATAGAGATCGGTGGTATATATTATATACTTCATATAAACGGTCATTTTTGCCCCTTTTTTACGGTTAGAAGATACAAAATTCATCAAATTTCATTAAATAGTTATATATATAGTTATTTTTGAAATACGTGATCGTAGTCATAGTTTTTACATGCAGACCACAAAAAACGTGAAGGTTTGCATCCTCACACATAGTACCTACTTATTTTTTATTTTATATTTATCTTAAAAATCGTTTTGATATGTTCAAATTTCACCAAATGCTTACGTGTATAGCACATATTGTTGTCTGAAAAAATCATAGAGACCGGTGGTATATATAGTATATATCTCATACAACCGATTGTTCAGATAAGAAACTTTGCGCAATTTCTGTCCCGTTTTAGAAGCTAGAAGCTTCAACTTTCACCAAATGCTTATGTACGTATATAGCATATATTGTTGTCTGAAAAAATCATAGAGATCGGTGGTATATATATTATATACCCCATATAAACTGTAATTTTTGCCCCTTTTTACGGCTAGAAGCTTCAAAATTCATCAAGTTTCATCAAATAGTTACGTTTACGTCATATACTGTTGAAATACGTGATTCGTAGTCATAGTTTTTACACGCAGACCACAAAAAACCTGAAACTTTGCATCCTCACACAAGGTACCTACCTGTTTTTTTATTTTATATTTATCTTAAAAATCGTTTAGGTATGTAGATCTGTTCACTATATATTTCTTATCTTATACATTCGATTATTCGGAGATTACGAATGGGATAAGATTATTGTTCAGCCCCATTCATGAAAGGTATGGAGTCTTCGGCACAGCCGAAGACAGTCCCGTTCTTACTTGTTTTTTTGTCCATTTAGCTTCTTCTTTTTTAGTACCCACATATAGCTTATGGCATACGTTGGATCCGTCGCCATTACAAGAAATCTTGTAAACCGCATCAGATTGATATTACCATTAAAAACACGCTACCAACGTAATTCATATCAGCCAAAAGCATCTTGCACACAATCAACAACAACACAGAGAACCAAAAATTGCCAACAAAGATTTCGGGCGCAGTGAACATATACATGGATAACAATAAATCTTTTGAACATTTTTATTACCATCAAACACCAACTTCTGCTACCCAAACTGAAAAACCCTATCAAAAAGCAGGACCTATTATATAAAATAACTCCGTCCTCTTGGCAAATACTAGAAACTTTCTAGGACCCATACCACTTGCTGCTTCCTGATCTGACAGCTGTATCACTCCATTAGTGAACCTATACATGGAGAACAATAAAGCTTTTGAAGATCCTTATCACCATCAAACACCAACTTCTGCGACAAAAAGGTAGTCAGATTAGGTTGAATTTACCGGACCATGAGGAGCTCACATAGACTGAATTAGTGCGTAGTGTTACCAGAAGTTTATTTAACGTCCAAACTGAAAAACCCTATCAAAAACCAGGACCTCTGATATAAAATAACTCTGTCCTCTTGGCAAACACTAGAAACTTTCTAGGGCCTATGCCACTTGCTGCTTCTAGATCTAACAGCTCTGTCACCCCTAATAACTGGAGTCTTAGCCTGGCAAACGCAGCGCATGAGCACAAAACATGCTCGATCGTTTCCTCCTCCCACCCGTACTTCCTACATCTGCTATCACTGACCCAAGCCTAATTTAGAGGCATGTTACGCCAGCAGCCAGTGTCCAGTCAGAGTCAAAATACCCGTCATAAGTCTACAGTCCTCTCTTTTTAATGATAGAAGCAACTTTGTTAGTCTAAGGTTGTAAGACCTACACATAATCTTCGACACTTTTCAGCCCCGCGCTTTGACCCACGCCTTTGTCGCTTGGTCGATCATGTGCACCTCTCGCCTTCGCTTAATCTCTCCCAATCTTATTGGGTCGTCTACATATACGTCAAGGGATGCACACTTTTTAGCTAGTTAATCCGCTTTTTCATTCCCATCTATTCCCATACGCCCTGGTATTCAATATAGATGCATGCTTTTCCCCGTCCCGATTCTATCCAGGGATTGCTTACACTCTAACACAATTTTAAATGCTGTGCAATGCGAGATTACTGCATTAATTGCTGATTGGCTGCCAATTTAAAGTTGACACGGCTGCAGTTTAAGCTATTATCTCCCAGTGTTTCTACTGCTTTGGTTATGGCTAAGATTTCTGCTTGGAAAACGCTACAGTGATCTGCAAGCTTGTAGGATTCGCACAAATGAGAATAAAATGAAAATGTGAACTGAATTTTGTGTTAAAAAGTATTAATATTGCTTTAAGAATACTTGTACATTAATATGGGTACACTTTTTTTGTTCAAACAAATATTTAGCAAACAGTAGTGGTAGTAGTTTTTTTTTTGTTAAGAAGTTTTAGATTACCAATTTACAATACTTATATCTATTATACAATTTTCTGGTCAGATTGCTTTTTCTAATACAGGATGTTGGTATTTTTTAATTTAATTTTGTTATTTAAAAAATTATAGTAGAAGCGAAAATACCACTTTGACAACTGGGGTTGAGTCAAAAGTATATCTATGATATTTGTAAACTGATTTTCACTTGAAAAATATTTCTGTATCTACAGAAAAACCGGGAGAAAAAAGAAATTGATTGAACACTTTACGAGAACTCATTTAATATAAGGTTCCAATGCTTAAAACATTCTAACAGATACTTGTACAATTTTATTTAACAAACACGTGGAATTTTGTTTGGTAACAAGACGTTACCACCCATTTTACTGGTAATCTTATTATCCGCACTCAGAATCAGGGTTGCTATATTATGTTTACATTTTGGACAAAAATTCATCGAACAAAGGGATTAAATCTTAAAAATATGGACCAAATTTTTGTTTCCCTTGGGGTCCCCTGGCTAGCTCAGTATACGAGGGGCAGTGGTCCTCAACCTTAACACGAAGGAGCCGTACGGACACATATTTATTCCTCTCATCATCCATCCTATCAGCCTCACCTACATGTTGTTGTTGTTGTAGCGATAAGGTTGCTCCCCGAAGGCTTTGGGGAGTGTTATCGATGTGATAGTCCTTTGCCGGATACAAATCCGGTACGCTCCGGTACCATAGCACCATTAAGGTGCTAGCCCGAGCTCTGTTAGTGAAACAGGATTCGCCGCGAATAGGTGAGGTTGACAATTGGGTTTGGAGAAGATATATATTGCGCTGGAAACCTGAAAGGTTGCGCTACACAGCCCCTTGAATCTGGTATTTTAGTCTTACGACAGGCATACCTACCGCGGGTATATTCTGATCCCCTATCCCGCTGGGGTGCCTCACCTACATCTCACCCTCCTATTCCTAAGGGAATAACTTAAGACAAAACGTTTATATCAGTTCTTCGATGAGCATTTGTAAAGTTACCGCTTTCCAAAAATGTGTTTGCTTCACTTCCAATAAAAATATTCCTTGGGTCAAGATACTTAGTGTTCTAAATTCTGTACACTACAGTTTTTTAAACATCAAATGTTTTCATATAATTATTCTACCTAAAAATAACTGAAAATGTGCTTGATATTAATGGTATGATATCGACAGACAAATTTTCTTATTGAACTCTCTAATACATGCCGGGAAATACATTTAAATTAATGTAATGTGACAGCCTGCAGCATCTACTTATTTCCAGATCGACACAGTAAACATTCCATTAATTTGGAACCTTCCGTATAAACGTATATAGTTGTTCCGCCATTTTTGCACCCTGGCTCCAGCCCTCCAGTTCAATTATGGCCGCAAGATCTATTTCGAAACTCAGGAACGGGACCATATATTCCGTTTGCCGACATAGGATGGTCTAATACTGCTATGGCCAAAAGGCCGGTGCTCAAGCTGCCCCGATGCCTTATGCCTTGTTTCAGTTGATACTGCGATGTTTTTGGCCATTAAGTCTGCAGACGGGATGTGTAGAATGGCATGCAATGCTGCTGTGGGCGTATCAGTACTCTGCATATCTCCTAAATTTTTTTGGTATACGTACTACATCTTCCTTAAAAATCTCTTCTACCTGACCTCTGAGAAGACTCAACTTCTTACTACATCGTGATGGCTTTGCTTTCCCCTTGAATCTTCTCAGATGACAAGCTCTGTTGAACGCAGTTGTCAGTGCCTTTGATAAGGAACTTTGCAATCCTCCAACTCCTCTACGACGGTAATTTCTTTTATTCTTCCTCACTCACATTTCTTAAATTTTTACCATTTCGTTGCTCTAGGGATTCTATATGTTTTCTCCTCTTCTCTACCCTATTTAAGGGGATGTTGAAGCTGATATACGCATGGTCAACGAAGGATGGCCTGTCCACGAGTCTTCATTCATACCCGATATATCCTTGTAAGAGGTCAATGTGATATCAAACACATTGCTTGACGTTGGCCCAACATGTGTAGGTACGCTACTCCTGTTAGCCACCTGTAGACTCCTATCTGATATAGTATTTCCAATTGCTGTTTTTATGTGCAGGTCCCTTTTTCGCTCTTATTTGGAATCCAAATCTATAAATAAAGTTTTGGTTGTAAAAATTGAGATTCGTGCTACTAGCGAGCTTGGGGCATTATTGGTCCTATTGCTTTTGTTTAGCTATATTTTATTAAAATAATTTGTTTAAAATAAAAGATGGTGAGCACACAAAGAAATCTATTTGTGCTATGGCATTATTGTGAATATTTGATTAGAAATAACACTGCATTACCGGCAGTTGCTAACATTCGCCAGATGGCAGCGCAAATGCATGTACGTTTTTATTGGTAGATGATTGCTTGATAGAACAGCTGATTTCTGTTGATATTTGATATGAGTCTTGTTGTATGTTGTTGCGCATGATCCGCACGGGTCCGGCTAGTGTAATATATTACAAATTCTAAGCCATTCTACAATCGTTCCTCCTACCATCTGTAGCATAGCGGGAAATATCCCATCAAATATCCGGAGATTTGAACTTGGCAAAAGTTTTTATTAACCACTAAATTTTGGTATTTGTCACCAAGCCTGGTACCTCGCGCTCCGTATAAGAAGTGAAGTGTTACGTCTTAACTTCTCCGCATCATCCCCTGATGGTAAGTGTGTATTAAGTAGTGAATCACGCGACTCTTCACTATCAGTCCTGGACCGCATCTCCCTTGGATAGGACTTTCTCCCGTCAAACCATTTCGCTGGAGAATTCTATATCCGCACAGAAGTATTTACATGAAAACCTCTGCGACCTGTCAATTTCATGCTTACAGATCCTCAACCCATCTCGATATTCGTCCCAACACTGCTCGATTTCCGCAAATTTTGCCAATTTAAAAATTTCTTTATCTGCCACAGTTTACCTGATACAGATTTCTGAAATTTGTACCAGTCCGTTGCCCTAGGGTTTCTAAAGGGTTTCCCGTTCTCTACCCTCTTTAGGATGATGCTGAAGCTGATATATGCATGGTCTGAGCGTTATGACTTGTCAAGTACCGTCTATTCACACCACGATATATCCTAATAAGAGCTCAATGTAATATCAAGCACATTGCTTGACGTTGACGCAACATATGTAGGCAGGCAACTCCTGTTAGCCACCTGTAGACTACTCTGTAGTTTATAGCAAAAAAGTCCCCTCTATCATTAAAATCGGCCCCTCCCCATACGCTGTGATGCGCATTCGCATCCGCGCCTATTACATGCCGTCCTCCGCAGCCTTCTTGATCCACCAGCCTCTTGACCCCTTGAAATCCTGTTTTCGGGCTTCCACGTTATGGGCCATGTAATAGGATGCCAGGATAAGGGAATTTTATTTTCCCCTCTATTGTTCTTCCTGATTCCTTATTTTTATACCTTTCATGGAAATGAAATGGTACATTAATTTCGTCACGAAACCCAAAATTGTAAAGGAAAATAGATAGACCCACCATTAAGTATACCGAAATAATCAGGATGAAGAGCTGCGTTGATTTAGCCATGTCCGTCTGTCTGTTTGTATGCAAACTAGTCCCTCAATTTTTGAGATATCTTGATAAAATTTGGTGAGCGGGTGTATTTAGGTGTCCGATTAGACATCTGTCGGAACCGGCCGGATCGGACCACTATAGCATATATCCTCCATACAACCGATTTTTCAGAAAAAAGGATTTTTGTCATATCTTACTCTATTTAGCAGATTGAAGCTTCAAACTTCACCATATTATTTCGTATATTGCACATATTGTTGCCTGAAAAAATTGATGAGATCGGTGGTATATATAATATATATCCCCCACAACCGATTGTTCAGATAAGAAACTTTTCGTAATTACTGCCCTATTTAAAGAGCTAGAGGCTTCAAATTTCACCGAATGCTTACGTATATAGCATATATTGTTGTCTGAAAAAATCATAGAGATCGGTTGTATATATAGTATATATCTCATACAACCGATTGTTCAGATAAGAAACTTTTCGCAATTTCTACCCCGTTTTAGCAGCTAGAAGCTTCAAATTTCACCAAATGCTTACGGATATAGTATATATTGTTGTGTAAAAAAATCATAGAGATCGGTGATATATATAATATATATATGATGGTATATATAGTATATAGATCGGTGGTATATATAGTATATATATAATATATAGTATATATATATCTTTTAGCCCCATTTTAACAGCTAGAAGCTTCAAATTTCACCGAATGCTTACGTATATAGCATATATTGTTGTCTGAAAAAATCATAGAGATCGGTTGTATATATAGTATATATCTCATACAACCGATTGTTCAGATAAGAAACTTTTCGCAATTTCTACCCCGTTTTAGCAGCTAGAAGCTTCAAATTTCACCAAATGCTTACGGATATAGTATATATTGTGGTGTAAAAAAATCATAGAGATCGGTGATATATATAATATATATATGATGGTATATATATTTTTTTTTTTTGCGATTTCGGCCCCATTTTAACAGCTAGAAGCTTCAAATTTCACCAAATGCTTACTTGTATATGCTATTGATGTCTGAAAAAATCATTGATATCGATGGTATACATAGTATATATCTCATACAACCGATTGTTCAGATAAGAAACTTTACGCAATTTCTGCCCCGTTTTAACAGCTAGAAGCTTCAAATTTCACCAAATGCTTACGTATATAGCATATATTGTTGTCTGAAAAAATCATAGAGATCGGTGGTATATATATTATATACTTCATATAAACTGTCATTTTGCTCCTTTTTACGGCTAGAAGCTTCAAAATTCATCAAGTTTCATCAAATAGTTACGCTTACGTCATATATTTTTGAAATACGTGATTCGTAGTCATATTTTTTACATGCAGACCACAAAAAACGTGAAGCTTTGCATCCTCACACAAAGTACCTACCTATTTTTTATTTTATATTTATCTTAAAAATCGTTTAGATATGTTCAAACTTCACTAAATGCTTACGTGTATAGAATATATTGTTGTCTGAAAAAATCATAGAGACCGGTGGTATATATAGTATATATCTCATACAACCGATTGTTCAGATAAGAAACTTTGTGCAATTTCTTCCCCATTTTAACAGCTAGAAGCTTCAAATTTCGGCAAATGCTTACGTGTATAGCATATATTGTTGTCTGAAAAAATCACTGAAATGGTGGTATATATAGTATATATCTCATACAACCGATTGTTCAGATAAGAAGTTTGCGCAATTTCTGCCCCATTTTAATAGCTACAAGCTTCAAATTTCACCAAATGCTTACGTATATAGCATATATTGTTGTCTGAAAAAATCATAGAGATCGGTGGTATTTAATATTATATACCCCATATAAACTGTCATTTTTGCCCCTTTTTTACGGATAGAAGCTTCAAAATTCATCAAATTTCATCAAATAGTTACGTTTACGTAATATATTGTTGAAATACGTGATTCGTAGTCACATTTTTTACACGCAGACCACAAAAAACCTGAAACTTTGCATTCTCACACAAAGTACCTACCTGTTTTTATACCTTTCATGAAAATGAAATGGTATATTAATTTCGTCACGAAACCCAAAATTGTAAGTTCTTAAAGGAAAAGACCCACCATTAAGTATACCGAAATAATCAGGATGAAGAGCTGAGTTGATTTAGCCATGTCCGTCTGTCCGTTTGTTTGTTTGTATGCAAACTAATCCCTCAATTTTTGAGATATCTTGATAAAATTTGGTGAGCGGGTGTATTTGGGTGTCCGATTAGACATTTGTCGGAACCGGCCGGATCGGACCACTATAGCATATATCTTCCATACAACCGATTTTTCAGAAAAAGAGGATTTTTGTCATATCTTACTCAATTTAACATATTGAAGCTTCAAACTTCACCATATAATTTCGTATATTGCACGTATTGTTGCCCGAAAAAATTGATGAGATCGGTCGTATATATAGTATATATCCCCCACAACCGGTTGTTCAGATAAGACATTTTTGTAAATACTGGTTTATTTTAAGAGCTAGAGGCTTAAAATTTCAACGAATGCTTACGTATATAGCATATAGTGTTGTCTGAAAAGATCATAAAGATCGGTGGTATATATAGTATATATATGGTGGTATATATAGTATATATATATATATATTTTAGCAATTTTAGCCCCATTTTAACAGCTAGAAGCTTCAAATTTCGCCAAATGCTTACGTTTATAGCATATATTGTTGTCTGAAAAAATCATACAGATCGGTTGTAGATATAGTATATATGTCATACAACTGATTGTTCAGATAAGAAACTTTTCGCAATTTCTACCCCAATTTAACAGCTATAGGCTTAAAATTTTACCGATTGCTTACGTATATAGTATATATTCTTGTGTCAAAAAATCATAGAGATCGGTCAAATATATAATATATATATGATGGTATATATAGTATATATATATAATATATATATATATTTTTTTTGCGATTTCGGCCCCATTTTAACAGCTTTAAGCTTCAAATTTCACTAAATGCTTACGTGTATAGCATATATTGATGTCTGAAAAAATCATAGAGATCGGTGGTATATATATTATATACTTCATATAAACTGTCATTTTTGCCCCTTTCTTACGGCTAGAAGCTTCAAAATCATCAACTTTCATCAAATAATTACGTTTACGTCATATAGTTTTGAAATACGTGATTCGTAGTCATAATTTTTACATGCAGACCACAAAAACCGTGAAGCTTTGCATCCTCACACAAAGTACCTACCTACTTTTTATTTTATATTTATCTTAAAAATCGTTTAGATATGTTAAAATTTCACCAATTGCTTACGTGTATAGCATATATTGTTGTCTGAAAAAATCATAGAGACGGGTGGTATATATAGTATATATCTCATAAAACCGATTGTTCAGATAAGAAATTTTGCGCAATTTCTTCCCCATTTTAATAGCTGGAAAATTCAAATATTTCCAAATGCTTACGTGTATAGCATATATTGTTGTCTGAAAAAATCATTGAGATCGGTGGTATATATAGTATATATCTTATAAAACCGATTATTCAAATAAGAAACTTTGCGCAATTTCTGCCCCATTTTAACAGAAGCTTAAAATTTCACCAAGTGCTTACGTATATAGCATATATTGTTGTCTGAAAAAATCATAGAGATCGGTGGTATATATATTATATACCCCATATAAACTGTCATTTTTGCCTCCTTTTTACGGCTGGAAGCTTCAAAATTCATCAAATTTCATCAAATAGTTACGTTCACGTCATATATTGCTGAAATACGTGATCCGTAGTCATAGTTTTTACACGCAGACCACAAGAAACCTGAAACGTTGCATCCTCACACAAAGTACCTACCTGTTTTTTATTTTATATTTATCTTAAAAATCATTTGTAGATCTGTTCCCTATATATTTCTTATCTTATACATCCGATTATTCGGAGATTTCGAACGGGATAAGATTATTGTGCAGCCCCATTCATGAAAGGTATGAAGTCTTCGGCTCAGCCGAAGACAGCTCGGTCTTACTTGTTTAAGCTCAAATAGTGACAAAAATCGTTTACGAAAAGTGTTTGATAACCGGTCGAAATAGTCACCAATACAAGATTTTCTGATTATAACGATACACGAAATTTGGTTTGCCCAATAATAATGCCTTGCAAAAATTAGCTGCTAGGTGAAATGCTATACTTTAATGGCACAATTTTTCTTGGTAAGAAATCCATTGAGGCAAGTTTGAAATTAAATAAGGGTTAATGAAGGTGTGGAAAATTTTGTATGCAGTGTTGTACATTTTAGCCTCAGTGGAAAAGAAACAAAAGTACCAAAGTCTTGGTTATAGCCTTAGAAGGACCAAGGTTGAAAAACACAGACCAGGCGACCAAATCGGGTTGGAAATAGCCATTTTTGGTCCAAATGACCCATCTTCCTCAGAATACGAAAAAAACTGGAGGAATTGGAGGAATTTTCCCGCGGGAATAAAAAAATCCGCGAGAACAAAATTCCGAGGGAATATTTCGAATTGGTCTGATTATTTCAATGTGTTTCTACATGCTCGTTTGTTTTAAATATGTCATTATTCCCTAAAGGCCAACAAGTATTTTGCTTAAGCCGAAGTTTAAAATATAAAAATATTTTGAATAACAAATGACCTAGTTTTTTCGTATTCTGAGTACGGTGGGTGAACCAAAAATGGCTATTTCCAACCCGATTTGGTCCCCTGGTCTGTTTTTATCAACCTTGGTGCTTCTAAGGTTGTAACAAAGACTTTGGTACTTTTGTTTCTTTTCCACTGAGGCTAAAATGTACAACACTGCATACAAAACTTTCCACACCTTCATTAACACTTATTTAATTTCCAATTTGCCTCAATGGGTTTCTTACCAAGAAAAATTTTGTCATTAAAGTATAGCATTTCACCTAGCAGTTAATTTTTGCAAGGCATTATTATTGGGCAAACCAATTTTAGTTTATTGTTATAATCAGAACATCTTGTTTTGGTGACTATTTCGATCGGTTATCAAACACGTTTCGTAATCGATTTTTGTCACTATTTGAGCTTGAAAAATAAGGAATCAGGAAGAACAATAGAGGGGAAAAAACAAAATTCCCTTATCCTGGCATCCTGTTACATGGCCCATAACCTGGAAGCCCCAACACAGGATTTCAAGGCCTGGTGGATCAAGAAGGGTGCAGAGGATGGCTTGTAATAGGCGCGGATGCGAATGCGCATCGCAGCGTATGGGGAGGGGCCGATTTTATGATAGAGGGGACTTTTTGTTATAAACTACAGAGTAGTCTACAGGTGGATAACAGGAGTTGCGTGCCTAAATATATTACGTCAACGTCAAGCAATGTGCTTGATATTACATTGAGCTCTTATTGGGATATATCGGGGTATGAATAGAGGGTTCTTGACAAGTCATTCCTCTCAGACCATGCATATATCAGCTTCAGCATCATCCTAAAGAGGATAGAGAAGGGGAAACGCTTTAGAAACCCTAGGGCAACGGACTGGTACAAATTTCAGAAATCTGTATCAGGTAACTGTGGCAGATAAAGAAATTTTTAAATTGGCAAAAGTTGCGGAAAGGGAGGAGTGCTGGGACGAATATCGAGATGTGTTGAGTATCTGTAAGCGTGAAATTAACAGGTCGCAGAGGGTTTCATGGATTCTACGGACATAGAATGCTCCAGCGAAATGGCGTGATTGGAGAGAGTCCTATCCAAGGGAGAAGCGGTCCAGGGACTGATAGTGAAGAGTCGCTTGATTCACTACTTAATACACACTTACCATCAGGAGATGATGCGGAGAAGTGAAGATGTAACACTCCACTTCTTAAACGGAGCGAGAGGTACCAGGATTGGTGACAAATACCAAAATTTAATGGTTAATAAAAACTTTTTCCAAGTTAAATTTTCCGGATATTTGATGGGATATTTCCCGCTATGCTACAGATGGTAGGTGGAACGATTGTAGAATGGCTTAGAATTTGTAATATATTACACTAACCTGACCCGTGCGGATCATGCGCAACAACATACAACAAGCCTCATATCAAATATCAACAGAAATCACCTGTTCTATCAAAGAGCTTTGGCAGTTGTCTAAATTTTTTCTTTCTTCTATTCTAATTTAATAATTTTTTCAATCAAAAAAAAAAATTATCATAACAATAATAATGATAAAATAATTATTGTTAGGCCTTGAGCTCGATTCAAGCCCGCGATCTTACAAATCAGTAGACCGATATAACAAAAAAATTGTTAATACAACCCAGAGCACGGGAAAAAAGTGTCAATAAAATATGACACTATATAACACTGCCATCAAAGAAGTCCAATTTTCACATCCATTCTGCAACAGATGTCGCAGAGCTGTGAATATCAATTGGCAAGAACCAGAATAGAAGTAGGAATAATGAAGACAAACAAAAAACCGCTTTGATGCCGGAATGGTTATAGCAGCGGCGCCTAATCGTAGCCGATGAAGGAATTTAGCAGTTCCCGAAATGGATCTATACAACGAGCTTTGGCAGTTGTCTAAATTAGTTCTTTCTTAAAAAATTTATTATAACAATAATAATCATAAAATAATTATTGTTAAGCCTTGAGCTTGATTCAAACTCGCGATCTTACAAATCAGTAGGCCGATATACCAAAAAAATTGTTTTTAAAAAACAAAAATTTAATAAAAGAACACATTTTTTGTTCAAGAATTTCCAAAGAAAAGATATTTTTTGAAATTTTGAAATTCAAAAAAATCAAAGAGGAACAAAGCAGCAGCAAAATCAACCAGCTATGCAGCATCCACAACAACAAGCCTCATAATTATACAGGAATCGGTAAGTAGGCAGTTTTTTTATTTTTCATAAAAAATACAGAAAAAAATAAAACGTTTTTTCCACAAAAGTTATATTATTTTTTGTAAACTGCAAAAAACATATATATATAATCCACATATATATATATTAATATTGCGGAAATTTTCTTGACGTTGGAAACTTTTTTGCAACCAAAAATTGGTAGAAAATATTCCGCTATACCAATAGGCAAAATCCGCCAATTATATTTATATGCACATATTTCATGTGGTATTAAACCAACAAAAATTGCCTACTCAAACCCACTGTGCAAGAACAACATCAGCAAAAATTCTTCTACAGCTGAATTTACCCCGTTGTTCGCACAGATCGTTGAACTTGGCGATACAGTTCAACTTTACTTCCAAGTCATTTTTTCTTGCTTGGCAGCATAGAAAAGTAATAATATCCATATGTACATACTTACATACACGTACAAATATTTTTTTTGAAGTTGCTTTTCCAGCATTCCTATTTCTTCACTCTGAGAACATCATACGTGCTTACCCACAGGTTCAAGTCGCTCTTCTTCCAGCGCCATTCTCTCAGCACATATAGCTACATTAGCAAAGATAGTTGGTACTGATGATTGAATTTCTCAACCTCTCTCACCTTAGTAATTTTTTCACATTTCTTTGCTGCACTCTCAGATTCACTACAAAAACGCGACACTAAAGCGACGAAGAAGCAATCAAATCAATCAATTCCTCTTATTTGCAACCTTCTACTAACGTTCGAATCACTAAACTGTTGAATAAATAACTCCACTATTCAATAATGCAAAATGGCCTTTATTAAAGTACTTCACAATAAAACTTCTACGACTCGACAGAAAGCGTGCTTAAATCAAACAGATTTGTCGTGCCTCAGCTGCTGCTGCTTTTATAGTTTTTGGTTTCCTCGTTGACATATTTCTAGGCCTTTCTATTTCTAGAATTTGCTATCAGCTATAACATAACTACGGATGCGCGTTATAGCTTCTCATATGCGCGTGTATATGTGAGTGATCCTTCAACAGATAATTGCCTACTTTTGGGAGCAGCTCAGAAAAGATATATGCATATGTTTGTGCGCCTCTCTCCGCTGCATGTACGTACATATGTATAGACATAATGATTCATTGGTTTATGATTCGTTGTCCTGATCAGAGAAATCTCTCGATCTAACCGCTGCTAGCCTCACCAAACGACGACCCTTCTATTTCGTGGTTTCCCAATTGTTTCTATGCGGTAGATGACATCACTGATCCTTTCCGCAACTCTGCACGGGCCTTCCCAACTGCACCAAAATTTGGATGGAACACCTTTCCGCCGGTGAGGGTTGTATAGCAGTACCAAATCTCCCTCCAAAGAACCTTCCGAATTATAGTACTTGTCGTACCTGTGTTTCATCCTACTACTCACTACCCTGGGCCGTTCTCTCACACTCCGTTCTTTGGCCAATTAACTACTTCGCAGAGCTTGCGCTTGACGGATTGGCTTCGCATAAACAGTATCGTTCCCACGTTTCACAAGAGTAGTGCACCCTGGCTTGAAACTACCCTCGCATTCCTTCTCAAAAATTCTTTCCATCGTTTTTGTGCGTCCATTTGGTTTTGTCAATGCCAGTGTTTCTCTCACAGGTACCTTTGATTTCGCTTTATTTGGCCCCTTCGTTCCATCAACCTTTACCTTTGACTTTCGTGGTCTTTGTCGAGTCTTCTCCACCAGCCCTCGCTTACTGCTGAACCCTTTCTCCAAACTGAAGGTAAGTGGCACATCCTGGTCCTTATATCGCAGCACCTTTCTCTGCATATCGATCTTGATGTCATTTTCATTTCATTTCATTTTTATTGAGTATTTTTCTTATACCTATCTATTTACATATGTAGCAAAGTTACAATAGCAAAATAAAAATAAAAAAGTTTAACATTATGAAGTATAAACTAACGAATGCATAATATGTGTATGAGACCGTGTAGATATAAGAAAAAGGTAAGACATTTTTTATGTTAAGCTTAACATAGTGACAAATGTCATATCTATCAAAAATATTGAAACATTAGTGCAGTGGGGTGACTGCTAAATACTGAAATTAAGTTATAATTTTTTTAAAACCTACATATGATTTTTATCCCAATTACAAGATGCTACTATTGGAAAAGCTAAAAGTAAGTAAAAAAAAAAAATAATGGTGTAGGTATATAAAATAAAGTAAAGAAAATTACTACTATTATTTTCTTTTAGTCTCTGTTATTAAGCTGCTTATTGAGTAGGTCGTAGCAAAACTTCGATTTCATTATGTGAGAAACTCAGAAGAAAGGATTTCACACATTTTGTAAATTGTAGAATATTCCTCATGGCCCGAATTTCGGAGGGTGGTATGTTGAAGAGTTTCCTGGAAAAAATTGTATAAAAATTTGTTGAGTGTGTGGTTCTGGAAGGAGGTACAATAACTCTAGGATGAAAGTTTATCCTAAGGTTATAAGTTTCCGACCTCATACTCTGCAGATAACCACGCGTAATGAAAAAGATTTTTAAAGCTTTAAAATAATAAAGGTCTCCTATTGGAAGAATCTCTAGACCTCTAAAAAGCTCTCTTGAAGGATGCAGTCGATTTACATCAGATATTTTACGAATAACAAATTTTTTTAAAACAAGGATAGACTGAATTTTATTAAAGGATGCTCCCCGCAACAGCTGTTACCATATAACAATTTAGAATGAAAAAGCACATACTAAACTGTTTTAAGAGTATAGTTAGAACAGAAACCTCTGAGATGATAGAAACAACGTAAAAAATATTGGAGATAATGCTTTAGGCGGGATATGTGGATGCCCCAGTTCATATTTTGATCTACAGTTACACCTAGATATCGAAAGTCTTCAACAACATCAATTATAAAGCACTCGTTATTACAAATAGCGAGCGGATTAAAAATACCATACTGAGCCATTTGGAACGAATTATCGTGGAGAGCGAGACGCTCATAACTGGAGGAGTGGAAAACAATGTCTACGTCTGGTTTTATTTTTGCATTCATTAGGTTTTATTGCTAACAACGAGCTTGTGTTCTTAAAATATGTACATCATGTTTTATGTGGATGCCCCAGTTCATATTTTGATCTACAGTTACACCTAGATACCGAAAGTCTTCAACAACATCAATTATAAAGCACTCGTTATTACAAATAGCGAGCGGATTAAAAATACCATACTGAGCCATTTGGCACGAATTATCGTGGAGAGCGAGACGCTCATAACTGGAGGAGTGGAAAACAATGTCTACGTCTGGTCTTATTTTTGCATTCAAGCTAAAAAACATTAGTTTGGTTTTATTGCTAACAACGAGCTTGTGTTTAGCGAACCACGTTCTTAAAATATGTACATCAGGATTTATGCTACTTATCAAGTCGAACTTATTTGATGAGCCGTAAGCTATCGCTAGATCATCTGCTAATGCAGTGACCTTCCCCAAGAATGGCATGTCGAAAATTGAGTTTACGTAAACCAGAAATAAAATAGGACCGAGGACGGAACCTTGTGGAACGCCAACTTTAATTGGATTAGAGCTACTGATGGTTCCGCAGACTTTAACGCGTTGTACTCTTCCAGTAAGATACGATTTGAACCCCTCATGTATAAATCCTCGAAAGCCAGTATGATATAATTTATCGAATAGAATTACATGATGCACAGTATCAAAAGCTTTTGTGAAGTCAACGAAAAGACTCGCGCAACGTTTTTTACTGTCCAACTCTTGGTGAATAAATATACAAAAATCTAATAGAGCATTCTCGGTTGACCGGTTGGCTCTAAATCCGAACTGCCTTGGGCTGAAAAAGCTCTTGCTTTCAAGAAATAGTAAAATACGGCTTTTAAGGGCTCTCTCGAAAACATTAGAAATGGAAGGTACTAATGAAATTGGCCTATAATTGTTTTTATCTTCCCTGTTACCCTTTTTGAATAGAGGAATAATAATCGCGCATTTCAAGCCTTCTGGAAAAGTTCCTGAGTAAACACAAGCATTGAAGAGATGTTTCAGAATGTCTAGTAGGTTAAGGGCTATATTTTTAAGCAATTGGTTGGAAATAGAATCATGACCCCAAGAACCGGAGTTCTTAAGTTGTTTTATTATTGTTAGGATCTCAGAACCAGAGAAAGGTTCAAACAAAGAACTATTGCCTGAACTAGTTTCTTCCCTACCTGACATCACACAATTGCAGGAAGAGGCATTAGATTGACCGAATGAAACAAAAAAGTCATTAAATATATTAGATACAGCAGAGGAGTCGTCAATGATGTTGCCATGATCACTTAGAGCAATAGACTTCTCATCACCGATGCCGTTTGGGTTGATAATACTATTAACAATTTCCCATTCCTTCTTTGTGTTGCCGCTACATTCTAGTAACCTATTACGAAAATAAGTATCTCTGCGACTTAATATTCTTTTGTAATTGCTTACACAAGTTTTTATACCTGGAATAGTGCTCTTGATTATTTGGGTGTTTCTTGCACTTTGCACCCAGTCTATTCTTAAGCTTTGTCTTCTTGATAAGGTCAAAATTTATCCAAGGTTAAAGTTTAATCTTATTTTTTCGTGGAGCGCGGGTAAAGCTAGCAAACTGGATATAATTTTGAAGCAAATTTAAAAATGTAGAGTACGCCTTGGATATGTCAGTCTCTGAATAAACATCAACCCAATCCTCTTGACGTAATTTTTCATTTAGTAGCGAATAGTTAATTTTTGTTATTTTTGGTTTCTCCTTTTTTTTCTTGAAAGGGAAATCCTATCTTGACACCAGTCATGGAGTGATCTGTAATATTCAGATCCAGATTAATACCAGTGAAGGTGCAGAAACTGTTGGAACGGCAAAAAATATGATCCAAGCAGGTGCCAGAAGAAATCCTTGTTGGTTCGTTTAAATAGGAAATAAATCCGTTACTCGCCATTAATGCTAGATAGTTCTCAGAACTTGCATTAAATTTTAAAATATGTAAATTCAAATCACCTAATATAACTGCAACACTCGATTTTTCATTAATTAAAAGGTTTGAGAATTCCTCCAGAAAGGATTGACTAGATTCAGAGTGAAACCTGTAAACGCAAATCAGGGCTAAAATCATATTACCATATTTTATTGAAATTTTCAAGATATCTGCGCTCGTTAAACTATATTTAAAAAATTTGCAATCCAGTGAATTGCGTACAAAAACTCCTACTCCACCTGCAGAATATTCATCATTATAGTTAGCAAAAAAATCGTAATTAGGCATATTGTAAAAATTCGTCGCATGAGAATATATCCATATTTCGGATACAAATATTACATCTGGGTAGACTGGAAATGTTTCTAAGTTACACAGTAATGAGTCGAAGTTCTGCCGTAGACTACGAATATTTTGATGAATAATATAAAGAGCATTTCTATCAGAAATAACCTGATCTACAGAATTTAAAGGGCTGTTAATGAATAGGTTGTTGGTGGTGATATCATCAATTTCCATTTGTTTAAAGACAATAATTTAATAATGATAATATTTAAAAATAAGACTAGTCTGGAATCCCAGGCAAGTCATCAAAAGAACGCACAAAAACAACCATATCATTATCAGCTTTCCTTAGCATTATACTTGAATTGCTAAACCATACATATTTATAACCCTTTTCCTTTTTAATTTTGCTAACAGCAGCATACAAAGCTCTATTGTAATTAGTTAAGCTATTATTTATGTAAATTTTTTTGTTTATTGTTGGTCCCTGAAAACAATCCGGTAGTTAGTTTATTCTTGGCCTTAGATTTTGCACTCATTACTTTGCGCTTTACTTCCATTGAAGAGAACCGAACACAGAGCACTTTACGTGGTGAAAACGAAGAGCCATTGACCGTTTTTATGTATCGCCTCTCGATTTGGCCAGGCGACACAGAAACACCTCTTTAGTTAAGTTAGGCAAACCAACAATTTCAATGTCCCTCTCCATGTGCTTCTACTCACTCCAATTCAGCTTATGTTCCAGCTTAGCGACTCTCTCTTGTAACGCATCATTCTCCCCTTTTAGACTATTTATTGTCGCCAAAAAGTCAGTGTTAATTGCTTTGAGGTTAATGATCTCTTTGTACAAGAGTTCAAGAGTTATTATATTATCACTCTCCACGCTATTTACTGCATTTTCGTTTTCCGAGTTTTTGCTGTTATGTTATCAGCATTGCTCTGCACGGTGATATGTTGTTGTTGTTGCAGATCATTTGGAAAACCGGTTGTGCTTGGTGTCTTTGGCTTACTATTTTTCTGCAGGTTGACGTTTGTGGGTTTAAATTGTTGTTGTAAAAGCTGAGTGGGCGGCAAAGCATCTCGGTGTAAAGAGCTTCGGCGAGCAGATGAGCACGAATCGCACCGATACTTAGCATTCGAGGCTTTCATATATTCGGTCTCCGCTGTAGTTATTTTGACACATAAGCCGTGAAAAATGCGATTGCATTCTACAATAACAACTTTAGTTGGATCAAAGCGATCAACCTTATCCTTGCATAGTACACCGTTCATGATTCTGTATTTTAAGTTATTGGCGGCAAATATGTATTTAACAAATTTATTAATAATTTAGATATTTATTGTCACTTTTTTTTCTTTTTTTGTGTTGATTTTGTTGTGTGTACTCTTATTGGTTTTCCATTATATTTTTTGGCTTATTATTAATTATTAAACGTGAAAACTAAGCGCGCACCCCACAAAGCACAAGCAAACACGTCCGTACTCGGCAACAACTCTTTGTCTTTATCATAATTAACCGAGAAATCTACTCCCATTATTACTTCATCAACAATCTCCGCCACAACGAATTTGTGTGGAACCATGACCTTCCCAATTAAGACTTCACAGATCACTTCTCCCCGGACTTGGTTAAACTCGCCTGTGACCGTACGCAACCTTGCTCCAGGTAATGGCTTTAATCTCTGTTGGCCAAATCAGATCGGATTAAGAAATGAGATGCGCCCGTATCTGCAGTCAGTACACGCTCCTTGCCATCCACATTTCCTTTGACGTTAAGACTGCTCGATTTTCTTCCAATTTGCGAGACAGATATCACAGGACATTCAACAGCTAAATCCAGTTTTCGATCTTTACATCTGACTCTCTCTTGATTATCTCCTTCAGCTTTACGTTTACGACCAGCCAAGTTGGAACTACCGAAAATAGTCAGGGATCGGTGCTGCAATTACGTGCAGTGTTCCCTGGCCTTCCACACTTAAAACATTTGATTAGACCATCATTCTTCTTTTGCGTTCCTTTTAAAGCTTTCAAAATTCCTTCTACCCGATCTGGCCTTTCTACTTCGACACGGCGTGCTTGGAAAACTGCCTTACACAGAAGCGACACTGTTTCCTGAATCAGAGCATGCGATATCGTTTCTGCGAATGTAGGTTTTGGGTTTGCGTATGCCCCTTGCTTCATTTCGACATCCCGTACTCTATTAATAAAGCTCTGAGTTTTTACCTTTACGGTGTATTTCACGGGTGCCGTCCGCATTCACTAAAAGTGCCAGCCTTTCAACATCCGACGCAAACTCTTGCAATGTTTCCCAAGCCCTCTGGAAGCAGTCCCTCTAGGGCGCAGATCAATGCTTCATAACAGTTCCGTTCGCCCTCTGGAATTGTTTGTATGATCTCAGCTGCAGGCCCTTTCAATTCCATGAACAGTGCAGCAACTTTAGCGTCAGCATTCCAGTTGTACACTGCTGCGGTCTTCTCAAACTGTAGCTTAACGACCTGGAAAGGAACAGAGCCGTCAAAAGATAGAGTTTTTACCTTCGTATTTCTTGCTGAAACAGCTGGGTGCTCGGTTCCGTATCATCCCTCTAAGGTGCCGATCAATGCTTCATAACAGTTCCGTTCGCCCTCTGGAATGGTTTTTAAGATCTCAGCTGCAGGCCCTTTCAATGCCATGAACAGTGCAGCAACTTTAGCGTCAGTATTCCAGTTGTTCACTGCTGCGGTCTTCTCAAACTGTAGCTTAACGACCTGGAAAGGAACAGAGCCGTCAAAAGATAGAGTTTTTACCTTCGTATTTCTTGCTGAAACAGCTGGGCGATTTAATTGGAACTCCTGTATACGACCTCTCAAAACATCCACATCGGCTTCGATTTCTTACTCAAACTCCGTTGTTTTCTCGTCCATACGCGCTTCGAGTTATGATGATATACGCGCCTCTTGCGCTTCGAGTTGTACTGTTATGCGTGCCTCTTGTTGTTTCAGTTGTGTTTCCATGTTTGATGTAATCTTCGGAATTTATTCAACAATTCCTCTTCTGACACCAATTGTAAAGAATTTTAGTGCAATTCCTCTTATTTGCAACCATCTACTAACGTTCGAATCAATAAACTGTTGAATAAATAACCCACAAGAATGCAAAATGGCCTTTGTTAAAGTACTTCACAATAACACTTCTACTACTCAACAGATAGCGTGCTTAAATCAAACTTTATTGTCGTACCTCAGCTGCTGCTGCTTTTATACTTGTTGGCTTCCCCGTTGACATATTTCCAGGCATTTCTATTTCTAGAATTAGCTACCAGCTATAACATAACTACAGATGCACGTTATAGCTTCTCATATGCGCGTTTATATGTAAGTGATACTTCCACAGATAATTGCCTACATTAGGGAGCAGCTCAGATAAGATATATGCATGGTTTGTGCGTCTCTCTCCGCTGCGTGTTCCTACATATGTGTAGACATAATTATTGATTCGTTTATGTAGATACAAGTGACTGCCTGCTTTATTGTTTTTTTGACTTCATTTACTTAGCATCAGACTAGTGATGTGGGTATCACTTAGTGTCACTAATATTCGTCACAATACGTTTGTATTTTACGCATGTACATTTGTACTTATTCTAACGTACAAAACTAATTTGGAGATATATTCTTCCCTATAGGAACTTTCCAAAAAAATATTCATACAAACTTCAAAGTACATATTATTATTTTCTATTATATACATACATAATAACACGCGAACCTTTGCTGTGAACGGACGTGTTTTTTAACCGTTCTATCTTTCAGTCTTTGTTTATCTAGGTTTTTTTTACTTATTTGCTTATTATGTCTTTTTGTTCTAAGTGTGCTGCTCAGTGCTTTGGTTTTTCACTAAACAAGGAAAAAATAAGTGAATTATTAACCAGCCTCGACAATTTAAATGAATTCCTAAATTCAATACTAGAAAATGACAATAATATTAATAATAATGCGAATAAAAACAAAAACAAGAAAAACACCAGATTAACCCGTTTTAAAGCAAAAGAGAGTTCGACTAGTCCCTCAGTGAGCAACGCGAAAGGTTCTCCGCTGCCTACCGTTCTTGATATGTATGCTGTGGATGCTGTTGACGCTAATAGTGCTGCTGCTGCTGCCAACGATAATATATGTAATGCGAATGGTAGTGATAAGCATATGCAATCTACTAGTGAGAACCATTCTTCGCATACTCTTTCTTCAGTTTCGCCGTCGGCCACTAATGTGTATGCTGTTGATGCTGATGGTACTGGTATTGTTGTGGTTGCTGCCAATGAAAATTGAACTAATACGAATGGTGGTAATAAGCACATGCAACCTGTTAATGTCGCTCACTCTTTTCATTCTTTGCATTCTGCTTCTTCATTTTTTCCGTCGGCCACTAATAAAATCCAAAGTCATATCACTAATATCACTGCCAACGTCGCTGCCCCTCCATGTGCGCAGTTATATTCGGATGCTTTGAAAACTCATTCCGCTGCTACCTCACCTCGCACTGTGGGGCATGCATACCCGCAGATACCTCAGAATGAGTTTAACGTTGTTGGCTGTAATTCTAACCTAGAACTTGGGGTTGCGCCCCGTATGCGATGGGTTCATCTTTCTTCTTTCCAACCAGCAGTCACCGCAGATAATATTATAGCCTACGTCGTAAAATATGTGGGTGTAAGTAAATGCGATCTCGTGTGTAATAATTTAATAAAAAATAATACGCCAGTTGAGTCCGTTAATAGGGTGAGCTTCAAACTTGGAATTTCTGCCGCACTCTTTTCTGATCTATGGCCAGCTGGTGTAAATATTCGCCCCTTTCGATTTCTTCGCAAGCGGAATAAAACAAACAAATAACATCGTTAATGCAATTGGTGATTCCAATAAGATCGCTAATAACAGTCTCAGCATATACTTTCAAAATACTTCCGGACTTAGAACAAAGTCTGACGTTATCTTGTCGCTTAGCTCGCAACTGGAATGTGACGTTTTCGTGATTGTGGAAACGTGGCTCACTGCCGACTTTTTTGATGCTGAATTTTTTGATAACAAGCTTTTTGCCGTATTTCGTAAAGACAGGGACGCTGACAGAACTGGTCGGTCGAGGGGTGGTGGTGTCCTCATTGCTGTCCAACGAAAATACTGTTCATCTTTAATCAATTTCGATAATGTTGACCCACTACTTGATCAGCTTTGTATGCATTGGTTGATCTTCTTTTTCCAGTTCGTTGTATATATTTGCTTCGTATATTCCACCGAATAGTAATGACAGCCTCTATATCGCGCAAGCTGATAACATTATAACGTTTGTACACAATAGACTGGGTGAGAACCAGATTTGCGTTTTTGGTGATTTTAATCTTGGTTGTGTTAGCTGGTCTAACAGATATTCATGCAATGGTCTTGTTCCTAATAATCTATCTTATTTTCATGAGACTTATGTTATTGATAATCTACTTAGCTTAAATTTATGTCAAATTAACAATTATGTTAACAAGCTCGATAGAATTTTAGATTTAATTTTTGTTGATGATGGTTTGCATCATGATCTATCTGAATGTCTTGATCCAATATCGGTACCAGGGTTGCATCATGTTGCTCTGGTTCTGAAAATTTAGTTTTATCACTTTGCACAGATTTCTCCGGAAAAGGAAATGGCTTTTAATTATGCTCGTTGTGATTTTGATCATCTAAATATTATTTGTTCAGATGTTAACTGGGGTGACTCTTTGGATGGCTTAGATGTTTCTGCCAGTTTTCACAAATTCAAAGAAATTTTGTTAGCCATTTGTTCTACCAATATTCCTGTAGTAAAAAGCAAACCATATAAGTTACCTTGGTATAACTACCGTTTGAAGAAGTTAAAAATCTTCGCAATAAATTATACAAGAAGTATAAGGCAACTAACAGCCAATGCCATTATAATACATATAAGCGTTTGCTGAAAGAGTTTAACTGTCTGGATAAGTTTTTGCATAGAAATTATATTCTTAATATCGAACATAGCATCAACTCTAATCCCAAGACCTTTTGGAACTTTTGAAGTCGAAAAACTCCTGCTCTTTAATACCATCCACCGTTTTTCTTAATGACAAATCAGCTCGTATTCCTGTATATGTGGCAAATTTGTTTGCCGACTTCTTCAAGTCTAATTTTGATAACAATTGTTCTGAGGCAGACCTTGATCTCAATTTTTCTTCTGATGCAAATTTATCGTCAGGTTTTGGGTCGCTTCTTCTCACATATGAAGATGTTGCTATTGGTATTTCGAAATTGAAGCCTTCCTCACGTACTGACGTAGATGGAATATCTGCAGTATTATTAAGGAATTGTCGAGCTTTGATATTCCCTTTACTAACTATCTTTAACAGATCGCTATTCACGGATTTCTTTATAGATGCTTGGAAATTGGCATCCATAACCCCGGTTTTTAAAAGTGGTAGCAAAAAAATGTAAGCAATTATAGACCAATTTCCAAACTATCTACTGTTTCAAAGCTACTTGAATGTATTATTAAGGACAAAATGTATTTTTTCAGTAGAAAGCTTAATTGTTCCAAACCAGCATGGTTTTATTCCGGGGCGCTCTACTGTTTCAAATTTGGCAGTGTTTAGTGAGTATTGTCTATCGGCTTTTTCTAGCAGATGTCAAGTAGACTGTGTCTACACGGATTTTTCGAAAGCCTTTGACAAAGTGTCTCATAGGATTCTGATTACGAAGCTTCAGTGTCTTGGCTTTCATTCTGAATTTTTGAATTGGCTTAAGTTGTATTTACGTCATAGACCAAGCGTGGTTATGGTTGATAATGTCTCCTCTTATTCGTATGTTGTGACATCGGGTGTCCCACAGGGTAGCATTCTTGGTCCATTGCTCTTTGTGTTGTTTATAAATGATATTTTCTCATGCTTTAAGTTCAGTTACTTTTTGCTATATGGCGATGGCTTGAAGATATTTTCGAGAGTTACCAATCTAACTGACGTGGCTAAAATTTAATTAGACCTTAATAATTTATAATTGTGGTGCCTGAAGTCGCACCTTTCGCTTAATATCAGTAAATGTTTTCATGTTTCTTTTTCAAAATCTAATAATCTTTTAGCATCATCTTACAGTATTTCATCTCATACTCTGCAGGTATCCAGTGAAATAAGGGATCTTGGTGTTATTTTTAATGCCAAGCTTTCTTTCAACAGCCACATTGATTTTATAGTATCGAAGTCATATGCTATGCTAGGTTTCTTAGAAGAAATAGTTCTGATTTCTAAAATCCATATACATTAAAGTTGCTTTACACCACTTTCGTACGCCCGTTTCTGGAGTATGCAGCCTTTATATGGCGTCCATTTTATCAATTTAGAATAGACAGGATAGATCGTGTTCAAAAAGTGTTTCTTAAATACGCTTTGCATTGCCTTCGCTTCACGGAACCAGTCCCCTCCTACAGGTCTCGATCATTGTTAATAAATCTTAAATCTTTAGAAAAAATAATGTCTGTCCTCTCGTTAACTTTTGTTTTTGGCATTATACAAGTGACAACTGTTGACTGTACTTATCTTCTGGAGCGCTTTTATCTTAATGTCCCGCCAAGGACACTGCGATTTTCAAATATTTTTTATTGCGAAAACTTTAAGACAAACTATCTTCGGAACGCCCCTTTGTCAAGGGCTGTTAATGAATTCAATATAATCTCTAATTCTCTCGATATTGATTTTTCGGTCTCGAAATCATATTTTCTTTATACTTTAAATTTAATATAATCTATTAGTTTGCTAAATTTTATTTACTCATAGTCTGTAAGAATGTTTTTCATGTTCGTAGACTATTTCAAATAAATATAAATAAATAAATAAATAAATATATATGCTAGTAATTTACAAATACACGTTTATTTCCACGTATATATTTATATATATTATACGTATATATAAGTGAAAAGCGTTTGTGTTTTTTTTTTATTTATTCTTTTGTTTTTGTCAAACATAAAATCAAATTCCGCATTTCGAGGCATTAAATCATTTAAGGAACGTCCCCTTGTCCGTGCCTGACTCTATTTTTCAAAAAAAAAAAAAAAAAAAACACGGCCACCAATTTAAGTTCCCCTTTTAAATTTCTGTGGCATTTCCATCTTCGAATTTAGCGAACGTTCCCTGGGGCAATAACCAAAAGAAGAAACGGTTAGGGAAAGGGCAACATCCCCCCGCACAAAATCCAAATCAGTTGACCCATCCGCGCAAAAGTTCATCTGTGTTCAGATTCTGTACAAATTTAACGAGGCACCGATTCAAGATCGTACTGAATCGTATCTCATGATAAAGGACAAATCACTAGATTATTATTGGGCATGGCTTCAATCGGTTTACGATCTGGTGTTTTCGAAACCAGACGAAAGTTTCCCTGAAGGCTTCAATTGTTCAGTACAAGGCAAACAATGCACTTGCCTTGATACGTATGAAATGACCAAAGCAAAGATTGCCGATCAACTTTCGTTGATCAAAATGATGGCAACACTGAGTCCACCACCCCGCGTGGAATAACCCCCGGCTGGAGCAATTATTTACCTTAAAGTCCCAGCATGCGACACGGAGACTTTTCATGGTGGCTATGAAGAATGGCCCGCTTTTTGTGATATGTTCACAGAGGTGTACATTAACCACCCAAGGTTCTCACGGGCTCAGAAATTGTACCATCTCCGGTACAAAACGCAAGGCAAAGCCGGATCCATCGTCAAACAATATCCGTTGAGCGATGATAACTTTGACCTTGCCTGGGAAGCTTTACGGTCACGATACGAAAACAAGCGTATCCTTGTTGACAACCAGATCAAATCCTTACTGACTCTTGCCACTATTCAATCCTAAAACAGTAAGCAACTTCAGAGATTGCAAAATAAAATCAACAACTGTCTATCAGTCCTTCACTCACAAGGAGTTACGACAGGCAGTTGGGATCCGATTCTGATGTACATTTGTTCATCAAAGCTCCCCGAAACAACCCTGTCACTTTGGGAACAATCTCTCTCTTCGCGAAGAGATTTCCCCTCATGATCACAAATAAACAAATTTCTCACCTCGAGATATGAAATCGTTGAAAGGGTCAATAGGCTTCAACCAAGCCTTAGCAAACTAAAACCAGTCGCTCATCAGAATTCTGCTCAAAACAGGTCCCTAAACAGAACGCAAACCCTTGTGACAGAATTTAAAAAGGAATCTTGCCAATGTTGCAACTCCTTGCACCTTATTAGATTCTGTCAACAATTTAAACGAATATCAATGCAAATCCGGACACAATTCGTAAAACAAGCTAAGCTTGCAAACTGCCTTAGCAACACTCATCTCATCAATGAGTGCACGAGCAAGTGGTCATGTTCGACATGTAGTCAACGGCATCACACGTTGTATGCGAATCCACAAGCTCCACGTTCCACCCCACGAACAAATGCACTAAACGTGCAGCACACAACCGCTGATTCGACATCTCCCGTTCGACAAACGCAGAATAGCTCCAATTCTAGCGACCTACCGTGTTGATCAAAACACGCACCGGTTCAATCATTACAAGCAGCCAATGGCAACCAAAATCTCCTTCCTACTGCCATGGTCGCAATCGAACACGAAGGTGAATTATTTCAACTGATGGACCTTACCGATCAGGGCTATGAAAGAACTTTCATTTCTTTGAAAGTTCAAAAACGGTTGAAACTTCCATTCGAACATTCAAAGTTCGAAATTTCCGGCATGGGTGGACAAGTCGTACAAAAGTGCTTCAAGCTTTGTCTATTGACACTGGTTGCATCAAAGGCTATGGAAAGGATAAAAGCTCATGACATTGTGTTGCCGCAACTAACAAAGAATCTGCCAACATCCACCATTAGTCGCAAAATCTAAGAGCAGTTGAAACTCCTTGAGCCGGCTGCTCCCAGTTGCCACGTACCAGGTCGGATTGACATGGTCATTGGTAGCGACGTACTTCCATAAATTCTACTGGCAAGTATAAAAAAGATGTGCGGTAGCATACTTGCGCAACAAACCATTTTTCGTTGGATTCTCAGTGGTCCAATAACTAAAATGTTGTGTCATTCTCGACACAAGTCCAAGTGTCAAACGAGATACTCAATTCTCAACTGACAAAATTTTGGGAAGAGGAGGAAAGCCCCCGAGGATCAAGCGTATGAACAGATATAAGCAACAACCACGACACATGCACCAAACGGTCGATATATTGTGCGACTTCCATTCAAGGAAGAGTTTCCTGAAAAACTCTATCTCGGCAAATCCCGCCCGACTGCTCTGCAGCAGTTTTTCAGTATAGAGCGAACGCTTCAGAAAAAGGGGGAGTTAGGTACAATATACAACAATGTGTTGAAAGAATATCTCGACCTTGATCATATGGAATTACCGACCGATGCGGAATAACTTTTAATGGCAAGGTCTTCTCATTCTACTGGCCACATCATGCGGCATTCAAAGCAGATAAGGTCACCACCAAAGTTCGTGTGGTTTTCAACGCCTCAAAAAAATCTGGGTCAGGCATATCCCTGAATGATGTTTTATATACTGGTCCAATTCTCCAAACAGATATCATGCTACAAATCCTACAGTGGCACATGCATATGTATATGTTCAATGGAGACATTGAAAAAATGTACCGTCAGATCATCATACACGAGGACGACAAAGATTTTCAGCGAATCCTATTTCGTAAATCGGCCAACTCCATTGTTAGCTATTTCAATCTAAAAACGGTTATATTCGGCGTCAATTGTGCACCATATCTCGCTATTCGTACGTTGCATCAACTATCCGATGACGCGAAAGCGACATTCCCCTTGGCTGCAACAATTCTCAAGACGCAGGCATATGTCGGCGAAATGCTGTCAGGAAATCATAACATCAACAACGCCGCTGAATTACTCGTTCAAGATATAAAAGCCTTATATCAGCTGGTTTCATATTAAAGATTTTAACGGCTAATCACCCGGCCATATTAGAACAGTTTCCGAAGGACGATCTTCTAGACTCCAGCTTCTTGAAATTTGAGAGCACTTCCAATACCAAAACTCTTGGCATTCGATGAAACGCGCTCACGCACACATTTTCATACACCATTCTGCTGGAACACACCCAAAATGTGGTCACAAGCAACAAATTTTATCTTGTGTTGCAAAAATTTTTGACCCGGCAGGATGGCTGTCGCCAGTTATGATCCAAGCCGAGATGCTTCTCCAAGAAATCTGGCTGGATGGCAGCAATTGGACTGAAAGCGCTAAGCCCGCAAAATTATCAAAATGTCAACAAAAATCAAAATGGCAGAAAATTCGCCAGCCATTTTCCACATCGAAATATCTCGATGGGCTAATGTCGTTCCAGGGCATGACACCCAAATCCATGGGTTTTGTCATGCCTCGGAAAGAGCATATTGCGCACCGATTTACATCCGCACACATGTGTGCAACCAAAAAAAATCTTCTCTTTTGGTTGCGAAAGGCGAACTTGCCCCCATCAAAACTGTAGGCTTATCCCGCTTAGAGCTATGTGGTGTAGTCCCACTCGCCAAACTGGCTTCAATTGTTCAAAAACAGCTCGACTTACAAGCATGCAACACACTCTTATGGGCAGATTAGGAGATTTTACTAGCTGGCTAGAAAATCTCCATCGACCTGGAAGACTGGCACACGTAGTTGCAAGACGCAGGATTTGATAGGCTACTCACTTTGGTGGCACGGACCACGATGGCTTTCTTGCCACATTTCGGCATGGCCAAAGCCGAAAGCAGGTATCGCTTCTCCACACGAGAAATGCAAGGTCGACGCATATCACGCATTCGAGGAAGAGGACGATATTCTTTAACGTTTCTCCTCATATTCTCGAGATATCCGTGTGATTGCATCCGCTTTGCGAACAATGCCTGCAACAAATTCAAATCGGTGGCAACAACACATAATCCCCATCTGACCCACAGAGAGTTGCAACATGCGAAAACGCGGCTTGTGGCAATGACACAATCTCGCCATTTCGGAGCGGAAAAGAGCGCCTTACAAAACAATATGCCAATTAGCAAAAAGAGCTCCTTCTGGCTCTTAACCCCTTTCTTTATGGACACGGACTCCTACGTATCGGTGGCAGATCAGAACATTCTACATTACAATACAACGAGAAGCCTCGCTTCTGAAGTCGACCACGATCATGAAAGGGCATGTGGCTGTATTCGTCTGATTTTCCACAAAGGCAGTACACCTCGAACTATGCTCGGACCTTACCACCGAAGCCTTTCGAGCAGCATTCGCCCGATTCGTTGGTCCTTCAAAGATGAGCGACAATTGTAAAATGTTCATTGGCGCTCAGCGCGCACTTGAACGCGATTTCGTTAAATTTCTTAACGAATGCTCCGCGGACATTGTGCAGAAATATGCCACCCAGGGAATAAACTGGCAGTATATTCCACCCTGGAAAGAGGATTATTTGAAGGACCTTCATAAGCGCTATAAATGGCAAACGCCACAGCCAAACCCCTCACCATGTGACCTCGTCGTAATCAAAGAAGTAGAGTTGGATTTCGATTCGATACTTTATCGATTTAAACGATCTTTTTTTAGAAATGTAGAATCGATTATTTTTTTTAATCGTTCGATTCTTTAGGCATGGAAGCTTTCATCACTATCTGCTTTACCGGCGCTTGAGGAAATACATATTCTGTAATTTTTATTATTTTTAAAAATTTAGCTTTATTGTGTTGTGCTTTATTGTGTTGTTGGCTTCGAGAGAAAGATGAAGAAATGTTTGCGCACTTCTGGTAAGCCATATATTGAAAATGTGTTTATCTATTTTTTGGTATGATCATATATGTATGTAAACTCCTATATTGCTAATACAGGTTGAGTACACTTACAAACATCAGTGTGCCAATATATTGCTGTTTAAAAGTTTTTGTTTTTGTACTCAAAAATCGAATATACCCAAATTTAAATTTTTTTTTTCTCACACTTATGATTTTACAATCACAAATATTTCGTAGGCTGTCCTTTTTTGATTTCAAAATCAAAACTCATTGCGAGCATATTATATCAGCTATATAGGAGTATTACATATGTATATGGGTATGATACTGTGTTTTGAAATAAAAGATTCAAAAAAGTACAAAAAGTATGACATTTCGTTATATACTATATATATCCCAGATATGCCGCGCGTACTACATGTAGTACACCTGTTATTTTCAATATATTTCGCAAACGGTAATTTAAACTGGGTAACCAACCTGTCGCTATGCTACTGTACAAAGCAGGCATCATAGCTGGCTTTGAAAAAGTTTCTGTTGCAATTCAAAATTTTTTTTTCAGTTTTTAACTTTAAATGAAATAATAATTACGCTAGAAGAATAAAAACTATTTTTCCTATATAACCAAAAATTATTACTTTTCCCTTGTGTATGTGCCGAGCATACTACATGTAGTACACCCTACAAAATCGTGCATACATTAGTTTCTTTACATACTTTTTTAAAGCCAAATTGTCGTACTACTTGTGTCACTAATCACAAGTGATCAGCGCTACAAAAAAATAAATATCCTTATATCACTAAATTTGACTAGTAAATTAATGAATATTACTCAATGTAAAATCTCAGAAATATTATAAATTCAACGCGTTTTATGAGTTGTGGCTCCCTCTACTTCCTACTAGGTTTTAATATAATCTGTGCGCACGATTCTCTAATCTCGCGTCGCTCGTATATAAGTGAAATTCCATTGTGCCCATTTACACGACTATATATTAAAGGGCTTAAAATCTTTCAAAATCAAGGATGGTCTAAAACGACGTTTAGTATGTGTAGAATACGGTGTTTTACTCAATTTCTATCCTAGACGTCCATCACGATATCTGTTTTTGGATTAGAATTTGAATAAAATAAATAAAAAATAAAAATTTTCCCATAATTTAGTGTATAAATTTTTCGGTGAATCTTTTGCGACTCGGGGGTTTGGGGTCCCCTCGGAGATGGGGCGCTGGTGCACCGAACCGTTTGCATCAGTCTCGGTACGGCCCTGCCTGCTGTATTTGTCGGCAAAAATCGAGTAAGTGGTTAAGTACGTAAATAAGTACATTGTTACAAAGAATAAGCAAAATTTAAATAAACTTGGTTCGTTTCGATTTGATCAATTAAATCGATTTTTTTCTAGAATCGAATCGAAAAAATCGATTCTTAAAAAAATCGAATCGAATCCAGCTCTACAAAGAAGATTCGCTCCCACCCACCGAGTGACGTCTGGGACGAACCGAGAACGTTCGCCTGAGCCCTGACAATCATATTCGGGTTGTAGAGGTTCGCACTCAAAATGGGCTTGTCATGCGCCCCTTAGTTAAACCGTGCTTCCTTCCAATGGAGCACTCTTCGAGCACAGCGCTCTAACTTGAATACATTTTCCTTGTATAAATAACTTTCCGTATTAACTTTCCGTTTATCATCCGCTGTATCCAACTACTTCTCTTTTCTCTGTCTGGTCTTAAACTTTCAGGACGACACCCATCTGGCTCCGGCAGAGACCGACAACTGCCTTCACGCGCTGCCGGCAGAACAAGAAGAAACCCACCTGCGCCTGTAGGGCCCAAAGGCTCATCCATCGAAGAAACCAGCGGCAACCCTCAAACCCGAACGGACAGCCAAGCGAACGATCGCGCGCACCCACTAGATCTCCAGACGGCGCAATGCCAATTGCGCAATACGGCCAAGCGCGCCTTAGACACCACCACCCGCGCCTTACAATAACTACAGAACGTGCTTCCCAGCACCTCCCTGCAGGGCGAGCAGGATGTTTGAGCTGCCTACATCACCATTACATGGCGGCAATTCTATGCGCATCCGTGCGCGGTGCCATCGTCACCAACAAGAACGCAGTCAACTAGTCTAGAATTAGTAACCGGCAACCGCGGGCGCGCTCCAATACTTGTACATACATTTATTTTGAGTTTGTAAAAGTCAAAAGTTAAAGTAAAAGTTAAGGTGTTTAACAAAGGTCAAATAGTGGATTTTTTGAAGATAATTTAAAATTATTAATAAATAAAAAAGTACCTTTATAAAGTTTTTGAAAAAAACTAAAGAGAAATCTATTTATTTAAGAAAGAAATGAAGAGTGTAGCGAAGAAAAACCAAGTCTGTTCGCGTTGCTTATGATATACTTTTCGGCTTTAAAATTAATTTTCCTAATTGTTACTTGATTGGTTTTCCTTTTTGAGCAGATATAGGACTTCAGATCCTCCTCAGTAGTCTCCCTCTCGAAACTTGACACGAATATGGATTTTTGGGAGGGATTACAACCAACTTCCTAGTTCCAGGCTGAAAACAGATTTCAGGTTCTATATATTTTTTTTTTTGTTGTGAAGAATATTGTGGTAGAAGGTACATATTTTAGCACAAATTTTTACAAATAAGTGTTCTTTCTTGAAAGAACCAATTTACTTTAACTATTTTGATGCATTCCCTCTAATTTATAACTCCTAAGAAATGGCGGAGAAATCTTCCTCTCACTCACATTCATAATACCTCCTTTTCTCCCTTAACCGGTTTCCGCTTTTTCGAACATTGTTCAGAATAAGAGGAACGGGAGAAGTGAAAAAACTCACAAGAAATTATTATTTAGAATACTACGAATGGGAGAAGGGGAAAAACTCACAAGGAACTTTTGTTTAGAATTAGGCTGAATAACTTTACGCGGGCGCCATAGCCTCTATACCACAAATATTGCGCGAATACCAAGGCTCATATCAGTTTGAAAAAAACGAAGACAAGAGTAAAGCGGACTCAAATTCATTTCTCAGACGTACCACACTACAGATGCGCACCACTCTACAACGCTCCCTCTAATTTTTATTTCCTTATCCTCATTGGAAACAATAATATCCGAAAACCTTTTCCTTTAAATATAATTGATGCTTTCATTGCTTTCTCAGGCTCCCAAGCTCAAAAACCAGCCCCCAAGTTCCAGCTTCGGTTAACGTCAAAACTTCATTGCGAAAAATATATAAAACAGTATCACACATTTAGTACCATATGGCCATAAGTAATAACCGCCTATGTCCTATATACCTTGTCACCGTGTCATCGCGCCTATGACAAGCCGTCCTCCGCATCCTTCTTGATCCACCAGTCTGGTGAAATCTTGCGGTAGGGCTTTCACGTTTTGGGCCATGTATCAGGTTGCCAGGATAAGGGACAGTTCTTTTCCCCCTTTATTGCGACCACCGCTAGATAGATAGCATACAAGAGTGTAGGTTTTTCCTTACCATGAATGCAGCTAGAATTCTGCTTTCAGCCCTTGCGTAATAAGTGCTGAAGCGGTGAGCGCTGAGTCCACAAACCTTTCCTTAAGCTAGTAGCCATGGCTCCTGCCACATCAAACGAACCTTACTCAAAATTCAGGGGGACGTCGCTCGCAGCGTCATTGAGACGTCCCTCTCCAAATTCTCCGCCACTCCGATCATTCCCCTGCCCGAGGCGTGTTAGTAAGCCTCGCAGCATCATTGGGTTGTTTATCCACTTCCAACACCTTCGCCCATACACTTGTCTTTTCCTGCTAATTCTACGTCAGCCAGGTCATTTTTCACCCCTACTGCCTTTAGCATATTGTGGGTTTTATTAAGGTTCTCACACCATTTATTTACTACCACCTCTGCCACTGCGCCTTTGCCGCTAGGTTCTCGAGGTCCTTTTCCCCTCCCCTGCTTTAAGCGTATTGAGGTTATTGTCCTGAGGACGCCTCTTTATAAGGCGCATAAAAATACTACCTGCACAACCTGTGTAAACTTCAGCTTTAAAAATATACTTTTTTGCCTTTGGAGTAATGACCTATTTAAAAACACAGGCGGGTAGAAAAACATTGAAATAATAACTTTGCGCTGGCGATAAGGCCTCAATACCACAAAATCGCGCGGTTACCAAGGCTCACATCGATTTAGTGAAAATAAGCAAGATGTAAAGCCTACTTAAATTGTTTCTCAGCCGGACCACACTTCAGATACGCACCAATGTACAATGCTCCCTCTTAGGCCCGGTTTTTTAAGTAGTTGGTTAAGCTAAGCTTAAACTAGGTTTGCTTAAAATCTAGTGAAATTTAAACCCCAGTTAAACTACTGAGCAGTTTTTCAGTCACAGTTTAAGGCTGCCTTTGGGGCATGCTTTTTTGTGCTGAAACATCGTTTTTTTTATTATCTAGATAATTTGTAGATACGGCAACAGCTGGATTTTGCTTACCCAACGAACGTGGAAAAAAATTCTCCAGCGAAATATATATCTAGTTCCGGAAGTGATATCCAGATTCATTATTTAATTATTCTTAAACCAGATAATTCTCGAGTTGGTATCTTTCTCCAATCACTATCCAACTTTGAAAAATTTTGTAAAATTAAAAGTTTTGGAGTTGATCTCCAAAGTCAGAGGCCCGCGATTTAGAGGTACTAAGACGTTTTTTTTAAATTCAGAAGAGTATTTAGTTGTTCCATGTGCAAGTTTTAAGCCGAATTTCAGAAGCAACGAATATTGATAATGAATTTTTGCTTGGGCCTGAGGAGACATTAAAAACATTAAACAAAAATGTGTTTCTCAGGGGGCCCGCGATTTAGAGGTACTAAGACATTTTTTTGAATACAGTTCTTTAGTTGTTCCATGTGCAAATTTTAAGCCGAATTTCAAAAGCAACGTATATTGATAATGATTTTTTGCCTAGGCCTGAGAGACAATAAAAACATCAAACAAAAATGTATGTTTACATGAATCCGAAATCGTAAAGTTTTCGTGGTGACACTGATGAAGGTTCATCTTCTAAAAGTCTTCCAACAATACCACCAACTCTGTATCAAAGTCCAGATTATTTAAAAGACCTCGATATCGGTACCGTGAATAATGAGTTTTTGCGATCTGAAGAAATCAACGAAATAATTCGTCGAGGTCATCAAAAGTGTCCTGTTATTTTTCCACGTGATTGTCATGTCGAGGCATTTCCTACCTCGCTGTTAAACAGAATCTTGCCAAATGGAGAGAAAGTGGAGCGTGACTGGTTAGTGTGGAGTGCCAGTAGCAATGCTTTTTATTGTCGGCCATTTCGTCTGTTAAGCACCAATACTTTAAATCGACCTAAAATTTTTTCTGCGGATATTCGAAATTCCAGGTATGGAAGAAGCTAAGCTATACGATAAACTGCCATCACACGAAAATATTCAAGATTACGTTAAATGTTATATTCATGGCGATCTTTACAAAATCTAATTCGAAAGGAGCTCCCTCACAGAACTTGCTTAACAGTATGATTGTCCTTGACATTTTAGAGCTCATGCGGGTGAACTTTGTCAAAGTAAGTTTTTAGTTGGCGATTGAAGAAGAGTTCGACTGGAGAACGACCTGTTGTTGCATGTGGGCTGATGTGTTGATTAAATACAAATTGAACCAGGTTGAGCTCGAAATCGGAATTGGGTGGAAGTTTCTTAAGGAAATCCTTCTTTGTTTGCACCATCCTCTCAGCTTGTCCATTGGATGACGGATGGAACGGTGCACATCTCACATATCGGATTAGGTTATTATTCATGAATTCTTCGAATTCTGAGAATGTGAACGCCGATCCATTATCAGACACGAAGACATCTGGAAGGCCATGAGTTGCGAAAAGCGATCTTAGTGACTTAATTGCGCACTGTGATGATGTAGTCTTAACAATGTGTACTTGCAGCCATTTAGAATATGAGTCGACCGCGAGAAAAAATATTTTGCCATGGAAGGGTCCAGCAAAATCTATGTGTAGACGTGACCATGGATTTTTTGCTGTTTCCCAAATATGGGGTCGTGCCTGGGCTTTCTCATGGCGGGTTTGCTGGCACGGTGAACAAGTTTTTACAACGCTTTCGATTTCCGTATCCATTTTCGGCCACCAAAAATAGCTTCTAGCCAACGCCTTCATTTTAACTATACCGGGATGTACCCCATGCAATGCCTGCAAAATGGCTTTTCGACAAGTCGGAGGAACAATCGTTCTGTTTCCCCAGAGAAGACATCCTTTAAGAGTGGTAATTTCATTGCGGCGCACATAATACGCATAAGCTTCATCCTCGCGGGGCATGGATGACGGCCATCCCCTTAACGCCCAGCTAGTGACTTTAGTGAGCAATGCCTTTTTGGTGGTAGCCGTCGCTATGTCTTACGAGCATATAATTTGTGAGCTTGCCATTTCTATCATGAATACTTCCCCATGGTTGGATTCGCTGAGTTTATCTTCAACAGGCAGGCGACTTAGACAGTCCGCATTTCCCATTTTCTTCCCTTCTCTATAAACTAGGTCGAACGTATAGGCGTTCAGAAATGTTCAGCGGCGGAGCATAACGGGTGATATAATCATAGGCGTCTGCTTTGTGGTACTGAATATTCCCAGGAGTGGACGGGGGTCAGTAACCAAAGTGAACTTCCGCCCGTACAAATAGTCGTGGAACTTCTTTACGCCTGCTACCAAGGCAGTTGCTTCGCGATCGATTTGAGCGTAGTTGCGCTCCGACTTCGATAAGGTTCTCGAATAAAATGCTATTGGTCTTTCAGACCCGTCAGGCAGTATGTGACTTAAAACGGCACCAATACCATACGGAGAGGCGTCACAGACGAGTGTCAGCGGTAGTTTTTCATCATAATGGATGAGAACGCTATCAGATGTGATAAGCTGCTTAAGTTTATGGAAAGCTACCTGATGTTCATTCTTCCAAATAAAGTTCCTATTTTTCTCCAGGAGTCGATGTAAGGGTTCTGCAATTGTAGCTTTATTTGGAAGAAAAGTGTGATAAAAATTCAACAGACCAAGAAATGCCTGCAGCTGTTTTTTGTCTTACGGTGCGGGTGCATTATGTATAGATTGTACTTTTTCTAGGCCAAGGCTATCGATTTTGTATCCCAAAAAACTAACAGTAGCCGTAAACCCGATTCATCAAAACGCTTTAATAATTTCCCTAAACGGTCTACCAACTCTGCCTCACCCTTTATGACTACGTCATCAAAACATGGTAGGACACCAGGAATATTACGAAGAAGTGTTTCAATAAGATTTTGAAAAATTCCTGGCGCTGACGAAATACCAAATTGAAGTCTATTCACCTTAAATGCACCCTTATGAGTGACAATAGTTTGAATCATGGCCGATTTTTAATCCAGAGCTAGTTCTTGGTAAGCCTGGGCAAGGTCAAGCTTTGCAAACATTTTCCCCCCCTCCATAGAAGATAGAAGTGAGCTGTTGGACGGAATTTTAAAATTTTGCGGCAGAAGTGCCTTATTGAGGGTTGACTTGTAGTTGCCACAAATTCTGATCGAACCACCGCTTTTGGGAACCGGAACTATAGGTGTTGCCCATTCAGGATATTCAACAGGTTCTAGGATTTTTTGTGAACACAATCGGTCAAGTTCAACTTCAACAAGATTTCGTATAGCAATAGGAATTCGCCGTTCCTGAAGTCTTATTGGTTCAACCAATTCTTTGACACGTAAAGAAACTGGTTTCCCTGTGATTTTCCCTAGTTTCGTGGAGAAAAGATGATCAAATTCCTTTAAAATCGTCTTAATGCTACGAGACTCGTCGGTTAATAGAACCCCCTGTAGTCTTATACCAAGAGAATCAAACCAGTTACATCCTAACACGTTTGTTTGATTGCCATTTACCACTAAAAGGGGAAAATTTTAACCTTCCTTTTATCATAAATTACTTCGACATCTACAGTACCTTTGATAGCAACGCCATTATGCTGAAAATCCCTCAACACGACACCGCTGTCGTATAGAACTGGCTTATCCGTAGGCCACAATTTATCGAAGGTAGTGGATGATACGATCGTATAGTCAGAACCCAAATCCACTTCAAATACACATGGATTCCCATTAATAGAAATTGTTGTTGATTTTTTACGGCTCGTTGTACTTTCATTAGCTTATTGTAATTTTATTTTGATTTGGTTTGTTGGTTTCGATGTTTGTTCGATGTATGCGTTGTGCAGTCAGTCGTAGTACTTTGATTCGTCGTGCGGCATACTCGCTGTAGGCACCTAAATGCAGAACATTTTGATTCTTTGTGAGGGCACTGTGATCGGAGATGTGCTCCTCCACAGCCATTACATAGTTTACTAGCAGTAGTGCTACGTTGATTTTTATTTTTCTTTACATGCTGTTGATTTTGTTTTGCGATTTGGTTGACATGTTCCTGTTGACGAATTATCAATACATTTTTAGAGGCAGTTTCTGCGGTTGAAGCTTTTTCAATCACCTTCTGTAAGTACAGGTCACTTTTCGCCAGAAGGCTACGTTGAAGAGATTCGTCTCTCAGGCCGCATACCAAACGGTCGCGAAGCATACGATCCAGAGCATCACCGAAATTGCAGTCAATTGCAAGTCTTCGCAAAACAGCTACATACTCCGCAAAAGATTCACTCGGAAATTGGTCACGTTTGTGAAATTTATAGAAGGATGCAATTTCCGACGGTCGAGGGGAAAAATGTTTTGTTTGAATGGTCTCAATTTCAGAAATATTAAGATCACTCACCTTTCTGGATGATTCCAACGACGACAGGAGGTCGTAAAGTTTTGCCCCGGGTAATGTCAGAAAAATTTCCTTCTGACGTTCTGCAACCTGTACGTCGTTGGCTTGAAGAAAAAACTCGAATCGCGCATAATATTTTCTCCAGTTCTCTGGGTGATTGATGTCGAATTTCTCTAACGTGCCTAACGCGGTCATTGCGTGATTTGATGCTGACGAAAGTTGCGTTTGTGATGAAGTGGTGGTTGATTCCCGTAGAATAATTGGCGCAGCTTCCCCCAACTCCGACTCTTTTTTAAGTGACATAGACCTTGTATGTTAATGTGCGTATTAACTGCACAATCGAATGTTACGGCTGTTGTTGCCGAAAAATGTATGCAGGATTTACTGGAAGTGCACTTACGACATGACACGATATATCTCGCTGAAGGTTATTCGAATTTTATGGATTATGCGAAAAGGTCACCTTGAAAATTGGAATAGCGACAGGTTTTCGCTTCCAATAATTTTGTTGTTTGAAATGAAATTTAATACGTTGGGCAGTATCCCATCCTCCCCGCCATTTGTACAATATCATATAACGTATTTTATTATTATCTATAATATGTTACATTATTTAATTCAATATTAAATTCACTTCAAAATATACAAATAACTATTAAATTAATATTCTTGATTTTTCGCCACCGTGTGTGTATCCATAGGCGAATGTCAACAAACAGCAGCTCTCTTAGTGATGCCCGATATGCGTAAGTCACTGCTAGTCACGCACATAGATCATACGTTTCCAACAGTGCTTCTTCGTTACTCTACAGTTGAACTCTTGATGGTAGCCAATACTTAACAGGATCCTCTCCCGCAAACGGAATGTCATGTTATGGACTTCTGCATAAAAGTCGTCGAAAGCTTCTGCGGGCAGCTGTTTCCTCTCCATGATTTCACAGATGATTTCATAGTCGTACTCGTCAGTCTTGAAGGGGCACAGCATTTCGGCTTTCAGCTCGAAGTAGCCGAAATCGGTTCGTCTGCGTGGTCCTCAAGGACCTGCAAGTACCACTTCAAAGCACCGCCGAACAGCAGACTATGAAAGTCCGTGAAAAGCTGGAAGTAGGAAATATTATGCTGCTCGCGCATCCTCTCCATCCGAAAGATGAAGCTTCTGACGCTTATTCCTTCACTTGTTCCATCGAATTTGATGTGCCATTTTTCCAAATCCAACTTTTTCCACCTTGGAGGGTCACTACCATCTCGCTCGGTAATCCGACTGCCAACCGGAATACCGTTGCGTGTAGCAGGCTCCCCCTACGGTTCTGAGGCTCGGGCGTGGATGCCACAGCGGACCGATGTCCCACCGCGTGACTGGATGCCTCCATCTCTGCCATGCGACCACCAAGGTGATCAACGTTGGTCTTGATGCTCCGCACTTCACGCGCCATTTGCACCCCCAAATCTTGTTGTTGCGCCATCATCGCCATCATGCGGCTCAGCTGTTCAACATTGGTTGCATGCTCACTGGCGTCGGTGCGAGGAGCACTTAGGCCGCCGTGAACCATTGCTGGAGCGTTTCGCGATGGAACATCGCTTCGCTGTGCACCCACGTTCTCGCTATCGGACATTTGGCACACCAAATCGATTTTCTGCGAGAAGTTCAAACTGTCCCCTGTCTCGTTAAACTACACTCCGTTCGCGAAAGAGACCCGTGGCCTCAGGCCCAAAAGTTCCGAAAATCCCCGACGCACACCTATTCAGGTAATCTGTGGGCACAAAGCCTGCAGGATGTGGAATCCCAGTGTCGATTTGGTTAAAAACCGACCCAACTAATTAGTTTTCTAGGGCGGCCCTCCCAACGCTCCTAGTGACTGGTCTAGCAGTGCTCAGTATACCTAATCCCCCTGCAATACGATTCTCGGCCTCCTCGTCCTTGTCAGACATTCACTGTCTGAAGGAAACCCAAGAAAAAACAATTAAAATGGAAATACGGACTGCAATGAATTTACAATTTGGCACTGAACACCCCAATCTACACCGGAGATTTAACATAGTTCCCACTGAGCAGCAACGCACCAGCGCAATTTTGAAAAAACAAACACGAGATTAAAAATGGAAAATTTTACACAGACGTAAAAAAAAATATTATATTATAAACGAAAGAGTAATAGTAATTTGAAAAAAAAAATAAAATAAAAAGGCAAATTCAAAAACTTATTTATATACGTGAGTAAGTGTTACAGGAATTCAACTCAATCCTTATGTTTGTATGTATATTTCCAGATTTCGGAAAAAAATTGTGTGTGTTTATAAAACAAAATGTACTTCAGTTTGTATCTGTGTATGTGTGTGCGTGAGATTATATAATAAGCCTAAAGTACCAAATTTTGGAAAATTTTACCCAAAACCCAACAATAATAACAAGCCAAAAGAATGAAATTATAAAAACTAGGACGTCGTTTGATGCAACCAATATGTTTATACCTAGATGTTTACACCCAAGACGTAGTGTATAATTAAGTTTGCGACTGTCGATATACTAAAAGAAAAATAAAAAAACAAAAAAAAAAAACACAAACCTCGATACCTTGTAAACAATATTATCTAACTAGCTTTACAATAGAAATCGGTTGTATGGTTAAGAAAACTATCTGCAACTCAAGAATTGTAAATTTCAAGCTTCCATAACCGCAAATAATTAAAATATATTAGCTTTGGTGCATTTGGTGCTGCCCTGGCGAAGGTTTGAGTGAGGTGATTAGCCCGTCTCTAAGAATCCGTGTCAAGTCCGTCGTCATACTGTCCGTGGAAGTGTGGCATATCACGCTCGAGAGTTAGTCCCTAAGAGTGGATGCCACACCTCCTCTCTTAACTATCGGGGCGACGACTGCAAACCTCACTTACCGGCAGTACTGGACTCCCGGTAAGGTAGCTTAAGCAGCTCGCCATTTTGTAGAAACCAGAAGAAGGAATCTTGGCATGCCCACCCAGCTACTCCCTATGTCGACCAGGCGAGCGGTCCCTGTCCTGTCACAAGACGGAAATAGGGATTGGGATGGGAAGAACAGAAGGATTTAAAAAAAATCTGAGGAAGAAAAGACAACAAAAAGATTAAGAAATTTAAAAATAACAAATCTTGAATAATTAATTAAAATAAAAAAGGAAATTTGAAATAAGTGATAATTCTTTATCATCATTATCATTCATGAGGCTAAGAAAGAAAATTTTGGAAACTAGAAAGAATTAAAGCGGATTAATGTAGATCAAAAAAAAACTGAAAGAAATTGGCTACAATTTTAAAATTGACTAAAAAAAAATAAATAAATGGAAAGACAAAAAACTGAAAAGATGGTCGGGCTATTAACGTTGAGAATAGAAAGGCTAACAACTGAAAGAAAATTAAAAAACGGAACTTGAAAGATTAATAAAAAAACTGCGAAAAAATACAAATTTAAAAAAAAAAACAAGGGAAATGAAAGAGTGAAAAAGGTGATCGGGCTTTTATCTTTGGCCGCCATTTTTACGTGGTTAACTGTTTGGGTGGTGAGGAGCGGAGGCAAGCAGGTATGCTTCCGAACCCAGGCTAGCTCGTCGTCTTGGGCGGGGTATAGCACCACCGACCTCACCCGCAGCCACGTGAACAAGAAGGGTTCATACCTGCATGTGTAGTAAAAGAAGGGAAAGCTGAAAAAGATGGAAACATACGTGAGGGGCGAGGTTAAAAGGGGGAAAAAGATGAAGGCTTGTCCTGTCAGGTAGAGTCTACCCTCCCTCTGAAGTGCAACTTGCACCGCACCATGGGCACTGTGCTGATTCCTATCTACTTATAGTGCCCCCAAGCCTGACATTGGTCTGTCTGTCCTCATTCGGTCATTTCCCTACTACTCTACTACACTCTCACCTGACCTTGACACGCACAAGCGCAGCACCAACACCAAAAGTTCAAGACCCAGCCTTGCATGATTGCAAAACACTTAGATTTTCATCCATACATTCCTTATAATTTATTAACAATTCAGATATTTCCGAACCTCAACTCAGCTATGTTTAAGATAATCAATACAGATAAATAAAGAAATATATATCGGTAAATTGTGACTCCAAGAAAAGTTAAATAACCTAGGTTTAATTTCTCCGTAATTCACCCTAATGCTAATGCCCCTATTCTTAATATCAATTGGCTTAAATAAAAAAATTACAAAGAAGCCAAAAACTTAGTCTAAGTTAACTTATAACCACAAGTAATTCAAGTTCAAATTCAATTTTAAATTAGATATAGAAGCAGATAGGAAATCCTATAATTGCTTAAAAGTACAAATCCCACTTGGTTTCTGACCCACCCTAATATAAAACTGCTACTAAAAAGGTGAAACCCTATTCCCTGACCTATCTCAATAATAAATTATGGAAGCAAAAACAGTTCATAAATAGAGCAAAAAAAAAAAAACAATTTTGGCATATTAATAAAATGTGTGTATGTTTATAGCTACGTATGTACATATATTCCTTACGTTTAGGTTTCCTTCTTCTATTTTCTCAATATATGCTAATATATGTACATACATTCAAATATGTGTATTGGCAAAAATATTTTACTCATATTTCACTCACCCCTATACTCGTGCTCCAACGGCGCCGAAGCAGTTGATTGGATGTGCTGAATTTGCTGAAATAGTAAGAGTCAAAAACATACAAAAATTTATATGACCACACTCAAGGTAGCCACTCTCAACCACTCAGCCAAGCTCACTCGCTTGTGATATTTGACAATGAGTTCTTTGGTAGTATTAAATCTACCCGCGTGGTGGTAAAACGCAAACGAAAAATAACTAAAAATGTGGATCGACAAAAGTGTTCTTGGTGCTGTAGGCACACTATGCATATATCCTCGCGGGGTGTGAGGCTGACAAAAAGCAGAAAAAAAAAGGGGGGGGGGGGGGGGGTTGGTCGGGATTAAATTTGCCGGTAGTTAAAGAAAATTTAAAATAAAAAGATTACGCTTCAGTATTCGATGGTTTTGAAATAGTACTAAACGTACGAGCAAACATGTGCGAAAGATGTGTACCTATATGGTCAAGAAAGATATTGAAAGAAAAATTCAAATATCAAGCTGGAGAAAATGCGAAAAGAAAAATAAAAGTGGATAAACGAAATGAAGAAAAGCAGCAACGGAAGCAAGAGTGCCCCGAAAGTTAGCTCATTAAACCTGGAGTAGAGGTAAAACCCGAAAACCATATAATTTCCTTTTCCTTTCTTTTTTTCTTTTTTTGAACAACAAAAATGTTCGGCTCCGGAATCTCAATGACCCTTTTATCCGTTTCCTACCAAAATCCTGCCCTTTACGGCGGTATTTAAATAATAAATATAATAATATACAAAAATATGCAAAACTAATGGTAAAACATAAGTGTATAAATGTAGGGCCGGAAGGGCTCTTCCCGCCGCCGGTATTGATTGTTGCTTTTATTATCAGAGCTGGATGAGCCGGCCGAAAGATGTCTATGTGTTGCTACCAACTTTCTCGTATTTGTTGCACCCGTTTTTATAATCGTTGTTGCTCTTGTTTTCGGCTTTGCCAAAAATTGTATTGGTTTGATTCGAGTGGTGTGCTGCTAAAGAATTTTGGTTGTGTGTGGTGTCGTGGCTGTTATTGTTGCGGTCCAATACGCCGGTGAAAAATTTTATTTTTGATATTACCAAATCCTTGTATTTTTTTGCTGTTGTTTGATTCAACTGCTGTATATATGCATGTGTCTGATGGCGTTGCGTTGCTACCAATCAAAAAATCTTTTACCATTTATCTCGTTCTATGTGTGGCTGCTGAAGATACTGTGTAGTTGCCGTGTGATCAAAATTCGTTGTAATTGTTGTGGTTGTTGCTGTGATATGCTAAATAATGTGAAAAATGTTGTTGTGGCTGTTGTGTTGACCGCCACCAATTTGGGCTTTTTTGCGCCAACAAATCCGGGTTTTAGCCACCTTTGCTTCGATGCTAGTGCCCAGTGCACAATTTCCGCCAATTTGAAGCGATCTGCCAAAAAAAAAGAAAAAATATATTATTTACATAGAAAAAAATTTATTGTTTTCTGCCAACGTATGCCTACTTGTTTGCCTGCTTTTTTCCCCACCTACATACTTATATACATATATATAGGGATATAAAGCTATGCATGCAAGTTTACTTTTGGCTTGCTTGGAAACTTGGATATATATAAGCCAACTTCCCAGTGGGCATGTCAGGTAGTGAGAGGGAGGTGAAACACAAAAAGTTACACTTACCTGGTACCATAAATTTTGATGGCGGGATCCAAATAAACCGCGGACTAGGGCGTATGTAAACCTTGATCGTGCACTAAACTCTTTTCGCGGAAATTTCTTGCCGTTTTATAATAAACCTTTTAAAAAGATCGTGCTAACTTGACACTTCACACCTTCTTTTTTTTCTTTCACATTTCACTTCACTTGTACTGGGCACTGTTACAAGAAAATGTTTACCCGTTGCATAGCTTGATGCCCTTCTATAGCCACCACCGTGGCAAAGAACGTTATCCCGAAACGGACAACTTTCACCCACACATCTTAACCTTTCTTCTCGGCTTTCCCGTATATTCATTTATGCATCCAAGCACTCATACATTCATACACTTTAACGCTTACACTAAGTAACACCTACACAGATACACTTAGTTCGTGTCTTGAATGCAATATTTCTACGCCATCAGCCGTCTACTCCAGACACAATATTGCCATTGTGCTGTTGCGCCAGTCATTGCAACATTGCGGCCAACACGCGAAACTGGACACAAAACACATAAACACATAGACACATAGCCACATAGACACATATATATGATGCCACTCATTCAAGCCAGTATGGAGACAAGCTGTCGTTACATGCTTAGCGTATCTTTTACACAATATCGGTCACTGTAGCTAGTGCAGAACGTACCTTCAGCGTCCTTTCAAGAATCAAAAACTTTCATAGCTCGTGTTCATCTCAAGAGCAAGTTTCAGGACTTGCCACTCTTTGTGTTGAATCCGTTTTGGCAAGAGAGTTAAATTTTGATATTATTATAAAAATTTTGCAGCGAAAAAAGCAAGTAAATCCACTCTTTGATACCCGAGCTTTCTATATTGAATAATTAAAATTTATAATCATGATTAAATTTATCAGAAATGTATTACAACTTTACCAAATAACTAGAAAAGAATATTTGAAACAATATGTGGCAGTTAATAGAGAATTTATTTCTACGTTACAATAAAATAATAAAATACTATAAGTAGTAAATATTCTGTGCTAATTTCATCTTCAGCTCTAAGTCCAAAAATCATTTAGTTGATGTGGCAAAAATTTTATTTGATGTAATCAATAATGATTCATGAATGAGATGCCATTAATTAAAATTAATCAAATGTGTTAGTAGATTTTTTATAGGGGGCCCGTAAATTGTTTAGTCCCGGGCCCTGTTATTCTCTATACGGCCCTGGTGCTAAGCCTTCATCATCAGTATGCTTTAGGCACGCTGCGCTAACCTCTTATCTATAAAGCGGTGGTTTGTTTGACTGACAAATTGCTGCTTCTTTTCCTTCTTACCAACTATATTAATTCAGCGCTGCGCCATCTGTTGCAAGACACTGATAATGTTGGATTTGTTTATTGTCAATTACTTTGTTGTGACATTTCCCAAGTGATCATGGCTTATTAACAATTGTTTTTGTTTTATCGGCCTATTGATAAAGTATTCAAGGTTCGAAACGAGCTCAAGGCCAAAACAATAATTTTTTGTAATGATTATTGGATTTTAAATTATTCTATAATTGAAAAATTTTATTTTGTTTTTGGAAGAGTAGGTAGAAAACAAACCACCGCTGTATAGCTAAATGGTTAGCGCAGCGTGTCTAAAGCGTACTGATGATGAAGGCTTAGCACCCTTCGAAATGGATCTATCTTCGCAGCTATGGCAGGTTGTCTGAAAATTTTTCTACTTACTATTCCAAAAACAAAATAAAATTTTTCAATTATAGAAAAATTTGAGAAACAATAATCATTACAAAAAATTATTGTTCTGGCCTTGAACTGGTTTCGAACCTTGAACCACGAATTTAAGTAATAAATAAATTTAATATTGCAAATTAAAGGCCGTACTTTTTATTTTATCGAAGGGCATTAAAAAAGCTTTGTGTCCGACCAAAAAGTCCTTCCATCCGGATACTAAATACCGGCTCAGCTATTAAAATAAAGTTTAACAATGTCGGAACACGGAGATGGAGATGACGAATCAACGCCACCACGACCAGCTGCGTCGAACCACATCCGCGTTAAGGTTCGCCAGCGAGAACTTATGTTGGAACGCATGGAAAATTCTCGAGCGAATTTAGCGGAGTTAAATATAATGCCTGAGCCGATGCTCAAGGTCAAACTCGAAATGTTGCAGCGCCAAGTTGTTATTTCGGAGCGATTCAGTCACACTTAGAAACAGCGTATTTTGTTGTTAAATGAGCCATTATGGAACGGCTCGCTCTTCTTCGTGCTGCTGAACCTGAAAAATTAAGTAGCACCCGTATTTTACCGTCAACATCACATTCAAGGTCCCATCTACCAAATTTGCAATTACCAAAATTTTCTGGCTGACATGCAGACTCGTTAGACTTTTCGATATGTTTTCAGTACTGGTTCACACAAATAACGAATTATCAGAGATCGAAAAATTTCAATATCTTCGATCATGCTCAACCGATAAGGCGGCCCGTGTGGTGCAGGCCTTGGAGGTTACAGCCGTCAATTATCGCAAGGCTATCGAGCTACTCACTGCACGGTATGCCAACAAGCGTTTAATATTTCAATCACACTTGAGGAGAATTTTCGAAACTCAACGTGTTACGAAGCCATCATCCTCCACTCTTCGAGAATTTATCGATACTGTCACTGGCAGCCTACGTTCAATGCAATCATTAGCACCAATCCCACAGATAGCGGATGGAATAGTTCTATATATGATTACGGCCAAGCTTGACGAAACCACGCAAACCAAGTGGGAACCGAACTTGCTACAAAATGGAGCAATACCACTGCTTCATTTAAAATGCCTTCTTCGGACGATCTAGCTGCATTGCTAGAGCGTCGCTGTCAGTGTTTCAATATAATCGAAGCGAGCCAAACTCCCTCACATACATCAGCAAAGGGAACACCTTTATCATATTCAACAAATCAACAAGCACTGAAATCACACACCAGTCTTATATCAAGTCAACCCAACAAGTACAACCTGTGCGACGAGCAATCGAGTCACAATGCGTTTAACTACAGCAAATTCACGGCGCTCGATCAATTGGCGCGTTTCTTACTTGCGAAGCGAAAGCATCTCTGTCTAAATTGCTTGAGCGCAAACCACTCCTCAAGCAACTGTCCATCCTCCAGAAGATGTCAGTACTGTAAGGTCAGTCACCACGCACTGTTGCATCGTCACCTTCCAACACACGAGGTGGCGAATCCATTTGTAACTGCCCTTCACATTCACAACTTTAATAGCGACGTTATTCTGGCCACAGCTTTAGTTCAGCTGAACAACTTGCACTATACTACTGTAACTGCGCGAGCACTGCTATTCAGCATCTCAGCTAAATTTCCTGACAGAGCACATGGCTCAAATACTCAAGCTTCACCGCACCAAAGCAAATCTGAAAATAAGTGGAATTGGTACTGTTTGTACAAGGCCGCACAACATCGTAGCATTTAAATTTGAATATTGACATTCTGGTTTTTCTGCAATATTAGAGGCCGTGGTCTTGCCATCTATTTCGTCAAACCAGCCACAACAGCGCTTTAATATTAACACATGGGAGATTCCCAAAAAATATCAATCTTTCGGACCCCCGATTTAATAATCCTGGCCCATTTACATTCTTATTGGAGCTGGCTTGTTTTTTGACATGCTTTCTGTGGGCCACATAAAACTAAGTAACTATATGCCGACGTTACAGAAAACGCAGCTGGGTAGGATTGTCGCTGGAGCCTTAACACATTCATCGTCGTCCGCACCTTCAAAGGCGTCATCATCTTCAGCCATGTCATTATGTATGCCGTTCACAGTCACATCATCTTCGTTAACAGCTTCATCGTCGTTAGTTTCACCGTCTCCATCAAATACAACAAACTCTACCTCGTTCATTGTTCCTACGCAACCTGCATTAGACGCTCTCTTAGAAAGGTTTTGGAAATTGGAAGACAAATATAAATAAAAATTAACAACGCCCACCATTGAGGAGCAAGAGTGCGAAAACTACTTAATGAAAACAACAACACGATGTCTCGACACGAATAAATTTATTGTGCATCTTCCTTTTTCTATGAGCCCTAGTAATTTATGGCCATATTATGACATCGCTCATCGTCGATTTCTTTCGGTGGAAGAACGAATGTTGACAAATAGTCCGTTTGAGGTTGAATATAAGAAATTCATGCAAGAGTTTATCGATTTAGGGCATATTGTCGCGGTCTCGTCCAACGATGCGCAATTAAGGCAGGTACGTACATCCCACACCACTGCGTTAGCAAACAAGACAGTTCAACTACAAGGTTGCGTGTAGTGTTCGACGCCTCTTGGCGTACAGCAAACGGATTTGCTCTCAATCAAATTCTGCGAGTAGGCCCAATAATTTAAAATGCTGTTTCGCTTCCGCACACATCGTTATGTTTTTATGGTCGAAATAACTAAAATGTATCGGCAAATTATTTTTGATGAAAGAGATGCGAAGTGGCAATGCATATTATGGCGAAACTCTTCGACTGAACCAGTAACTACCTGCACCTATCAGCTGAAGACGATAACATACGGGATCAGCTGTGCTCCCTTTTTGGCAGTGAGATTTCTCCCAACCCACCCAATTGGAGCTGCTGTCACGCTTCGGGACATTTATGTAGACAATCTGATGACAGGAGGTGCCACCATCGAAGAAGTCAAAACTGTAAAGCGAGAAGTCATCGATTTACTTGCGAAGGGTGGATTTCCTCTTCGAAAATTTGCAGCAAATCATCAGAGCATTATCGACGACATACTAGACACCTACAAGGAGCCAGTAATAGAAGTTGATAATGTAGACATTAAAATTTAAGGATTAACGACTGATTGCTTCTTTTCTCATATACACCTCATAAGCGCGCTTCGAAGGCCAGCCAATAAGTGCACGATACTATCGCAAATAGCCAGCTTCTTCGACCCACTGGGCCTCATAAACCCCACCATCGTTCCTTGTAAAATCATGTTTCAGGATTTGTCGAAATTTCGTCTAACTTGGGACGAAGGTGTATCTTTGGCCGTCCAAACACAATAGGAAGATATATGTAATGAACTCACCTTCATCGAAAAAGTACATGTACCATGGTTCGTATCCTTTGATTCTAATGCTGTTTTACATGCCTTTGCAGATGCGAGCATCAAGGCCTATGGGGCTGTTATCTATGCTGTATCTAACGCTTATGGAACCACACAATTATCCCTTATAGCTGCCAATTCAAGAGTAGCGCCCACCAGGGAGACAACCGTGCCAAATTTAGAGTTATGTGCGGCGCTCCTTTTAGCAGAAAAATTGGAATCATTGGTAACAACTCTCAATGTAACCGCATGCAACGTTTACTGCTGGTCTGATTCCACCATAGTTCTATGGTGGCTACAGGGTGCACCATCGCATTGGGCTACATTTGTAGCTAATAAGGTAGCCAACATCCAGCAGCGCACTTCAAATTATACGTGGCGTCATGTATCCTCTTCCGAAAATCCCGCTGACTTGGTTTCGCCAGGGGTCACAGTGAACAATCTTATAAACAATCAGTTTTGGTTACACGGACCTAAATTTATTCAACTACAGGAACAGCAGTGGCCGTTTAGCCCACTGAAGGCTATCATCAACATGCCAGAACAACGAAAGCAACATCACAAACTTGTAGTAACGCCAGCTGAAGATATTGTCACGGATATTAGCATCACTAAATTATCCCATCACTAAGGCGATGCCAAGCAGTATTTACGTTAATAATTAAATCAAGTATACACATATATAAGGCAGCCCAGAGAGATGTCACACACAGATGCATTTACTTATATGCCTATGTGCGCGCGAGAGACTGTAAACTACAAACATTCACATCAATAATTCAATCTTTATGTATCTACATAAACGAATAAATAATTGCGTCTACACATATGTACGTATACGAGCAGCGGAGCGGCAATGCACAAACACATGCATATATCTTATCTCAGTGGTCACAAGAGAGGGCAATAATTTGTGCACGTAGTTGTGGCTGGCGATTTTGTAGCCGAAACAACTAGTAACTTCTGGAAATCGAAGAGCCTAGAAGTATGCAGCGTAAACTATAAAAGCGGTGCAGGCGAGTAAGAAGTAATTCAGTTTGATTTGAGTTGATCAGCAGTTACGACTAAGAAGATATCTAGCGAGCAATACCAGTATTATTTTGATTAGTGGAGTTTCAATTGAGCTATCAGTTTGGTTATTAAGCTATTCGTTGCAAAGTTTGAGTGTTATTGTGAAGCATTTTAATAAAGGCCATTTTTCCATTATTCAATACTGGAGTTATTTATTCAACAGTTTAGCGATACGAACCTAGCAAAAGGGGCAAATAAGAGGATTTGCAGCAAATTCGTTACAATTGGTGTCAGAAGAGGAATTGTTGAATAAATTCCGGAGGACAACAAGGACATGGCAAAGTTCAGTGAATTGAAGATCCAGCAACTAAAGAAGGAGTTGGAGAGCCGTGGATTGAATACAAGCGGCGTTAAACTTGAACTTCAGGCACGGCTACGAGAGGCAATGGAAGCGGAAGGAATTGATGTGGAAGAGTATGACTTTCATCTTGATGGCGAGGAAGTAACAAAAATTGAAGAGAAAAACGAAACATCGCAGACAGTTACGAGCACAGACTTGAACATGATTTTGGCTGCAATATCTGCTCAAACATCGACAGTGGCTTCTCAACTGGAATCGCAAAAGACAGATATAACATCTCAACTGGCATCTTAACTAGAATCCCAGGAGAACCGTATAACATCCAAGATGGAAGAACAGAAGACACGTATTGCAGAAATGTCGTCAGAAATAACATCGAAAATTGAAGCACAAGAAACGCGTATTTCACAAATTTCAGCACAGATATCATCTCAGATCTCCATACAACTAGAAGAGCAGGAAGTCCGTATATCATCTAAACTGGAAGCGCATATGGAAGAAAAACTAACCCAGTTTCATGAAGGCTTCAGTGGTCGACAGGATAAAATCGAGGCCGAGGTGGATGCTTTGAGAGGACGTATCGAGCAGTTGCACCTAAATCGCCCAGCGGTTTCAACGAGTAATCCAAAGGTAAAGACACCATCCTTTGACGGTTCTTTTCCTTTTCAGGTCTTTAAGCTACAGTTTGAGAAGACCGCAGCAGTGAACCAATGGAATGCTGAAGATAAAGTTGCAGCTCTGTTCGTGGCACTGAAAGGGCCTGCCGCGGAAATCTTACAGACTATTCCAGAGTACGAACGGAACAGTTATGACGCATTGATGGCTGCTGTAGAACGGCGATACGGAAGCGAACACAGGAAACAGATATTTCAAATAGAATTGCAAAACCGCTACCAAAAAGCTAACGAGACTTTGCAGGAGTTTGCTTCGGACATTGAAAGATTGGCTCGTCTTGCAAATGCGGATGCACCCGTGGAATACACGGAAAGAGTGAAGATTCAGAGCTTTATAAATGGCATACGGGACGGCGAAACAAAGCGAGCTACATACGCAAACCCAAAGCCAACATTCGCAGAAACGGTGTCACAAGCTCTGATTCAGGAAACACCGTCGCTTCTGTGTAAGCCAGTTTTCAAAGCACGCCGTGTGGAAGTAGAAAGGCCAGAGTGGGTAGAAACAATTTTGGAAGCACTGAAGGGATCTCAACAGAAGAATGCCGGAGTTATTAAATGTCTCAAGTGCGGCAACCCAGGTCACATTGCACGTCATTGCGATCTTGGTCCTAATAGTTCCAACAATGTGGGTGGCCATAAACGCAAAGCTGGAGGAGATGAGCAAGAGCGAGTAAGAGGTAGAGAGCTAGATCCAGCTATTGAATGCCCTGTGATATCTGTGTCGCAAATTGGAAGGAAATCAAGTAGTCTTACCGTCAGAGGGAATGTGGATGACAAAGAACGAATACTGACTGTAGATACGGGCGCATCTCATTCCTTGATCCGATCTGATTTGGTTAACAGGAAAGTAAAGCGGTTACCTGGAGCAAGGTTGCGTACGGTCACTGGCGAGTATAATCAAGTCCAGGGAGAAGGAATATGTGAAGTCTTAATTGGGAAGTTCATGGTTTTACATAAATTCGTTGTGGCGGAGATTGTCGATAAAGTTATATTGGGAGTGGATTTCTTGGTTGACCATGACATCAAGATCGATATGCGGAGAAGGGCGATGCATTATAAGAACCATGATGTGCCAATTAACTTCAGTTTGGAAAAAGGTTTCAGCAGTAATAGAGTACTGGTGGAGAAAAGTCGACAAAGGCCACGAAAGTCAAAGGTAAAGGTTGATGAAACGAATGGGCCAAATAAATCAAAATCAAAAGTACCTGCGAGAGAAACACTGGCATTGACAAAACCTAAAAGACGCAGGAAAACGAAGCAACGAATTTCCGAGAAGGAATGCGAGGGCAGTTTCAAGCCGGAGCGCACTACTCTTGTAAAATGTGGGAACGATACCGATTATGCAAAGAAAATTCGTACAGCGCAAGCTCTACGAAGTGGTTCATTGGCCAAACAACAGAGTGTGAAGGAACGAACCAGGGTATTGAGTGGTACGATGAAACACAGGTACCATGAGAACAATAATTCGAAAGGTTTCTTGGCGGGAGATTTGGTACTGTTATACAAACCTCACCGGCGGAAAGGTGTTCCATCCAAATTTCGGTGCAGTTGGGAAGGCCCGTACAAGGTTGTGAAGAAGATCAGTGATACCATCTACCGCATACAAAGCATTGAGAAACCACGGAGTAGAAGAGTGGTACATTTGGCGATGCTAGCAGCGTTTAGATCGAGAGATTTGTCTGATCGGGACGATCAGACTTAGGTGGAGGGCAGTGTCATGGATATTAGCATCACTAAATTATCCCATCACTAAGGCGATGCTAAGGCCATGCCAAGCAGTATTTACGTTAATAATTAAATCAAGTATACACATATATAAGGCAGCCCAGAGAGATGTCACACACAGATGCATTTAATTATATGCCTATGTGCGCGCGAGAGACTGTAAACTACAAACATTCACATCAATAATTCAATCTTTATGTATCTACATAAACGAATAAATAATTGCGTCTACACATATGTACGTATACGAGCAGCGGAGCGGCAATGCACAAACACATGCATATATCTTATCTCAGTGGTCACAAGAGAGGGCAATAATTTGTGCACGTAGTTGTGGCTGGCGATTTTGTAGCCGAAACAACTAGTAACTTCTGGAAATCGAAGAGCCTAGAAGTATGCAGCGTAAACTATAAAAGCGGTGCAGGCGAGTAAGAAGTAATTCAGTTTGATTTGAGTTGATCAGCAGTTACGACTAAGAAGATATCTAGCGAGCAATACCAGTATTATTTTGATTAGTGGAGTTTCATTTGAGCTATCAGTTTGGTTATTAAGCTATTCGTTGCACAGTGTGAGTGTTATTGTGAAGCATTTTAATAAAGGCCATTTTTCCATTATTCAATATTGGAGTTATTTATTCAACAGTTTAGCGATACGAACCTAGCAAAAGGTGCAAATAAGAGGATTTGCAGCAAATTCGTTACAATATCATCGGTGATCACAAGTTCGTTAATAATTATTTCAAGCTTCTTCGAGTATTCGCTTACGTAAAACGGCAGCAAATCTGCAAACTTCAAAAAATTTCAGTTGGATATGGCCCAATCACTACGCCAGAGCTGGAAGCTGCCTTAATGTCAATTTTTCGCTACATGCAGCATCGTTCTTTTCCTAACGAATACAAGGCGCTCTAGTTTTAAGAAACTTTCACCATTTCTACACAAACATATAATTCGTGTTGGAGGGAGAATTTCCAATTCATCGCTTTCATTCAATTGTAAGCACCCCATTGTACTACCAAAGTCACATCCATTCACTCGCACCATCGTCGAACACCTTCATCGTCGTAATTTGCATGCTGGGTGCCAAACGTTACTCAGCATTATAAGAGAAAATTACTGGATCATAAACGCTCGGAGCGTAATAAGGTGTGTAGTACACTGTGTACACTATGCTACCGCAATAATCCAAAACTTCAGGAACAAGTAATGGGAGCACTTCCGCGAGGGCGAGTTGAACAATCACATCCATTTGCAATAACAGGATTGATTATTGTGGCCCATTCCTCATCACACAGTAAATACGAGGTAAAGCTCCCGTTATAGTATACATCGCTGTGTTCATATGTTGGCCTCGCAGAATGCTCGGTGCGCGGAGGTCCAATATATGTAATTGAAAGAAAAGGAAAAACACAAATAATTTCAATATTAGTATGGTATAATAATTGATTTATTATTTGTTAAGTTAGTACAATATTTAACCTTTCGTATAAATTGAGATGTGGCGGGACCGCAGCAGTTGACCTTCTTCCTTCGTGGTTGAAACTGAACAGCAAAATGGAAAGTGATCTCCGTATTGTCGAACCGGGGATCGTGCGAAGGTTTTCCAAGGGATATTTGTTATCCGATGGAAAACTTAGTTACCCGTGTTAGTGTTGCATATATGGAAACATACATGAATGTGTATACATGTTCGTGTGCAGTACATGAAAATATGTATGAATGTCTTCGCACTAAATAAATTATGTATTAGAGTGGCCGTGTTTGCAGTATAAAAATATTTAGGTCCTGACCTTAACAAATATGTTTTACAACAAAGGCAGTGCACATGGAGTTAGTTCTTGACTTGACAACCATGGCATTCAGAGCTGCTTTAAAACGCTTTATCGCCCGTCGCGGCAAATGCCATACTATTTTTTCCGATAATGCCACAAACTTCGTAGGGGTGAATCGTGAACTTAACGATGCTAGCATCGTTCAAATCGCAACAGCACATCAATGCAGATGAGGACTTCATGGTTACAGAAGGAATAAGCTGGATGTGCGATGGCAAGCTGAATATTTAAAGGAGCTGCAAGTGCGAACGAAATGGCAAACAGTTCGAACCAACTTAAGAAAAAACGATTTGGTTCTAATAAAGGATGAGAACACCCCACCATTAAAATGGCCATTGGGGCACGTCATCGATACCGTAGCAGGTGATGACGGAATGGTAAAAGTCGTTGTAAAAAAGACTGCAGATGGAACTCATAAGCGAGCTATTTCCAAGATTTGTAAGCTGCCAATTGAATCCCCATCAGAACAGGGCTAATTTGTTGAAAGCAATACTTTCAAGGGGGGAGGATGTTCGAGTGCAAGGTTTTTCGTAATAAAATAATATAGTTTTCCACATGTTAAAATCGTTACAATTTTCGCACTTTAATGTCGTCGCTATTGTCACACCCATTTTCATCGTTGGTCGACCATCTACACCATCATTATTATCTCACACTCACTCTCTTGGAATGAAGTTCCAATCGCACTCTTTCATCGCCAGCGTCAAATGCACCCACAATACACTCTTGCGCGTGACATCCACCGCCTCCACATAAAAAATAAAAAATCATACCATTCGGGCCCAACAACAATCACTTACATTTGCTAATAATGTCCCGCTAGGTCAACTTGGAAATTATAGCTGGCTACATTTCTACATATGTACATGCATACATGCATAATCACAAGTGTACAAAAAACTTATTTCTTCTTCGTACTGATATTCTCTACCTTTTGTAATAATTACAGTCCAACTCTTGAAACGGTCTCACGTATATAACCGCGAACTTAAGTAATAAATAGATTTAATATTGCAAACTAAAGGTCGTACTTTTCATTTTATCGAAGGGCATTAAAAAAGGCTTTGTGCCCTACCAACGCCGATAAAATAAAAGCAGTTGTTAATAAACCATAAGCACTTGGGAATTGTCAAACAAAGTAATTGACAATAAACAAATCCAACATTGTCAGTGTCTTGCAACAGATGGCGCAACTCTGAATAAATATAGTTGGTAAGAAGGAATAGGAGTAGCAATTTGTCAGTCAAACAAACCACCGCTGTATAACTAAATGTTTAGCGCAGCGTGCCTAAAGCGTACTGATGATGAAGGCTTAGCACCCTTCGAAATGGACCTATCTGCGCAGCTATGGCAGGTTGTCTGAAAAATTTTCTGCTTACTGTTCCGAAAAAAAAATAAAATTTTGCAATTATAGAAAAATTTAAAAAACAATAATCATAACAAAAAATTATTGTTTTGGCCTTGAGCTCGTTTCGAACCTTGAACAAAATTCATTTTTATTTATTTATTTATTATTTAAAGTCGACGACTAACTATGGTCGACTGCATAATATAAAAGAGATATAAATACACAACTCAAAAGTTAAAATTTAAGATATATAGAGATTTCAACAATGTTATATTACAAACAAATATATATTAATGAACATTACACTTTAATTTCAGAATATAATAATAATAAGAAATATGAGCAGAAACAAGATCTTATACCGTGATCTTATACTGGCGGAATGCATCAGATGTCTGCTAGCTTAAGACTGAAGCTAGCAGACACATTCGTTAAAATACGACCTACAGCTTCCGAACGACTTAAATAATTGATATTACATTTTTTGGCAATTTATTACCACAAAAAAAATTTAAAGCTGCGTCCGGTTCCGAGAAACGGGAGTGTCTGCTAGCTTAAGACTCAAGCCAGCAGACACTTCCTAAGCTAGCAGACACTCCGTGAAAACACGACCTACAGCTTTCGAACGACTTGAATAATTGATATTACATTTAGTGCCAATTTGTTGCCACAAAAACAAATTTTAAGCGTCGTCCGGTTCCGAGAAACGGGAGTGTCTGCTAGCTTAATTCGGTAAAACACGACCTACAGTTTCCGAGCGACTTAAATAATTGATATTACATTTATTGGCCATTTATTACCACAAAAAAAAATTTAAGCTGCGTCCGGTTCCGAGAAACGGGAGTGTCTGCTAGCTTAAGACTCAAGCCAGCAGACACTTCTTGAAAACACCACTTACAGCTTCCGAACGACTTGAATAATTGATATTACATTTATTGTCAATTTATTACCGAAAATAAAATTTTAATCTGCGTCCGGCTCCGAGAAACGGGAGTGTCTGCTAGCTTAATTCCATAAAACACGACCTACAGCTTCCAAAAGACTTAAATAATTGATATTACATTTATTAGCACTTTATTACCACAAAAAAATTTTAAGCTGCGTCCGGTTCCGAGAAATGAGACTGTCTGCTAGCTTAAGATTGAAGCTAGTAGACACATTCGTTAAAACATGACCTACAGCTTCCGAACGACTTAAATAAAAGATATTACATTTATTGGCAATTTATTACCACAATAAAAAAATTTAAAGCTGCGTCCGGTACCGATAAATGAGAGTATCTGCTAGCCTAAGACTGAAGCTACCAGACACATTCGTTAAAACACGACCTACAGCTTCCGAACGACATACATAATTGATATTACATTTATTATCATTTTATTACCACAAAAAAAATGTAAAGCGGCGTCCGGTTCCGAGAAATGGGAGTGTCTGCTAGCTTAAGACTCAAGCCAGCAGACACTTCTTGAAAACACGACCTACAGCTTCCGAACAACTTGAATAATTGATATTACATTAAGTGGCAATTTATTACCACAAACAAAAATTTTAAGCTGCGTCCGGTTCCGAGAAACGGGAGTGTCTGCTAGCTTAAGACTCAGGCCAGCAGACACTTTGTGAAAACACGACTTACAGCTTCCGAACGACCTGAATAATTGATATTACATATATTGTCAATTTATTACCGAAAATAAAATTTTAATCTGCGTCTGGCTCCCAGAAACGGGAGTTTCTGCTAGCTTAATTCCATAAAACACGACCTACAGCTTCCGAAAGACTTAAATAATTGATATTACATTTATTAGCAATTTATTACCACAAAAAAATTTTAAGCTGCGTCCGGTTCCGAGAAATGAGACTGTCTGCTAGCTTAAGATTGAAGCTAGTAGACACATTCGTTAAAACTTGACCTACAGCTTCCGAACGACTTAAATAAAAGATATTACATTTATTGGCAATTTATTACCACAATAAAAAAATTTAAAGCTGCGTCCGGTACCGATAAATGAGAGTATCTGCTAGCATAAGACTGAAGCTACCAGACACATTCGTTAAAACACGACCTACAGCTTCCGAACGACATAAATAATTGATATTACATTTATTATCATTTTATTATACAAAAAAAATTTAAAGCGGCGTCCGGTTCCGAGAAACAGGAGTGTCTGCTAGCTTAAGACTCAAGCCAGCAGACACTTCTTGAAAATCTACTTACAGCTTCCGCACGACTGGATAATTGATATTACATTTATTGGCAATTTATTACCGCAAAAAAAATTTAAAGCTGCATCCAGTTCCGAGAAACGAGTGTTTAAGACTCAAGCTAGCTGACACTTCTTGAGAATCTACTTAGAGCTTCCGCACGACTGGATAATTGATATTACATTTATTGGCAATTTATTACAACAAAAAAAATTTAAAGCTGCGTCCGGTTCCGAGAAACGGGAATGTCTGCTAGCTTACGATTCAAGCCAGCAGACACATTCGTTAAAAAACTACCTACAGCTTCCGAACCACTTAAATAATTGACAATCCTTGAAAATACGACCTACAGCTTCCGAACGCCATGAATAATTAATATTACATTTATTGGCAATTTATTACCGCAAAAAAAATTTAAAGCTGCATCAGGTTCCGAGAAACGAGTGTTTAAGACTCAAGCCAGCAGACACTTCTTGAAAATCTACTTACAGGTTCCGCACGACTGGATAATTGATATCACATTTATTGGCAATTTATTACAACAAAAAAATTTAAAGCTGCGTCCGGTTCCGAGAAACGGGAGTGTCTGCTAGCTTGAGTCTTAAGCCAGCAGACACTTCGCGAAAACACGACTTACAGCTTCCGAACGACTTGAATAATTAATATTACATTTATTGGCAATTTATTACCGCAAAAAAAATTTAAAGCTGCATCAGGTTCCGAGAAACGAGTGTTTAAGACTCAAGCCAGCAGACACTTCTTGAAAATCTACTTACAGGTTCCGCACGACTGGATAATTGATATCACATTTATTGGCAATTTATTACAACAAAAAAATTTAAAGCTGCGTCCGGTTCCAAGAAACGGGAGTCTCTGCTAGCTTAAGACTCAAGCCAGCAGACACTTCGCGAAAACACGACTTACAGCTTCCGAACGACTTGAATAATTAATATTACATTTATTGGCAATTTATTCCGCAAAAAAATTTAAAGCTGCGTCCGATTCCGAGAAACGGGAGTGTCTGCTAGCTTAAGACTAAAACTAGCAGACACATTCGTTAAAACGCGACATACAGCTTCCGAACGACTTAAATAATTGATATTACATTTAATGGCAATTTAATACCGCAAAAAAAATTTAAAGCTGCGTCCGGTTCCGAGAAATGAGAGTGTCTGCTAGCTTAAGACTGAAGCTACCAGACACATGTGTTAAAACACGACCTATAGCTTATGAACGACTTACATAATTGATATTACATTTATTATCAATTTATTGCCACAAAAAAAAAAAAAATTTAAAGCTGCGTCCGGTTCCGAGAAACGGGAGTGTCTGCTAGCTTAAGACTCAAGCCAGCAGACACTTCTTGAAAATCGACTTACAGCTTCCGGACGACTTGAATAATTGATATTACATTTATTGGTAATTTATTCCCCAAAAAAAATTTTGGGCTGCGTCCGGTTCCAAGAAACGGGAGTCTCTGCTAGCTTAAGAGTCAAGCTAGCAGACACTACGTGAAAACACGACATACAGCTTCCGAACGACTTGAATAATTGATTTAAATTTATTGGCAATTTATTACCGCAAAAAAATTTAAAGCTGCTTGCGGTTCCGAGAAACGGGAATGTCTGCTAGCTCAAGATTGAAGCTAGCAGACACATTCGCTAAAACGCGACCTACAGCTTCCGAACGACTTAAATAATTGATATTACATTTATTGGCAATTTATTACAGCAAAAAAAAATTTAAAGCTGCGTCCGGTTCCGAGAAACGGGAGTGTCTGCTAGCTTAAGAATCAAGCTAGCTTAAGACCCAAGCTAGCAGACACTTCGTGAAAACGCGACCTACAGCTTCCAAACGACTTGAATAATTGGTATTAAATTTAATGGCAATTTATTACCACAAAAAAATTTAAAGCTGCGTTCGGTTCCGAGAAACGGGAGTGTCTGCTTGTTTAAGACTCAAGCTAGCTGACACTTCGTGAAAACATGACCTACAGCTTCCGAGCGACTTGAATAATTGATATTACATTTATTGGCAATTTATTACCGAAAAAAAATTTAAAGCTGCGTCCGGTTCCGAGAAATGAGTGTCTGCTATTTAAGACTGAAGCTACCAGACACATTAGTTAAAACACGACCTACAGCTACAGAAAGACTTAAATAATTGATATTACATTTATTATCAATTTATTACCACAAAAAAATTTTAAGCTACGTCCGGTTCCGAGAAACGGGAGTGTCTGCTAGCTTAAGATTCAAGCCAGCAGACACTTCGTGAAAACACGACCTACAGCTTCCGAACGACATGAATAATTGATATTACATTTATTGGCAATTTATTACCAAAAAAAAAATTTAAAGCTGCGTCCGGTTCCGAGAAGCGGGAGTGTCTGCTAGCTTAAGACTCAAGCTAGCAGATACATTCGTTAAAACGCGACCTACAGCTTCCGAACGACTTGAATAATTTATATTACATTTATTGGCAATTTATTCCGCAAAAAAAGTTTGAAGCTGCGTCTGGTTTCGAAAAACAGGAGTGTTTGCTAGCTTAAGACTCAAGGTACAGCTTCCGAACGACTTGAATAATTGTTATTACATTTATTGGCAATTTATTCTCCAAAAAAAATGTTAAGCTGCGTCCGGTTCCAAGAAACGGGAGCCTCTGCTAGCTTAAGGCTTAACCCAGCAGACACTTCGTCAAAACACGACCTACAGATTCCGAACGACTTGAATAATTGATATTACATTTATTGGAAATTTATTACCGCAAACAAAATTTAAATCTGCGTCTGGTTCCGAGAAACGGGAGTGTCTGCTAGCTTCAGACTCAAGGTAGCAGACACTTCGTGAAAACACGACCCACAGCTTCCGAACGACTTGAATAATTGTTATTACATTTATTGGCAATTTATTCCGCAAGAAAAATTTAAAGCTGCGTCCGGTTCAAAGAAACGGGAGCCTCTGCTAGTTTAAGACTCAAGCCAGCAGACTCTTCGTGAAAACAAGACCTACAACTTCCGAACGACTTGAATAATTGTTATTACATTTATTGGCAATTTATTCCGCAAAAAAAGTTTGAAGCTGCTTCCGGTTCAAAGAAACGGGAGTCTCTGCTAGCTGAAGACTCAACCTAGCAGACACTTCGTGAAAACACGACCTACAGCTTCCGAACGACTTGAATAATTGATATTAAATTTATTGGCAATTTATTACCGCAAAAAAAATTATAAGGTGCGTCTGGTTCCGAGAAATGGGTGCGTCTGCTAGCTTAAGACTCAAGCTAGCGGACACTTAGTGAAAACACGACCTACAGCTTCCGAACGACTTGAATAATTGATATTACATTTATTGGCAATTTATTACCGCAAAAAAAATTTACAGCTGCATTCGGATCCGAGAAACAGGAGTGTCTGCTAGCTTAAGACTGAAGCTAGCAGACACATTCGTTAAAATACGACCTACAGCTTCCGAACAACTTAAATAATTGATATTACATTTTTTGGAAATTTATTACCACAAAAAAATTTAAAGCTGCGTCCGGTTCCGAGAAACGGGGATGCCTGCTAGCTTAAGACTCAAGCCAGCAGACAATTCCTAAAAACACGACTTACAGCTTCCGAACGACTTGAATAATTGATATTACATTAATTGGCAATTTATTACGGCAAAAAAAATTTTAAGCTGCGTCCGGTTCCGATAAACGGGAGTGTTTGCTAGCTTAATTCGGTAAAACACGACCTACAGTTTCCGAACGACTTAAATAATTGATATTACATTTATTGGCGATTATTACCACAAAAAAAATTGTAAGCTGCGTCCGGTTCCGAGAAATGGGAGTGTTTGCTGGCTTGAGTCTTGAGTCTTAAGCTAGCAGACACTCCGTGAAAACACTACATACAGCTTCCGAGCGACTTGAATAATCGATATTACATTAAGCGGCAATTTATTACCACAAAAAAAAAATTTTAAGCGGCGTCCGGTTCCGAGAAACGGGAGTGTCTGCTAGCTTAAGACTCAAGCCAGCAGATACTTCTTGAAAATCGACTTATAGCTTCCGAACGACTTGAATAATTGATATTACATTTATTGGCAATTTATTCCGCAAAAAAATTTAAAGCTGCGTCCGGTTCCGAGAAACGGGAGTGTCTGCTAGCTTAAGACTCAAGCTAGCAGAAAAATTTAAAGCTGCGTCCGGTTCCAAGAAACGGGAGTGTCTGCTAGCTTAAGAATCAAGCTAGCTTAAGACCCAAGCTAGCAGACACTTCGTGAAAACACGACATACAGCTTCCAAACGGCTTGAATAATTGATATTAAATTTAATGGAAATTTATTACCACAAAAAAATTTAAAGCTGCGTCCGGTTCCGAGAAACGGGAGTGTCTGCTTGTTTAAGATTCAATCTAGCAGAAAAATTTAAAGCTACGTCCGGTTCCGAGAAATGAGAGTGTCTGCTAGCATAAGACTGAAGCTAGCAGATACATTCGTTAAAACACGACCTACAGCTTCCGAACGACTTGAATAATTTATATTACATTTATTGGCAATTTATTACCGCAAAAAAAATTTAAAGCTGCGTCCGGTTCCGAGAAACGGGAGTGTCTGCTAGCTTAAGACTCAAGCTAGCAGAAAAATTTAAAGCTGCGTCCGGTTCCAAGAAACGGGAGTGTCTGCTAGCTTAAGAATCAAGCTAGCTTAAGACCCAAGCTAGCAGACACTTCGTGAAAACACGACCTACAGCTTCCGAACGACATGAATAATTGATATTACATTTATTGGCAATTTATTACCAAAAAAAAAATTTAAAGGTGCGTCCGGTTCCGAGAAGCGGGAGTGTCTGCTAGCTTAAGACTCAATCTAGCAGAAAAATTTAAAGCTACGTCCGGTTCCGAGAAATGAGAGTGTCTGCTAGCATAAGACTGAAGCTAGCAGATACATTCGTTAAAACACGACCTACAGCTTCCGAACGACTTGAATAATTTATATTACATTTATTGGCAATTTATTACCGCAAAAAAAATTTTAAGCTGCGTCTGGTTTCGAGAAACAGGAGTGTTTGCTAGCTTAAGACTCAAGGTACAGCGTCCGAACGACTTGAATAATTGTTATTACATTTATTGGCAATTTATTCCCCAAAAAAAATTTTAAGCTGCGTCCGGTTCCAAGAAACGGGAGCCTCTGCTAGCTTAAGGCTTAAGCCAGCAGACACTTCGTGAAAACACGACCTACAGCTTCCGAACGACTTTAATAATTGATATAAAATTTATTGGCAATTTATTACCGCAAAAAAAATTATAAGGTGCGTCTGGTTCCGAGAAATGGGTGCGTCTGCTAGCTTAAGACTCAAGCTAGCGGACACTTAGTGAAAACACGACCTACAGCTTCCGAACGACTTGAATAATTGATATTACATTTATTGGCAATTTATTACCGCAAAAAAAATTTACAGCTGCGTTCGGATCCGAGAAACAGGAGTGTCTGCTAGCTTAAGACTGAAGCTAGCAGACACATTCGTTAAAATACGACCTACAGCTTCCGAACAACTTAAATAATTGATATTACATTTTTTGGAAAGTTATTACCACAAAAAAATTTAAAGCTGCGTCCGGTTCCGAGAAACGGGAGTGTTTGCTAGCTTAATTCGGTAAAACACGACCTACAGTTTCCGAACGACTTAAATAATTGATATTACATTTATTGGCGATTTATTACCACACAAAAAATTTTAAGCTGCGTCCGGTTCCGAGAAACGGGAGTGTTTGCTGGCTTGAGTCTTGAGTCTTAAGCTAGCAGACACTCCGTGAAAACACTACATACAGCTTCCGAGCGACTTGAATAATTGATATTACATTAAGTGGCAATTTATTACCACAAAAAAAAAATTTTAAGCGGCGTCCGGTTCCGAGAAACGGGAGTGTCTGCTAGCTTAAAACTCAAGCCAGCAGATACTTCTTGAAAATCGACTTACAGCTTCCGAACGACTTGAATAATTGATATTACATTTATTGGCAATTTATTCCGCAAAAAATTTTAAAGCTGCGTCCGGTTCCGAGAAACGGGAGTGTCTGCTAGCTTAAGACTCAAGCTAGCAGAAAAATTTAAAGCTGCGTCCGGTTCCAAGAAACGGGAGTGTCTGCTAGCTTAAGAATCAAGCTAGCTTAAGCCCAAGCTAACAGACACTTCGTGAAAACACGACATACAGCTTCCAAACGGCTTGAATAATTGATATTAAATTTAATGGGAATTTATTACCACAAAAAAATTTAAAGCTGCTTCCGGTTCCAAGAAATGGGAGTGTCTGGTAGCTTAAGACTGAAGCTAACAGACGCATTCGTTAAAACGCGACCTACAGCTTCCGAACGACTTGAATAATTGATATTACATTTATTGGCGATTTATTACCGGAAAAAAATTTAAAGCTGCGTCCGGTTCCGAGAAACGGGAGTGTCTGCTAGCACAAGACTGAAGCTAACAGACGCATTCGTTAAAACACGACCTACAGCTTCCGAACGACTTGAATAATTGATATTACATTTATTGGCAATTTGTTACCGCAAAAAAAATTTACAGCTGCGTCCGGATCCGAGAAACGGAAGTGCCTGCTAGCTTAAGACTCAAGCACTTCGTTAAAACGCGACCTACAGCTTCCGAACGACTTGAATAATTGATATTACATTTATTGGCGATTTATTACCGGAAAAAAATTTAAAGCTGCGTCCGGTTCCGATAAACGGGAGTGCCTGCTAGCTTAAGACTCAAGCTAGCAGAAAAATTTAAAGCTACGTCCGGTTCCGAGAAATGAGAGTGTCTGCTAGCACAAGACTGAAGCTAGCAGACGCATTCGTTAAAACACGCCCTACAGCTTCCGAACGACTTGAATAATTGATATTACATTTATTGGCAATTTATTACCGCAAAAAAAATTTACAGCTGCGTCCGGATCCGAGAAACAGGAGTGTCTGCTAGCTTAAGACTGAAGCTAGTAGACACATTCGTTAAAATACAACCTACAGCTTCCGAACGACTTAAATAATTACCAAAAATGTTAAATAATTGATATTACATTTTTTGGCAATTTATTAAACAAACAATTTAAAGCTGCGTCCGGATCCGAGTGGCTCTCATCGGGAGGAAAGGTCTCTGGACTTAGCGCGCGCGGGTTTGGCGTTTACTACGCGCAAACGGAAGGACGGGTGCGAGCTGTAGTAATGGTAAGGAAACAGCTGCATTCATATATTCTGCCTAATTACACCACTGAGGATCTCGTAGCGGTGGCCGTTGAGCAAAAGAATAAGCAGGCATTTATCCTGGCGTCCTGGTACATGGCCCATGCTGCGGAGGTCCCACCGATGGAGTGCAAAAGGCTAGTACAGGAGGAAGGGCACAAAGGGCGGTTGGTCATAGGCGCAGATGCAAATGCGCACCACAATGCGTGGGGAAGAGCAGATACGAACGAGAGAGGCGGATCTCTGTTTTGTTACATCCTGCAAACCAATTTGCAGATAGCCAACAGGGGAAATGTCCCTACATACATTGGTCCACAATCCAGCAATGTTCTGGACATTACATTGAGCTCCGAGCGTGATATATCAAGGTATGATTGGATGGTTCTTGATAGACCATCCTTCTTCTACCATGCGTATATTAGCTTCAACATTCCCCTAAAGAGGGTAGAGAAGGGAGGAACCTTTAGAAACCCTAGTCAACGAACTGGACTAAATTCCAGAAACATATAGAAACAAAACTGGGACAACCCAAAGAGGTTGTTAATGTAGAGGAACTGGAGGAGTCGAATGAATTCCTAACAAGGACGCTTATGACTGCGTATAACAAAGTTTGCCCTCTAAGAAGATTCAGAGGAAAAGCAAAACCGCCATGGTGGAGCAATGAGCTGAGTCTTCTAAGAAGACAGGTAAAAGAAATCTTTAAGCTCGCAAAGACCGCGGAAAGCGAAGCGTGTCGGGACGAGTACAGGGATCTACTGAGAATCTACAAGCGCGAAATTACCAGGGCGAAGAGAAACTGATGGAAAAGTTTCTGTACGGACATAGAGTGCTCCAGCGAAACAGCACGGTTGAAAAAAGTCCTAGCAAAGGGAAACATAGTCCAGGGACTAATAAAGAAAGAGAACGGGGAATGGTCACGTAATAGTGAGGAATCCCTTGAGGTGCTTCTCGATACACATTTCCCATCGGGAGGCGGTTTAGAGGAGCCAGCAGACATCACTCACACTTCGATCACGGAGCTAGTAGTGCCGGGCTTGGTGACCGATACCAAGATCGAGTGGGCAGTGAAGACGTTTTCTAAGTTTAAATCGCCGGGCCTAGATGGTATATTCCCGGCCATGCTACAAGTCTCAAGTAGGGCGGTCGTGGAATGGCTTAAAATAATATTCGATGGGTGCATACGACTGAATCATGTACCGCACTCTTGGAGAACTGCTCGTGTAGCTTTTCTACCAAAGGCGGGGAAGATCGGTCACATGTATTCCAAAGACTATAGACCCATTAGCTTAACATCATTTCTGCTCAAAACCTTTGAGAGGCTGATAGATGTGTACATAGAGTCCAACGTGGATGAAAAGCTGCTCTCCACAACGCAGCATGCGTACACCAAAGGCAAGTCGGTAGGCACCGCATTGCATAGGGTGGTTATAAGCATAGAGAAATCCCTGGAATATAAGGAGTATGCCCTAGGAGTCTTCTTGGACATTGCCGGGGCTTTCAATAATGTTGCAAAATGGACGATTATGGATGGTCTTAATTACATTAAAGTACATCCTGCCTTAATCAGATGGATCGGCTGCATGTTAAATTGCAGAAAGGTTACATCAAAATGGGGATTGTACGAGGCCACGAAATCAGTGGACAGGGGCACGCCGCAAGGAGGGGTTCTATCACCTCTGCTGTGGACGCTGGTCATCAACCAACTGCTCAGGCAATTCGATGAGGGACCCGTAAAACTTACGGCTTACGCAGATGACGTTACAATTGTCATAAGTGGAAAGTGCCTTCCAACGATTAGTTCTTTGATGGATCGCGCGCTTCGCGATATTCATAGCTGGGCATCTAATGTCGGGTTGAAAGTCAATGCCGAGAAGACGGATATGGTCTTGTTTACAAAGAGGTACAAGGTCCCAAATTTGACCAGGCCTAAGTTAGGAGGGGTGACCTTACAGGAAAAACCTTGCACAAAATATTTAGGAATCATCCTAGACAGTAAGCTGTCATGGAAGCTCAACGTGGAGGAGAGGGTCAAGAAGGCCTCAACGTCACTCTATGCATGTAAAAGAATGCTGGGATGTACGTGGGGCCTATCGCCCTCTCTTTCTCATTGGGTTTTCACAGCGATTGTAAGCCCTATTCTATACTATGGAGTTCTTGTTTGGTGCAAAGCCACACAAAAAACAACATACCTCAAAATATTAGAGGGGGTATGCAGACTATCGATGCTTAGCATTACGGGAGCCCTGAAAACAACCCCGACGGCTGCACTGTATGCCATTTTGCACATCCCACCTGTAGACCTGGTAGCAAAGAACAAAGCGTTAACGACCGAAACCAGGCTCGGTGCTTCGGGGCAGCTTGAGCGCCGACCATATGGCCATATTAGTATAGCGTCATCAATCACAAGACGAACAGACTACATGATTCCCTATCTGCGCTTCGAGGGAGATCTTAAGGCCACAATAGAGGTGGACGGTTGGTGCAAGGGTGCGCAAATGGCGGACGAGGCGATACATGTGTACACCGATGGTTCAAAAGTAGTGGAAGGAGTAGAGTCTGCGGTACGCTGATCCGAAAATAAGCAGATTACTGTAGCTTTTTCCAAGAGGAAATATTAGCAGTAACCAAAGCAGTAGAAATCCTGGAAGAGAATAGCTTAAGCTGCAACCGTGTTAACTTTTATATTGACAGTCAAGTAGCAATTAAGGCAATAATCTCGCATAGCACATCATCTAAATACGTGTTAGAGTGTAAGAAGTCTCTGGAGAGAATCGGGACAGGGAGAAGCATACATCTATATTGGGTCCCAGAGCATATGGGAATAGATGGGAATGAGAAAGCGGGCGAACTAGCTAAAAAGGGCGCATCCCTTGAAGCTTGCTCCGTAGATGTCCCAATTAGATTGAGCGAGATTAAGCGAAGGCGAGAGGTGCACATGATCGACCAAGAGGGAAAGGCGTGGGTTCAAGCGCGGGGCTGGAAAGTGTCGAAGATTATGTGTAGGTCTTACAATCTTAGACTAACACAGTTGCTTCATTCATTAAAAAGAGAGTACGGTAGACTCATTACGGATATTCTGACTGGACACTGCCTTCTGGCGTCACATGCCTTTAAATTAGGCTTGGTCAGTGATAGCAGATGTAGGAAGTGCGGGTTGGAGGAGGAAACGATCGAGCACGTTCTGTGCTCGTGCCCTGCACTTGCCAGGCTAAGACCCAGCTATTAGGAGTGATACAGCTGTCAGATCTAGAAGCAGCAAGTGGCTTAAGTCCTAGGAAGCTTCTAGTATCTGCCAAGAGGACGGAGTTATTTTATAACATAAGTCCTGGTTTTTGATAGGGTTTTTCAGTTTGGTCGTTAAAACAAACTTCTGGTAACACTACGGACTCAATCAGTCTATGTGAGGTCCTCATGGACCGGCCAGTTCAACCTACCTACCTACCGGATCCGAGAAACGGGAGTGTCTGCTAGCTTAAGACTCAAGCCAGCAGACACTTCCTAAAAACACGACTTACAGCTTCCGAACGACTTGAATAATTGATATTACATTAATTGGCAATTTATTATCGCAAAAAAAATTTTAAGCTGCATCCGGATCAGAGAAACGGGAGTGTTTGCTAGCTTGAGTCTTGAGTCTTAAGCTAGCAGACACTCCGCGAAAACACGACCTACAGCTTCCGAACGACTTGAATAATTGATATTACATTTATTGGCAATTTATTGCCACAAAAAAAATTTTAAGCGTCGTCCGGTTCCGAGAAACGGGAGTGTCTGCTAACTGAATTCGGTAAAACACGACCTACAGTTTCCGAACGGCTTAAATAATTGCTATTACATTTATTGGCAATATATTTTCACAAAGAAAATTTTAAGCTGCGTCCGGTTCCGAGAAATGAGACTGTCTGCTAGCTTAAGACTGAAGCTAGTAGACATATTCGTTAAATCACGACCTACAGCTTCCGAATGACTTGAATAATTGATATTACATTTATTGACAATTTATTACCGCAAAAAATAAATTTAAAGCTGCGTCTGGTTCCGAGAAACGGGAGTGTCTGCTAGCTTAAGACTCAATGTAGCAGACACTTCGTGAAAACACGACCTACAGCTTCCGAATGACTTGAATAATTGTTATTACATTTATTGGCAATTTATTCCGCAAAAAAAATTTAAAGCTGCGCCCGTTCCAAGAAACGGGAGTCTCTGCTAGCTTAAGGCTTAAGCCAGCAGACACTTCGTCAAAACAAGACCTACAGATTCCGAACGACATGAATAATTGATATTTCATTTATTGGCAATTTATTACCGCAAACAAAATTGAAAGCTGCATCCGGTTCCGAGAAAGAGGAGTCTCTGCTAGCTTAAGGCTTAAGCCAACAGACACTTCGTCAAAACACGACCTACAGCTTCCGAACGACTTGAATAATTGTTATTACATTTATTGGCAATTTATTCCCCAAAAAAAATTTAAAGCTGCGTCCGGTTCCAAGAAACGGGAGTCTCTGCTAGCTTAAGATTTAAGCCAGAAGACACTACGTCAAAACACGACCTACAGATTCCGAACGACTTGAATAATTGATATTACATTTATTGGCAATTTAATACCGCAAACAAAATTTAAAGCTGCGTCTGGTTCCGAGAAACGGGAGTGTCTGCTAACTTAATTCAGTAAAACACGACCTAGAGTTTCCGAACGACTTAAATAATTGATATTACATTTATTGGCCATTTATTGCCACAAAAAAAATTTTAAGCTGCGTCCGGTTCCGAGAAACGGGAGTGTTTGCTAGCTTGGGTCTTGAGTCTTAAGCTAGCAGACACTCCGTGAAAACACGACCTACAGCTTCCGAACGACTTGAATAATTGATATTACATTTATTGACAATTTATTGCCACAAAAAAAAAAGTTTAAGCGTCGTCCGGTTCCGAGAAACGGGAGTGTCTGCTAGCTTAATTCGGTAAAACACGACCTAGAGTTTCCGAACGACTTAAATAATTGATATTACATTTATTGGCCATTTATTACCACAAAAAAAATTTTAAGCTGCGTCCGGTTCCGAGAAACGGGAGTGTTTGCTAGCTTGGGTCTTGAGTCTTAAGCTAGCAGACACTCCGTGAAAACACGACCTACACCTTCCGAACGACTTGAATAATTGATACTACATTAAGTGGCAATTTATTACCACAAAAAAAATCTTAAGCTGCGTCCGGTTCCGAGAAACGGGAGTGTCTGCTAACTTAATTCGGTAAAACACGACCTACAGCTTCCAAACGACTTAAATAATTGATATTACATTTATTGGCAATTTATTTCCACAAAAAAAATTTTAAGCTGCGTCCGGTTCCGAGAAATGAGACTGTCTGCTAGCTTAAGACTGAAGCTAGTAGACACATTTGTTAAAACACGACCTACATCTTCCGAACGACTTGAATAATTGATATTACATTTATTGGCAATTTATTCCGCAAAAAATATTTAAAGCTGCGTCCGGTTCCAAGAAACGGGAGTCTCTGCTAGCTTAAGACTCAAGCCAGCAGACATTTCGCGAAAACACGACCTACAGGTTCCGAACGACTTAAATAATTGATATTACATTTATTGGCAATTTATTACCGCAAAATAAAATTTAAAGCTGCGTCCGGTTCCGAGAAATGAGAGTGTCTGCTAGCTTAAGACTGAAGCTATCAGACACATTCGTTAAAACACGACCTATAGCTTCCGAACGACTTAAATAATTGATACTACATTTTTATCAATTTATTGTCACAAAAAAAAAATTTAAAGCTGCGTCCGGTTTCGAGAAACGGGAGTGTCTGCTAGCTTAAGACTCAAGCCAGCAGACACTTCTTGAAAATCGACTTACAGCTTCCGGACGACTTGAATAATTGATATTACATTTATTGGCAATTTATTCCGCAAAAAAAATTTAGAGCTGCTTCCGGTTCCAAGAAACGGGAGTCTCTGCTAGCTTAAGACTCAAGCTAGCAGACACTTCGTGAAAATACGACCTACAGCTTCCAAACGACTTGAATAATTGATATTAAATTTAATGGCAAATTTTACCACAAAAAAATTTAAAGCTGCGTCCGGTTCCGAGAAACGGGAGTGTCTGCTTGTTTAAGACTCAAGCTAGCTGACACTTCATCAAACACGACCTACAGCTTCCGAACGACTTGAATAATTGATATTACATTTATTATCAACTTATTACCGGAAAAAAAATTTAAAGCTGTGTCCGGTTCCGAGAAACGGGAGTGTCTGCTAGCTTAAGACTCAAGCTAGCAGACACTTCGTTAAAACACGACCTACAGCTTCCAAACGACTTGAATAATTGATATTACATTTATTGGCAATTTATTACCGCAAAAAAATTTAAAACTGCATCTGGTTCCGATAAACGGGAGTGTCTGCTAGCTTAAGACTCAAGGTAGCAGACACTTCGTGAAAACACGACCTACAGCTTCGGAACGACTTGAATAATTGTTATTACATTTATTGGCAATTTATTCCGCAAAACAAAACAACAAGAAACGGGAGTCTAGCTAGCTTAAGACTCAAGCCAGCAGACATTTCGCGAAAACACGACCTACAGGTTCCGAACGACTTAAATAATTGATATTACATTTATTGGCAATTTATTACCGCAAAATAAAATTTAAAGCTGCGTCCGGTTCCGAGAAATGAGAGTGTCTGCTAGCTTAAGACTGAAGCTATCAGACACATTCGTTAAAACACGACCTATAGCTTCCGAACAACTTAAATAATTGATACTACATTTTTATCAATTTATTGTCACAAAAAAAAAATTTAAAGCTGCGTCCGGTTTCGAGAAACGGGAGTGTCTGCTAGCTTAAGACTCAAGCCAGCAGACACTTCTTGAAAATCGACTTACAGCTTCCGGACGACTTGAATAATTGATATTACATTTATTGGCAATTTATTCCGCAAAAAAAATTTAGAGCTGCTTCCGGTTCCAAGAAACGGGAGTCTCTGCTAGCTTAAGACTCAAGCTAGCAGACACTTCGTGAAAATACGACCTACAGCTTCCAAACGACTTGAATAATTGATATTAAATTTAATGGCAAATTTTACCACAAAAAAATTTAAAGCTGCGTCCGGTTCCGAGAAACGGGAGTGTCTGCTTGTTTAAGACTCAAGCTAGCTGACACTTCATCAAACACGACCTACAGCTTCCGAACGACTTGAATAATTGATATTACATTTATTATCAACTTATTACCGGAAAAAAAATTTAAAGCTGTGTCCGGTTCCGAGAAACGGGAGTGTCTGCTAGCTTAAGACTCAAGCTAGCAGACACTTCGTTAAAACACGACCTACAGCTTCCAAACGACTTGAATAATTGATATTACATTTATTGGCAATTTATTACCGCAAAAAAATTTAAAACTGCATCTGGTTCCGATAAACGGGAGTGTCTGCTAGCTTAAGACTCAAGGTAGCAGACACTTCGTGAAAACACGACCTACAGCTTCGGAACGACTTGAATAATTGTTATTACATTTATTGGCAATTTATTCCGCAAAACAAATTTAAAGCTGCGTCCGGTTCCAAGAAACGGGAGTCTCTGCTAGCTTAAGGCTTAAGCCAGCAGACACTTCGTCAAAACACGACCTACATATTCCGAACGACTTGAATAATTGATATTACATTTATTGGCAATTTATTACCGCAAACAAAATTAAAACTGCATCCGGTTCCGAGAAACAGGAGTGTCTGCTAGCTTAAGACTCAAGCTAGCAGACACTTCGTGAAAAACGACCTACAGCTTCCGAACGACTTGAATAATTGTTATTACATTTATTGGCAATTTATTCCCCAAAAAAAATTTAAAGCTGCGTCCGGTTTCAAGAAACGGGAGTCTCTGCTAGCTTAAGACTTAAGCCAGCAGACACTTCGTCAAAACACGACCTACAGATTCCGAACGACTTGAATAATTGATATTACATTTATTGTCAATTTATTACAATATTTAAAGCTGCGTCTGGTTCTGAGAAACGGGAGTGTCTGCTAGCTTAAGATTCAAGGTAGCAGACACTTCGTGGAAACACGACCTACAACTTCCGAACGACTTGAATAATTGTTATTACATTTATTGGCAATTTATTCCGCAAAAAAAATTTAAAGCTGCATCCGGTTCAAAGAAACGAGAGTCTCTGCTAGCTTAAGACTCAAGCCAGCAGACACTTCGTGAAAATACGACCTACAGCTTTCGAACGACTTGAATAATTGATATTACATTTATTGGCAATTTATTCCACAAAAAAAATTTTAAGCTGCTTCCGGTTCCGAGAAACATGAGTGTCTGCTGGCTTAATTCGGTAAAACACGACCTACAGTTTCCGAACGACTTAAATAATTAATATTACATTTATTGGCCATTTATTACCACAAAACAAATTTTAAGCTGCGTCCGGTTCCGAGAAACGGGAGTGTTTGCTAGCTTGGGTCTTGAGTCTTAAGCTAGCAGACACTCCGCGAAAACACGACCTACAGCTTCCGAACGACTTGAATAATTGATACTACATTAAGTGGCAATTTATTACCACAAAAAAAATTTTAAGCTGCGTCCGGTTCCGAGAAACGGGTGTGTCTGCTAGCTTAATTCGGTAAAACACGACCTACAGTTTCCGAACGACTTAAATAATTAATATAATTAATATTTATTGGCCATTTATTACCACAAAAAAAATGTCCGGTTCAAAGAAACGGGAGTCTCTGCTAGCTTAAAACTCAAGCCAGCAGACACTTCGTGAAAATACGACCTACAGCTTCCGAACGACTTGAATAATTGATACTACATTAAGTGGCAATTTATTACCACAAAAAAAATTTTAAGCTGCGTCCGGTTCCGATAAATGAGACTGCCTGCTAGCTTAAGACTGAAGCTAGTAGACACATTTGTTAAAACACGACCTACAGCTTCCAAACGACTTGAATAATTGATATTAAATTAAATGGCAATTTTACCACAAAAAAATTTAAAGCTGCGGCCGGTTCCGAGAAACGGGAGTGTCTGCTTGTTTAAGACTCAAGCTAGCAGAAAAATTTAAACCTACTTCCGGTTCCGAGAAATGAGATTGTCTGCTAGCATACGACTGAAGCTAGCAGACGCATTCGTTAAAACACGACCTACAGCTTCCGAACGACTTGAATAATTGATATTACATTTATTGGCAATTTATTACCGCAAAAAAAATTGTAAGCTGCGTCTGGTTCCGAGAAACGGGAGTGTTTGCTAGCTTGGGTCTTGAGTCTTAAGCTAGCAGACACTCCGCGAAAACACGACCTACAGCTTCCGAACGACTTGAATAATTGATACTACATTAAGTGGCAATTTATTACCACAAAAAAAATTTTAAGCTGCGTCCGGTTCCGAGAAATGAGACTGCCTGCTAGCTTAAGACTGAAGCTAGTAGACACATTTGTTAAAACACGACCTACAGCTTCCAAACGACTTGAATAATTGATATTAAATTAAATGGCAATTTTACCACAAAAAAATTTAAAGCTGCGGCCGGTTCCGAGAAACGGGAGTGTCTGCTTGTTTAAGACTCAAGCTAGCTGACACTTCCTAAAAACATGACTTACAGCTTCCGAACGACTTGAATAATTGATATTACATTAATTGGCAATTTATTACCGGAAAAAAATTTAAAGCTACGTCTGGTTCCGAGAAACGGGAGTGTCTGCTAGCTTAAGACTCAAGCTAGCAGAAAAATTTAAACCTACTTCCGGTTCCGAGAAATGAGATTGTCTGCTAGCATACGACTGAAGCTAGCAGACGCATTCGTTAAAACACGACCTACAGCTTCCGAACGACTTGAATAATTGATATTACATTTATTGGCAATTTATTACCGCAAAAAAAATTGTAAGCTGCGTCTGGTTCCGAGAAACGGGAGTGTCTGCTAGCTTAAGACTCAAGGTAGCAGACACTTCGTGAAAACACGACCTACAGCTTCCGAACAACTTGAATAATTGTTATTACATTTTTTGGCAATTTATTCCGCAAAAAAAATTTAAAGCTGCGTCCGGTTCCAAGAAACGGGAGTCTCTGCTAGCTTAAGGCTTAAGCCAGCAGACACTTCGTCAAAACACGACCTACAGATTCCGAACGACTTGAATAATTGATATTACATTTATTGGCAATTTATTACCGCAAACACAATTTAAAGCTGCGTCTGGTTCCGAGAAACGAGAGTGTCTGCCAGCTTAAGATTCAAGGTAGCAGATACTTCGTGGAAACACGACCTACAACTTCCGAAGGACTTGAATAATTGTTAGTACATTTATTGGCAATTTATTCCGCAAAAAAAATCTAAAAATGCGTCCGGTTCAAAGAAACGGGAGTCTCTGCTAGCTTAAGACTCAAGCCAGCAGACACTTCATGAAAATACGACCTACAGCTTCCGAACGACTTGAATAATTGATATTAAATTTATTGGCAATTTATTCCACAAAAAAAATTTAAAGCTGCTTCCGCTTCCGAGAAACGGGAGTGTCTGCTAGCTTAATTCGGTAAAACACGACCTACAGTTTCCTAACGACTTAAATAATTAATATAATTAATATTTATTGGCCATTTATTACCACAAAAAAAATGTCCGGTTCAAAGAAACGGGAGTCTCTGCTAGCTTAAAACTCAAGCCAGCAGACACTTCGTGAAAATACGACCTACAGCTTCCGAACGACTTGAATAATTGATATTACATTTATTGGCAATTTATTTCACAAAAAAAATTTAAAGCTGCTTCCGCTTCCGAGAAACGGGAGTGTCTGCTAGCCTAATTTGGTAAAACACGACCTACAGTTTCCGAACGACTTGAATAATTGATACTACATTAAGTGGAGATTTATTACCACAAAAAAAATTTTAAGCTGCGTCCGGTTCCGAGAAACGGGAGTGTCTGCTAGCTTAATTCGGTAAAACACGACCTACAGCTTCCAAGCGACTTAAATAATTGATATTACATTTATTGGCAATTTATTTCCACAAAAAAAATTTTAAGCTGCTTCCGGTTCTGAGAAATGACACTGTCTGCTAGCTTAAGACTGAAGCTAGTAGACACATTTGTTAAAACACGACCTACATCTTCCGAACGACTTAAATAATTGATATTACATTAATTGGCAATAAATGAGACTGTCTGCTAGCTTAAGACTGAAGCTAGTAGACACATTTGTTAAAACACGACCTACATCTTCCGAACGACTTAAATAATTGATATTACATTTATTGGCAATTTATTTCCACAAAAAAAATTTTAAGCTGCGTCCGGTTCCGAGAAACGGGAGTGTCTGCTAGCTCAAGACTCAAGCCAGCAGACATTTCGTGAAAACACGACTTACAGCTTCCGAACGACTTGAATAATTGATATTACATTTATTGTCAAATTATTACCGAAAATAAAATTTTAATCTGGGTCCGGCTCCGAGAAACGGGAGTGTCTGCTAGCTTAATTAGGTAAAACACGACCTACAGCTTCCAAACGACTTAAATAATTGATATTACAATTATTTGCAAATTATTACCACAAAAAAAATTTTAAGCTGCGTCCGGTTCAGAGAAACTTGAGTGTCTGCTAGCTTAAAACTCAAGCCAGCAGACACTTTGTGAAAACACGATTTACAGCTTCCGAACGACTTGAATAATTGATATTACATTTATTGTCAATTTATTACCGAAAATAAAATTTTAATCTGCGTCCGGCTCCGAGAAACGGAAGTGTCTGCTAGCTTAATTCGGTAAAACACGACCTACAGCTTCCAAACAACTTAAATAATTGATATTACATTTACTAGCAATTTATTACCACAAAAAATTTTAAGCTGCTTCCGGTACCGAGAAATGAGAGTGTCTGCTAGCTTAAGACTGAAGCTACCAGACACATTCGTTAAAACACGACCTACAGCTTCCGAACGACTTAAATAATTGATATTACATTTATTATCAATTTATTGCCACAAAAAAAAAATGTAAAGCTGCGTCCGGTTTCGAGAAACGGGAGTGTCTGCTAGCTTAAGAATGAAGCTACCAGACACATTCGTTAAAACGCGACCTACAGCTTCCGGACGACTTAAATAATTGATATTACATTTAGTGGCAATTTATTAACGGAAACAAAAATTTAAAGCTGCGTCCGGTTCCGAGAAATGAAGAAATTAAGACTGAAGCTACCAGACACATTCGTTAAAACACGACCTACAGCTCCCGAACGATTTAAATAATTGATACTACATTTATTATCAATTTAATGCCTTAAAAAAAAAAACAAAATTTTTTTTCAAATTTAGAAAAATTAAAAAATAAAAATAATTATCATTAGAAAAAAATTATTCTTCTGAACTTGAGCTCGATTCGAACCTTGAAAAAAAATGTAAAGCTGCTTCCGGTTTCGAGAAACGGGAGTGTCTGCTAGCTTAAGACTCAAGCCAGCAGACACTTCTTGAAAATCGACTTACAGCTTCCGGACGACTTAAATAATTGATATTACATTTATTGGCAATTTATTCCGCAAAAAAATTTAGAGCTGCGTACGGTTCCAATAAACGGGAGTCTCTGCTAGCTTAAACCTCAAGCTAGCAGACACTTCGTGAAAATACGACCTACAGCTTCCGAACGACTTCAATAATTGATATTACATTTATTGGCAATTTATTCCGAAAAAAAATGTAAAGCTGCGTCCGGTTCCGAGAAACGGGAGTGTCTGCTAGCTTAAGACTGAAGCTAGCAGACACTTTCGTTAAAACGCGACCTCCAGCTTCCGAACGACTTAAATAATTGAAATTACATTCATTGGCAATTTATTACCACAAAAAAAAATTTTAAACTGCGTCCGGTTCCGAGAAACGGGAGTGTCTGCTAGCTTAAGAATTAAGCTAGTTTAAGACCCAAGCTAGCAGACACTTCGTGAAAACACGACCTACAGCTTCCGAACGACTTGAATAATTGATACTACATTACGTGGCAATTTAGTACCACAAAAAAAATTTTAAGCTGCGTCCGGTTCCGAGAAACGGGAGTGTCTGCTAGCTTAATTCGGTAAAACACGACCTACAGCTTCCAAACGACTTAAATAATTGATATTACATTTATTGGCAATTTATTTCCACAAAAAAAATTTTAAGCTGCGTCCGGTTCCGAGAAATGAGACTGTCTGCTAGCTTAAGACTGAAGCTAGTAGACACATTTGTTAAAACACGACCTACATCTTCCGAACAACTTAAATAATTGATATTACATTTATTGGCAATTTATTTCCACAAAAAAAATTTTAAGCTGCGTCCGGTTCCGAGAAACGGGAGTGTCTGCTAGCTTAAGACTCAAGCTACCAGACACATTCGTTAAAACGCGACCTACATCTTCCGAACGACTTAAATAATTGATATTACATTTATTGGCAATTTATTACCGCAAAAAAAATTTAAAGCTGCGTCCGGTTCCGAGAAATGAGAGTGTCTGCTAGCTTAAGACTGAAGCTACCAGACACATTCGTTAAAACACGACCTATAGCTTCCGAACGACTTAAATAATTGATACTACATTTATTATCAATTTGAATAATTGATACTACATTAAGTGGAGATTTATTACCACAAAAAAAATTTTAAGCTGGGTCCGGTTCCGAGAAACGGGAGTGTCTGCTAGCTTAATTCGGTAAAACACGACCTACAGCTTCCAAACGACTTAAATAATTGATATTACATTTATTGGCAATTTATTTCCACAAAAAAAATTTTAAGCTGCTTCCGGTTCTGAGAAATGAGTCTGTCTGCTAGCTTAAGACTGAAGCTAGTAGACACATTTGTTAAAACACGACCTACATCTTCCGAACGACTTAAATAATTGATATTACATTAATTGGCAATAAATGAGACTGTCTGCTAGCTTAAGACTGAAGCTAGTAGACACATTTGTTAAAACACGACCTACTTCTTCCGAACGACTTAAATAATTGATATTACATTTATTGGCAATTTATTTCCACAAAAAAATGTTTAAGCTGCGTCCGGTTCCGAGAAACGGGAGTGTCTGCTAGCTCAAGACTCAAGCCAGCAGACATTTCGTGAAAACACGACTTACAGCTTCCGAACGACTTGAATAATTGATATTACATTTATTGTCAAATTATTACCGAAAATAAAATTTTAATATGGGTCCGGCTCCGAGAAACGGGAGTGTCTGCTAGCTTAATTAGGTAAAACACGACCTACAGCTTCCAAAGGACTTAAATAATTGATATTACAATTATTTGCAAATTATTACCACAAAAAAATTTTAAGCTGCGTCCGGTTCTGAGAAACTTGAGTGTCTGCTAGCTTAAAACTCAAGCCAGGAGACACTTTGTGAAAACACGATTTACAGCTTCCGAACGACTTGAATAATTGATATTACATTTATTGTCAATTTATTACCGAAAATAAAATTTTAATCTGCGTCCGGCTCCGAGAAACGGAAGTGTCTGCTAGCTTAATTCGGTAAAACACGACCTACAGCTTCCAAACGACATTACTACATTTACTAGCAATTTATTACCACAAAAAATTTTAAGCTGCTTCCGGTACCGAGAAATGAGAGTGTCTGCTAGCTTAAGACTGAAGCTACCAGACACATTCGTTAAAGCACGACCTACAGCTTCCGAACGACTTAAATAATTGATATTACATTTATTGGCAATTTAGTAACGGAAACAAAAATTTAAAGCTGCGTCCGGTTCCGAGAAATGAGAGTGTCTGCTTGCTTAAGACTGAAGCTACCAGACACATTCGTTAAAACACGACCTACAGCTCCCGAACGACTTAAATAATTGATACTACATTTATTATCAATTTATTGCCACAAAAAAAAAACAAAATTTTTTTTCAAATTTAGAAAAATTTAAAAATAACAATAATTATCATTAGAAAAAAATTATTGTTCTGAACTTGAGCTCGATTCGAACCTTGAAAAAAAATGTAAAGCTGCTTCCGGTTTCGAGAAACGGGAGTGTCTGCTAGCTTAAGACTCAAGCCAGCAGACACTTCTTGAAAATCGACTTACAGCTTCCGGACGACTTGAATAATTGATATTACATTTATTGGCAATTTATTCCGCAAAAAAATTTAGAGCTGCGTACGGTTCCGATAAACGGGAGTCTCTGCTAGCTTAAGCCTCAAGCTAGCAGACACTTCGTGAAAATACGACCTACAGCTTCCGAACGACTTCAATAATTGATATTACATTTATTGGCAATTTATTCCGCAAAAAAAATGTAAAGCTGCGTCCGGTTCCGAGAAACGGGAGTGTTTGCTAGCTTAAGAATTAAGCTAGTTTAAGACCCAAGCTAGCAGACACTTCGTGAAAACACGACCTACAGCTTCCGAACGACTTAAATAATTGATATTACATTTATTGGCAATTTATTTCCCCAAAAAAAATTTTAAGCTGCGTCCGGTTCCGAGAAATGAGACTGTCTGCTAGCTTAAGACTGAAGCTAGTAGACACATTTGTTAAAACACGACCTACATCTTCCGAACAACTTAAATAATTGATATTACATTTATTGGCAATTTATTTCCACAAAAAAAATGTTAAGCTGCGTCCGGCTCCGAGAAACGGGAGTGTCTGCTAGCTTAATTCGGTAAAACACGACCTACAGCTTCCAAACGACTTAAATAATTGATATTACATTTATTGGCAATTTATTTCCACAAAAAAAATGTTAAGCTGCGTCCGGTTCAGAGAAACGGGAGTGTCTGCTAGCTTAAGACTCAAGCTACCAGACACATTCGTTAAAACGCGACCTACAGCTTCCGAACGACTTAAATAATTGATATTACATTTATTGGCAATTTATTACCGCAAAAAAAATTTAAAGCTGCGTCCGGTTCCGAGAAATGAGAGTGTCTGCTAGCTTAAGACTGAAGATACCAGACACATTCGTTAAAACACGACCTATAGCTTCCGAACGACTTAAATAATTGATACTACATTTATTATCAATTTAGTGCCACAAAAAAAAAAATGTAAAGCTGCATCCGGTTTCGAGAAACGGGAGTGTCTGCTAGCCTAAGACCCAAGCCAGCAGACACTTCTTGAAAATCGACTTGCAGCTTCCGGACGACTTGAATAATTGATATTACATTTATTGGCAATTTATTCCGCAAAAAAAATTTAGAACTGCGTCCGGTTCCAAGAAACGGGAGACTCTGCTAGCTTAAGACTCAAGCTAGCAGACACTTCGTGAAAATACGACCTACAAATTCCGAACAACTTCAATAATTGATATTACATTTATTGGCAATTTATTCCACAAAAAAATTTAAAGCTGCGTTCGGTTCCGAGAAACAGGAGTGTCTGCTAGCTTAATTCGGTAAAACACGACCTACAGCTTCCAAAAGACTTAAATAATTGATATTACATTTATTGGCAATTTATTTCCACAAAAAAAATTTTAAGCTGCGTCCGGTTCCGAGAAATGAGACTGTCTGCTAGCTTAAGACTGAAGCTAGTAGACACATTTGTTAAAACACGACCTACATCTTCCGAACAACTTAAATAATTGATATTACATTTATTGGCAATTTATTTCCACAAAAAAAATGTTAAGCTGCGTCCGGTTCCGAGAAACGGGAGTGTCTGCTAGCTTAAGACTCAAGCTACCAGACACATTCGTTAAAACGCGACCTACAGCTTCCGAACGACTTAAATAATTGATATTACATTTATTGGCAATTTATTACCGCAAAAAAAATTTAAAGCTGCGTCCGGTTCCGAGAAATGAGAGTGTCTGCTAGCTTAAGACTGAGGCTACCAGACACATTCGTTAAAACACGACCTATAGCTTCCGAACGACTTAAATAATTGATACTACATTTATTATCAATTTAGTGCCACAAAAAAAAAATGTAAGGCTGCGTCCGGTTTCGAGAAACGGGAGTGTCTGCTAGCTTAAAACTCAAGCCAGCAGACACTTCTTGAAAATCGACTTACAGCTTCCGGACGACTTGAATAATTGATATACCATTTATTGGCAATTTATTCCGCAAAAAAAATTTAAAGATGCGTCCGGTTCCAAGAAACGGGAGTCTCTGCTAGCTTAAGACTCAAGCCAGCAGACACTTCGCGAAAACACGACATTAATTGGCAATAAATGAGACTGTCTGCTAGCTTAAGACTGAAGCTAGTAGACACATTTGTTAAAACACGACCTACTTCTTCCGAACGACTTAAATAATTGATATTACATTTATTGGCAATTTATTTCCACAAAAAAATTTTTAAGCTGCGTCCGGTTCCGAGAAACGGGAGTGTCTGCTAGCTCAAGACTCAAGCCAGCAGACATTTCGTGAAAACACGACTTACAGCTTCCGAACGACTTGAATAATTGATATTACATTTATTGTCAAATTATTACCGAAAATAAAATTTTAATATGGGTCCGGCTCCGAGAAACGGGAGTGTCTGCTAGCTTAATTAGGTAAAACACGACCTACAGCTTCCAAAGGACTTAAATAATTGATATTACAATTATTTGCAAATTATTACCACAAAAAAATTTTAAGCTGCGTCCGGTTCTGAGAAACTTGAGTGTCTGCTAGCTTAAAACTCAAGCCAGGAGACACTTTGTGAAAACACGACCTACAGCTTCCGAACGACTTAAATAATTGATATTACATTTATTGGCAATTTATTTCCCCAAAAAAAATTTTAAGCTGCGTCCGGTTCCGAGAAATGAGACTGTCTGCTAGCTTAAGACTGAAGCTAGTAGACACATTTGTTAAAACACGACCTACATCTTCCGAACAACTTAAATAATTGATATTACATTTATTGGCAATTTATTTCCACAAAAAAAATGTTAAGCTGCGTCCGGTTCCGAGAAACGGGAGTGTCTGCTAGCTTAATTCGGTAAAACACGACCTACAGCTTCCAAACGACTTAAATAATTGATATTACATTTATTGGCAATTTATTTCCACAAAAAAAATTTTAAGCTGCGTCCGGTTCCGAGAAATGAGACTGTCTGCTAGCTTAAGACTGAAGCTAGTAGACACATTTGTTAAAACACGACCTACATCTTCCGAACAACTTAAATAATTGATATTACATTTATTGGCAATTTATTTCCACAAAAAAAATGTTAAGCTGCGTCCGGTTCAGAGAAACGGGAGTGTCTGCTAGCTTAAGACTCAAGCTACCAGACACATTCGTTAAAACGCGACCTACAGCTTCCGAACGACTTAAATAATTGATATTACATTTATTGGCAATTTATTACCGCAAAAAAAATTTAAAGCTGCGTCCGGTTCCGAGAAATGAGAGTGTCTGCTAGCTTAAGACTGAAGATACCAGACACATTCGTTAAAACACGACCTATAGCTTCCGAACGACTTAAATAATTGATACTACATTTATTATCAATTTAGTGCCACAAAAAAAAAAATGTAAAGCTGCATCCGGTTTCGAGAAACGGGAGTGTCTGCTAGCCTAAGACCCAAGCCAGCAGACAATTCTTGAAAATCGACTTGCAGCTTCCGGACGACTTGAATAATTGATATTACATTTATTGGCAATTTATTCCGCAAAAAAAATTTAGAACTGCGTCCGGTTCCAAGAAACGGGAGACTCTGCTAGCTTAAGACTCAAGCTAGCAGACACTTCGTGAAAATACGACCTACAAATTCCGAACAACTTCAATAATTGATATTACATTTATTGGCAATTTATTCCACAAAAAAATTTAAAGCTGCGTTCGGTTCCGAGAAACAGGAGTGTCTGCTAGCTTAATTCGGTAAAACACGACCTACAGCTTCCAAAAGACTTAAATAATTGATATTACATTTATTGGCAATTTATTTCCACAAAAAAAATTTTAAGCTGCGTCCGGTTCCGAGAAATGAGACTGTCTGCTAGCTTAAGACTGAAGCTAGTAGACACATTTGTTAAAACACGACCTACATCTTCCGAACAACTTAAATAATTGATATTACATTTATTGGCAATTTATTTCCACAAAAAAAATGTTAAACTGCGTCCGGTTCCGAGAAACGGGAGTGTCTGCTAGCTTAAGACTCAAGCTACCAGACACATTCGTTAAAACGCGACCTACAGCTTCCGAACGACTTAAATAATTGATATTACATTTATTGGCAATTTATTACCGCAAAAAAAATTTAAAGCTGCGTCCGGTTCCGAGAAATGAGAGTGTCTGCTAGCTTAAGACTGAGGCTACCAGACACATTCGTTAAAACACGACCTATAGCTTCCGAACGACTTAAATAATTGATACTACATTTATTATCAATTTAGTGCCACAAAAAAAAAATGTAAGGCTGCGTCCGGTTTCGAGAAACGGGAGTGTCTGCTAGCTTAAAACTCAAGCCAGCAGACACTTCTTGAAAATCGACTTACAGCTTCCGGACGACTTGAATAATTGATATACCATTTATTGGCAATTTATTCCGCAAAAAAAATTTAAAGATGCGTCCGGTTCCAAGAAACGGGAGTCTCTGCTAGCTTAAGACTCAAGCCAGCAGACACTTCGCGAAAACACGACCTACAGCTTCCGAACGACTTGAATAATTGATATTCCATTTATTGGCAATTTATTCCGCAAAAAAAATTTAAAGATGCGTCCGGTTCCAAGAAACGGGAGTCTCTGCTAGCTTAAGACTCAAGCTAGCAGACACTTCGTGAAAATCGACTTACAGCTTCCGACCGACTAAATAATTGATATTACATTTATGTGCAATTTATTACCGCAAAAAAAATGTACAGCTGCGTCCGCATCCGAGAAACAGGAGTGTCTGCTAGCTTAAGACTGAAGCTACCAGACACATTCGTTAAAACACGACCTACAGCTCCCGAACGACTTAAATAATTGATACTACATTTATTATCAATTTAGTGCCACAAAAAAAAAACAAAATTTTTTTTCAAATTTAGAAAAATTAAAAAATAACAATAATTATCATTAGAAAAAAATTATTGTTCTGAACTTGAGCTCGATTCGAACCTTGAAAAAAAATGTAAAGCTGCTTCCGGTTTCGAGAAACGGGAGTGTCTGCTAGCTTAAGACTCAAGCCAGCAGACACTTCTTGAAAATCGACTTACAGCTTCCGACCGACTAAATAATTGATATTACATTTATGTGCAATTTATTACCGCAAAAAAAATGTACAGCTGCGTCCGCATCCGAGAAACAGGAGTGTCTGCTAGCTTAAGACTGAAGCTAGCAGACATATTCGTTAAAATACGACCTACAGCTTCCGAAAGACTTAAATAATTGATATTACATTTTTTGGCAATTTATTACCGCAAACAAAATGTAAATCTGCGTCTGGTTCCGAGAAACGGGCGTGTCTGCTAGCTTAAGATTCAAGGTAGCAGACACTTCGTGAAAACACGACCTACAACTTCCGAACGACTTGAATAATTGTTATTACATTTATTGGCAATTTATTCCGCAAAAAAAATTTAAAGCTGCGTCCGGTTCAAAGAAACGAGAGTCTCTGCCAACTTAAGACTCAAGCCAGCAGACACTTCGTGAAAATACGACCTACAGCTTCCGAATGACTTGAATAATTGATATTACATTTATTGGCAATTTATTCCACAAAAAAAATTTAAAGCTGCTTCCGGTTCTGAGAAACGGGAGTGTCTGCTTAGCTTAAGACTGAAGCTAGTAGACACATTTGTTAAAACACGACCTACATCTTCCGAACGACTTAAATAATTGATATTACATTTATTGGCAATTTATTTCCACAAAAAAAATTTTACAAAAAAAATGAACGATTTTCCGAAACACACAATTAAAAAATTAATAAAAAAAGCTAAACTTCCAAAAAACATTCAAAACCCGGAGAAACCATTTATTTTTAAGTCGCTGGCTTATGTACCACAGCTGTCAGAGCGTCTGGCCAAGTCTGACTGTTATAACAAAGAAAACGTAAAAATAGCACATAAGCCCTCTGACAAATTAAAAAGTATTTTCAATAAAACCAAATCGAATATATCAAATATGGACAAAAGCAACGTTGTATACAAAATTCCCTGTAAAGGCAATGTTGGGGAAACTTGCAATAACATTTATGTCGGTACAACCAAGTCAAAATTAAAAACAAGATTATCACAACACAAATCGGATTTAAAACAATGCCATCAACTAAATAATCACAAAACTGCACTCATGGCCCACTGTGCAACTACCGGCCACATACCTAACTTTGACGAGACCAAAATACTACAACAAGAACAACACTATAATAAACGATTTACTCTTGAAATGTTACATATTATCAACGTACCGACAAACATACGACTCAACTATAAGAGTGATGTGGACCATTCCGCTCATATTTACAAACACCTGCTAAATAAAAGGCAGTACCATACTCCACGTCGCACAGAGCAAACGTGTTAAGAAAAGTATGTAAATATGTTAAATGTTTGCTATGTATATTTGTTAATTGTTGTCATTATGTTTTTATTAGCTCTGTAACCTTGAAGACGATTGCCGTAGAGCAATCGAAATATATCGGTTTTTTTTTTGAAAAAAGAAACAATTGTGTTTAATTTATAAAACATGGACCTCGAGCCAGCAACACAGGACAATTAGTTGAAAAAAAAAGTCGCCAAAAATTATAAAAAAAAACTTTAAGCTGCGTCCGGTTCCGAGAAACGGGAGTGTCTGCTAGCTTAAGACTCAAGCCAGCAGACACTTCGTGAAAACACGACTTACAGCTTCCGAACGACTTGAATAATTTTTATTACATTTATTGGCAATTTATTCCGCAAAAAAAATGTAAAGCTGCGTCTGGTTCCAAGAAACGGGAGGGTTTGCTAACTTGGGTCTTGAGTCTTAAGCTAAAAACGCGACCTACAGATTCCGAACGACTTAAATAATTGATTTTGCATTTATTATCAATTTATTGCCACAAAAAAAAAATAAAGCTGCGTCCGGTTTCGAGAAACGGGAGTGTCTGCTAGCTTAAGACTCAAGCCAGCAGACACTTCTTGAAAATCGACTTACAGCTTCCGGACGACTTGAATAATTGATATTACATTTATTGGCAATTTATTCCGCAAAAAAAATTTAAAGCTGCGTCCGGTTCCGAGAAACGGAAGTGTCTGCTAGCTTAAGACTCAAGCCAGCAGACACTTCGTGAAAACACGACTTACAGCTTCCGAACGACTTGAATAATTGATATTACATTTATTGGCAATATATTACCGCAAAAAAAAAATTTAAAGCTGCGTCCGGTTCCGAGAAACGGGAGTGTTTGCTAGCTTGGGTCTTGAGTCTTAAGCTATCAGACAGATTCGTTAAAACGCGACCTACAGCTTCCGAACGACTTAAATAATTGATATTACATTTATTGGCAATTTATTACCGCAAAAAAAATTTAAAGCTGCGTCCGGTTCCGAGAAATGAGAGTGTCTGCTAGCTTAAGACTGAAGCTACCAGACACATTCGTGAAAACACGACCTACACCTTCCGAACGACTTGAATAATTGATATTACATTTAATGGCATTTTATTCCACAAAAAAAATTTAAAGCTGAGTCCGGTTCCGAGAAACGGGAGTGTTTGCTAGCTTGGGTCTTGAGTCTCAAGCTAGCAGACATATTCGTAAAAACGCGACCTACAGCTTCCGAACGACTTAAATAATTGATATTATATTTATTGGCAATTTTTACCGCAAAAAAAAATTTAAGCTGCGTCCGGTTCCGAGAAACGGGAGTGTTTGCTAGCTTAATTCGGTAAAACATGACCTACCGCTTCCAAACGACTTACATAATTGATATTACATTTATTAGCAATTTATTACCACAAAACAAATTTTAAGCTGGGTCCGGTTCCGAGAAATGAGACTGTCTGCTAGCTTAAGATTGAAGCTAGTAGACACATTCGTTAAAACATGACGTACAGCTTCCGAACGACTTAAATAACAGATATTACATTTACTGGCAATTTATTACCACAACAAAAGAATTTAAAGCTGCTTCCGGTACCGAGAAATGAGAGTGTATGCTAGCTTAAGACTGAAGCTACCAGACACATTCATTAAAACACGACCTGCAGCTTCCGAACGACTTAAATAATTGATATTGCATTTATTATCAATTTATTGCCACAAAAAAAAAAGTAAAGCTGCGTCCGGTTTCGAGAAACGGGAGTGTCTGCTAGCTTAAGACTCAAGCCAGCAGACACTTCTTGAAAATCGACTTACAGCTTCCGGACGACTTGAATAATTGATTTTACATTTATTGGCAATTTATTCCGCAAAAAAAATTTAAAGCTGCATCCGGTTCCAAGAAACGGGAGTCTCTGCTAGCGTAAGACTCAAGCCAGCACGCACTTCGTGAAAATACGACCTACAGCTTCCGAACGACTTGAATAATTGATATTACATTTAATGGCAATTTATTCCACAAAAAAATTTAAAGCTGCTTCCGGTTCCGAGAAACGGGAGTGTTTGCTAACTTGGGTCTTGAGTCTTAAGCTAGCAGACACATTCGTTGAAACGCGACCTACAGCTTCCGAACGACTTAAATAATTGATATTGCATTTATTGGCAATTTATTACCGCACAAAAAATTTAATGCTGCGTCCGGTTCCGAGAAATGAGAGTGTCTGCTAGCTTAAGACTGAAGCTACCAGACACATTCGTTAAAACACGACCTACAGCTTCCGAACGACTTAAATAATTGATATTACATTTATTATCAATTTATGACCGCAAAAAAAATTTAAAGCTGCGTCCGGTTCCGAGAAATGAGAGTGTCTGTTAGCTTAAGACTGAAGCTACCAGACACATTCGTTAAAACACGACCTACAGCTTCCGAACGACTTAAATAATTGATACTACATTTATTATCAATTTAGTGCCACAAAAAAAAATGTAAAGCTGCGTCCGGCTTCGAGAAACGGGAGTGTCTGCTAGCTTAAGACTGAAGCTACCAGACACATTCGTTAAAACGCGATCTACAGCTTCCGAACGACTTATATAATTGATATTACATTTATTGGCAATTTATTACTGCAAAAAAAAAATGTAAAGCTGCGTCCGGTTTCGAGAAACGACAGTGTCTGCTAGCTTAAGACTGAAGCTACCAGACACATTCGTTAAAACGCGACCTACAGCTTCCGAACGACTTATATAATTGATATTACATTTATTGGCAATTTATAACCGCAAAAAAAATTTAAAGCTGCGTCCGGTTCCGAGAAATGAGAGTGTCTGCTACCTTAAGACAGAAGCTACCAGACACATTCGTTAAAACACGACCTACAGCTTACGAACGACTTAAATAAATACTACATTTATTATCAATTTATTGCCACAAAAAAAAAACAAAATTGTTTTTTCAAATTTAGAAAAATTAAAAATTAACAATAATTATCATTAGAAAAAAATTATTGTTCTGGCCTTGGGCTCGATTCGAACCTTGAAAAAAAAAATGTAAAGCTGCGTCCGGTTTCGAGAAACGGGAGTGTCTGCTAGCTTAAGACTCAAGCCAGCAAACACTTCTTGAAAATCGACTTACAGCTTCCGGACGACTTGAATAATTGATATTACATTTATTGGCAATTTATTCCGCAAAAAAATTTAGAGCTGCGTCCGGTTCCAAGAAACGGGAGTCTCTGCTAGCTTAAGACTCAAGCTAGCAGACACTTCATGAAAATACGACCTACAGCTTCCGAACGACTTCAATAATTGATATTACATTTATTGGCAATTTATTCCACAAAAAAAAATTTAAATCTGCTTCCGGTTCCGAGAAACGGGAATGTCTGCTAGCTTAAGACTGAAGCTAGCAGACACATTCGTTAAAACGCGACCTACAGCTTCCGAACGACTTAAATAATTGATATTACATTTATTGGCAATTTATTACCGCAAAAAAAATTTAAAGCTGCGTCCGGTTCCGTGAAACGGGAGTGTCTGCTAGCTTAAGAATCAAGCTAGCTTAACACCCAAGCTAGCAGACACTTCGTGAAAACACAACCTACAGCTTCCAAACGACTTGAATAATTGATATTAAATTTAATGGCAATTTTTACCACAAAAAAATTTAAAGCTGCGTTCGGTTCCGAGAAACGGGAGTGTCTGCTTGTTTAAGACTCAAGCTAGCTGACGCTTCATCAAAACACGACCTACAGCTTCCGAACGACTTGAATAATTGATATTACATTTATTGGCAATTTATTACCGCAAAAAAAATTGAAAGCTGCGTCCGGTTCCGAGAAATGAGAGTGTCTGCTAGCTTGATACTGAAGCCAGCAGACACTTCCTAAATCACGACTTACAGCTTCCGAACGACTTGAATAATTGATATTACATTAATTGGCAATTTATTACCGGAAAAAAAATTTAAAGCTGCGTCCGGTTCCAAGAAACGGGAGTGTCTGCTAGCTTAAGACTCAAGCTAGCAGACACTTCGTGAAAATACGACCTACAGCTTCCGAACGACTTGAATAATTGATATTAAATTTAATGGCAATTTTTACCACAAAAAAATTTAAAGCTGCGTTCGGTTCCGAGAAACGGGAGTGTCTGCTTGTTTAAGACTCAAGCTAGCTGACGCTTCATCAAAACACGACCTACAGCTTCCGAACGAGCTAATTGATATTACATTTATTGGCAATTTATTACCGCAAAAAAAATTTAAAGCTGCGTCCGGTTCCGAGAAATGAGAGTGTCTGCTAGCTTAATACTGAAGCCAGCAGACACTTCCTAAAACACGACTTACAGCTTCCGAACGACTTGAATAATTGATATTACGTTAATTGGCAATTTATTACCGGAAAAAAAATTTAAAGCTGCGTCCGGTTCCAAGAAACGGGAGTGTCTGCTAGCTTAAGACACAAGCTAGCAGACACTTCGTGAAAATACGACCTACAGCTTCCGAACGACTTGAATAATTGATATTAAATTTAATGGCAATTTTTACCACAAAAAAATTTAAAGCTGCGTTCGGTTCCGAGAAACGGGAGTGTCTGCTTGTTTAAGACTCAAGCTAGCTGACGCTTCATCAAAACACGACCTGCAGCTTCCGAACGACTTGAATAATTGATATTACATTTATTGGCAATTTATTACCGCAAGAAAAATTTAAAGCTGCGTCCGGTTCCGAGAAATGAGAGTGTCTGCTAGCTTAATACTGAAGCCAGCAGACACTTCCTAAAACACGACTTACAGCTTCCGAACGACTTGAATAATTGATATTACATTAATTGGCAATTTATTACCGGAAAAAATTTAAAGCTGCGTCCGGTTCCAAGAAACGGGAGTGTCTGCTAGCTTAAGACTCAAGCTAGCAGACACTTCGTGAAAATACGACCTACAGCTTCCGGACGACTTGAATAATTGATATTAAATTTAATGGCAATTTTTACCACAAAAAAATTTAAAGCTGCGTTCGGTTCCGAGAAACGGGAATGTCTGCTTGTTTAAGACTCAAGCTAGCTGACGCTTCATCAAAACACGACCTACAGCTTCCGAACGACTTTAATAATTGATATTACATTAATTGGCAATTTATTACCGGAAAAAAAATTTAAAGCTGCGTCCGGTTCCAAAAAACGGGAGAGTCTGCTAGCTTAAGACTCAAGCCAGCAAACACTTCTTGAAAATCGACTTACAGCTTCCGGACGACTTGAATAATTGATATTACATTTAATGGCAATTTATCCCGCAAAAAAAAATTAGGGCTGCGTCCGGTTCCAAGAAACGGGAGTCTCTGCTAGCTTAAGACTCAAGCTAGCAGACACTTCGTGAAAATACGACCTACAGATTCCGAACGACTTCAATAATTGATATTACATTTATTGGCAATTTATTCCACAAAAAAAATTTAAAGCTGCTTCCGGTTCCGAGAAACGGGAGTGTCTGCTAGCTTAAGACTGAAGCTAGCAGACTCATTCGTTAAAACGCGACCTACAGCTTCCGAACGCTTAAATAATTGATATTACATTTATTGGCAACTTATTACCGCAAAAAAAATTTACAGCTGCGTCCGGATCCGAGAAGCAAGAGTGTCTGCTAGCGTAAGACTGAAGCTAGCAGACACATTCATTAAAATACGACCTACAGCTTCGGAACGACTTAAATAATTGATATTACATTTTTTGGCAATTTATTACCGCAAACAAAATTGAAAGCTGCATCCGGTTCCGAGAAAGAGGAGTCTCTGCTAGCTTAAGGCTTAAGCCAGCAGACACTTCGTCAAAACACGACCTACAGCTTCCGAACGACTTGAATAATTGATATTACATTTATTGGCAATTTATTACCGGAAAAAAAATTTAAAGCTGCGTCCGGTTCCGAGAAACGGGAGTGTCTGCTAGCTTAAGACTCAAGCCAGCAGACACTTCCTAAAACACGACTTACAGCTTCCGAACGACTTGCATAATTGATATTACATTAATTGGCAATTTATTACCGGAAAAAAAATGTAAAGCTGCGTCCGGTTCCAAGAAACGGGAGTGTCTGCTAGCTTAAGACTCAAGCTAGCAGAAAAATTTAAAGCTACGTCCGGTTCCGAGAAATGAGAGCTTCTGCTAGCATACGACTGAAGCTAGCGGACGCATTCGTTAAAACACGACCTACAGCTTCCGAACGACTTGAATAATTGATATTACATTTATTGGCAATTAGCAGACACATTCGCAATTTATTACCGCAAAAAAAATTTAAAGCTGCGTCTGGTTCCGAGAAACAGGAGTGTCTGCTAGCTTAAGACTCAAGGTAGCAGACACTTCGTGAAAACACGACCTACACCTTCGGCAGGACTTGAATAATTGTTATTACATTTATTGGCAATTTATTCCGCAAAAAAAATGTAAAGCTGCGTCTGGTTCCAAGAAACGGGAGTCTCTGCTAGCTTAAGACTTAAGCCAGCAGACACTTCGTCAAAACACGACCTACAGATTCCGAACGACTTGAATAATTTATATTACATTTATTGGCAATTTATTACCGCAAACAAAATTTAAAGCTGCATCCGGTTCCGAGAAACGGGAGTGTCTGCTAGCTTAAAATTCAAGGTAGCAGACACTTCGTGAAAACACGACCTACAGCTTCCGAACGACTTGAATAATTGTTATTACATTTATTGGCAAATTATTCCCCAAAAAAAATTTAAAGCGTCCTCCGGTTCCAAGAAACGGGAGTCTCTGCTAGCTTAAGACTTAAGCCAGCAGACACTTCGTCAAAATACAACCTACAGATTCCGAACGACTTGAATATTTGATATTACATTTATTGGCAATTTATTGGCGCAAACAAAATTTAAAGCTGCGTCTGGTTCCGAGAAACGGGAGTGTCTGCTAGCTTAAAATTCAAGGTAGCAGACACTTCGTGAAAACACGACCTACAGCTTCCGACCGACTTGAATAATTGTTATTACGTTTATTGGCAATTTATTCCGCAAAAAAATTTAAAGCTGCGTCCGGTTCAAAGAAACGGGAGTCTCTGCTAGCTTAAGACTCAACCTAGCAGACACTTCGTGAAAGCACGACCTACAGTTTCCGAACGACTTGAATAATTGATATTAAATTTATTGGCAATTTATTTCCACAAAAAAAAATTTAAGCGGCGTCCGGTTCCGAGAAATGAGACTGTCTGCTAGCTTAAGACTGAAGCTAGTAGACGCATTTGTTAAAACACGACCTACATCTTCCGAACGACTTAAATAATTGATATTACATTTATTGGCAATTTATTTCCACAAAAAAAATTTTACAAAAAATGAACGATTTTCCGAAATACACAATTAAAAAATTAATAAAGAAAGCTAAACTTCCAAAAAAACATTCAAAACCCCGAGAAACCATTTATTTTTAAGTCGCTGGCTTATGTACCACAGCTGTCAGAGCGTCTGGCCAAGTCTGACTGTTATAACAAAGAAAACGTAAAAATAGCACATAAGCCCTCTGACACATTAAAAAGTATTTTCAATAAAACCAAATCGAATATATCAAATATGGACAAAAGCAACGTTGTATACAAAATTCCCTGTAAAGGCAATGTTGGGGAAACTTGCAATAACATTTATGTCGGTACAACCAAGTCAAAATTAAAAACAAGATTATCACAACACAAATCGGATTTAAAACAATGCCATCAACTAAATAATCACAAAACTGCACTCATGGCCCACTGTGCAATTACCGGCCACATACCTAACTTTGACGAGACCAAAATACTACAACAAGAACAACACTATAATAAACGATTTACTCTTGAAATGTTACATATTATCAACGTACCGACAAACATACGACTCAACTATAAGAATGATGTGGACCATTCCGCTCATATTTACAAACACCTGCTAAATAAAAGGCAGTACCATACTCCACGTCGCACAGAGCAAACGTGTTAAGAAAATATGTAAATATGTTAAATGTTTGATATGTATATTTGTTAATTGTTGTCATTATGTTTTTATTAGCTCTGAAACCTTGAAGACGATTGCCGTAGAGCAATCGAAATATATCGGTTTTTTTTTGAAAAAAGAAACAATTGTGTTTAATTTATAAAACACGGACCTCGAGCCAGCAAAACAGGACAATTAGTTGAAAAAAAGGTCGCCAAAAATTATAAAAAAAAATTTTAAGCTGCGTCCGGTTCCGAGAACGGGAGTGTCTGCTAGCTTAAGACTCAAGCCAGCAGACACTTCGTGAAAACACGACTTACAGCTTCCGAACGACTTGAATAATTGTTATTACATTTATTGGCAATTTATTCCGCAAAAAAAATGTGAAGCTGCGTCTGGTTCCAAGAAACGGGAGTGTTTGCTAACTTGGGTCTTGAGTCTTAAGCTAGCAGACAGATTCGTACAAACGCGACCTACAGCTTCCGAACGACTTAAATAATTGATATTACAATTATTATCAATTTAGTGCCACAAAAAAAAAAAGTAAAGCTGCGTCCGGTTTCGAGAAACGGGAGTGTCTGCTAGCTTAAGACTCAAGCCAGCAGACACTTTGTGAAAACACGACCTACAGCTACCAAACGACTTGAATAATTGATATTAAATTTAATGGCAATTTTTACCACAAAAAAGTTTAAAGCTGCGTCCGGTTCAAAGAAACGGGAGTCTCTGCTAGCTTAAGACTCAACCTAGCAAACACTTCGTGAAAGCACGACCTACAGTTTCCGAACGACTTGAATAATTGATATTAAATTTATTGGCAATTTATTACCGCAAAAAAAATTTAAAGCTGCGTCCGGTTCAAAGAAACGGGAGTCTCTGCCAGCTTAAGACTCAACCTAGCAGACACTTCGTGAAAGCACGATCTACAGCTTCCGAACGACTTGAATAATTGATATTATATTTATTGGCAATTTATTACCGCAAACAAAATTTTAAGCTGCGTCCGGTTCCGAGAAACGGGAGTGTCTGCTTGTTTAAGACTCAAGCTAGCTAACACTTCATCAAAATACGACCTACACATTCCGAACGACTTGAATATTTGATATTACATTTATTGGCAATTTATTGGCGCAAACAAAATTTAAAGCTGCGTCTGGTTCCGAGAAACGGGAGTGTCTGCTAGCTTAAAATTCAAGGTATCAGACACTTCGTGAAAACACGACCTACAGCTTCCGAACGACTTGAATAATTGTTATTACGTTTATTGGCAATTTATTCCGCAAAAAAATTTAAAGCTGCGTCCGGTTCAAAGAAACGGGAGTCTCTGCTAGCTTAAGACTCAACCTAGCAGACACTTCGTGAAAGCACGACCTACAGTTTCCGAACGACTTCAATAATTGATATTAAATTTATTGGCAATTTATTACCGCAAAAAAAATTTAAACCTGCGGCTGGTTCGGAGAAACGGGTGTGTCTGCTATCTTAAGACTCAAGCTAGCGGACACTTCGTGAAAACACGACCTACAGCTTCCGAACGACTTGAATAATTGATATTATATTTATTGGCAATTTATTACCGCAAAAAAAATGTTGAGCTGCGTCCGGATCCGAGAAACGGGAGTGTCTGCTAGCTTAAGACCCAAGCTAGCAGACACTTTGTGAAAACACGACCTACAGCTACCAAACGACTTGAATAATTGATATTAAATTTAATGGCTATTTTTACCACAAAAAAAATTTAAAGCTGCGTCCGGTTCCGAGAAACGGGAGTGTCTGCTTGTTTAAGACTCAAGCTAGCTAACACTTCATCAAAACACGACCTACAGCTTCCTAACGACTTGAATAATTGATATTACATTTATTGGCAATTTATTACCGCAAAAAAATTTTAAGCTGCGTCCGGTTCCGAGAAACGGGAGTGTCTGCTTGTTTAAGACTCAAGCTAGCTAACACTTCATCAAAACACGACCTACAGCTTCCGAACGACTTGAATAATTGATATTACATTTTTTGGCAATTTATTACCACAAAAAAATTTTAAGCTGCTTCCGGTTCCGAGAAACGGGAGTGTCTGCTAGCTTAAGACTCAAGCCAGCAGACACTTCATAAAAACACGACTTACAGGTTTCGAACGACTTGAATAATTGATATTACATTAAGTGGCAATTTATTACCACAAAAAAAATTTTAAGCTGCGTCCGGTTCCGAGAAACGGGAGTGTTTGCTAGCTTGAGTCATGAGTCTTAAGCTAGCAGACACTCCGTGAAAGCACGACCTACAGCACCCGAACAACTTGAATAATTGATACTACATTAAGTGACAATTTATTACCACAAAAAAAAAAATTTTAAGCTGCGTCCGGTTCCGAGAAACGGGACTGTCTGCTAGCTTAATTCGGTAAAACACGACCTACAGTTTCCGAACGAATTAAATGATTGATATTACAATTATTGGCCATTTATTACCACACAAAAAAATTTTAAGCTGCGTCCGGTTCCGAGAAACGGGACTCTCTGCTAGCTTAATTCGGTAAAACACGACCTACAGTTTCCAAACGACTTGAATAATTAACATTACATTTATTGGCAATTTATTCCGCAAAAAAAATTTAGAGCTGCGTCCGGTTCCAAGAAACGGGGTCTTTGCTAGCTTAAGACTCAAGCCAGCAGACGCTTCGCGAAAACACGACCTACAGGTTCCGAACGACTTGAATAATTAATATTACATTTATTGGCAATTTATTCCACAAAAAAAATTTAAAGCTTCCTCCGGTTCCAAGAAACGGGAGTCTCTGCTAGCTTAAGACTTAAGCCAGCAGACACTTCGTCAAAATACAACCTACAGATTCCGAACGACTTGAATATTTGATATTACATTTATTGGCAATTTATTGGCGCAAACAAAATTTAAAGCTGCGTCTGGTTCCGAGAAACGGGAGTGTCTGCTAGCTTAAAATTCAAGGTAGCAGACACTTCGTGAAAACACGACCTACAGCTTCCGACCGACTTGAATAATTGTTATTACGTTTATTGGCAATTTATTCCGCAAAAAAATTTAAAGCTGCGTCCGGTTCAAAGAAACGGGAGTCTCTGCTAGCTTAAGACTCAACCTAGCAGACACTTCGTGAAAGCACGACCTACAGTTTCCGAACGACTTGAATAATTGATATTAAATTTATTGGCAATTTATTTCCACAAAAAAAAATTTAAGCGGCGTCCGGTTCCGAGAAATGAGACTGTCTGCTAGCTTAAGACTGAAGCTAGTAGACGCATTTGTTAAAACACGACCTACATCTTCCGAACGACTTAAATAATTGATATTACATTTATTGGCAATTTATTTCCACAAAAAAAATTTTACAAAAAATGAACGATTTTCCGAAATACACAATTAAAAAATTAATAAAGAAAGCTAAACTTCCAAAAAAACATTCAAAACCCCGAGAAACCATTTATTTTTAAGTCGCTGGCTTATGTACCACAGCTGTCAGAGCGTCTGGCCAAGTCTGACTGTTATAACAAAGAAAACGTAAAAATAGCACATAAGCCCTCTGACACATTAAAAAGTATTTTCAATAAAACCAAATCGAATATATCAAATATGGACAAAAGCAACGTTGTATACAAAATTCCCTGTAAAGGCAATGTTGGGGAAACTTGCAATAACATTTATGTCGGTACAACCAAGTCAAAATTAAAAACAAGATTATCACAACACAAATCGGATTTAAAACAATGCCATCAACTAAATAATCACAAAACTGCACTCATGGCCCACTGTGCAATTACCGGCCACATACCTAACTTTGACGAGACCAAAATACTACAACAAGAACAACACTATAATAAACGATTTACTCTTGAAATGTTACATATTATCAACGTACCGACAAACATACGACTCAACTATAAGAGTGATGTGGACCATTCCGCTCATATTTACAAACACCTGCTAAATAAAAGGCAGTACCATACTCCACGTCGCACAGAGCAAACGTGTTAAGAAAATATGTAAATATGTTAAATGTTTGATATGTATATTTGTTAATTGTTGTCATTATGTTTTTATTAGCTCTGAAACCTTGAAGACGATTGCCGTAGAGCAATCGAAATATATCGGTTTTTTTTTGAAAAAAGAAACAATTGTGTTTAATTTATAAAACACGGACCTCGAGCCAGCAAAACAGGACAATTAGTTGAAAAAAAAGGTCGCCAAAAATTATAAAAAAAAATTTTAAGCTGCGTCCGGTTCCGAGAACGGGAGTGTCTGCTAGCTTAAGACTCAAGCCAGCAGACACTTCGTGAAAACACGACTTACAGCTTCCGAACGACTTGAATAATTGTTATTACATTTATTGGCAATTTATTCCGCAAAAAAAATGTGAAGCTGCGTCTGGTTCCAAGAAACGGGAGTGTTTGCTAACTTGGGTCTTGAGTCTTAAGCTAGCAGACAGATTCGTACAAACGCGACCTACAGCTTCCGAACGACTTAAATAATTGATATTACAATTATTATCAATTTATTGCCACAAAAAAAAAAAGTAAAGCTGCGTCCGGTTTCGAGAAACGGGAGTGTCTGCTAGCTTAAGACTCAAGCCAGCAGACACTTCTTGAAAATCGACTTACAGCTTCCGGACGACTTGAATAATTGATATTACATTTATTGGCAATTTATTCCGCAAAAAAAATTTAAAGCTGCGTCCGGTTCCGAGAAACGGGAGTGTCTACTAGCTTAAGACTCAAGCCAGCAGACACTTCGTGAAAACACGACTTACAGCTTCCGAACGACTTGAATAATTGATATTACATTTATTGGCAATTTATTACCGCAAAAAAATTTAAACCTGCGTCTGGTTCGGAGAAACGGGTGTGTCTGCTAGCTTAAGACTCAAGCTAGCGGACACTTCGTGAAAACACGACCTACAGCTTCCGAACGACTTGAATAATTGATATTACATTTATTGGCAATTTATTACCGCAAAAAAAATGTTAAGCTGCGTCCGGATCCGAGAAACGGGAGTGTCTGCTAGCTTAAGACCCAAGCTAGCAGACACTTTGTGAAAACACGACCTACAGCTACCAAACGACTTGAATAATTGATATTAAATTTAATGGCAATTTTTACCACAAAAAAGTTTAAAGCTGCGTCCGGTTCAAAGAAACGGGAGTCTCTGCTAGCTTAAGACTCAACCTAGCAAACACTTCGTGAAAGCACGACCTACAGTTTCCGAACGACTTGAATAATTGATATTAAATTTATTGGCAATTTATTACCGCAAAAAAAATTTAAAGCTGCGTCCGGTTCAAAGAAACGGGAGTCTCTGCCAGCTTAAGACTCAACCTAGCAGACACTTCGTGAAAGCACGACCTACAGCTTCCGAACGACTTGAATAATTGATATTATATTTATTGGCAATTTATTACCGCAAACAAAATTTTAAGCTGCGTCCGGTTCCGAGAAACGGGAGTGTCTGCTTGTTTAAGACTCAAGCTAGCTAACACTTCATCAAAATACGACCTACACATTCCGAACGACTTGAATATTTGATATTACATTTATTGGCAATTTATTGGCGCAAACAAAATTTAAAGCTGCGTCTGGTTCCGAGAAACGGGAGTGTCTGCTAGCTTAAAATTCAAGGTATCAGACACTTCGTGAAAACACGACCTACAGCTTCCGAACGACTTGAATAATTGTTATTACGTTTATTGGCAATTTATTCCGCAACAAAATTTAAAGCTGCGTCCGGTTCAAAGAAACGGGAGTCTCTGCTAGCTTAAGACTCAACCTAGCAGACACTTCGTGAAAGCACGACCTACAGTTTCCGAACGACTTCAATAATTGATATTAAATTTATTGGCAATTTATTACCGCAAAAAAAATTTAAACCTGCGTCTGGTTCGGAGAAACGGGTGTGTCTGCTATCTTAAGACTCAAGCTAGCGGACACTTCGTGAAAACACGACCTACAGCTTCCGAACGACTTGAATAATTGATATTATATTTATTGGCAATTTATTACCGCAAAAAAAATGTTGAGCTGCGTCCGGATCCGAGAAACGGGAGTGTCTGCTAGCTTAAGACCCAAGCTAGCAGACACTTTGTGAAAACACGACCTACAGCTACCAAACGACTTGAATAATTGATATTAAATTTAATGGCTATTTTTACCACAAAAAAAATTTAAAGCTGCGTCCGGTTCCGAGAAACGGGAGTGTCTGCTTGTTTAAGACTCAAGCTAGCTAACACTTCATCAAAACACGACCTACAGCTTCCGAACGACTTGAATAATTAACATTACATTTATTGGCAATTTATTCCGCAAAAAAAATTTAGAGCTGCGTCCGGTTCCAAGAAACGGGGTCTTTGCTAGCTTAAGACTCAAGCCAGCAGACGCTTCGCGAAAACACGACCTACAGCTTCCGAACGACTTGAATAATTGATATTACATTTTTTGGCAATTTATTACCACAAAAAAATTTTAAGCTGCTTCCGGTTCCGAGAAACGGGAGTGTCTGCTAGCTTAAGACTCAAGCCAGCAGACACTTCATAAAAACACGACTTACAGGTTTCGAACGACTTGAATAATTGATATTACATTAAGTGGCAATTTATTACCACAAAAAAAATTTTAAGCTGCGTCCGGTTCCGAGAAACGGGAGTGTTTGCTAGCTTGAGTCATGAGTCTTAAGCTAGCAGACACTCCGTGAAAGCACGACCTACAGCACCCGAACAACTTGAATAATTGATACTACATTAAGTGACAATTTATTACCACAAAAAAAAAAATTTTAAGCTGCGTCCGGTTCCGAGAAACGGGACTGTCTGCTAGCTTAATTCGGTAAAACACGACCTACAGTTTCCGAACGAATTAAATGATTGATATTACAATTATTGGCCATTTATTACCACACAAAAAAATTTTAAGCTGCGTCCGGTTCCGAGAAACGGGACTCTCTGCTAGCTTAATTCGGTAAAACACGACCTACAGTTTCCAAACGACTTGAATAATTAACATTACATTTATTGGCAATTTATTCCGCAAAAAAAATTTAGAGCTGCGTCCGGTTCCAAGAAACGGGGTCTTTGCTAGCTTAAGACTCAAGCCAGCAGACGCTTCGCGAAAACACGACCTACAGGTTCCGAACGACTTGAATAATTAATATTACATTTATTGGCAATTTATTCCGCAAAAAAAATTTAAAGCTGCGTCCGGTTCCGAGAAACGGGAGTGTCTACTAGCTTAAGACTGAAGCTACCAGACACATTCGTTAAAACACGATCTACAGCTTCCGAACGACTTAAATAATTGATACCACATTTATTATCAATTTATTGCCACAAAAAAAAAAAATGTAAAGCTGCGTCCGGTTTCGAGAAACGGGAGTGTCTGCTAGCTTAAGACTCAAGCCAGCAGACACTTCGCGAAAACAAGACCTAAAGCTTCCGAACGACTTGAATAATTAATATTACATTTTTTGGCAATTTATTCCGCAAAAAAAATTTAAAGCTGCGTCCGGTTCCGAAAAACGGGAGTGTTTGCTAGCTTAAGACCCAAGCTTGCAGACACTTCGTGAAAACATGACCTACAGCTTCCGAACGACTTGAATAATTGATATTACATTTATTGGCAATTTATTCCGCAAAAAATATTTAGAGCTGCGTCCGGTTCCAAGAAACGGGGTCTCTGCTAGCTTAAGACTCAAGACAGCAGACATTTCTTGAAAATCGACTTACAGCTTCCGGACGACTTGAATAATTGATATTCCATTTATTGGCAATTTATGCCGCGAAAAAAATTTTAAGCTGCATCCGGTTCCAAGAAACGGGAGTCTCTGCTAGCTTAAGATTCAAGCCAGCAGACACTTCGCGAAAACAAGACCTAAAGCTTCCGAACGACTTGAATAATTAATATTACATTTATTGGCAATTTATTCCGCAAAAAAAATTTAAAGCTGCGTCCGGTTCCGAAAAACGGGAGTGTTTGCTAGCTTAAGACTCAAGCTTGCAGACACTTCGTGAAAACATGACCTACAGCTTCCGAACGACTTGAATAATTGATATTACATTTATTGGCAATTTATTCCGCAAAAAAAAATGTAAAGCTGCGTCCGGTTCCAAGAAACGGGAGTCTCTGCTAGCTTAAGACTCAAGCCAGCAGACACTTCGCGAAAACACGACCTACAGGTTCCGAACGACTTGAATAATTAATATTACATTTATTGGCAATTTATTCCGCAAAAAAAATTTAAAGCTGCGTCTGGTTCCGAGAAACGGGAGTGTCTACTAGCTTAAGACTGAAGCTACCAGACACATTCGTTAAAACATGACCTACAGCTTCCGAACGACTTAAATAATTGATACCACATTTATTATCAATTTATTGCCACAAAAAAAAAAAATGTAAAGCTGCGTCCGGTTTCGAGAAACGGGAGTGTCTGCTAGCTTAAGACTGAAGCTACCAGACACATTCGTTAAAACGCGACCTACAGCTTCCGAACGACTTAAATAATTGATATTACATTTATTGGCAATTTATTACCGCAAAAAAAATTTAAAGCTGCGTCCGGTTCCCAGAAATGAAGTTGTCTGCTAGCTTAAGACTGAAGCTACCAGACACATTCGTTAAAATACGACCTACAGCTTCCGAAGGACTTAAATAATTGATACTACATTTATTATCAATTAGTGCCACAAAAAAAAATTGTTTTTTCAAATTTAGAAAAATTAAAAAATAACAATAAAATAACAATAACTATTATTAGAAAAAAATTATTGTTCTGGTCTTGAGCTCGATTCGAACCTTGAAAAAAAAATTTAAAGCTGCGTCTGGTTTCGAGAAACGGGAGTGTCTGCTAGCTTAAGACTCAAGCCAGCAGACACTTCTTGAAAATCGACCTACAGCTTCCGGACGACTTCAATAATTGATATTACATTTATTGGCAATTTATTCCGCAAAAAAAATTTAGAGCTGCGTCCGGTTCCAAGAAACGGGGTCTCTGCTAGCTTAAGACTCAAGCCAGCAGACACTTCGCGAAAACACGACCTACAGGTTCCGAACGACTTGAATAATTAATATTACATTTATTGGCAATTTATTCCGCAAAAAAAATTTAAAGATGCGTCCGGTTCCGAGAAACGGGAGTGTCTGCTAGCTTAAGACTGAATCTACCAGACACATTCGTTAAAACACGACATACAGCTTCCGAACGATTTAAATAATTGATAATACATTTATTATCAATTTATTGCCACAAAAAAATGTAAAGCTGCGTCCGGTTTCGAGAAACGGGAGTGTCTGCTAGCTTAAGACTGAAGCTACCAGACACATTCGTTAAAACGCGACCTACAGCTTCCGAACGACTTAAATAATTGATATTACATTTATTGGCAATTTATTACCGCAAAAAAAAATTTAAAGCTGCGTCCGGTTCCGAGAAATGAGAGTGTCTGCTAGCTTAAGACTGAAGCTACCAGACACATTCGTTAAAACACGACCTACAGCTTCCGAACGACTTAAATAATTAATACTACATTTATTATCAATTTATTGCCACAAAAAAATGTAAAGCTGCGTCCGGTTTCGAGAAACGGGAGTGTCTGCTAACTTAAGACTGAAGCTACCAGACACATTCGTTAAAACGCGACCTACAGCTTCCGAACGACTTAAATAATTGATATTACATTTATTGGCAATTTATTTCCACAAAAAAAATTTTAAGCTGCGTCCGGTTCCGAGAAATGAGACTGTCTGCTAGCTTAAGACTGAAGCTAGTAGACACATTTGTTAAAACACGACCTACATCTTCCGAACAATTTAATTAATAATTGATATTACATTTATTGGCAATTTATTTCCACAAAAAAAATGTTAAGCTGCGTCCGGTTCCGAGAAACGGGAGTGTCTGCTAGCTTAAGACTCAAGCCAGCAGACACTCCTTGAAAATCAACTTACAGCTTCCGGACGACTTGAATAATTGATATTACATTTATTGGAAATTTATTCCACAAAAAAAATTTAAAGCTGATCCGTTTCCGAGAAACGGGAGTATCTGCTAGCTTAAGAATGAAGCTCGCAAACACATTCGTTAAAACGCGACCTACAGCTTCCGAACGACTTAAATAATGGATATTACATTTATTGGCAATTTATTACCGCAAAAAAAAATTAAAGCTGCGTCCGGTTCCGAGAAACGGGAGTGTCTGCTAGCTTAAGAATCAAGCTAGCTTAAGACCCAAGCCAGCAGACACTTCGTGAAAACACGACCTACAGCTTCCAAACGACTTGAATAATTGATATTAAATTTAATGGCAATTTTTACCACAAAAAAATTTAAAGCTGTGGCCGGTTCCGAGAATCGGGAGTGTCTGCTTGTTTAAGACTCAAGCTAGCTGACACTTCATCAAAACACGACCTACAGTTTCCGAACGACTTGAATAATTGATATTACATTTATTGGCAATTTGTTACCGCAAAACAAAAATTTAATCTGCGTCCGGTTTCGAGAAATGAGAGTGTCTGCTAGCTTAAGACTGAAGCTACCAGACACATTAATTAAACACGACCTACAGCTTCCGTACGACTTAAATAATTGATATTACATTTATTATCAATTTATTACCACAAAAAAAAATTTAAAGCTGCGTCCGGTTCCGAGAAATGAGAGTGTCTGCTAGCTTAAGACTGAAGCTACCAGACACATTCGTTAAAACACGACCTACAGCTTCCGAACGACTCAAATAATTGATACTACATTTATTATCAATTTATTGCCACAAAAAAAACAAAATTGTTTTTTCAAATTTAGAAAAATTAAAAAATAACAATATTTATCATTAGAAAAAAATTATTGTTCTGGCCTTGAGCTCGATTCGAACCTTGAAAAAAAAATATAAAGCTGCGTCCGGTTTCGAGAAACGGGAGTGTCTGCTATCTTAAGACTCAAGCCAGCAGACACTTCTTGAAAATCGACTTACAGTTTCCGAACGACTTGAATAATTGATATTACATTTATTGGCAATTTATTCCGCAAAAAAATTTAAAGCTGCGTCCGGTTCCAAGAAACGGGAGTCTCTGCTAGCTTAAGACTCAAGCCAGCAGACACTTCGCGAAAACACGACCTACAGGTTCCGAACGACTTGAATAATTAATATTACATTTATTGGCAATTTATTCCGCAAAAAAAATTTAAAGCTGCGTCCGGTTCCGAGAAATGAGAGTGTCTGCTAGCTTAAGACTGAAGCTACCAGACACATTCGTTAAAAAACGACCTACAGCTTCCGAACGACTTAAATTATTGATACTACATTTATTATCAATTTATTGCCACAAAAAATGTAAAGCTGCGTCCGGTTTCGAGAAACGGGAGTGTCTGCTAGCTTAAGACTGAAGCTACCAGACACATTCGTTAAAACGCGACCTACAGCTTCCGAACGACTTAAATAATTGATATTACATTTGTTGGCAATTTATTACCGCAAAAAAAAATTTAAAGCTGCGTCCGGTTCCGAGAAATGAAGTTGTCTGCTAGCTTAAGACTGAAGCTACCAGACACATTCGTTAAAATACGACCTACAGCTTCCGAAGGACTTAAATAATTGATACTACATTTATTATCAATTAGTGCCACAAAAAAAAAATTGTTTTTTCAAATTTAGAGAAATTAAAAAATAACAATAAAATAACAATAACTATTATTAGAAAAAAATTATTGTTCTGGTCTTGAGCTCGATTCGAACCTTGAAAAAAAAATTTAAAGCTGCGTCCGGTTTCGAGAAACGGGAGTGTCTGCTAGCTTAAGACTCAAGCCAGCAGACACTTCTTGAAAATCGACCTACAGCTTCCGGACGACTTCAATAATTGATATTACATTTATTGGCAATTTATTCCGCAAAAAAAAATTAGGACTGCGTCCGGTTCCAAGAAACGGGGTCTCTGCTAGCTTAAGACTCAAGCCAGCAGACACTTCGCGAAAACACGACCTACAGGTTCCGAACGACTTGAATAATTAATATTACATTTATTGGCAATTTATTCCGCAAAAAAAATTTAAAGATGCGTCCGGTTCCGAGAAACGGGAGTGTCTGCTAGCTTAAGACTGAAGCTACCAGACACATTCGTTAAAACACGACCTACAGCTTCCGAACGACTTAAATAATTGATAATACATTTATTATCAATTTATTGCCACAAAAAAATGTAAAGCTGCGTCCGGTTTCGAGAAACGGGAGTGTCTGCTAGCTTAAGACTGAAGCTACCAGACACATTCGTTAAAACGCGACCTACAGCTTCCGAACGACTTAAATAATTGATATTACATTTATTGGCAATTTATTACCGCAAAAAAAATTTTAAGCTGCGTCCGGTTCCGAGAAATGAGAGTGTCTGCTAGCTTAAGACTGAAGCTACCAGACACATTCGTTAAAACGCGACCTACAGCTTCCGAACGACTTAAATAATTGATAATACATTTATTATCAATTTATTGCCACAAAAAAAACAAAATTGTTTTTTCAAATTTAGAAAAATTAAAAAATAACAATATTTATCATTAGAAAAAAATTATTGTTCTGGCCTTGAGCTCGATTCGAACCTTGAAAAAAAAATGTAAAGCTGCGTCCGGTTTCGAGAAACGGGAGTGTCTGCTATCTTAAGACTCAAGCCAGCAGACACTTCTTGAAAATCGACTTACAGTTTCCGAACGACTTGAATAATTGATATTACATTTATTGGCAATTTATTCCGCAAAAAAATTTAAAGCTGCGTCCGGTTCCAAGAAACGGGAGTCTCTGCTAGCTTAAGACTCAAGCCAGCAGACACTTCGCGAAAACACGACCTACAGGTTCCGAACGACTTGAATAATTAATATTACATTTATTGGCAATTTATTCCGCAAAAAAAATTTAAAGCTGCGTCCGGTTCCGAGAAATGAGAGTGTCTGCTAGCTTAAGACTGAAGCTACCAGACACATTCGTTAAAACACGACCTACAGCTTCCGAACGACTTAAATTATTGATACTACATTTATTATCAATTTATTGCCACAAAAACTGTAAAGCTGCGTCCGGTTTCGAGAAACGAGAGTGTCTGCTAGCTTAAGACTGAAGCTACCAGACACATTCGTTAAAACGCGACCTACAGCTTCCGAACGACTTAAATAATTGATATTACATTTGTTGGCAATTTATTACCGCAAACAAAAATTTTAAGCTGCGTCCGGTTCCGAGAAATGAAGTTGTCTGCTAGCTCAAGACTGAAGCTACCAGACACATTCGTTAAAATACGACCTACAGCTTCCGAAGGACTTAAATAATTGATACTACATTTATTATCAATTAGTGCCACAAAAAAAAAATTGTTTTTTCAAATTTAGAGAAATTAAAAAATAACAATAAAATAACAATAACTATTATTAGAAAAAAATTATTGTTCTGGTCTTGAGCTCGATTCGAACCTTGAAAAAAAAATTTAAAGCTGCGTCCGGTTTCGAGAAACGGGAGTGTCTGCTAGCTTAAGACTCAAGCCAGCAGACACTTCTTGAAAATCGACCTACAGCTTCCGGACGACTTCAATAATTGATATTACATTTATTGGCAATTTATTCCGCAAAAAAAAATTAGGACTGCGTCCGGTTCCAAGAAACGGGGTCTCTGCTAGCTTAAGACTCAAGCCAGCAGACACTTCGCGAAAACACGACCTACAGGTTCCGAACGACTTGAATAATTAATATTACATTTAATGGCAATTTATTCCGCAAAAAAAATTTAAAGATGCGTCCGGTTCCGAGAAACGGGAGTGTCTGCTAGCTTAAGACTGAAGCTACCAGACACATTCGTTAAAACACGACCTACAGCTTCCGAACGACTTAAATAATTGATATTACATTTATTGGCAATTTATTTCCGCAAAAAAAATTTTAAGCTGCGTCCGGTTCCGAGAAACGGGAGTGTCTGCTAGCTTAAGACTGAAGCTACCAGACACATTCGTTAAAACACGACCTACAGCTTCCGAACGACTTAAATAATTGATATTACATTTATTGGCAATTTATTACCGCAAACAAAATTTTAAGCTGCGTCCGGTTCCGAGAAATGAGAGTGTCTGCTAGCTTAAGACTGAAGCTACCAGACACATTCGTTAAAACACGACCTACAGCTTCCGAACGACTTAAATAATTAATACTACATTTATTATCAATTTATTGCCACAAAAAAATGTAAAGCTGCGTCCGGTTTCGAGAAACGGGAGTGTCTGCTAACTTAAGACTGAAGCTACCAGACACATTCGTTAAAACGCGACCTACAGCTTCCGAACGACTTAAATAATTGATATTACATTTATTGGCAATTTATTACCGCAAAAAAAATTTTAAGCTGCGTCCGGTTCCGAGAAATGAGAGTGTCTGCTAGCTTAAGACTGAAGCTACCAGACACATTCGTTAAAACACGACCTACAGCTTCCGAACGACTTAAATAATTAATACTACATTTATTATCAATTTATTGCCACAAAAAAATGTAAAGCTGCGTCCGGTTTCGAGAAACGGGAGTGTCTGCTAACTTAAGACTGAAGCTACCAGACACATTCGTTAAAACGCGACCTACAGCTTCCGAACGACTTAAATAATTGATATTACATTTATTGGCAATTTATTTCCGCAAAAAAAATTTTAAGCTGCGTCCGGTTCCGAGAAATGAGACTGTCTGCTAGCTTAAGACTGAAGCTAGTAGACACATTTGTTAAAACACGACCTACATCTTCCGAACAACTTAAATAATTGATATTACATTTATTGGCAATTTATTTCCACAAAAAAAATGTTAAGCTGCGTCCGGTTCCGAGAAACGGGAGTGTCTGCTAGCTTAAGACTCAAGCCAGCAGACACTCCTTGAAAATCGACTTACAGCTTCCGGACGACTTGAATAATTGATATTACATTTATTGGAAATTTATTCCACAAAAAAAATTTAAAGCTGATCCGTTTCCGAGAAACGGGAGTATCTGCTAGCTTAAGAATGAAGCTCGCAGACACATTCGTTAAAACGCGACCTACAGCTTCCGAACGACTTAAATAATGGATATTACATTTATTGGCAATTTATTACCGCAAAAAAAAATTAAAGCTGCGTCCGGTTCCGAGAAACGGGAGTGTCTGCTAGCTTAAGAATCAAGCTAGCTTAAGACCCAAGCCAGCAGACACTTCGTGAAAACACGACCTACAGCTTCCAAACGACTTGAATAATTGATATTAAATTTAATGGCAATTTTTACCACAAAAAAATTTAAAGCTGTGGCCGGTTCCGAGAATCGGGAGTGTCTGCTTGTTTAAGACTCAAGCTAGCTGACACTTCATCAAAACACGACCTACAGTTTCCGAACGACTTGAATAATTGATATTACATTTATTGGCAATTTGTTACCGCAAAACAAAAATTTAATCTGCGTCCGGTTTCGAGAAATGAGAGTGTCTGCTAGCTTAAGACTGCAGCTACCAGACACATTAATTAAACACGACCTACAGCTTCCGTACGACTTAAATAATTGATATTACATTTATTATCAATTTATTACCACAAAAAAAAATTTAAAGCTGCGTCCGGTTCCGAGAAATGAGAGTGTCTGCTAGCTTAAGACTGAAGCTACCAGACACATTCGTTAAAACACGACCTACAGCTTCCGAACGACTTAAATAATTGATACTACATTTATTATCAATTTATTGCCACAAAAAAAACAAAATTGTTTTTTCAAATTTAGAAAAATTAAAAAATAACAATATTTATCATTAGAAAAAAATTATTGTTCTGGCCTTGAGCTCGATTCGAACCTTGAAAAAAAAATGTAAAGCTGCGTCCGGTTTCGAGAAACGGGAGTGTCTGCTATCTTAAGACTCAAGCCAGCAGACACTTCTTGAAAATCGACTTACAGTTTCCGAACGACTTGAATAATTGATATTACATTTATTGGCAATTTATTCCGCAAAAAAATTTAAAGCTGCGTCCGGTTCCAAGAAACGGGAGTCTCTGCTAGCTTAAGACTCAAGCCAGCAGACACTTCGCGAAAACACGACCTACAGGTTCCGAACGACTTGAATAATTAATATTACATTTATTGGCAATTTATTCCGCAAAAAAAATTTAAAGCTGCGTCCGGTTCCGAGAAATGAGAGTGTCTGCTAGCTTAAGACTGAAGCTACCAGACACATTCGTTAAAACACGACCTACAGCTTCCGAACGACTTAAATAATTGATACTACATTTATTATCAATTTATTGCCACAAAAAATGTAAAGCTGCGTCCGGTTTCGAGAAACGGGAGTGTCTGCTAGCTTAAGACTGAAGCTACCAGACACATTCGTTAAAACGCGACCTACAGCTTCCGAACGACTTAAATAATTGATATTACATTTGTTGGCAATTTATTACCGCAAAAAAAAATTTAAAGCTGCGTCCGGTTCCGAGAAATGAAGTTGTCTGCTAGCTTAAGACTGAAGCTACCAGACACATTCGTTAAAATACGACCTACAGCTTCCGAAGGACTTAAATTATTGATACTACATTTATTATCAATTAGTGCCACAAAAAAAAAATTGTTTTTTCAAATTTAGAGAAATTAAAAAATAACAATAAAATAACAATAACTATTATTAGAAAAAAATTATTGTTCTGGTCTTGAGCTCGATTCGAACCTTGAAAAAAAAATTTAAAGCTGCGTCCGGTTTCGAGAAACGGGAGTGTCTGCTAGCTTAAGACTCAAGCCAGCAGACACTTCTTGAAAATCGACCTACAGCTTCCGGACGACTTCAATAATTGATATTACATTTATTGGCAATTTATTCCGCAAAAAAAAATTAGAGCTGCGTCCGGTTCCAAGAAACGGGGTCTCTGCTAGCTTAAGACTCAAGCCAGCAGACACTTCGCGAAAACACGACCTACAGGTTCCGAACGACTTGAATAATTAATATTACATTTATTGGCAATTTATTCCGCAAAAAAAATTTAAAGATGCGTCCGGTTCCGAGAAACGGGAGTGTCTGCTAGCTTAAGACTGAAGCTACCAGACACATTCGTTAAAACACGACCTACAGCTCCCGAACGACTTAAATAATTGATAATACATTTATTATCAATTTATTGCCACAAAAAAATGTAAAGCTGCGTCCGGTTTCGAGAAACGGGAGTGTCTGCTAGCTTAAGACTGAAGCTACCAGACACATTCGTTAAAACGCGACCTACAGCTTCCGAACGACTTAAATAATTGATATTACATTTATTGGCAATTTATTACCGCAAAAAAAAATTTTAAGCTGCGTCCGCTTCCGAGAAATGAGAGTGTCTGCTAGCTTAAGACTGAAGCTACCAGACACATTCGTTAAAACACGAACTACAGCTTCCGAACGACTTAGATAATTGATACTACATTTATTATCAATTTATTGCCACAAAAAAATGTAAAGCTGCGTCCGGTTTCGAGAAACGGGAGTGTCTGCTAGCTTAAGACTGAAGCTACCAGACACATTCGTTAAAACGCGACCTACAGCTTCCGAACGACTTAAATAATTGATATTACATTTATTGGCAATTTATTTCCACAAAAAAAATTTTAAGCTGCGTCCGGTTCCGAGAAATGAGACTGTCTGCTAGCTTAAGACTGAAGCTAGTAGACACATTTGTTAAAACACGACCTACATCTTCCGAACAACTTAAATAATAGATATTACATTTATTGGCAATTTATTTCCACAAAAAAAATGTTAAGCTGCGTCCGTTTCAGAGAAACGGGAGTGTCTGCTAGCTTAAGACTCAAGCCAGCAGACAGTTCTTGAAAATCGACTTACAGCTTCCGGACGACTTGAATAATTGATATTACATTTATTGGAAATTTATTCCACAAAAAAAATTTAAAGCTGATCCGGTTCCGAGAAACGGGAGTGTCTGCTAGCTTAAGAATGAAGCTCGCAGACACATTCATTAAAACGCGACCTACAGCTTCCGAACGACTTAAATAATGGATATTACATTTATTGGCAATTTATTACCGCAAAAAAAAATTAAAGCTGCGTCCGGTTCCGAGAAACGGGAGTGTCTGCTAGCTTAAGAATCAAGCTAGCTTAAGACCCAAGCCAGCAGACACTTCGTGAAAACACGACCTACAGCTTCCAAACGACTTGAATAATTGATATTAAATTTAATGGCAAATTTTTACCACAAAAAAATTTAAAGCAGTGGGCGGTTCCGAGAATCGGGAGTGTCTGCTTGTTTAAGACTCAAGCTAGCTGACACTTCATCAAAACACGACCTACAGTTTCCGAACGACTTGAATAATTGATATTACATTTATTGGCAATTTGTTACAGCAAAAAAAAAATTAAAGCTGCGTCCGGTTTCGAGAAATGAGAGTGTCTGCTAGCTTAAGACTGAAGCTACCAGACACATTAATTAAACACGACCTACAGCTTCCGTACGACTTAAATAATTGATATTACATTTATTATCAATTTATTACCACAAAAAAAATTTAAAGCTGCGTCCGGTTCCGAGAAATGAGAGTGTCTGCTAGCTTAAGACTGAAGCTACCAGACACATTCGTTAAAACACGACCTACAGCTTCCGATCGACTTAAATAATTGATACTACATTTATTATCAATTTATTGCCACAAAAAAAACAAAATTGTTTTTTCAAATTTAGAAAAATTAAAAAATAACAATATTTATCATTAGAAAAAAATTATTGTTCTGGCCTTGAGCTCGATTCGAACCTTGAAAAAAAAAATGTAAAGCTGCGTCCGGTTTCGAGAAACGGGAGTGTCTGCTAGCTTAAGACTCAAGCCAGCAGACACTTCCTGAAAATCGACCTACAGCTTCCGGACGACTTGAATAATTGATATTACATTTATTGGCAATTTATTCCGCAAAAAAAATTTAGAGCTGCGTCCGATTCCAAGAAACGGGGTCTCTGCTAGCTTAAGACTCAAGCCAGCAGACACTTCGCGAAAACACGACCTACAGGTTCCGAACGACTTGAATAATTAATATTACATTTATTGGCAATTTATTCCGCAAAAAAAATTTAAAGATGCGTCCGGTTCCGAGAAACGGGAGTGTCTGCTAGCTTAAGACTGAAGCTACCAGACACATTAATTAAACACGACCTACAGCTTCCGTACGACTTAAATAATTGATATTACATTTATTATCAATTTATTACCACAAAAAAAATTTAAAGCTGCGTCCGGTTCCGAGAAATGAGAGTGTCTGCTAGCTTAAGACTGAAGCTACCAGACACATTCGTTAAAACACGACCTACAGCTTCCGAACGACTTAAATAATTGATATTACATTTATTGGCAATTTATTACCGCAAAAAAAAATTTAAAGCTGCGTCCGGTTCCGAGAAATGAGAGTGTCTGCTAGCTTAAGACTGAAGCTACCAGAAACATTCGTTAAAACACGACCTACAGCTTCCGAACGACTTAAATAATTGATACTACATTTATTATCAATTTATTGCCACAAAAAAAAAAAAAATTGTTTTTTCAAATTTAGAAAAATTAAAAAATAACAATAAAATAACAATAACTATCATTAGAAAAAAATTATTGTTCTGGCCTTGAGCTCGATTCGAACCTTGAAAAAAAAATTTAAAGCTGCGTCCGGTTTCGAGAAACGGGAGTGTCTGCTAGCTTAAGACTCAAGCCAGCAGACACTTCCTGAAAATCGACCTACAGCTTCCGGACGACTTGAATAATTGATATTACATTTATTGGCAATTTATTCCGCAAAAAAAATTTAGAGCTGCGTCCGGTTCCAAGAAACGGGGTCTCTGCTAGCTTAAGACTCAAGCCAGCAGACACTTCGCGAAAACACGACCTACAGGTTCCGAACGACTTGAATAATTAATATTACATTTATTGGCAATTTATTCCGCAAAAAAAATTTTAAGATACGTCCGGTTCCGAGAAACGGGAGTGTCTGCTAGCTTAACACTGAAGCTACCAGACACATTCGTTAAAACACGACCTACAGCTTCCGAACGACTTAAATAATTGATACTACATTTATTATCAATTTATTGCCACAAAAAAATGTAAAGCTGCGTCCGGTTTCGAGAAACGGGAGTGTCTGCTAGCTTAAGACTGAAGCTACCAGACACATTCGTTAAAACGCGACCTACAGCTTCCGAACGACTTGAATAATTGATATTACATTTATTGGCAATTTGTTACCGCAAAAAAAAATTAAAGCTGCGTCCGGTTTCGAGAAATGAGAGTGTCTGCTAGCTTAAGAATCAAGCTAGCTTAAGACCCAAGCCAGCAGACACTTCGTGAAAACACGACCTACAGCTTCCAAACGACTTGAATAATTGATATTAAATTTAATGGCAATTTTTACCACAAAAAAATTTAAAGCTGTGGCCGGTTCCGAGAAACGGGAGTGTCTGCTTGTTTAAGACTCAAGCTAGCAGACACTTCCTAAAACACGACTTACAGCTTCCGAACGACTTGAATAATTGATATTACATTACAAAATTTAAAGCTGCGTCCGGTTCCGAGAAACGGGAGTGTCTGCTAGCTTACGACTCAAGCTAGCAGACAAATTTAAAGCTACGTCCGGTTCCGAGAAATGAGAGTGTCTGCTAGCATACGACTGAAGCTAGCAGACGCATTCTTTAAAACACGACCTACAGCTTCCGAACGACTTGAATAATTGATATTATATTTATTGGCAATTTATTACCGCAAAAAAATTTTAAGCTGCGTCCGGATCCGAGAAACGGGAGTGTCTGCTAGCTTAAGACTCAAGCCAGCAGACACTTCCTAAAACACGACTTACAGCTTCCGAACGACTTGAATAATTGATATTACATTTATTATCAATTTATTACCACACAAAAAAATTTAAAGCTGCGTCCGGTTCCGAGAAACGGGAGTCTCTGCTAGCTTAAGACTCAAGCCAGCAGACACTTCCTAAAACACGACTTACAGCTTCCGAACGACTTGAATAATTGATATTACATTACAAAATTTAAAGCTGCGTCCGGTTCCGAGAAACGGGAGTGTCTGCTAGCTTACGACTCAAGCTAGCAGACAAATTTAAAGCTACGTCCGGTTCCGAGAAATGAGAGTGTCTGCTAGCATACGACTGAAGCTAGCAGACGCATTCTTTAAAACACGACCTACAGCTTCCGAACGACTTGAATAATTGATATTATATTTATTGGCAATTTATTACCGCAAAAAAATTTTAAGCTGCGTCCGGATCCGAGAAACGGGAGTGTCTGCTAGCTTAAGACTGAATCTAGCATACACATTCGTTAAAATGCGACCTACAGCTTTTAAGCTGCGTCCGGTTCCGAGAAATTAGACTGTATGCTAGATTAAGACCCAAACCAACAGACACTTCGCGAATACACGACCTACAGGTTCCGAACGACTTGAATAATTAATATTACATTTATTGGCAATTTATTCCGCCAAAAAAATTTAAAGCTGCGTCCGGTTCCGAGAAACGGGAGTGTCTACTAGCTTAAGACTGAAGCTACCAGACACATTCATTAAAACACGACCTACAGCTTCTGAACGACTTAAATAATTGATACTACATTTATGATCAATTTATTGCCACAAACAAAAAATGTAAAGCTGCGTCCGGTTTCGAGAAACGGGAGTGTCTGCTAGCTTAAGACTGAAGCTACCAGACACATTCGTTAAAACAGGACCTACAGCTTCCGAACGACTTAAATAATTGATATTACATTTATTGGCAATTTATTACCGCAAAAAAAAATTTAAAGCTCCGTCCGCTTCCGAGAAATGAGAATGTCTGCTAGCTTAAGACTGAAGCTACCAGACACATTCGTTAAAACACGACCTACAGCTTCCGAACGACTTAAATAACTGATACTACATTTATTATCAATTTATTGCCACAAAAAAAAATTGTTTTTTTCAAATTTAGAAAAATTAAAAAATAACAATAATTATCATTAGAAAAAAATTATTTTTCTGGCCTTGAGCTCGATTCGAACCTTGAAAATAAAAATTTAAAGCTGCGTCCGGTTTCGAGAAACGGGAGTGTCTGCTAGCTTAAGAATCAAGCTAGCTTAAGAATCAAGCTAGCTTAAGACCCAAGCTAGCAGACACTTCGTGAAAACACGACCTACAGCTTCCAAACGACTTGAATAATTGATATTAAATTTAATGGCAATTTTTACCACAAAAAAATTTAAAGCTGCGTCCGGTTCCTAGAAACGGGAGTGTCTGCTTGTTTAAGACTCAAGCTAGCTGACACTTCATCAAAACACGACCTACAGCTTCCGAACGACTTGAATAATTGAAATTACATTTATTGGCAATTTATTACCGCAAAAAAAAATTTTAAGCTCCGTCCGCTTCCGAGAAATGAGAATGTCTGCTAGCTTAAGACTGAAGCTACCAGACACATTCGTTAAAACACGACCTACAGCTTCCGAACGACTTAAATAACTGATACTACATTTATTATCAATTTATTGCCACAAAAAAAAATTGTTTTTTTCAAATTTAGAAAAATTAAAAAATAACAATAATTATCATTAGAAAAAAATTATTTTTCTGGCCTTGAGCTCGATTCGAACCTTGAAAATAAAAATTTAAAGCTGCGTCCGGTTTCGAGAAACGGGAGTGTCTGCTAGCTTAAGAATCAAGCTAGCTTAAGAATCAAGCTAGCTTAAGACCCAAGCCAGCAGACACTTCTTGAAAATCGACTTACAGAGAAACGGGAGTGTCTACTAGCTTAAGACTGAAGCTAGCAGACACATTCTTTAAAACGCGGCCTACAGCTTCCGAACGCCTTAAATAATTGATATTACATTTATTGCAATTTACTACCGCAAAAAAAATTTAAAGCTGTGTCCGGTTCCGAGAAACGGGAGTGTCTGCTAGCTTAAGAATCAAGCTAGCTTAAGAATCAAGCTAGCTTAAGACCCAAGCTAGCAGACACTTCGTGAAAACACGACCTACAGCTTCCAAACGACTTGAATAATTGATATTAAATTTAATGGCAATTTTTACCACAAAAAAATTTAAAGCTGCGTCCGGTTCCTAGAAACGGGAGTGTCTGCTTGTTTAAGACTCAAGCTAGCTGACACTTCATCAAAACACGACCTACAGCTTCCGAACGACTTGAATAATTGAAATTACATTTATTGGCAATTTATTACAGCAAAAAAAATTTAAAGCTGCGTCCGGTTCCGAGAAATGAGAGTGTCTTCTAGCTTAAGACTGAAGCTACCAGTCGGGAGTGTCTGCTTGTTTAAGACTCAAGCTAGCTGACACTTCATCAAAACACGACCTACAGCTTCCGAATGATTTAAATAATTGATATTACATTTTTGGCAATTTATTACCACAAAAAAAGGTTAAAGCTGCGTCCGGTTCCGAGAAACGGGAGTGTCTGCTAGCTTAAGACTCAAGCCAGCAGACACTTCCTAAAACACGACTTACAGCTTCCTAACGACTTGAATAATTGATATTACATTAATTGGCAATTTATTACCGGAAAAAAACAAAAGCTGCGTCTGGTTCCGAGAAACGGGAGTGTCTGCTAGCTTAAGACTCAAGCTAGCAGAAAAATTTAAAGCTAAGTCCGGTTCCGAGAAATGAGAGCGTCTGCTAGCATACGATTGAAGCTAGCAGACGCATTCGTTAAAACACGACCTACAGCTTCCGAACGACTTGAATAATTGATATTACATTTATTGGCAATTTACTACCGCAAAAAAAATTTAAAGCTGCGTCTGGTTCCGAGAAACGGGAGTGTCTGCTAGCTTAAGACTCTAGGTAGCAGACACTTCGTGAAAACACGACCTACAGCTTCCGAACGACTTAAATAATTGTTATTACATTTATTGGCAATTTATTCCGCAAAAAAAATTTTAAGCTGCGTACGGTTCCAAGAAACGGGAGTATCTGCTAGCTTAAGGCTTAATCCAGCAGACACTTCGTCAAAACACGACCTATAGATTCCGAACGACTTGAATAATTGATATTACATTTATTGGCAATTTATTACCGCAAACAAAATTTAAAGCTGCATCCGGTTCCGAGAAACGGGAGTGTCTGCTAGCTTAAGACTCAAGCCACGACCAACAGCTTCCGAACGACTTGAATAATTGTTATTACATTTATTGGCAATTTATTCCCCAAGGAAAATTTAAAGCTGTGTCCGGTTCCCAGAAACGGGAGTCTCTGCTAACTTAAGACTTAAGCCAGGAGACACTTCGTCACAACACGACCTACAGATTCCGAACGACTTGAATAATTGATATTACATTTATTGGCAATTTATTACCGCAAACAAAATTTAAAGCTGCGCCTGGTTCCGAGAAACGGGAGTGTCTGCTAGCTAAGATTCGAGGTAGCAGACACTTCGTGAAAACACGACCTACAGCTTCCGAACGACTTGAATAATTGTTATTACATTTATTGGCAATTTAATCCGCAAAAAAAATTTAAAGCACTTCGTGAAAGCACGACCGACAGTTTCCGAAGGACTTGAATAATTGATATTACATTTATTGGCAATTTATTACCGCAAAAAAAATATAAAGCTGCGTCTGGTTCCGAGAAACGGGTGTGTCTGCTAGCTTAATACTACATTTATTATCAATTTATTGCCACAAAAAAAAAACAAAATTGTTTTTTCAAATTTAGAAAAATTAAAAATTAACAATAATTATCATTAGAAAAAAATTATTGTTCTAGCCTTGAGCTCGATTCGAACCTTGAAAAAAAAATTTAAAGCTGCTTCCGGTTTCGAGAAACGGAGTGTCTGCTAGCTTAAGACTCAAGCCAGCAGACACTTCTTGAAAATCGACATACAGCTTCCGGACGACTTGAATAATTGATATTACATTTATTGGCAATTTAAAAAAATTTAGAGCTGCGTCCGGTTCCAAGAATCGGGAGTGTCTGCTAGCTTAAGACTGAAGCTAGCAGACACATTCGTTAAAACGCGACCTACGGCTTCCGAACGACTTAAATAATTGATATTACATTTATTGGCAATTTATTACCGCAAAAACAAATTTAAAGCTGCATCCGGTTCCGAGAAACGGGAGTGTCTGCTAGCTTAAGAATCAAGCTAGCTTAAGACCCAAGCTAGCAGACACTTCGTGAAAACACGACCTACAGCTTCCAAACGACTTCAATAATTGATATTAAATTTAATGGCAATTTTTACCACAAAAAAATTTAAAGCTGCGTTCGGTTCCGAGAAACGGGAGTGTCTGCTTTTTTAAGACTAAAGCTAGCTGACGCTTCATCAAAACACGAACTACAACTTCCGAACGACTTGAATAATTGATATTACATTTATTGGCAATTTATTACCGCAAAAAAAATTTAAAGCTGCGTCCGGTTCCGAGAAATGAGAGTGTCTGCTAGCTTAATACTGAAGCTACCAGACACATTAGATAAACACGACCTACAGCTTCCGTACGACTTAAATAATTGATATTACATTTATTATCTGTTTATTACCACAAAAAAAAATTAAAGCTGCGTCCGGATCCGAGAAACGGGAGTTTCTGCTAGCTTGAGACTCAAGCCAGCAGACACTTCTTGAAAATCGGCTTACAGCTTCCGACCGACTAAATAATTGATATTACATTAATGCAATTTATTGCCGCAAAAAAAATTTACAGTTGCGTCCGGATCCGAGAAGCAAGAGTGTCTGCTAGCGTAAGACTGAAGCTAGCAGACGCATTCGTCAAAACACGACCTACAGATTCCGAACGACTTGAATAATTTATATTACATTTATTGGCAATTTATTACCGCAAACAAAATTTAAAGCTGCATCCGGTTCTGAGAAACGGGAGTGTCTGCTAGCTTAAGACTCAATCTAGCAGACACTTCGTGAAAGCACGACCTACAGTTTCCGAACGACTTGAATAATTGATATTAAATTTATTGGCAATTTATTACCGCAAAAAAAATTTAAACCTGCGTCTGGTTCGGAGAAACGGGTGTGTCTGCTAGCTTAAGACTCAAGGTAGCAGACACTTCGTGAAAACACGACCTACAGGTTCGGAACGGCTTGAATAATTGTTATTACATTTATTGGCAATTTATTCCGCAAAAAAATGTAAAGCTGCGTCCGGTTCCAAGAAACGGGAGTCTCTGCTAGCTTACGGCTTAAGCCAGCAGATACTTCGTCAAAACACGACCTACAAATTCCGAACGACTTGAATAATTGATATTACATTAATTGGCAATTTATTACCGGAAAAGAAATTTAAAGCTACGTCCGGTTCCGAGATATGAGAGCTTCTGCTAGCATACGACTGAAGCTAGCAGACGCATTCGTTAAAACACGACCTACAGCTTCCGAACGACTTGAATAATTGATATTGCATTTATTGGCAATTAGCAGACACATTCGCAATTTATTACCGCAAAAAAAATTTAAAGCTGCGTCTGGTTCCGAGAAACAGGAGTGTCTGCTAGCTTAAGACTCAAGGTAGCAGACACTTCGTGAAAACACGACCTACAGGTTCGGAACGACTTGAATAATTGTTATTACATTTATTGGCAATTTATTCCGCAAAAAAATGTAAAGCTGCGTCCGGTTCCAAGAAACGGGAGTCTCTGCTAGCTTACGGCTTAAGCCAGCAGATACTTCGTCAAAACACGACCTACAGATTCCGAACGACTTGAATAATTTATATTACATTTATTGGCAATTTATTACCGCACACAAAATTTAAAGCTGCATCCGGTTCTGAGAAACGGGAGTGTCTGCTAGCTTAAGACTCAAGCTAGCAGACACTTCGTGAAAACACGACCTACAGCTTCCGAACGACTTGAATAATTGTTATTACATTTATTGGCAATTTATTCCCCAAAAAAAATTTAAAGCTGCCTCCGGTTCCAAAAACGGGAGTCTCTGCTAGCTTAAGACTTAAGCCAGCAGACACTTCGTCAAAACACGACCTACAGATTCCGAACGACTTGAATATTTGATATTACATTTATTGGCAATTTATTGGCGCAAACAAAATTTAAAGCTGCGTCTGGTTCCGAGAAACGGGAGTGTCTGCTAGCTTAAATTTCAAGGTAGCAGACACTTCGCGAAAACACGACCTACAGCCTCCGAACGACTTGAATAATTGTTATTACATTTAGTGGCAATTTATCCGCAAAAAATTTTAAATCTGCGTCCGGTTCAAAGAAACGGGAGTCTCTGCTAGCTTAAGACTCAATCTAGCAGACACTTCGTGAAAGCACGACCTACAGTTTCCGAACGACTTGAATAACTGATATTAAATTTAGTGGCAATTTATTACCGCAAAAAAAATTTAAACCTGCGTCTGGTTCGGAGAAACGGGTGTGTCTGCTAGCTTAAGACTCAAGCTAGCGGACATTTCGTGAAAACACGACCTACAGCTTCCGAACGACTTGAATAATTGATATTATATTTATTGGCAATTTATTACCGCAAAAAAATGTTAAGCTGCGTCCGGATCCGAGAAACGGGAGTGTCTGCTAGCTTAAGATCCAAGCTAGCAGACACTTCGTGAAAACACGACCTACAGCTACCAAACGACTTGAATAATTGATATTAAATTTAATGGCAATATTTACCACAAAAAAATTTTAAGCTGCGTCCGGATCCGAGAAACGGGAGTGTCTGCTAGCTTAAGACTGAAGCTAGCAGACACATTCATTAAAATACGACCTACAGCTTCCGAACGAGTTAAATAATTGATATTACATTTTTTGGCAATTTATTACCACAAAAAAATTTAAAGCTGCGTCCGGTTCCGAGAAACGGGAGTGTCTGCTACCTTAAGACTCAAGCCAGCAGACACTTCCTAAAAACACGACTTACAGGTTCCGAACGACTTGAATAATTGATATTACATTAAGTGGCAATTTATTACCACAAAAAAAATTTTAAGCTGCGTCCGGTTCCGAGAAACGGGAGTGTTTGGTAGCTTGAGTCATGAGACTTAAGCTAGCAGACACTTCTTGAAAACACGACCTACAGCTACCAAACGACTTGAATAATTGATAATAAATTTAATGGCAATTTTTACCACAAAAAAATTTAAAGCTGCGTCCGGTTCCGAGAAACGGGAGTGTCTGCTTGTTTAAGACTCAAGCTAGCTAACACTTCATCAAAACACGACCTACAGCTTCCAAACGACTTGAATAATTGATATTACATTTATTAGCTAGCGTAAGACTGAAGCTAGCAGACACATCCATTAAAATACGACCTACAGCTTCGGAACGACTTAAATAATTGATATTACATTTTTTGGCAATTTATTACCACAAAAAAATTTAAAGCTGCGTCCGGTTCCGAGAAATGGGAGTGTCTGCTAGCTTAAGACTCAAGCCAGCAGACACTTCCTAAAACACGACTTACAGCTTCCGAACGACTTGAATAATTGATATTACATTAATTGGCAATTTATTAACGGAAAAGAAATTTAAAGCTGCGTCCGGTTCCAAGAAACGGGAGTGTCTGCTAGCTTAAGACTCAAGCTAGCAGAAAAATTTAAAGCTACGTCCGGTTCCGAGAAATGAGAGCTTCTGCTAGCATACGACTGAAGCTAGCAGACGCATTCATTAAAACACGACCTACAGCTTCCGAACGACTTGAATAATTGATATTATATTTATTGGCAATTTATTACCGCAAAAAAAATGTTAAGCTGCGTCCGGATCCGAGAAACGGAAGTGTCTGCTAGCTTAAGACCCAAGCTAGCAGACACTTCGTGAAAACACGACCTACAGCTACCAAACGACTTGAATAATTGATATTAAATTTAATGGCAATTTTTACCACAAAAAAATTTTAAGCTGCGTCCGGATCCGAGAAACGGGAGTGTCTGCTAGCTTAAGACTGAAGCTAGCAGACACATTCATTAAAATACGACCTACAGCTTCCGAACGAGTAAAATAATTGATATTACATTTTTTGGCAATTTATTACCACAAAAAAATTTAAAGCTGCGTCCGGTTCCGAGAAACGGGAGTGTCTGCTAGCTTAAGACTCAAGCCGGCAGACACTTCCTAAAAACACGGCTTACAGGTTCCGAACGACTTGAATAATTGATATTACATTAAGTGGCAATTTATTACCACAAAAAAAATTTTAAGCTGCGTCCGGTTCCGAGAAACGGGAGTGTTTGCTAGCTTGAGTCATGAGACTTAAGCTAGCAGACACTTCGTGAAAACACGACCTACAGCTACCAAACGACTTGAATAATTGATAATAAATTTAATGGCACTTTTTACCACAAAAAAATTTAAAGCTGCGTCCGGTTCCGAGAAACGGGATTGTCTGCTTGTTTAAGACTCAAGCTAGCTAACACTTCATCAAAACACGACCTACATCTTCCAAACGACTTGAATAATTGATATTACATTTATTAGCAATTTATTACCGCAAAAAAAATTTTAAGCTGCGTCCGGATCCGAGAAACGGGAGTGTCTGCTAGCTTAAAACTGAAGCTAGCAGACACATTCACTAAAATACGACCTACAGCTTCCGAACGCGTTAAATAATTGATATTACATTTTTTGGCAATTTATTACCACAAAAAAATTTAAAGCTGCGTCCGGTTCCGAGAAACGGGAGTGTCTGCTTGTTTAAGACTCAAGCTAGCTAACACTTCATCAAAACACGACCTACAGCTTCCGAACGACTTGAATAATTGATATTACATTTATTGGCAATTTATTACCGCAAAAAAAATTTTAAGCTGCGTCCGGATCCGAGAAACGGGAGTGTCTGCTAGCTTAGAACTGAAGCTAGCAGACACATTCATTAAAATACGACCTACAGCTTCCGAACGAGTTAAATAATTGATATTACATTTATTGACAATTTATTGCCACAAAAAAAATTTTGAGCGTCGTCCGGTTTCGAGAAACGAGAGTGTCTGCTAGCTTAATTCGGTAAAACACGACCTACAGTTTCCGAACGGCTTAAATGATTGATATTACAATTATTGGCCATTTATTACCACACAAAAAAAATTAAAGCTGCGTTCGATTCCGAGAAACGGTAGTGTTTGCTAGCTTGGGTCTTGAGACTTAAACTAGCAGACACTCCGTGAAAACACGACCTACAGCTTCCGAACAACTTGAATAATTGATACTACATTAAGTGGCAATTTAGTACCACAAAAAAAAATTTTAAGCTGCGTCCGGTTCCGAGAAACGGGACTGTCTGCTAGCTTAATTCGGTAAAACACGACCTACAGCTTCCAAACGACTTAAATAATTGATATTACATTTATTGGCAATTTATAACCACAAAAAAAATTTTAAGCTGCGTCCGGTTCCGAGAAACGGGACTGTCTGCTAACTTAATTCGGTAAAACACGACCTACAGCTTCCAAACGGCTTAAATAATTGATATTACATTTATTGGCAATTTATAACCACAAAAAAAATTTTAAGCTGCATCCGGTTCCGAGAAACGGAAGTGTCTGCTAGCTTAAGACTCAAGCCCGCAGAACCTTCGTGAAATCACGACTTACATCTTCCGATAGACTTGAATAATTGATATTACATTTATTGTCAATTTATTACCGAAAATAAAATTTTAATCTGCGTCCGGCTCCGAGAAACGGGAGTGTCTGCTAGCTTAGTTCGGTAAAACACGAACTACAGCTACCAAACGACTTAAATAATTGATATTACATTTATTAGAAATTTATTACCACAAAAAAATGTTAGCTTAAGATTGAAGCTACCAGACACATTCGTTAAAACACGACCTACAGTTTCCGAACGACTTAAATAATTGATATTACATTTATTATCAATTTATTGCCACAAAAAAAAAATGTAAATCTGCGTCCGGTTTCGAGAAACGGGAGTGTCTGCTAGCTTAAGACTCAAGACAGCAGACATTTCTTGAAAATCGACTTACAGCTTCCGGACGACTTGAATAATTGATATTCCATTTATTGGCAATTTATTCCGCGAAAAAAATTTAAAGCTGCATCCGGTTCCAAGAAACGGGAGTCTCTGCTAGCTTAAGACTCAAGCCAGCAGACACTTCGCGAAAACAAGACCTAAAGCTTCCGAACGACTTGAATAATTAATATTACATTTATTGGCAATTTATTCCGCAAAAAAAATTTAAAGCTGCGTCCGGTTCCGAGGAACGGGAGTGTCTACTAGCTTAAGACTGAAGCTACCAGACACATTCGTTAAAATACGACCTACAGCTTCCGAACGACTTAAATAATTGATACTACATTTATTATCAATTTATTTCCACAAAAAAAAATGTAAAGCTGCGTCCGGTTTCGAGAAACGTGAGTTTCTGCTAGCTTAAGACTGAAGCTACCAGACACATTCGTTAAAACGCGACCTACAGCTTCCGGACGACTTAAATAATTGATATTACATTTATTGGCAATTTATTATCGCAAAAAAAAAATTTAAAGCTGCGACCGGTTCCGAGAAATGAGAGTGTCTGCTAGCTTAAGACTGAAGCTACCAGACACATTCGTTAAAACACGACCTACAGCTTCCGAACGACTTAAATAATTGATACTACATTTATTATCAATTTATTGCCACAAAAAAAAAACAAAATTGTTTTTTGAAATTTAGAAAAATTAAAAAATAACAATATTTATCATTAGAAAAAAATTATTGTTCTGGCCTTGAGCTCGATTCGAACCTTGAAAAAAAAGTTTAAAGCTGCGTCCGGTTTCGAGAAACGGGAGTGTCTGCTAGCTTAAGACTCAAGCCAGCAGACACTTCTTGAAAATCGACTTACATTTCGGACGACTTGTATAATTGATATTACATTTATTGGAAATTTATTCCGCAAAAAAAATTTAGAGCTGCGTTCGGTTCCAAAAAGGGGAGTCTCTGCTAGCTTAAGACTCAAGCTAACAGACACTTCGTGAAAATACGACCTACAGCTTCCGAACGACTTCAATAATTGATATTACATTGATTGGCAATTTAGTCCACAAAAAAAATTTAAAGCTGCTTCCGGTTCCGAGAAACGGGAGTGTCTGCTAGCTTAAGAATGAAGCTCGCAGACACATTCGTTAAAACGCGACCTACAGCTTCCGAACGACTTAAATAATGGATATTACATTTATTGGCACTTTATTACCGCAAAAAAAAATTAAAGCTGCGTCCGGTTCCGAGAAACGGGAGTGTCTGCTAGCTTAAGAATCAAGCTAGCTTAAGAGCCAAGTCAGCAGATACTTCGTGAAAACACAACCTACAGCTTCCAAACGACTTGAATAATTGATATTAAATTTAATGGCAATTTTTACCACAAAAAAATTTTAAGCTTCGTCCGGTTCCGAGAAACGGGAGTGTCTGCTTGTTTAAGACTCAAGCTAGCTGACACTTCGTCAAAACACGACCTACAGCTTCCGAACGACTTGAATAATTGATATTACATTTATTGGCAATTTATTACCGCAAAAAAAAATTTTAAGCTGCGTCCGGTTTAGAGAAATGAGAGTGTCTGCTAGCTTAAGACTGAAGCTACCAGACACATTGGTTAAACACGACCTACAGCTTCCGTACGACTTAAATAATTGATATTACATTTATTATCAATTTATTACCACAAAAAAAAATTTAAAGCTGCGTCCGGTTCCGAGAAACGGGAGTGTCTGCTAGCTTAAGAGTTAAGCTGCATCCGGTTCCGAGAAACGTGAGTGTCTGCTAGCCTAAGACTCAAGCTAGCAGACACTTCGTGAAAACACGACCTACAGCTTCCGAACGACTTGAATAATTGTTATTACATTTATTGGCAATTTATTCCCCAAAAAAAATTTAAAGCTGCGTCCGGTTCCAAGAAACGGGAGTCTCTCCTAGCTTAAGAGTTAAGCCAGCAGACACTTCGTCAAAACACGACCTACAGATTCCGAACGACTTGAATAATTGATATTACATTTATTGGCAATTTATTACCGCAAACAAAATTTAAAGCTGCGTCTGGTTCCGAGAAACGGGAGTGTCTGCTAGCTTAAGATTCAAGGTAGCAGACACTTCGTAAAAACACGACCTACAGCTTCCGAACGACTTGAATAATTGTTATTACATTTATTGGCAATTTATTCCGCAAAAAAAATTTAAAGCTGCGTCCGGTTCAAAGAAACGGGAGTCTCTGCTAGCTTAAGACTCAACCTAGCAGACACTTCGTGAAAGCACGACCTACAGTTTCCCAACGACTTGAATAATTGATAATACATTTATTGGCAATTTATTACCACAAAAAAAATTTAAATCTGCGTCTGGTTCCGAGAAACGGGTGTGTCTGCTAGCTTAAGACTCAAGATAGCGGACACTTCGTGAAAACACGACCTACAGCTTCCGAACGACTTGAATAGTTGATATTATATTTATTGGCAATTTATTACCGCAAAAAAAATTTTAAGCTGCGTCCGGATCCGAGAAACGGGAGTGTCTGCTAGCTTAAGACTGAAGCTAGCATACACATTCGTTAAAATGCGACCTACAGCTTTTAAGCTGCGTCCGGTTCCGAGAAATTAGACTGTCTGCTAGCTTAAGACCCAGGCCAGCAGACACTTCGCGAATACACGACCTACAGGTTCAGAACGACTTGATTAATTAATATTACATTTACTGGCAATTTATTCCGCAAAAAAAATTTAAAGCTGCGTCCGGTTCCGAGAAACGGGAGTGTCTGCTAGCTTAAGACTGAAGCTACCAGACACATTCGTTAAAACACGACCTACAGCTTCCGAACGACTTAAATAATTGATACTACATTTATTATCAATTTATTGCCACAAAAAAAAAATTGTTTTTTCAAATTTAGAAAAATTATAAAATAACAATAATTATCATTAGAAAAAAATTATTGTTCTGGCCTTGAGCTCGATTCGAACCTTGAAAAAAAAGTTTAAAGCTGCGTCCGGTTTCGAGAAACGGAAGTGTCTGCTAGCTTAAGACTCAAGCCAGCAGACACTTCTTGAAAATCAACTTACAGAGAAACGGGAGTGTCTACTAGCTTAAGACTGAAGCTAGCAGACACATTCTTTAAAACGCAACCTACAGCTTCCGAACGACTTAAATAATTGATATTACATTTATTGGCAATTTATTACCGCAAAAAAAATTGAAAGCTGCGTCCGGTTCCGAGAAACGGGAGTGTCTTCTAGCTTAAGAATCAATCTAGCTTAAGAATCAAGCTAGCTTAAGACCCAAGCTAGCAGACACTTCGTGAAAACAAGACCTACAGCTTCCAAACGACTTGAATAATTGATATTAAATTTAATGGCACTTTTTACCACAAAAAAATTTAAAGCTGCGTCCGGTTCCGAGAAACGGGAGTGTCTGCTTGTTTAAGACTCAAGCTAGCTAACACTTCATCAAAACACGACCTACAGCTTCCGAACGACTTAAATAATTGATATTACATTTATTGGCAATTTATTACCGCAAAAAAAATTTAAAGCTGCGTCCGGTTCCGAGAAACGGGAGTGTCTGCTAGCTTAAGAATCCATCTAGCTTAAGAATCAAGCTAGCTTAAGACCCAAGTTAGCAGACACTTCATCAAAACACGACCTATAGCTTCCGAACGACTTGAATAATTGATATTACATTTATTGGCAATTTATTACAGCAAAAAAAATTTAAAGCTGCGTCCGGTTCCGAGAAATAAGAGTGTCTTCTAGCTTAAGATTGAAGCTACCAGACGGGAGTGTCTGCTTGTTTAAGACTCAAGCTAGCTGACACTTCATCAAAACACGACCTACAGCTTCCGAACGATTTAAATAATTGATATTACATTTTTGGCAATTTATTACCACAAAAAAAGTTAAAGCTGCGTCCGGTTCCGAGAAACGGGAGTGTCTGCTAGCTTAAGACTCAAGCCAGCAGACACTTCCTAAAACACGACTTATAGCTTCCGAACGACTTGAATAATTGATATTACATTAATTGGCAATTTATTAATGGAAAAAAAATTTCAAGCTGCGTCTGGTTCCGAGAAACGGGAGTGTCTGCTAGCTTAAGACTCAAGCTAGCAGAAAAATTTAAAGCTAAGTCCGGTTCCGAGAAATGAGAGTGTCTGCTAGCATACGACCGAAACTAGCAGACGCATTCGTTAAAACACGACCTACAGCTTCCGAACGACTTGAATAATTGATATTACATTTATTGGCAATTTACTACCGCAAAAAAAATGTAGAGCTGCGTCTGGTTCCGAGAAACGGGAGTGTCTGCTAGCTTAAGACTCAAGGTAGCAGACACTTCGTGAAAACACGACCTACAGCTTCCGAACGACTTAAATAATTGTTATTACATTTATTGGCAATTTATTCCGCAAAAAAAATTTAAAGCTGCGTCCGGTTCCAAGAAACGGGAGTCTCTGCTAGCTTAAGGCTTAAGCCAGCAGACACTTCGTCAAAACACGACCTATAGATTCCGAACGATTTGAATAATTGATATTACATTTATTGGCAATTTATTACCGCAAACAAAATTTAAATCTGCATCCGGTTCCGAGAAACGGGAGTGTCTGCTAGCTTAAGATTCGAGGTAGCAGACACTTCGTGAAAACACGACCTACAGCTTCCGAACGACTTGAATAATTGTTATTACATTTATTGGCAATTTATTCCCCAAAGAAAATTTAAACCTGCGTCCGGTTCCAAGAAACTGGAGTCTCTGCTAACTTAAGATTTAAGCCAGGAGACACTTCGTCAAAACACGACCTACAGATTCCGAACGACTTGAATAATTGATATTACATTTATTGGCAATTTATTACCGCAAACAAAATTTAAAGCTGCGCCTGGTTCCGAGAAACGGGAGTGTCTGCTAGCTTAAGATTCGAGGTAGCAGACACTTCGTGAAAACACGACCTACAGCTTCCGAACGACTTGAATAATTGTTATTACATTTATTGGCAATTTATTCCGCAAAAAAAATTTAAAGCTGCGTCCGGTTCAAAGAAACGGGAGTCTCTGCTAGCTTAAGACTCAACCTAGCAGACACTTCGTGAAAGCACGACCTACAGTTTCCGAACGACTTGAATAATTGATATTACATTTATTGGCAATTTATTACCGCACAAAAAATATGAAGCTGCGTCTGGTTCCGAGAAACGGGTGTGTCGGCTAGCTTAAGACTCAAGCCAGGAGACACTTCGTCAAAACACGACCTACAGATTCCGAACGACTTGAATAATTGATATTACATTTATTGGCAATTTATTACCGCAAACAAAATTTAAAGCTGCATCCGGTTCCGAGAAACGGGAGTGTCTGCTAGCTTAAGACTCAAGCTAGCAGACACTTCGTGAAAACACGACCTACAGCTTCCGAACGACTTGAATAATTGTTATTACATTTATTGGCAATTTATTCCGCAAAAAAAATTTAAAGCTGCGTCCGGTTCAAAGAAACGGGAGTCTCTGCTAGCTTAAGACTCAACCTAGCAGACACTTCGTGAAAGCACGACCTACAGTTTCCGAACGACTTGAATAATTGATATTACATTTATTGGCAATTTATTACCGCACAAAAAATATGAAGCTGCGCCTGGTTTCGAGAAACGGGAGTCTCTGCTAGTTTAAAGCTTAAGCCAGCAGACACTTCGTCACAACACGACCTATAGATTCCGAACGACTTGAATAATTGATATTACATTTATTGGCAATTTATTACCGCAAACAAAATTTAAAGCTGCATCCGGTTCCGAGAAACGGGAGTGTCTGCTAGCTTAAGACTCAAGCTAGCAGACACTTCGTGAAAACACGACCTACAGCTTCCGAACGCCTTGAATAATTGTTATTACATTTATTGGCAATTTATTACCGCACAAAAAATTTAAAGCTGCGTCAGGTTCCGAGAAATGAGAGTGTCTGCTAGCTTAAGACTGAAGCTGCCAGACACATTAGTTAAACACCACCTACAGTTTCCGAACGACTTAAATAATTGATATTACATTTATTGGCAATTTATTACCGCAAACAAAATTTAAAGCTGCATCCGGTTCCGAGAAACGGGAGTGTCTGCTAGCTTAAGACCCAAGCTAGCAGACACTTCGTGAAAACACGACCTACAGCTTCGAAACGACTTGAATAATTGATAGTAAATTTAATGGCAATTTATTACCACAAAAAAATTTAAAGCTGCGTCCGGTTCCGAGAAACGGGAGTGTCTGCTTGTTTAAGACTCAAGCTAGCTGACACTTCATCAAAACACGACCTACAGCTTCCGAACGACTTGAATAATTGATATTACATTTATTGGCAATTTATTACCGCACAAAAAATTTAAAGCTGCGTCAGGTTCCGAGAAATGAGAGTGTCTGCTAGCTTAAGACTGAAGCTGCCAGACACATTAGTTAAACACCACCTACAGTTTCCGAACGACTTAAATAATTGATATTACATTTATTATCAATTTATTACCACAAAAAAAAATTTAAAGCTGCGTCCGGTTCCGAGAAACGGGAGTGTTTGCTCGCTTAAGATTCAAGCCAGCAGACACTTCCTAAAAACACGACTTACAGCTTCCGAAAGACTTAAATAATTTATACTACATTTATTATCAATTTATTGCCACAAAAAAAAATTGTTTTTTCAAATTTAGAAAAATTAAAAAATAACAATAATTATCATTAGAAAAAAATTATTTTTCTGGCCTTGAGCTCGATTCGAACCTTGAAAAAAAAAAATTTAAAGCTGCGTCCGGTTTCGAGAAACGGGAGTGTCTGCTAGCTTAAGACTCAAGCCAGCAGACACTTCTTGAAAATCGACTTACAGAGAAACGGGAGTGTCTACTAGCTTAAGACTGAAGCTAGCAGACACATTCTTTAAAACGCGACCTACAGCTTTCGAACGACTTAAATAATTGATATTACATTTATTGGCAATTTATTACCGCAAAAAAAAATTTAAAGCTGCGTCCGGTTCCGAGAAACGGGAGTGTCTGCTAGCTTAAGACCCAAGCTAGCAGACACTTCGTGAAATCACGACCTACAGCTTCCAAACGACTTGAATAATTGATATTAAATTTAATGGCAATTTTTACCACAAAAAAATTTAAAGCTGCGTCCGGTTCCGAGAAACGGGAGTGTCTGCTTGTTTAAGACTCAAGCTACACGACCTACAGCTTCCGAACGACTTAAATAATTGAAATTACATTTATTGGCAATTTATTACAGCAAAAAAATTTAAAGCTGCGTCCGGTTCCGAGAAATGAGAGTGTCTTCTAGCTTAAGACTGAAGCTACCAGACAGGAGTGTCTGCTTGTTTAAGACTCAAGCTAGCTGACACTTCATCAAAACACGACCTACAGCTTCCGAACGATTTAAATAATTGATATTACATTTTTGGCAATTTATTACCACAAAAAAAAGTTAAAGCTGCGTCCGGTTCCGAGAAACGGGATTGTCTGCTAGCTTAAGACTCAAGCCAGCAGACACTTCCTAAAACACGACTTACAGCTTCCTAACGACTTGAATAATTGATATTACATTAATTGGCAATTTATTACCGGAAAAAAAAAGCTGCGTCTGGTTCCGAGAAACGGGAGTGTCTGCTAGCTTAAGACTCAAACTAGCAGAAAAATTTAAAGCTAAGTCCGGTTCCGAGAAATGAGAGTGTCTGCTAGCATACGACTGAAGCTATCAGACGCATTCGTTAAAACACGACCTACAGCTTCCTAACGACTTGAATAATTGATATTACATTTATTGGCAATTTACTACCGCAAAAAAAATTTAAAGCTGCGTCTGATTCCGAGAAACGGGAGTGTCTGCTAGCTTAAGACTCTAGGTAGCAGACACTTCGTGAAAACACGACCTACAGCTTCCGAACGACTTAAATAATTGTTATTACATTTATTGGCAATATATTCCGCAAAAAAAATTTAAAGCTGCGTCCGGTTCCAAGAAACGGGAGTCTCTGCTAGCTTAAGGCTTAAGCCAGCAGAAACTTCGTCAAAACACGACCTATAGATTCCGAACGACTTGAATAATTGATATTACATTTATTGGCAATTTATTACCGCAAACAAAATTTAAAGCTGCATCCGGTTCCGAGAAACGGGAGTGTCTGCTAGCTTAAGACTCAAGACACGACCTACAGCTTCCGAACGACTTGAATAATTGTTATTACATTTATTGGCAATTTATTCCCCAAGGAAAATTTAAAGCTGTGTCCGGTTCCAAGACGCGGGAGTCTCTGCTAACTTAAGACTTAAGCCAGGAGACACTTCGTCAAAACACGACCTACAGATTCCGAACGACTTGAATAATTGATATTACATTTATTGGCAATTTATTACCGCAAACAAAATTTAAAGCTGCGTCTGGTTCCGAGAAACGGGAGTGTCTGCTAGCTTAAGATTCGAGGTAGCAGACACTTCGTGAAAACACGACCTACAGCTTCCGAACGACTTGAATAATTGTTATTACATTTATTGGCAATTTATTCCGCAAAAAAAATTTAAAGCTGCGTCCGGTTCCAAGAAACGGGAGTCTCTGCTAGCTTAAGACCAAAGCTAGCAGACACTTCGTGAAAACACGACCTACAGCTTCCAAACGACTTGAATAATTGATATTAAATTTAATGGCACTTTTTACCACAAAAAAATTTAAAGCTGCGTTCGGTTCCGAGAAACGGGAATGTCTGCTTTTTTAAGACTAAAGCTAGCTGACGCTTCATCAAAACACGACCTACAGCATCCGAGCCACTTGAATAATTGATATTACATTTATTGGCAATTTATTACCGCAAAAAAAATTTAAAGCTGCGTCCGGTTCCGAGAAATGAAAGTGTCTGCTAGCTTAATACTGAAGCTACCAGACACATTAGATAAACACGACCTACAGCTTCCGTACGACTTAAATAATTGATATTACATTTATTATCAATTTATTACCACAAAAAAAAATTAAAGCTGCGTCCGGTTCCGAGAAACGGGAGTTTCTGCTAGCTTAAGACTCAAGCCAGCAGACACTTCCTAAAACACGACTTACAGATTCCTAACGACTTGAATAATTGATATTACATTAATTGGCAATTTATTACCGGAAAAAAAAAATCTGCGTCTGGTTCCGAGAAACGGGAGTGTCTGCTAGCTTAAGACTCAAGCTAGCAGAAAAATTTAAAGCTAAGTCCGGTTCCGAGAAATGAGAGTGTCTGCTAGCATACGACTGAAGCTTGCAGACGCATTCGTTAAAACACGACCTACAGCTTCCGAACGACTTGAATAATTGATATTACATTTATTGGCAATTTACTACCGCAAAAAAAATTTAAAGCTCCGTCTGATTCCGAGAAACGGGAGTGTCTGCTAGCTTAAGACTCTAGGTAGCAGACACTTCGTGAAAACACGACCTACAGCTTCCGAACGACTTAAATAATTGTTATTACATTTATGGGCAATTTATTCCGCAAAAAAAATTTAAAGCTGCGTCCGGTTCCAAGAAACGGGAGTCTCTGCTAGCTTAAGGCTTAAGCCAGCAGACACTTCGTCAAACCACGACCTATAGATTCCGAACAACTTGAATAATTGATATTACATTTATTGGCAATTTATTACCGCACAAATAATTTAAAGCTGCGTCAGGTTCCGAGAAATGAGAGTGTCTGCTAGCTTAAGACTGAAGCTGCCAGACACATTAGTTAAACACCACCTACAGTTTCCGAACGACTTAAATAATTGATATTACATTTATTATCAATTTATTACCACAAAAAAAATTTAAAGCTGCGTTCGGTTCCGAGAAACGGGAGTGTTTGCTACCTTAAGATTCAAGCCAGCAGACACTTCCTAAAAACACGACTTACAGCTTCCGAACGACTTAAATAATTGATACTACATTTATTATCAATTTATTGCCACAAAAAAAAATTGTTTTTTCAAATTTAGAAAAATTAAAAAATAACAATAATTATCATTAGAAAAAAATTATTTTTCTGGCCTTGAGCTCGATTCGAACCTTGAAAAAAAAAATTTAAAGCTGCGTCCGGATCCGAGAAACCGGAGTGTCTGCTAGCTTAAGACTGAATCTAGCATACACATTCGTTAAAATGCGACCTACAGCTTTTAAGCTGCGTCCGGTTCCGAGAAATTAGACTGCCTGCTAGCTTAAGACCCAAGCCAACAGACACTTCGCGAATACACGACCTACAGGATCCGAACGACTTGAATAATTAATATTACATTTATTGGCAATTTATACCGCAAAAAAAATTTAAAGCTGCGTCCGGTTCCGAGAAACGAGAGTGTCTACTAGCTTAAGACTGAAGCTACCAGACACATTCATTAAAACACGACCTGCAGCTTCTGAACGACTTAAATAATTGATACTACATTTATGATCAATTTATTGCCACAAAAAAAAAAATTTAAAGCTGCGTCCGGTTTCGAGAAACGGGAGTGTCTGCTAGCTTAAGACTGAAGCTACCAGACACATTCGTTAAAACGGGACCTACAGCTTCCGAACGACTTAAATAATTGATATTACATTTATTGGAAATTTATTACCAAAAAAAAAAATTTAAGCTGCGTCCGCTTCCGAGAAATGAGAATGTCTGCTAGCTTAAGACTGAAGCTACCAGACACATTCCTTAAAACACGACCTACAGCTTCCGAACGACTTAAATAATTGATACTACATTTATTATCAATTTATTGCCACAAAAAAAAATTGTTTTTTCAAATTTAGAAAAATTAAAAAATAACAATAATTATCATTAGAAAAAAATTATTTTTCTGGCCTTGAGCTCGATTCGAACCTTGAAAAAAAAAATTTTAAGCTGCGTCCGGTTTCGAGAAACGGGAGTGTCTGCTAGCTTAAGACTCAAGCCAGCAGACACTTCTTGAAAATCGACTTACAGAGAAACGGGAGTGTCTACTAGCTTAAGACTGAAGCTAGCAGACACATTCTTTAAAACGCGACCTACAGCTTCCGAACGACTTAAATAATTGATATTACATTTCTTGGCAATTTATTACCGCAAACAAATTTAAAGCTGCGTCCGGTTCCGAGAAACGGGAGTGTCTGCTAGCTTAAGAATCAAGCTAGCTTAAGAATCAAGCTAGCTTAAGACCCAAGCTAGCAGACACTTCGTGAAAACACGACCTACAGCTTCCAAACGACTTGAATAATTGATATTAAATTTAATGGCAATTTTTACCACAAAAAAATTTAAAGCTGCGTCCGGTTCCGAGAAACGGGAGTGTCTGCTTGTTTAAGACTCAAGCTAGCTGACACTTCATCAAAACACGACCTACAGCTTCCGAAAGACTTGAATAATTGAAATTACATTTATTAGCAATTTATTACAGCAAAAAAAATTTAAAGCTGCGTCCGGTTCCGAGAAATGAGAGTGTCTTCTAGCTTAAGACTGAAGCTACCAGACGGGAGTTTCTGCTTGTTTAAGACTCAAGCTAGCTGACACTTCATCAAAACACGACCTACAGCTTCCGAATGATTTAAATAATTGATATTACATTTTTGGCAATTTATTACCACAAAAAAAAAGTCAAAGCTGCGTCCGGTTCCGATAAACGGGAGTGTCTGCTAGCTTAAGACTCAAGACAGCAGACACTTCCTAAAACACGACTTACAGCTTCCTAACGACTTGAATAATTGATATTACATTAATTGGCAATTTATTACCGGAAAAAAAATCTGCGTCTGGTTCCGAGAAACGGGAGTGTCTGCTAGCTTAAGACTCAAGCTAGCAGAAAAATTTAAAGCTAAGTCCGGTTCCGAGAAATGAGAGTGTCTGCTAGCATACGACTGAAGCTTGCAGACGCATTCGTTAAAACACGACCTACAGCTTCCGAACGACTTGAATAATTGATATTACATTTATTGGCAATTTACTACCGCAAAAAAAATTTAAAGCTCCGTCTGATTCCGAGAAACGAGAGTGTCTGCTAGCTTAAGACTCTAGGTAGCAGACACTTCGTGAAAACACGACCTACAGCTTCCGAACGACTTAAATAATTGTTATTACATTTATTGGCAATTTATTCCGCAAAAAAAATTTAAAGCTGCGTCCGGTTCCAAGAAACGGGAGTCTCTGCTAGCTTAAGGCTTAAGCCAGCAGACACTTCGTCAAACCACGACCTATAGATTCCGAACGACTAAAATAATTGATATTACATTTATTGGCAATTTATTACCGCAAACAAAATTTAAAGCTGCATCCGGTTCCGAGAAACGGGAGTGTCTGCTAGCTTAAGACTCAAGACACGACCTACAGCTTCCGAACGACTTGAATAATTGTTATTACATTTATTGGCAATTTATTCCCCAAGGAAAATTTAAAGCTGTGTCCGGTTCCAAGAAACGGGAATCTCTGCTAACTTAAGACTTAAGCCAGGAGACACTTCGTCAAAACACGACCTACAGATTCCGAACGACTTGAATAATTGATATTACATTTATTGGCAATTTATTACCGCAAACAAAATTTAAAGCTGCGTCTGGTTCCGAGAAACGGGAGTGTCTGCTAGCTTAAGATTCGAGGTAGCAGACACTTCGTGAAAACACGACCTACAGCTTCCGAACGACTTGAATAATTGTTATTACATTTATTGGCAATTTATTCCGCAAAAAAAATTTAAAGCTGCGTCCGGTTCAAAGAAACGGGAGTCTCTGCTAGCTTAAGACTCAACCTAGCAGAAACTTCGTGAAAGCACGACCTACAGTTTCCGAACGACTTGAATAATTGATATTAAATTTATTGGCAATTTATTACCGCAAAAAAAATATAAAGCTGCGTCTGGTTCCGAGAAACGGGTGTGTCTGCTAGCTTAATACTACATTTATTATCAATTTATTGCCACAAAAAAAAAAAACAAAATTGTTTTTTCAAATTTAGAAAAATTAAAAATTAACAATAATTATCATTAGAAAAAAATTATTGTTCTGGCCTTGAGCTCGATTCGAACCTTGAAAAAAAAAATTTAAAGCTGCTTCCGGTTTCGAGAAACGGGAGTGTCTGCTAGCTTAAGATTCAAGCCAGCAGACACTTCTTGAAAATCGACATACAGCTTTCGGACGACTTGAATAATTGATATTACATTTATTGGCAATTTATTCCGCAAACAAAATTTAGAGCTGCGTCTGGTTCCAAGAAACGGGAGTCTCTGCTAGCTTAAGATTCAAGCTAGCAGACACTTCGTGAAAATACGACCTACAGCTTCCGAACGACTTCAATAATTGATATTACATTTATTGGCAATTTATTCCACAAAAAAAATTTAAAGCTGCTTCCGGTTCCGAGAAACGGGAGTGTCTGCTAGCTTAAGACTGAAATTAGCAGACACATTCGTTAACACGCGACCTACAGCTTCCGAACGACTTAAATAATTGATATTACATTTATTGGCAATTTAGTTCCGCAAAAAAAAATTTAAAGCTGCGTCCAGTTCCGAGAAACGGGAGTGTCTGCTAGCTTAATAATCAAGCTAGCTTAAGACCCAAGCTAGCAGACACTTCGTGAAAACACGACCTACAGCTTCCAAACGACTTGAATAATTGATATTAAATTTAATGGCAATTTTTACCACAAAAAAATTTACAGCTGCGTTCGGTTCCGAGAAACGGGAGTGTCTGCTTTTTTAAGACTAAAGCTAGCTGACGCTTCATCAAAACACGACCTACAGCTTCCGAGCGACTTGAATAATTGATATTACATTTATTGGCAATTTATTACCGCAAAAAAAATTTAAAGCTGCGTCCGGTTCCGAGAAATGAGAGTGTCTGCGAGCTTAATACTGAAGCTACCAGACACATTAGGTAAACACGACCTACAGCTTCCGTACGACTTAAATAATTGATATTACATTTATTATCAATTTATTACCACAAAAAAAAAAATTAAAGCTGCGTCCGGTTCCGAGAAACGGGAGTTTCTGCTAGCTTAAGACTCAAGCCAGCAGACACTTCTTGAAAATCGGCTTACAGCTTCCGACCGAGGGTTTTTTGTTTTAGTAAAAAGAAATTATTATACATAGGATTTGAGTAAATTAGAAAAAAAGCTAGGTTCATAGACCCTGTAGCCGAACATCTCAAAACAAATGTTGGTTTATCATCAGCGATACACACATTGAAGACTTGGCGTTTTAGCGCATCAAATCATCAATGCAATTGGTAAGTTCCTTTTTATAAATCATTTTCTACTTTTTGTTTTATTCTTTTACCGCCGTCAATTGACTGCACCTTGTTTCACAACACGAGAATTTTTGTAGCATCCCATATAATTTTTCCTCTAAGGTCTTGCTTTATCTAAATTCATGATTGCTTTTTCCGTAGAGTGAAAGTATTTTTTGTTATCTTAAATTCTATTGGTACATATGTAAATAATAAATAATGTTACTAGTTTTTCGTCTTCAGGCCCGGGTTTTTTTGTTTTTGTAAATTATTAGGAATATATAGATAATGAGTAAAAAAAAAGGATGAAAATTCATAGACTGTATAGCCGAATATTTCAAAACCATTATAAACCTTACCAAGTAGCGCAACTAACAGCTGATCTCTCAATATTGGCACACACACAATCATCACTAATGGCCATATTACGAAAATCTTTAGGGAAATTTATGTTAAATTTTTAAACAGACATTAACTGTGATAATTTTAGAATATATGGCATTTAGGACACCTTATTTATTAAGAGAAAATGCTTGCTTATATTATAGAATTTAGTTATTTTTGTATATTCATGCAACGCATGAATGTATATTCATGCAATGCAACTCCGCTCTTCCTGCTGTTCTTTATTGGACTCCACTCGACTGCCTTCCACTCTTTTCGCAACATAACCTCAATTTAAGTTGCCCAAAGTATATGGTAAGCAATGTTCAAAACTTATTATTTATCATCAGCGATCCACGCACTGAGGTCTGGTCTGTTCTTATCCCGTTGACGTTTTTCCAAATTCTGACAAGTTCGCCGTGCCTATTTTAGAATACAGAAACATTTTGCATGAAGCTAATTCGTTTGAGGAAGTTTTTACGAAAAATAAAACAAACACAATTTATAATTTTTGTAAGACAAGCAAATATTTTTATATTTCTATAGCCGCAGCATTTATTTGGTTCATAACTAGACTTACCAACGTTGCGCCCGGGCGTCTGTTAAGAAGATAGAATTGTGCAATGAATAGTCAAAGCCACAACCAATAATAGCCGGAGTCCAATTCTTTTACATAGAACATAGGCCATATTTGCTTTCATTGGGTCCATTTTCCCGATAAATAATTGAAAACCATTTTCACTCAAACAGTAACAATGCAGCTGTCAAACTACATATTTCTACAACCACCATTCAAAGCTATTGAGATTTAAAAAATGAGTTTCGATCACGGATTGTAAAACGTAATACGGACCCATTTTCACAAGCCCTTATATGGAATCGTAACATCTGTGATCATATAACTCGTCAAGTAAAAACATCGTTTTCGGATTCTAACGTAGGTCATCGTACTATTTGTTTCGTATTCAGCATGATAATATATCGCTTAATTAATAATTTTTTTGTTTCTTAAAACAATTTCGACGTTCTTGCATCTATTATGATTTTAAAACATGTTCCAACGTAGTACTTTTGGTCCCTAAAAGGGCAATGCATTCAAAACAAATCAAGATTTGTTTGCTATCGTACTTATGTTAGATATTGTAACGAATTTAGTGTAATTCTGCTTATTTCCAACCTTCTACTAACGTTCGAATCACTATCTGTTGAATAAATAATTCCACTATTCAATAATGCAAAATGGCCTTTATTAAAGTACTTCACAATAACACTTCTACTGCTCAACAGATAGCGTGCTTAAATCAAACTGATTCGTCGTGCCTCAACTGCTGCTGCTTTTATACTTTTTGGTTTCCTCGTTGACATATTTCTAGGCGTTTCTATTTCTAGAATTTGCTACCAGCTATAAAATTACCAGCTATAACATAACTACAGATGCACGTTATAGCTTCTCATATGCGAGTGTATATGTGAGTGATACTTCCACACATAGTTGCCTACTTTTGGGAGCATCTCAGATAAGATATATGCATGTGTTTGTGCGTCTCTCCCCGCTGCGTGTCCGTACATATGTGTAGACATAATGAATGATTCATTTATGTAGATACAAGTGACTGCCTGCTTTATTGTTGTTGTGGCTTCATTTACTTAGCATCAGACTAGTGATTAGCGGCCGCCGTGGTGTGATGGTAGCGTGCTCCGTCATCTACACAACATGTTTTTTCAATTAGAAGAAAATTTTTCTAAGCAGGGTCGCCCCTCGGCAGTGTTTGGCAAGCACTTAATGAAAACTCATCTGCCTTGCAGATCCCGTTCGGAATCAGCATAAAGCAAGGAGGTCCTGTCCCACCAATTTGTAAAAAAATTAAAAGGAGCACGACGCAAATTGGAAGAGAAGCTCGGCTTAAAATCTCTTCGGAGGTTAGACTGATAATCACGTAATTGTTATGTGACGGACTTTTCCTTGACTTTGCCGGGGTTGGTCTCAGTCCGTCCAGGGTTCCTGGAAGTAGAAATTCCTAACGGTCCTTCTGAAAGAATAACTCTGTTTTGTTCGATACAAAACGTTATAAAAAATTATTTATTCAATAAAATTCTACTTTTCTACTCCTAGGCTGATTTCCTTGCTTATAAGAGGTGACTGAGGTGATAAAGCCCTCGGCCAACCTCTGCGGTCGAATGGAGTGATAAAGCCTCCAGACGAGTATACTTTTAGTACAAATGAAGTGAAAAAGCCTTCAGGTGTACTCTTGGTCGGTAGTGATAAAGCCTACCGACTCGTATGCCTGTCCCCTAATCTCTGAATTTCAATGCGAACTCGTCGCCCTTATATACTAATTTTTGCACGCAGGCAAACGGTTATTTTATAATAACAACTTTCAACTAATAGTATTAACAATATAAAACAACTGTTGTTCCGGTAAATATTTCCTTCCCATGAATTTCCATGCACCATAATGCTCCTTATTGAATACAATGCCTTTGTACTTGCTCATACTGTGCTTTCCAGGCTTTGGTTTATATATTGTGTGTTTGTATATTTGTTTGTGGTCACCTGATTCTAATGTTGTGTTTTGCTTTGCCCAATGCTTCTGCTTCTGTTGTATGGCGTGAGTTGGTGTGTTGTATGCTAGTGCGTAAATTTCGCTGACTCGTGTGAGCGTACCGCAAATGGCTACCTCGCTGTTATTTTTCTGCTGTTGTACCTCGGGCTTGTTGTTTGCTGTTCGATTGGACGATGTTGACGCGGTTTGATCTTCACTAGCGTCCTTTTTGTATCTCTCTTTATGACTTTGCTTCCTGGATTCGTTGTTGTCGGCGGCGTCGGTTGCGTGGTATGCTTTCAGCTCACTTAGGTGGGCTGTCCTCCTTCTTCCTCTGAAGACTATGTCTAGCTCTACGATCACTGGTGACACAAAGTTCGTTACCCGGTGAGGTCCACTGTACCTGGGCGCTAGTTTGGCTGTAAAGTTATCTGCCGCTTTTGACAGCTGATGTTCCTTTACCAGCACTAGGTCGCCTATCGCCGGTCGCCATTGCCTTCTTCTTAAATTGTAATACTTCGCTTGCTCTATAGATGCTCTCTCTTGCTTCCGTCGTACCATCTCGAATATTTATTTCATCCTCGTTGACTTCTCTCCTGGGTCCGCTAATTTCTCACCTGTACCAAATGTCTGCTCATCGTAAAGGCTGTTGGGGATTCTCGGTTCCCTCCCTTGTACTATGTATGCTGGACTGTAACCTGTCGATTCACATACACTTGTATTCAATGCCAGCGTTATCTCTGGTAACAACTCATCCCATGTCTTCTGCTCTTTTCCCGTAAATTGTGCTATCATCCTTTTGATGTTCCTGTTTGCTCTCTCTGTTGGGTTCTCCTGCGGTGTGTACGGTGCCGTTAATTGGTGTCTCACGCCAAGTCCCTCTAAAAATCTCTTAAAACGTCTGCTTATAAACTGCGCTCCGTTGTCCGTAATAAATACTTTTGGAACACCGAACCGTGCCAAAATCCTCTCTCGAAATCCTCTTATTAAACATTCTGCCGTTGCCTTTCTGTTTGGTATTACTTCTACCCATTTTGAAAATTTGTCTAAGAATACTAGTGCCATTGTGTTTCCATGCTTCGATCGTGGCATTGGACCAACAAAGTCTGCACAGACTGTTGCCCAAGGCTCCTCTGCAATCTTCGTTAGCATCTTACCTGCGGCTGGCTGTTGACTCGGTTTGTAAATTTGACATGTGTGACACTGCTGTACGTACTTTCTTACATCCCTGAACATTCCTGGCCAATAGTAACGTGTTGTTGCTCTTGCTATCGATTTTCGGATGCCCATATGCCCTGCGCTCGGTGTGTCGTGAATCTCCTCTAGCACTCTGCGTCGCTGTGAAGTCGGGACACACAGCTTCCATGGCACTGCATCTTCGCCATCCACCTGACTTCCTATGCGTCTGTACAACTTTCCTTCCTCGATAACGTACTCTGGGAATTTCTCCGGGGCCTTCCTTACATCTTCCATCTTAGCTTTAAGCCACTTGCACTCGTCTTTTCCGTCATCCATCGTCAACGTACCCAACTGCTCGTCCATCGGTTGCCTTGATAATGCATCTGCCACAACGTTCAACTTTCCTTTTCGGTACTGTACATCAAATGAGTATTGCTGTAGTTCCAGCGCCCATCTCGCAATCCGACCAGTCGGGCTCTCTATCGCATTCAACCATTTCAACGCTAGGTGATCTGTTATTACTGTAAACGTGTATCCTTCTACGTACGGCCTCATTTTTCGTATTGCCCACACTATTGCCAAACACTCCTTTTCTGTTGGTGAGTAGTTCATCTCTGCCTTGTTTAACCTGCGGCTTGCGTATGCTATTACTCGTTCTTCGTCGCCTGACCCTTGCGTAAGTACTGCACCAAGACCAAAATCACTTGCGTCCGTTTGTAAACTAAACTTCCTTGAGAAATCTGGACAAGCGAGTACCGGTGCCTGCGTCAGTGCTGCCTTAAGTGCTTCGAATGCTGATTGCTGTTCTTCAGACCACCTCCATTTACTACCTTTCTTAAGCATAGATGTTAACGGGTGTGATACTTGTGAAAAATCCGGCACGAATCTTCTATACCATGACACAACTCCTAGAAGACGTCGTAACTCTCGTATATTCTTCGGTGGTTGCAGTTCTTTGATGGCTGCTATCTTGTCTGGGTCGGTATGGATGCCTTCCTCGCTAACGACATGACCTAGATATTTTAACCTTTTCTTAAAAAACTCACATTTTTCCGGATTTATCCTCAGGTTCGCTCTATGCAGCCTTCGAAATACTTCTGTTAAATGTGCAATGTGCTCTTCCAATGTTTTGCTTGTAATGATAATATCGTCGAGGTATGCAAACGCGTATGGCTCCAGTTCTGGTCCTATGACACGATCATGTGCTCTCTGAAAAGTTGCTGGGGCTGAGTGCAAGCCAAATGGCATCACCCTCCATTGGTATAGTCCACGCCCAGGTACTGTGAATGCGGTGTATTGCTTGCTGCTTGCTTTCATAGGGATTTGCCAATATCCATTTTTCAAGTCGAGGCTACTAATATATCTCGCGCTTCTTAATTTGTCCAAGATATGTTGTATACGTGGTAAAGGGTATGCATGTGGTACTGATCTTGCGTTTAGTTGGCGGTAATCTACGCAGAGTCTCCATTTTCCATTCTTCTTCTTTGCCAAAACTATGGGTGCGCTGTGCGGGCTATTCGATGCAACCTTTTTCGATCAGCTCGTCGACTTCCTTGTTGATAATTTCTTGCATTTTCGGATTCTTCGGATAGTAGCTTTGCTTAATTGGACGGTCGTCTCTCATAACTATTTTGTGTGTGGCCACGTTGGATACTCCTGACATGTTTGCGAACACCTGTAATTCTTGGCTCAGAAATTTACTCACCGAATCCTCTGTCTTTCTAGTTGCTATCGCCGCCATTGGGTCGTGTTCCCTGAAATCTTCGCTATTCGTTTCGACCATAGTTGTACATGTCACTACCTCTTGCTTCCCTTCGTCTACTCTCAACGTTATTTCTTTACCACCACATCTCATCTCCAAGTTTACCTTCGCCAGATAGTCCGTGCCAATTACCACCTCGTCGCCCAGTCACGGTATGATTAGCATCTCGTTCCTCTGTACTTTACCACCCATTCTTAATTCTGCATCTACCGCTTCTTTGATTATTATTGCTCTGCCATCGCCCATTCTTACTCGCGTCTTTACTTCCTTGAATTTGCCAGTTTTTAATCTTCTCGCCATTGCATCACTTATAAAGCTCCTCGTCGCTCCCGTGTCAATCGCTGCTACTGCTTCTTCTCCGTTCACATACGCTGTTACCAATATGCGGCCGTTTGTGTATTTGAACATGCTTAATTTCTCCGAGGTTACACTTCCGAAGACCCCATCCCCCGGTTCCAATGTGGTCTCTGGTCGTTTCCCTGTAGCTTCCTACAACAATCACGAGTGAGCACGCCTATCTTACCACAAATCCAGCAAAATTCTCTTCTTATGCCTCGGCACCCATATGAGAAGTGACCACCTCTTCCGCATCGTCTGCAGGCCGTTCTTGTATCTACATATTCTTGTTGTGGCTCTGACCTCTGCTGTTGTTGGATTTCTACTCGCTCTTCCTGTCTTTGTTCTGCCTGGAGACACTGGCATTGTCCTTCTTGCCGCCGTGGTATGAATGGCCTTGTGGTTGGTCGCATTGGTTCCCTGTCAGGAATAATATTTTCATAGTCTTGAGCTAAACTTACCAGCTCCTCAAGATTGCTGACCTCGCTTCGCTTTATGTATAGTTGGTACTCTCTGCGCGAGTTTCTGTAGATGCGGGTTAACTTCTGCTCCTCGGTGTAGCCCGCGTGACGCATGATTCCTTGTAGTGCCAAGACATAATCTTTAAATAGCTCACCTTGTCGTTGTACGCGCATACGAATTTCATCTTCCAATTGCTCTAAGTATCGGGAGCTTAGGACGAACTTCAGGAAGTCCTTCTTGAAGGCGTCCCACTCTTGCCAGTGCCGGTTGTTATTCCTATACCATACCAACGCTTTGTCCTTCAACAACTCCGGCAGCGCTTTCGGAATTGTGTTGCGGTTGATTTCATACCCATCTGCTAGCTCCTCCACTCTTTCGATGAATCCTAGGGGATCTTTGCCTCCGTCGTACTTTAATCCCCACTTCCTTACTCTGTCCATGGTCGTTGCATATGTGCCAGGCTGTTGAATATAATTTGTCGTTGCGTACATACCAGGCTGCTGAATAAAATGTACCGGCGGTTGTCCGACCTCCAATTGATTGGGTGCACCATTTGCCTGTTTACCATTTCTTGGTGAATTTAGTTCGTTGCTTGTCTTTGACGCTTGTGGATTTGTTAGCCGCGCGTGCCGAATCGCCAACTCTGTGAATCGATCCCGTAAATTCTCGTTATCCTTCTCCTCTTGGATGAATGCCGCCAATCGTTTTCTTAGCTCGTCAACCGTTCCGCCATCCTCTAGCCCAAATTCCGTGCAGTAGGCTACCAGATCCTCTCGAGTGAGATAAAAAACTCACATTTTTCCGGGTTTATCCTCAGGTTCGCTCTATGCAGCCTTCGAAATACTTCTGTTAAATGTGCAATGTGCTCTTCCAATGTTTTGCTTGTAATGATAATATCGTCGAGGTATGCAAACGCGTATGGCTCCAGTTCTGGTCCTATGACACGATCAAGTGCTCTCTGAAAAGTTGCTGGGGCTGAGTGCAAGCCAAATGGCATCACCCTCCATTGGTATAGTCCACGCCCAGGTACTGTGAATGCGGTGTATTGCTTGCTGCTTGCTTTCATAGGGATTTGCCAATATCCATTTTTCAAGTCGAGGCTACTAATATATCTCGCGCTTCTTAATTTGTCCAAGATATGTTGTATACGTGGTAAAGGGTATGCGTGTGGTACTGATCTTGCGTTTAGTTGGCGGTAATCTACGCAGAGTCTCCATTTTCCATTCTTCTTCTTTGCCAAAACTATGGGTGCGCTGTGCGGGCTATTCGATGCAACCTTTTTCGATCAGCTCGTCGACTTCCTTGTTGATAATTTCTTGCATTTTCGGATTCTTCGGATAGTAGCTTTGCTTAATTGGACGGTCGTCTCTCATAACTATTTTGTGTGTGGCCACGTTGGATACTCCTGACATGTTTGCGAACACCTGTAATTCTTGGCTCAGAAATTTACTCACCGAATCCTCTGTCTTTCTAGTTGCTATCGCCGCCATTGGGTCGTGTTCCCTGAAATCTTCGCTATTCGTTTCGACCATAGTTGTACATGTCACTACCTCTTGCTTCCCTTCGTCTACTCTCAACGTTATTTCTTTACCACCACATCTCATCTCCAAGTTTACCTTCGCCAGATAGTCCGTGCCAATTACCACCTCGTCGCCCAGTCCCGGTATGATTAGCATCTCGTTCCTCTGTACTTTACCACCCATTCTTAATTCTGCATCTACCGCTTCTTTGATTATTATTGCTCTGCCATCGCCCATTCTTACTCGCGTCTTTACTTCCTTGAATTTGCCAGTTTTTAATCTTCTCGCCATTGCATCACTTATAAAGCTCCTCGTCGCTCCCGTGTCAATCGCTGCTACTGCTTCTTCTCCGTTCACATACGCTGTTACCAATATGCGGCCGTTTGTGTATTTGAACATGCTTAATTTCTCCGAGGTTGCACTTCCGAAGACCCCATCCCCCGGTTCCAATGTGGTCTTTGGTCGTTTCCCTGTAGCTTCCTACAACAATCACGAGTGAGCACGCCTATCTTACCACAAATCCAGCAAAATTCTCTTCTTATGCCTCGGCACCCATATGAGAAGTGACCACCTCTTCCGCATCGTCTGCAGGCCGTTCTTGTATCTACATATTCTTGTTGTGGCTCTGACCTCTGCTGTTGTTGGATTTCTACTCGCTCTTCCTGTCTTTGTTCTGCCTGGAGACACTGGCATTGTCCTTCTTGCCGCCGTGGTATGAATGGCCTTGTGGTTGGTCGCATTGGTTCCCTGTCAGGAATAATATTTTCATAGTCTTGAGCTAAACTTACCAGCTCCTCAAGATTGCTGACCTCGCTTCGCTTTATATATAGTTGGTACTCTCTGCGCGAGTTTCTGTAGATGCGGGTTAACTTCTGCTCCTCGGTGTAGCCCGCGTGACGCATGATTCCTTGTAGTGCCAAGACATAATCTTTAAATAGCTCACCTTGTCGTTGTACGCGCATACGAATTTCATCTTCCAATTGCTCTAAGTATCGGGAGCTTAGGAAGAACTTCAGGAAGTCCTTCTTGAAGGCGTCCCACTCTTGCCAGTGCCGGTTGTTATTCCTATACCATACCAACGCTTTGTCCTTCAACAACTCCGGCAGCGCTTTCGGAATTGTGTTGCGGTTGATTTCATACCCATCTGCTAGCTCCTCCACTCTTTCGATGAATCCTAGGGGATCTTTGCCTCCGTCGTACTTTAATCCCCACTTCCTTACTCTGTCCATGGTCGTTGCATATGTGCCAGGCTGTTGAATATAATTTGTCGTTGCGTACATACCAGGCTGCTGAATAAAATGTACCGGCGGTTGTCCGACCTCCAATTGATTGGGTGCACCATTTGCCTGTTTACCATTTCTTGGTGAATTTAGTTCGTTGCTTGTCTTTGACGCTTGTGGATTTGTTAGCCGCGCGTGCCGAATCGCCAACTCTGTGAATCCATCCCGTAAATTCTCGTTATCCTTCTCCTCTTGGATGAATGCCGCCAATCGTTTTCTCAGCTCGTCAGCCGTTCCGCCATCCTCTAGCCCAAATTCCGTGCAGTAGGCTACCAGATCCTCTCGAGTGAGATAGTATACCCACGATACCTTTACCATTGTTTTGCTTTATATCCTCGTCGTATTAACCCAGAAGTGTGTGAACCTTGTTTCCCTCTTCGTTTCTGATGCTTTGAAAGTATATCATAAAATTTGCTTTATTTAATCTGCTCGGGCGCCAAAATGTGGCGGACTTTTCCTTGACTTTGCCGGGGTTGGTCTCAGTCCGTCCAGGGTTCCTGGAAGTAGAAATTCCTAACGGTCCTTCTGAAAGAATAACTCTGTTTTGTTCGATACAAAACGTTATAAAAAATTATTTATTCAATAAAATTCTACTTTTCTACTCCTAGGCTGATTTCCTTGCTCTATAAGAGGTGACTGAGGTGATAAAGCCCTCCGCCAACCTCTGCGGTCGAATGGAGTGATAAAGCCTCCAGACGAGTATACTTTTAGTACAAATGAAGTGAAAAAGCCTTCAGGTGTACTCTGATAAAGCCTACCGACTCGTATGCCTGTCTCCTAATCTCTGAATTTCAATGCGAACTCGTCGCCCTTATATACTAATTTTTGCACGCAGGCAAACGGTTATTTTATAATAACAACTTTCAACTAATAGTATTAACAATATAAAGCAACTGTTGTTCCGGTAAATATTTCCTTCCCATGAATTTCCATGCACCATAATGCTCCTTATTGAATACAATGCCTTTGTACTTGCTCATACTCTGCTTTCCAGGCTTTGGTTTATATATTGTGTGTTTGTATATTTGTTTGTGGTCACCTGATTCTAATGTAGTGTTTTGCTTTGCCCAATGCTTCTGCCTTCTGTTGTATGGCGTGCGTTGGTGTGTTGTATGCTAGTGCGTAAATATGTATAACGAAATTTCAATTAGTAGCGGCGCTTATTTTGACGACTTGCTGCTGATCTCCGTTCACTTAAGTTATTATGTATGTTGTATTTGTAACTGGGTACATTGGATTTTGAGTGTGCAAAGGGTTGATCGACCGCTGCATTTTTATGTTTTGTGCGTATCTACTTTCCAAATATTTAATGCATGTTAGGGTGATCCTATATTCAAAGTTTATGTTTGCGAAAATGTAAATATTTGGCTTGCGTGCAAAAGTGCGCAAGTGTAATTTGCCCTTCAATTTAATAATTATAAATTCAATGTACAACAGAATATATGTATTTAGGGCATAATTCATAAAGGTATACATATGTATATTTCTGGTGCTTCATGCAAAAAATATATAAGTGATAAAAATTCAAGTATAAATTCCAAGTTATTTCCAAAGTGATAAAAATTCAAGTATAAATTCCAAGTTATTTCCAAATGTATGTTATTTGCAAAAATATATAGATATGTGTATGTTGTGAGGATACAAAGTCCTCGGCTTTGGGGTCCTCACAGTTATTCGTATCGTATCATATTCAACCCGTGATCGTATTTCCTGATTCGGTCCCTGTCTCTACCATCATCAACTCAGTATCGCCAATAGCATTTAAGCGATCATTGTTTAAAAAATTAGAAAGCGGTTCGTGACACCTAGTGTGTAAAATTGGTAAAATGTGCATTGTAGACCTTTGAAATTTGTGGAACGGTTCCGGGAAGAATTCACAAAGCTCCTTTCTCGCCACCAGACTAAAACGGCATTTTTGTGGTGTTGATAGCATGGCGCCAGCGCCAATGCCGGTGCCAGCTCAATGGTAGCTCATTGACACAATGACTCCAAGCGAATTTTTGACGCTACTTAGTAGTGAGTGCGTAGTACATTTCACTTGCGCTATTGAGTGAAACGATTTTAGTGTCAGACACGAGTTTGGTAACTGGCGCTACTGGCAATGATGACACTGAGCTGATGACGGCAGCGCTGGTAGTTCAGCTTTTGAATCAGAGAAATAATTGATGACCCGTGTAAATTAGTATGGCTTTGGCTATTATTGGCTGTGACTTTGAACTATATAAATGCTGCGGACATAACAATCAGAGTCGTTTTTGAGTTTTATATTTTAGTTATATTCCCCAATTAATATGGGTGTGTTTCAGCAGACAAATAATAACAGTAGTATTGCTAAAGTGCTCCTTAGTTGATGGAATGTAGCTAATTTCCTAGAGATGATCAATAGATTGTCAACATTTCGTTCAACGAACGCGCGAAATTGCCACATCTGCTCAAATTTTCCTTTGTTGATTTAACTTAAGCTGTTATGCCAATATTTTTCAGCCAGCTTATTTCAAATAGGTAATTTTTCCAAAAGCAAAATATATTACAACAAAGATTACAGAGTTAAACAGCCTTAAAAAATCAACTATGTTGAGGCGGACAGCATAGCAAAAAGTATGGTGAATTCCTCGCGCAGCCGTCCTACAAATTCCACAAAGTTTTACAAGTCTGCAATCTTATAATTTTTAAAATCTTTGGCATGGTGAATTCTTCCCGGAACCGTTCGAATGGTTTACAATGCACATTTTACCAATTTTACACACTAGATTCTTTCTAATGTTTTAAACAATGAGCGCTTAAATACTATTGGCGATTCTGAGTTGATGACGGTAGAAACAGGCACCGAACCAGGAAATACGATCACGGGTTGAATAAGATACGATACGAATAACATTTACGTGATATGTCAGTCTATGTTAAACAAAAATAACCTTCGAAGAGATTTTAAGCCGAGCTTCTCTTCCAATTTGCGTCGTGCTCCTTTTAATTTTTTCTACAAATTGGCGGGACAGGACCTACTTGCTTTATGCTGATTCCGAATGGGATCTGCAAGGCAAATGAGTTTTCATTGAGTGCTTGCCAAACACTGCCGGGGGCGACCCCGCTTAAAAAAATTTTAAATGGTTAGCGCAGCGTGCCAAAAGCGTACTGATGATGAAGGCTTACCACCCTTCGAAATGGATCTATCTGCGCAGCTATGGCAGGTTATCTGAAAAATTTTCTACTTAATATTCCAAAAGCAAAATAAAATTTTTCAATTATAGAAAAATTAAAAAAAACAATAATCATAACTAAATTTTATTGTTCTGGCCTTGAGCTCATTTCGGACCTTGAATACTTTATCAATAGGCCGATAAAACAAAAACAATTGTTAATAAACCATGAGCACTTGAGAAATATCAAACAAAGTAATTGACAATAAACAAATCCAAATTATCAGTATCTTGCAACAGATGGCGGAACGCTGAATAAATATAGTTGGTGAGAAGGAATAGAAGTAGCAATTTCTCAGTCAAACAAACCACGGCTCTATAGCTAAATGGTTAGCGCAGCGTGCCTACAGCGTACTGATTATGAAGGCTTAGCACCCTTCGAAATGGATCTATCTGTGCAGCTATGGCAGGTTGTCTGAAAAATTTTCTACTTACTATTCCAAAAACAAAATAAAATTTTTCAATTATAGAAAAATTAAAAAAACAATAATCATAACAAAAAATTATTGTTCTGGCCTTGAGCTCATTTCGAACCTTGAATACTTTATCAATAGGCCGATAAAACAAAAACAATTGTTAATAAACCATGAGCACTTGGGAAATGTCAAACAAAGAAATTGACAATAAACAAATCCAAATTATCAGTATCTTGCAACAGATGGCGCAACGCTGAATAAATATAGTTGGTAAGAAGGAATAGAAGTAGCAATTTGGCAGTCAAACACACCACCGCTCTATAGCTAAATGGTTAGCGCAGCGTGCCTAAAGCGCCCTTCGAAATGGATCTAATTGCGCAGCTATGGCAGGTTGTCTGAAAAATTTTCTACTTACTATTCCAAAAACAAAATAAAAATTTTCAATTATAGAAAAATTAAAAAAACCATAATCATTACAAAAAATTATTGTTGTGGCCTTGAGCTCGTTTCTAGCCTTGAATACTTTATCAATAGGCCGATAAAACAAAAACAATTGTTAATAAATAATGAGCACTTGGTAAATGTCAAACAAAATAATTGGTAATAAACAAATCCAACATTATCAGTGTCTTGCAACAGATGGAGCAACGCTGGATAAATATAGCTGGTAAGAAGGAATAGAAGTAGCAATTTGTCAGCCAAACAACCCAGAGCTGTATAGCTAAATGGTTAGCGCAGCGTGCCTAAAGCGTACTGATGATGTAGGCTTAGTACGCTTCGAAATGGATCTATATGCGCAGCTATGGCAGGTTGTCTGAAAAATTTTCTACTTACTATTCCAAAAACAAAATAAAATTTTTCAATTATAGAAAAAAACAATAACCATTATAAAAAATTGTTGTTCTGGCCTAGAGCTCGTTTCCAACCTTGAATAAATTCATTTTGTTTCTGTGTTTGCTTTTAAACTCATGTTTGAAAACTTTCTTTCAACTCCTGCATTACTTATTGGCAGCCAAAGAAATGTAAGCACAAAATCGACAAACTCTTGGAAAGGGTTTTCATTTAACGCGTTCTTAAACTCTTTAACCTCAAACCAAAAACTTAAAGTTGAAGTCACATTTTTCCATTTTTGGAGTTAGATATGCTTCCACTGCATTTCTATCCTAGTTATTTCATCAGTGCTATACTTGTTTTTTTTTTTTCATTTGTGCAATATGAAAACAATTGAGGTTTCAAAATTCTCAATGTGTTTTCAACTGAGAAGAAATCTATTTTGCTAAGGGTTTCTATATTTTGCGGCAGCGTCGCCTTAATTGCTCTATTAATTTAAGAAGTCGCGACATATATTACGTATCTTTCTTTCAATAAATTCGTCTATACATTTATCTTCTTTTTGAGTTCGCATATATGTATTCTTCAAAGGTATAATGAAAATAAAGTACGGGAGACAAAAATTTATTATAATCTGAAATTAAAGGGTCGAAACTCTTAGAAGGTGACACTATGCTGTTGCACAAGCTGGAAAAGCAAATGTACAACCTCATGACACAGTTTATCGATTACAGTTTTTGTTACCAGTTGAGTACCGAGTTGCAACATCATACATAAAACACATTACAAATTTCACAATAGATTTGGAGCCAAAAAGGGGCAAACATTTTAAAAAGGGCAAAAACAGAGGTAGGAGCTAAACCGGAATTTTTGGAGCTAAACGCAAAAAAAAGGGCTAGATCTGGCTCCAAAAGCACCAAAATAGCAACACTGCTCGGCAGTGTTTGGCAAGCACTCCAAGTGTATGAAAAGCTCTCAATAAAAACTCGCCTGCCCTGCAGATGCCGTTCGGCCTAAAATCTCTTCGGAGGTTAGTGCGTCACATTTATTTATTTTTTAAATTATATATATTTCACTTTATTTTCCTTAAAATACTGTAGTATGGAATCTTACATTTGAGTCCAGTTAGAGAACCGCAGGTTGTTAGATAAATTGTTTCAACTCAATAGCATTTTTGCTTTATAAAAAACTCTAGTGATGGACGATATGGCGATTTTGAGCTATCAGTGAAAATAGATATGGCTATTTTTGAATCGCGGCTATTTTTTATAGCTATACTGATCGCTTTATTTTAACAAGCGATTCTATACAGAAGATGTTGTAACGAATATTAGCAACACTAAGGGATACTATCATCTCTAAGCCGATGCTAAGCAGTGATTTGTATGCACATCGATAATTCAATCATTATGTCTACACATATGTACGTACACGCAGCGGAGAGGCAACGCACAACTACATGCATAAATCTGAGATACTCCCGAAAGTATGCAATAGTTGTGCAAGTGTCGCTCACACACACAAGCGCATGGGGTTTGAGAGAAGCTATAAAATCATGCATCTGTAGTTACAGCTGAGTAATTGTATAGCTGATAACTAACTAGTAAGTTCTGGAAATAGAAAAGCTTAGAAATATGCAACGAGGAATTCAGACAGTACAAAAGGCAGCAACAGTAGAGGCGCGACAATCAGTTTGATTTAATACGCTATCTGGCGAGCTATAGTAGTGTTATTCTGAAGAACTTTAATAAAGGCCATTTTGCATTATTGAAAAGTGGAGTATAAAGTATAAAAGGCAGCAACAGTAGAGGTTCGACAATCAGTTTGATTTAAGACGCTATCTGGCGAGCAATAGTAGTGTTATTGTGAAGAACTTTAATAAAGGCCATTTTGCATTATTGAAAAGTGGAGTTATTTATTCAACAGTTTATTGATTTGAACGTTAGCAGATGGTTGCAAATAAGAGGAATTGCAGTAAATCCGTTACAATATGATGGGCGATACAGCGATTTTGAGCTATCAGTGAATATGGATATGGCTATTTTTTACAGCTATGGCGATCGCTTTAATTAATCTTTAATAACGTTCCTGCCAAATTTCATCATGATATCTTCAACGACTGCCAAATTACAGCTTGCAAAACTTTTAAATTACCTTCTTTTAAAAGTGGGCGGTGCCACGCACATTGTCCAAAAATTTAGTAATTTTCTATTCTGCGTCATAAGTTCAACCCACATACGAAGTTTCATCGCTTTATTTGTCTTTGGTAATGAATTATCGCACTTTTTCGGTTTTTCGAAATTTTCGATATCGCAAAAGTGGGCGTGGTTATAGTCCGATATCGTCCATTTTAAATAGCGATCTGAGATGAGTGCTCAGGAACCTACATACCAAATTTCATCAAGATATCTCAAAATTGACTCAAGTTATCGTGTTAACGGAGGGACGGACATGGCTCAATCAAATTTTTTTTCGATCCTGATGATTTTGATATATGGAAGTCTATATCTACCTCGATTCCTTTATACCTGTACAACCAACCATTATCCAATCAAACTTAATATACTTTGTGAGCTCTGCTCATATTTTGAATAAAGGTCCATTATCCCATTATGCAATAATAAAGGTGATGTCAACAAGATAACTTTTTCGACAGCTCTATTTACTTGTATTATAAAAGTAATAAAAAAAAACTTCACTTCACAAAGAATTAGCTTTCTGCAAAATGTTTCTGTATTCATTCTAAACTATGCATGGCGTCTGTCAAAATTGGGAAAAACGGAATAAGGACACCTCAATATTCATTTCACAATGAAATCGCTAAGCCCTCATTGCTTGGATCGCTGATGATAAACCATCATATGTTTTGAAATAGTCGGCTATATGATCTATGAACTTTAAATCTGTTCTATTCTAATTTACTCATTTTGTATGTATAATAATTTACAAAAACAAAAAACCCGGTCTTGAAGACAAAGTAGTGTAATTATTTACAGACCAATAAAACCAAACAACAATAAATATTTTTAGTCTACGGAAAAGCAATCATGAATTTATATAAAGCAAGAGCTTAGAGAAAAAATGATATGGGCTGCTACAAAAATTCTCGTCTTGTGAGACAAAAGCACCTGATTGGCGCACTCAACTTTCAAAGAATAAAAGAAACAAATGAGAGTTATAAAAAGAAACTTACCAATTGCATTGATGGCTTGATGCGCCAAAACGCCAAGTCTTCTACAAATAAAAGGGGGTTACATAAATAACACCATGACACCAACCATCCTATCAATTGTAATGTGTAACCTACCCTACTATGGTCCGCCCATGTTGTAACAGCGAGTGTCCTTGGTGCGAAGCACTGTTAATGTAACACAACAACAGATTTTTTTCTAATTTACTCATTTTCTATGTATAATAATTTATAAACCAATAAAAGGAAACATAACATTTAATAGTCTACGGAAAAAGCACCGATGAATTCTAATAACGCAAGAGCTTGTAGAAAAAGTATATGGACTGCTGCAAAAATCCTCGTCTAGTGAAATAATATCACCTGGGCAAAAGAAAATAGATTAATAAGAGGGAGCATTGTAGAGTCGTTCATTCCCCATAAAGTGGGACGGCTGCGCCAGGAGTACACCATACGTTTTGCCTCTGCTTCGTTTTTACCATCTGGATTAAAAAAGTCATGAGCCTGGGCATTCGCAATTTTAGTGATGTAAATTGAATGGAGCCAGCGCCAATGCGGTGCCAGCTCAATGGTAGCTTATTGACGCAATGACTCCAAGCGAATTTTTGACGCTACTTAGTAGTGAGTGCGTAGTACATTTCACTTGCGCTATTGAGTGAAACGATTTTTGTGTGTCAGGCACGAGTTTGGTGTTATTGTCGTTACTGGTGGCACTGAGTTTATGATGGTAGCGCTGATAGCTCGGCTCTTGAACCAGAGAAAGCAATGATGGCCTAAGTGCTATATTAAATAATATGATTTTGGCTATTATTGGTTGTGACTTTGATTATCTATAACACAGCACTTCTCTATCTTGTTATCAGACGTCCCTGAAAAATCAACCCTGGAAGGTGATGTTTTGAACCAAATAAAAGCTGCCGACATAACAGCCGGCGTTGAGTTGATATTAAGCAGCCAAATAATAACATAATTATTGCTAAAGTGCTGCTTAATTGATGGAATGTAGCTAATTTGCTAGTTATGATGGATAGATTGTCAAAATTTCATTCAACGAACGTTCCAAATTGCCACATCTGCTCAAATTTTGCTGAAGAACGTCATGCTCTGTCATAAAAAGGAGCAGCTCGAGCACACCCTATATCAAGCAAGTATAAAATAAATAGATAGGTTACAGGTTAGCTAACTTTTACAAAGTTGTTTGGCAAAATAACTCACAGTGTTGGCCTTAAAAATTCAGCCATGTTGTGGCGGACAGAATAGCAAAACGTATAGGCCAAAGATATATAAATATATAAGATGGTGCATTGTACATTGTACTAAAGATTTTAAAGATTTGTTTATCCTCTTTGTTATTATGTATAGGCGTATTTTCGAAAAACCGACTACTTTTATCTCGCGATGCAAATATCACTTTTTTTTTTAACTTTTAAACATATCGGGGAAATGAGAATATTATGCGCAAGATGTCGCAAACGTGGGCCGCCTCATACATTTTAGTTTTAGGGTTCGTACCTAACTTTTCCACCCTGTCTGTTAAAGCGAATAACCAGTCGCAAAGAATTGCAAATTTTACACACCAGATATCGCTAATGAGCATTTAAACGCTACTAGCGACACCGAGTTGATGACTGTCCTCAAACTCCAAAAATATCTAAAATGCGCAGAAAATTATGCAACCATATGGGGACAAGGTATATGGGAACTCAATGTTTGACACTGTTTTAGATATCTTTCGCAATGAGGTTTTGGGAGCTGGAAATTCAGCTTGGGAGCCAGAGAAAGTAAGTAATGATGGCTGCAATTCGTCAAAGGAATATTACTTCGGCTATTATTATTTGCAAAGAGGATAAAATAAAGGCCAGGGTTTTCACTACAAGTTCAACTCAGTTCGTCAGTTACACTACGCTTAACTTTATTCTGCAGTTTTTCAGTCTAATTTAACTGAAGTTTAAGCTGTGCTTAAGCGGCCGATCTGGCAGGGTTACACTCTAGTTAACCTATCAGTTATTTGCGTTCGTTCGAAATGGCGTCGATATCCCCAACAAGCATTTGGGCTTGAGTACCATTAGAGCTCATGTTGATAACTAGGCATACTTCTAAAATCTCAAGAGTTGGAGGAGGGAATTTTTTAGTGATGGAACAATATTTCGCTATTGGTGATTGCATTGCCGCTATTGATAAATCGCTAATAGCTATAGCTATTGCAATCCAAATATATCAGTGATTACGATTTTCCTTCATTCGGTTCTTTTGAATGACAATCACCTTTGGCAGAATATCGCCAATAGCGATTATAGCGATTGGCGATTTTCCTTCGGCATGAAATTCTAATGCTAATAGTGATAGCGCCGATGCAATCATCGAGAGTAAAACATCGTTCATCACTACTCATTTGTGTGCTTTACTTTCCGACTGAGTAAAAAAGTTTATTGAATACAAAAAGGAATAATTTTCTCGAAAATTTGAAAAAAATTACTTTTACAAAAGGTTGCCAGCTATTATCGAAAAATCGGGATAATTGTCTTAAGAGCTGCACAACGAAAAAAATTTCTCGTCCACAGATAGTGGTAAATAAGGGCTGCTTTTTGTGCAGAGAAATTAAGAAAACGGCGAACGGAACAAAGCAAACCTGTGCAACAACAATTTCGACGACGAAGTGATTTGCAATAATTGCAAAAAATGAATCTGCAATGGGCGTGGAAGCACATCTGGATCCCAAATTGTTAATCATTCGGTGAGGGCTAAATAGTAGGGAAGTCAGTTTACATTCTGAAGGTCCACTTGGAGAACCAGTACTAAAATCTTACTCGTGTGGCGTACGTAATGTATTTGTATAAGGATTCATTCCAGCACAGGCTGATTCTGTTGTAGTGTTGTTATGCCGGTAAGCTGAAAATAGAGTAAATATTAAAAAGTGTATCTATTTAAACGAATACATTTAAATTTTAGTCAACCATGTGCAGCGCAAAACTTTTTGAAAAATATGAATTGGGATCAAGAACAATGGAAGCCACTTATAACTGTCTGTTCGTTTTTGCCGTGGTTGGTTAAGGTGCCTACCGAGCAAGAGCAGTTGCGTGCAGAACAAATATCAGCAGCACAAATAAACAAATTGAAGGAATTATGGAAGGAAAATATTGATGCAACATTTCAGGAATTAGAGAAGCCAGGTATAGATACTGAACCATCACAAGTGCTATTGCGTTATGAAGATGGTTATCAATACGAGAAAATGTGTCAAAAAACAACAACCACATGGAAATTTGAACCGATTTTTTGCGTATATCTTTTGACAGAAATAAAAATTTCATTTTCCCTTTCGAATTATTAAAACGGAGGTCGAGACGCGTCTTTTGATACGACCTTTGATAAATTTCGATAAAGGTTAGGTGGTGCACCGTCTTGTAAAACGTTGCCGAAACTAATGCATGTGTTATTCATAAGTTAATACTTCTAGGCTGTAGCCGTTAACAGTTTTATAAAATTTGTGTTTTTGATGGAAAAATAAAAGAATTATAGAAACGTATATCACACGTCTCAAAATTTAGGTTTTAATTTTTAAACAATAACAATAATTAACATTAGAAAAAAATTATTGTTCTGGCCTTGAGCTCGAATCGAACCTTGAATCATTTATCAATAGGCCGATAAAAACAAAAACAATATTTTAAGTTTTTTGGGGGAATGCAATTCAAGCTTTTTCATATGGTTGAATTCTCCGGCTAATTTCTAGGGCACTGAAGTGGGTGGCTAATTTTCTGCTAAAGAATATTTTTATAATAGTTTGAGGAATTTGCTATATTTTTACTCTGTATTCTTCATTAAAAATTTATTTACTTCACTATACAAATATTATGCAGCCAAATACAACTTTCAGAATAAATTCATACGGAGTATTTCCGAAAACATCGATGTAGTATAATATAGTAAATAAATCATGTTTTTATGGTGTTACATATACAGATTTATTTCGGGTTGATTCATCTTACATTTAAAAATCAAAACATTTTCAATTAGCAAAATTTATAAAACAAAGATACATAGACATCTATTTGCGCTAGTCTCATCTCATTGAGTGTAATACGAGTCTGAATATATTGTCGTCAGCCAGTTAATAATATTGTATCATAACATCTCAGAAAATTAGAATTTCACATTACATCAGTTTACAATAATAGGTACATATTTTTTTCTTTTTATTCCAATTTTGCTTCATATATTCTGTATACTAAATTAAATTAATGTATAACATTCAATCTACTCCGGTAAACAAACTTAAACATTCATTTTTTATATCCAAGTATACAAATTATAGCAGATTCGCGTATTAAAGATAAATTAAAGCAATCGCCATAGCTCTAAAAAATAGCCATATCCATATTCACTGATAGCTCAAAATCGCTGTATCGCCCATCATATTGTAACGGATTTACTGCAATTCCTCTTATTTGCAACCTTCTGCTAACGTTTGAATCACTAAACTGTTGAATAAATAACTCCACTTTTCAATAATGCAAAATGGCCTTTATTAAAGTTCTTCACAATAACACTACTATTGCTCGCCAGATAGCGTCTTAAATCAAACTGATTATCGAACTTCTACTGTTGCTGCCTTTTATACTGTCTGATTTCCTCGTTGCATATTTCTAGGCTTTTCTATTTCTAGAACTTACTGTAGCTGTAACTACAGATGCATGATTTTATAGCTTTACTCAAACCCCATGCGCTTGTGTGTGTGAGCGACACTTGCACAACCGTTGCATACTTTCGGGAGTATCTCAGATTTATGTATGTTGTTGTGCGTTGCTTTTCAGCTGCGTGTACGTATATATGTGTAGACATAATGATTGAATTATTGCTGTGCATAGAAGTCAATGCTTAGCATCGGCTTAGAGATGATAGTATCCCATAGTGTTTCTGATATTCGTTACAATATCTTCTGTATAGAATCGCTTGCTAAAATAAAGCGATCGCTATAGCTAAAAAAATAGCCGCGAATAAACAATAGCAATATCTATTTTCACTGATAGCTCAAAATCGCCATATCGTCCATCACTAGAATTTTTTATAAAGCAAAAAATGCTATTAAGTTGAAACATTTTAATTAACAACTTGCGGTTCTCTAACTGGACTCAAATGTAAGATTCCATACTACAGTATTTTAAGGAAAATAAAGTGAAATATATATAATTTAAAAAATAAATAAATGTGACGCAATAACCTCCGAAGAGATTTTAGGCCGAACGGCATCTGCTAGGCAGGTGAGTTTTTATTGAGAGCTTTTCATACACTTGGAGTGCTTGCCAAACACTGCCGAGCAGTGTTGCCATTTTGGAGCCAGATCTAGCCCTTTTTTTGCGTTTAGCTCCAAAAATTCCGGTTTAGCTCCTAGCTCTGTTTTTGCCCTTTTTAAAATGTTTGCCCCTTTTTGGCTCCAAATCTATTGTGAACTTTGTAATGTGTTGTATGTATGATGTTGCAACTCGGTACTCAATTGATAACAAAAACTTTAATCGATAAACATTGTCATGAGGTTGTACATTTGCTTTTCCAGCTTGTACAACAGCATAGTGTCACCTTCTAAGAGTTTCGACCCTTCAGATTATAATAAATTTTTGTGTCCCGTACTTTATTTTCATTATACCTTTGAAGAATACATATATGCGAACTCACAAAGAAGATAAATGTATAGACGAATTTATTGAAAGAAAGATACGTAATATATGTCGCGACTTCTTAAATTAAAAGAGCACTTAAGGCGACGCTGCCGCAAAATATAGAAACCCTTAGCAAAATAGATTTCTTCCCAGTTGAAAACACATTGAAAATTGTGAAACCTCAATTGTTTTCATATTTCACAAATGAAAAAAACAAGTATAGCACTGATGAAATAACTAGGTTAGAAATGCAGTGGAAGAATATCTAACTCCAAAATTGGAAAAATGTGACTTCAACTTTAAGTTTTTGGTTTGAGGTTAAAGAGTTTAAGAACGCGTTAAATGAAAACCCTTTCCAAGAGTTTGTCGATTTTGTGCTTACATTTTTTTTTGCTGCCAATAAGTAATGCAGGAGTTGAAAGAACGTTTTCAAACATGAGTTTAAAAGCAAACACAGAAACAAAATGAACTGATTCAAGGTTTGAAACGAGCTCAAGGCCAGAACAACAATTTTTTGTAATGATTGCTGTTTTTAAATTTTTCTATAAATGAAAATTTTTATTTTGTTTTTGGAATAGTAAGTAGAAAATTTTTCAGACAACCTGCCATAGCTGCGCATATAAATACATTTCGAAGGGTGCTAAGCCTTCATAATCAGTACGCTTTAGGCACGCTGCGCTATACAGCGCTGGTTTGTTTGACTGACAAATTGCTACTTCTATTCCTTCTTACCAGCTATATTTATTCAGCGTTGCGCCATCTGTTGCAAGACACTGATAATTTGGATTTGTTTATTGTCAATTACTTTGCTTGACATTTCCCAAGTGCTCATGGTTTATTAACAATTGTTTTTGTTTTATCGGCCAATGATAAAGTATTCAAGGCTAGAAACGAGCTCAAGGCCAGAATAATAATTTTTTGTAATGATTATGGTTTTTATAATTTTTCTATAATTGAATAATTTTATTTTGTTTTTGGAATAGTAAGTAGAAAATTTTTCAGACAACCATAGCTGCGCAGATAGATCCATTTCGAAGGGTGCTAAGCCTTCATAATCAGTACGCTTTAGGCACGCTGCGCTAACCATTTCAAATTTTTCTAAGCGGGGTCGCATCCCGGCAGTGTGTGGCAAGCACTCAATGAAAACTCATCTGCTTTGCAGATCCAAGTAGGTCCTGATCCGCCAATTTGTAGAAAAAATTAAATGGAGCACGACGCAAGAGAAGCTCGGCTTAAAATCTCTTCGGAGGTTATTTTTGTTTAACTTAGACTGACATATCACGTAATTGTTATTCGTATCGTATCATATTCAACCCGTGATCGTATTTTCTACCCACCATCGTGTTTCTACCGTCATCAACACAGTATCGCCAATAGCATTTAAGCGCTCATTGTTTAAAACATTAGAAAGCGGTTCGTGACATCTAGTGTGTAATATTGGTAAAATGTGCATTGTAAACCATTGGAACTTTGTGGAACGGTTCCGAGAAGAATTCACCATGCCAAAGATATTAATAATTACCAAAGAGAGTACATTAATAAGACCAAAGACTCTCTAAATATAAGATGGTACATTGTAGAGTTCTAAAGCTTTGTGGAAATTGTGGGACGGCTGTACCAGGAATTCACCATACTTTTTGCAATGCTGTCCGCCTCAACATAGCTGATTTTATAAGGCTGTTTAACTCTGTAATCTTTGCTGTAATTTATTTTGCTTTTGGAAAAATGGCCTATTTGAAATAAGCTGGCTAAAAAATATTGGCATAACAGCTTAAGTTAAATCAACAATGGAAAATCTTAGAAAATTTGAGCAGATGTGGCAATTTCGCGCGTTCGTTGAACGATATGCTGACAATCTTTTGATCATCACTAGGAAGTTAGCTATATTCCATCAACTAAGCAGCACTTTAGCAATACTACTGTTACTATTTGGCTGCTCAAACACACCCATATTAATTGGGGAATAAAACTAAAATACAAAACCCAAAAATGACTATGATTGTTATGTCCGCAGCATTTATTTAGTTCAAAGTCACAGCCAAAGTTAGCCAAAGCCATAATAATTTACACGGGTCATCAATTCTTTCTCTGATTCAAAAGCTGAACTACCAGCGCTACCGTCATCAGCTCAGTGTCATCATTGCCAGTAGCGCCAGTTACCAAACTCGTGCCTGACACACAAAAATCGTTTCACTCAATAGCGCAAGTGAAATGTACTATGCACTCACTACTAAGTAGCGTCAAAAATTCGCTTGGAGTCATTGCGTCAATGAGCTACCATTGAGCTGGCTCCGGCATTGGCGCTGGCGCCATGCTATTAACACCACAAAAATGCGTTTTTAGTCTGGTGGCGAGAACGGAGCCGAAACCGTCCCACAAAGTTCCAAAGGTCTACAATGCACATGTTACTAATTTTACACACTAGATGTCACGAACCCCTTTCTAATTTTTTTAAACAATGAGCGCTTAAATGCTATTGGCGATACTGAGTTGATGACGGTAGAACCAGGGACCGAATCAGGAAATACGATCACGGGTTGAATACGACACGATACAAATAACAATTACGTGATATGTCAGTCTAACCTCTGAAGAGATTTTAAGCCGAGCTTCACTTCCAATTTGCGTCGTGCTCCTTTTTAATTTTTTCTACAAATTGGTGGGACAGGACCTACTTACTTACTTACTTACTTAATTGGCGCTTAACCGTCTAAACGGTTATGGCCGTCCAACAAGGCGCGCCAGTCTCTCCTTCGCTCCGGCAACCGGCGCCAATTGGTCACACCAAGGGAGTTTAAATCGTTTTCCACCTGGTCCTTCCAACGGAGTGGGAGCCGCCCTCTGCCTCTGCTTCCATAGGCGGGTTCCGATAGAAACACTTTCTTGGCCGGAGCATCATCTTTCATTCGCATAACATGGCCTAGCCAGCGCAGCCGCTGCGTTTTAATTCGCTGGACTACGTTGATGTCTGCGTATAGCTCGTACAGCTCATCATTAAATCTTCTTCGGTACTCGCCATCGCCAACGCGTAGAGGTCCATAAATCTTTCGAAGAACTTTTCTCTCGAACACTCCCAAAGCCGCTTCATCTGCTGTTGTCATGGTCCATGCTTCTGCCCCATATAGCAGGACGGGTACGATAAGTGACTTGTAGAGTATGATTTTCGTTCGCCGAGAGAGGACTTTACTTTTCAATTGCCTACCTAGTCCAAAGTAGCATTTATTGGCAAGATTGATTCTTCGCTGGATTTCAGTGCTGATGTTGTTGCTAGTGTTGATGCTGGTTCCCAAGGACAGGACCTACTTGCTTTATGCTAATTCCGAACGGGATCTGCAAGGCAGATGAGTTTTCATTAAGTGCTTGCCAAACACTGCCGAGGGGCCCCGCTTAGAAACATTTTCCTCTAATTGAAAAAACTTGTCGTGTGGATGGCGGAGCACGCTACCATCACACCACGGCGGCCGCTAATTTAAATGAGATTATATTGTGATGAATATTAGTGACACTAAGTGATACTCACATCACTAGTCTGATGCTAAGTAAATGAAGCCACAACAACAACAAAGCAGGCAGTCACTTGTATCTACATAAACGAATCATTCATTATGTCTACACATATGTACGGACACGCAGCGGAGAGAGACGCACAAACACATGCATATATCTCATCTGAGATGCTCCCAAAAGTAGGCAATTATCTGTGGAAGTATCACTCACATGTACACGCGCATATGAGAAGCTATAACATGCATCTGTAGTTATGTTATAACTGGTAATTTTATAGCTGGTAGCAAATTCTAGAAATAGAAACGCCTAGAAATATGTCAACGAGGAAACCAAAAAGTATAAAATCAGCAGCAGCTGAGGCACGACGAATCAGTTTGATTTAAGCACGCTATCTGTTGGGCAGTAGAAGTGTTATTGTGAAGTACTTTAATAAAGGCCATTTTGCATTATTGAATAGTGGAGTTATTTATTCAACAGATAGTGATTCGAACGTTAGTAGAAGGTTGGAAATAAGCTTTGAAATGGTGCATAGGATTAATGGCATAAGTGATCTGGAAACAAATAGTTTGTAGAAATATGTAGTTTGACAGCTGCATTGCTACTGTTTGAGTGAAAATGGTTTTCAATTATTTATCGGGAAAGTGGACCCAATGAAAGCAAAGATGGCCTATGTTCTATGTAAAAGAATTGGACTCCGGCTATTATTGGTTGTGGCTTTGACTATTTCATAGCACTATTTAATGTTCTTAACAGACGCCACGGGCGCAATGTTGGTAAGTCTAGTTATGAACCAAATAAATGCTGCGGCTATAGCAAAATAAAAATATTTGCTTGTCTTACAAAAATTATAAATTGTGTTTGTTTCATTTTTCGTAAAAACTTCCTCAAACCTAAAATAGGTATCGCGAACATGTCAGAATTAGGAAAATCGTCAACGGGTTAAGAACAGGCCAGACCTCAGTGTGTGGATCGCTTATGATAAACCCTAATGTGTTTTGAACATTGTTTACCATATACTTTGGCAACTTCAATTGAGGTTATGTTGCGAAAAGAGTGGAAGGCAGTCGAATGGAGTTCAATGAAGAACAGCAGGAAGAGCGGAGTTGCATTGCATGAATATACATTCAAGCTTTGTATCAATATTCAAGATATATGTAGAGAAAATAACTAAATTCTTGAATATAAGCAAGCACTTTCTCTTAATAAATAAGGTGTCCTAAATGCCATATATTCTAAAATTATCACAATTAATGTCTGTTTAAAAATTTAACATGAATTTCCCTAAAGATTTTCGTAATATGGCCATTAGTGATGGTTGTGTGTGTGACAATATTGAGCGATCTTGGTAAGGTTTATAATGGTTTTGTAATATTCGGCTATATGGTCTATGAACTTTAATCCTTTTTTTACTCATTTTCTATATATACCTAATAATTTACAAAAACAAAAAACCCGGGCCTGAAGACGACAAACTAGTAACATTATTTATAATTTACATATGTACCAATAAAATTAAAGATAACAAAAAATACTTTCAGTCTACGGAAAAAGCAATCATGAATTTAGATAAAGCAAGAGCTTAGAGGAAAAATTATATGGGCTGCTACAAAAATTCTCGTGTTGTGAAACAAGAGCAGCTGATTGGTGCAGTCAATTGACGGCGGTAAAAGAATAAAAGCAACAAAAAGTAGAAAATGATTTATAAAAAGGAACTTACCAATTGCATTAGTGGTTTGATGCGCTAAAACGCCAAGTCTTCAATGTGTGGATCGCTGATGATAAACCGTCATGTGATTTGAGATGTTCGGCTACAGGGTCTATGAACCTAGCTTTTTTTCTAATTTACTCAAATCCTATGTATATAAATAAATATAATATTTTATTATTCAGACACCAATAAAAGCAAACATAATAATAAATACTTTTAATTTTTTTCTAATTCTCTCATTTTCTATGTATAATAATTAGATACCAAATAACTTGTAAAATATATATATTTACAAAGACCGGTCTTCAAAAAGACAAATTGATATACTAATTAACTATTCACAGACCAATAATACCAAGCATAACAATAAATACTTTCAGTCTACGGAAAAAGCACCAATGAATTTTTATAAAGTAAGAGCTTTAAGGAACAATAATATAGGCTGCTACAAAAATTCTCTTCTAATGAGATAATCACCCCTATTATGGTTGTCAATAGTGGAAATGAATTGGTATCGGCGTTGTCGAAGTCGATAACTATTGACGGGTGTTGATGCTGGGTATCGGCTAAAACAATATTGAAATTGTGTTGACGTGACGCGACGCAAAATTTGTCAACATTCGGCTATTAAAAATTATTAAAATAAGCTTTATTTATTCTATATTTATTTATTTTTAATCAAATTTCAAAAATGGAAAAATAACCAACAACAACCAATTCACGGAGCTTGTTGCAGAGTTGGAAAAGAATCCAATCCTTGCTGAAGGCGAATTCACTAAAACATCAAGCTTTCAATCTGTGGATCGCTGATGATAAACCGTAATGGGTTTTAAAATACGAAAACAAAAAACCTGTTCTTGAACGACGAATATAATAATTAATTATTTACAGACCAAAAAAAGCAAACATAACAATAAAAACTTTCAGTATACGGATGAATTTCCCAGGAATTCTATAAAGCAAGAGCTTAAAGGGAAAATGGTATGGGCTGCTACAATAATACTTGTACAACTTGTAAAATACATATTTACAAAAGCTAAAAACCCGGTCCTGAAGGCAAAAAATTATATAATAATTAATTATTTACAGACCAATAAAACCAAACATAATAATAAATACTTTAACTTTACTTACTATTAATGTACTATAATTTGTCTTAAAAACTTATGGTTTGTCTATATTTAAAGTCGAAAACTGAAAGAATGCGTACAATCTGTCCCTTACCAACCTTTTTAATGCTCCATATGCAGCTTTTAACCCTTTCATGTCCTGGGCTGTGCAAACGTTTCGAACACTAAAATAACTTTCTCTATGCATAAATAAAATAAGGCATGCTTAACCAACGAACCCATATCATTTCGTTACGATAATTAACGTTAATAAACGAAACAAAGTCATGAGTATCGTAACAAAATGATATCGGTTCGTTGGTTAAGCATGCCTGAATAAAATAATTAGCTTAAAAAACTTGAAACCCCTAAATATATTTCTTACAGACACAAATTGGGTCCCCGTGGGACTCAAACTCCAAATATTAAGGAATTACGACATGGTGTTTTACCGATAATTTTCCTTGATATATAGTAAACAAAGTAAATAAGTATATAACAAAGTAAAAATATTTTGGATAAAGCGTCCATTATGCAATTACAATAACATACAATTTTCGCAGCTCTATTTGCTTTTATAACAAAAGTAATAGATTTTGATAATTTCATTTTTCGTAAAGGCTTTCTCAAAAGAATTAGCTTTCTGTAAAATTCTTCTTGAATTCTAAAATATGCATGGCGAACTGGTCAGAATTAGGGGGAAACGTCAACGCGATGAGAACATCTGAATATTCATTTCATCATGAAATCGCCAAGCGTTCAATGTTGATGATAAACGATCATGGGTTTTGAAATAACCGGCTTTTGAACTTTGTTTCTGTTTTTTTTTTCTAATTTACTTATTTTCTATGTATAATAATTTGATTTAGAGAACTAGTAAAATATATATTTACAAAAACGGAAAAACCCGGTATTAAAAAAAAACAAATAAATATAATAATTAATTATTTACAGACCAATAAGACCAAATATAATAATAAATACTTTCAGTCTATCGAAAAACCACCCATTAAGCTAAGACTTAATGGATACAAAAATCCCCTCTAGCACCTGATTGGCGCGTTCAATTGACGATGGTAACAGAATAAAAGCAAGGATGGCTCCCATTTTTGTATCCTTTTTGTTTCCTTGCTGTCCTGCTGTCACAAATTTTATTCCAGGTAAATATTTTACATATTTTACACACTAGATGTCACGAAACGCTTTCTAAGTTTTTAAACAATGAGCGCGTAAACACTACTGGCGACACTGTGTGGATGACTGTAGAAATACGCTTACCGATCGTATACGATACGAAAAGCAATTATGTGACACGTCAGTCTAAGTTAAATGAGATTATAACATACGACAGGAAACAAATCTTGATTTGTTTTTAATGAATTTCTCTTTTAGGGACCAAAAGTACTACGTTGGAACATGTATTAAAGTCATATTAGATGCAAGAACGTCGAATTGGTTTTAAGAAATCAAAAACTAAATAATTCAGCGATTACATTACTCGCTATAACTCGTCCGCATTAGTATCATACTGAAAAGGAAACAAATAGTACGATGACTCATGTTAAGATTCCATAGCAGGGCTTGTGAAACCGGACCCGTATTACGTAATGCGTGATCAAAATTCTTTTTTAAATCTCAATTTAATTTAGTACTTATTATATATGTAGAAATAGTTTGACAGTTACATTGTTACTAGGGAATGGTTTTCATCGTAAACAGAGTTTTATGGCGGATTTTCGCTGACGATCCGCGAACCATTTGCGTGTGCAACGTCTTGCGATTCACCATGTTTCCCCCAATGCATGCTAACTTAACATGTCATGTTAACTGTTAACATTGAAAATGGAAGGCGTGTGATGAAACGGAAGACGTGTGCACATCAAAAAGTTGGAATCTAGCAAAAAAAACTCCTCACTCCTTCTCTGTCCTAAACGTAAAGCGGGCCCAATGAAATAGAAGATGGCCTAAGTTCTATGAGGACTTCAGCTCTATCCTCTTAACAGACGCCCCGGACGGAACATTGATAAGTCAAGTTATGAACCAAATAAAAAATAAAAGCTGCCGCCATAACAAAGTAAAAATATTTTGAATAAAGAGTCCATTATCCCATTATGCAATAATAAAGGTGATGTCAACAAGAAAACTTTTTCGACAGCTCTATTTGCTTGTATTACAAAATTAATAAATTTTTAGTGTTTCATTTTTCGTAAAAACTTCACTTCACAAAGAATTACCTTTCTGCAAAATGTTTCTGTATTCATTCTAAACTATGCATGGCGTCTGTCAAAATTGGGAAAAACGGAATAAGGACACCTCAATATTAATTTCACAATGAAATCACCAAGCCCTCATTGTTTGGATCGCTGATGATAAACCATCATATGTTTTAAAATAGTCGGCTATACGATCTATGAACTTTAAATCTGTTCTTTTCTAATTTACTCATTTTGTATGTATAATAATTTACAAAAAAAAAACCCGGTCTTGAAGACAAACTAGTGTAATTATTTACAGACCAATAAAACCAAACAACAGTAAATATTTTTAGTCTACGGAAAAGCAATCATGAATTTATATAAAGCAAGAGCTTAGAGAAAAAATGATATGGGCTGCTACAAAAATTCTCGTCTTGTGAGACAAAAGCAGCTGATTGGCGCACTCAATTTTCAAAAATAAAAGAAACAAATGAGGGTTATAAAAAGAAACTTACCCATTGCATTGATGGCTTGATGCGCCAAAACGCCAAGTCTTCTACAAATAAAAGGGGGTTACATAAATAATACCATGACATCAACCATCCTATCAATTGTGATGTGTAACCTACCCTATCTCACTATGGTCCGCCCATGTTGTAACAGCGAGTTTCCTTGGTGCGAAGCACTGTTAATGTAACACAACAACAGTTTTTTTCTAATTTACTCATTTTCTATGTATAATAATTTATACACCAATAAAAGCAAAGATAACTTTCAGTCTACGGAAAAAGCACCGATAAATTCTAATAACGCAAGAGCTTGTAGAAAAGGTATATGGGTTGCTGCAAAAATCCACGTCTAGTGAAATTATATCAATTGGGCCCGTATTACATGTTACGATCCGTGATCGAAACTCATTTTTTAAATCACTAAAGCTCTGAAATTATGGGTCGGACTAATGGCAATTGCGAACTAGCGACAAAGAGTACTCGTTAGATCCACAACTTATTATTATTTTTAGAAATAGATATTAGAGAAAAATTACAAAGCTTACAAACGGCGATGGTTTCTGTTTCTGAATTTCACTTCTTCATCAGCTAGCTTCTCGCGAGCTGAGTATTGAACTCGAAATCTCCAACATTCACACTTTACTATACTAGTGTATATAAATGCCTTTATCCATTCAGCCATATGAATGTCCCGCTTCTCGCTTTGCAATTGGTCTCTACGTGTTGCCTTTTTGTTGCTATTCCTTTATTCATGATTTAGGTACATACTACTTCCTAATTCTATATGCTTTTTTATCTAAATTATGTTGAGTAATTTTAGGCGATTTTGCCAAACACTGCCGAGGGGCGACCCCGCTTAAAAAAATGTTCTTCTAATTGAAAAAACTTGTTCTAAAATTTTGATATTGCTTTTCCCAGGATCTTCGGTGTGGATGGCGGCGGCTGCGCATAAAATTCTACACTAATTCAACTCTTCATCGCAACCGATTCGCTATATTTTATACCACCTGTGTCTGTGCTATGTTCTTTAGCTAGTTGCCGCTAGATGGGTCTCCTAAGCATTATCTAAGCGAGGATACGCGTTTTTTTTTACGCGCAACCGTAAACGTATACGCGTGTAAAAAAAACACGGCTAATAACAAAACAATTGTAGAAAGCAATGTGAGCATGTCTCGCTAATTAAATACAGATAATAATATTAGCTGTGTTTTTTTTACATCTATGTGGAAAACGATTTAAACTCCCTTAGTGCGACCAATTGGCGTCGCTTGGCAGAGAAAAGAAGCGACTGGAGCGCCTTATGGACGGCCATAACCGTTTCAACGGTTAAGCGTCAAATAAGTAAGTAAGTACACAAATTTTTGAAAATAAAGACGTTGAATTCGCGAACTTCGGTGGAAGCGTAACAAGAGCGTAACAAAATTCTAGTAGGTCACTTTCACCACACCAAAAACTTTAACACAATTTTTAACATAATTTAAGCACAGAAATACTTTAATTTACTTATTTTCTATGTATAATAATTTGATTTAGTAGAACTAGTAAAATATATATTTACAAAAACGGAAAAACCCGGTATTAAAAAAAAACAAATAAATATAATAATTAATTATTTACAGACCAATAAGACCAAATAAAACAATAAATACTTTCAGTCTATCGAAAAACCACCCATTAAGCTAAGACTTAATGGATACAAAAATCCCCTCTAGCACCTGATTGGCGCGTTCAATTGACGATGGTAACAGAATAAAAGCAAGGCTGGCTCCCATTTTTGTATCCTTTTTGTGTCCTTACGAAGACCTGCTGCTGTCCTGCTGTCACAAATTTTATTCCAGGTAAATATTTTACATATTTTACACACTAGATGTCACGAACCGTTTTCTAACTTTTTAAACAATGAGCGCGTAAACACTACTGGCGACACTGTGTGGATGACTGTAGAAATACGCTTACCGATCGAATACGATACGCGATACGAAAAGCAATTAAGTGACAATCCAGTCTAAGTTAAATGAGATTATAACATACGACAGGAAACAAATCTTGATTTGTTTTGAATGAATTTCTCTTTTAGGGACCAAAAGTACTACGTTGGAACATGTATTAAAGTCATATTAGATGCAAGAACGTCGAATTGGTTTTAAGAAATCAAAAAATAAATAATTCCGCGATTACATTACTCGCTATAACTCGTCCGCGTTAGTATCATACTGAAAAGGAAACAAATAGTACGATGACTCATGTTAAGATTCTATAGCAGGGCTTGTGAAACCGGACCCGTATTACGTAATCCGTGATCAAAATTCTTTTTTTAAATCTCAATTTAATTTAGTACTTATTATATATGTAGAAATAGTTTGACAGTTACACTGTTACTAGGGAATGGTTTTCATCGTAAACAGAGTTTTAAGGCGATTTTCGCTTACGATCCACGAACCATTTGCGTGTGAAACGTCGCGCGATTCACCATGTGTCCCCAAATGCATGCTGACTTAACAAGTCATGTTAACTGTGAACATTAAATTGGATGGCGTGTGGTGAAACGGAAGACGTGTGCGCATCAAAAAAGTTGGAATCTAGCAAAAAAACTCCTTCTCACCCCTTCTCTGCCCTAAACGTAAAGGGGACCCAATGAAATAGAAGATGGCATTAATAAGTCAAGTTATGAACCAAATAAAAAATAAAAGCTGCCGCTATAACAAAGTAAAAAGTAAAAATATTTTGAATAAAGAGTCCATTATCCCATTATGCAATAATAAAGGTGATGTCAACAAGATAACTTTTTCGACAGCTCTATTTGCTTGTATTACAAAATTAATAAATTTTTAGTGTTTCATTTTTCGTAAAAACTTCACTTCACAAAGAATTACCTTTCTGCAAAATGTTTCTGTATTCATTGTAAACTATGCATGGCATCTGTCAAAATTGGGAAAAACGGAATAAGGACACCTCAATATTCATTTCACAATGAAAACCACCCATGAAGCTAAGACTTAATGGATACAAAAATCCCTCTCTAACACCTGGTTGGCGCGTTCAATTGACGATGGTAACAGAATAAAAGAATGGCTTCCATTTTTGTATCCTTTTTGTTACCTTACGAAGACCTGCTGCTGTCCTGCTGTCACAAATTTTATTCCAGGTAAATATTTTACATATTTTACACACTAGATGTCACGAACCGTTTTCTAACTTTTTAAACAATGAGCGCGTAAACACTACTGGCGACACTGTGTGGATGACTGTAGAAATATGCTTACCGATCGAATACGATACGCGATACGAAAAGCAATTAAGTGACAATCCAGTCTAAGTTAAATGAGATTATAACATACGACAGGAATTTGTTTTGAATGAATTTCTCTTTTAGGGACCAAAAGTACTACGTTGGAACATGTATTAAAGTCATATTAGATGCAAGAACGTCGAATTGGTTTAAGAAATCAAACTCGCTATAACTCGTCCGCGTTAGTATCATACTGAAAAGGAAACAAATAGTACGATGACTCATGTTAAGATTCCATAGCAGGGCTTGTGAAACCGGGCCCGTATTACGTAATCCGTGATCAAAATTCTTTTTTTAAATCTCAATTTAATTTAGTACTTATTATATATGTAGAAATAGTTTGACAGTTACATTGTTACTAGGGAATGGTTTTCATCGTAAACAGAGTTTTATGGCGATTTTCGCTTACGATCCACGAACCATTTGCGTGTGAAACGTCTTGCGATTTACCATGTTTCCCCAAATGCATGCTAACTTAACATGTCGTGTTAATTGTTAACATTGAAAATGGAAGGCGTGTGGTGAAACGGAAGACGTGTGCACATCAAAAAGTTGTAATCTAGCAAAAAAAACTCCTTCCCACTCCTTCTCTGTTCTAAACGTAAAGCGGGCCCAATGAAATAGAAGATGGCCTAAGTTCTATGAGACTTGTATCAAAAAAAACTTTATTAAAAAAAAAAATTGATTATCTTTAAATGCTGCTTGAAAGATGTGAAATTGAAGAGAGCAGAGAATTCAATATCATGATCGATACGTTGTTTGAAGACATGCGATCCTATCACGTTTAACAAGTGAAAAAACCCCTAGGTAATGGCAGAGAAATTTCCCTCTCACTCACATTCATAATACCTACTTTTCTCCCATAACCGATTTTCGCTTTTTCGAACATTGTTCAGAATAGGAGGAAAGGGAGAAGTCAAAAAACTCACAAGGAATTTTCATTTAGAATACGAGGGATAGGAGAAGGTAAAAAACTCGCACGGAATTTTTGTTTAGAATTGATCTGAAAATGAAACCAAAGCTGCTAAGTTTTATCTTTTCATTCCATTCCATTCGTATAACACCAACACGCTGTAGAGTTAAGCCAAACATATAGTTGAGCCAAAAAACGAAAACGAAACGACCAGACCGTTGTTGCATTTGCATGTTAAGTTTCTATCCGCATCTGATTCACGCGTCATTGGAACGTAACTAATATCAGCTAGAAATTAAGCAAGTGAAAGGAAGCACTCACATAAAAAGATCATAAAAGAAAAGGTTTTCAAAGGTTTCTCGAAAATACATTTTTAGATTTACTACTAGATATACACATGTATACATGAGTTTAGCATAGGAACATAGATGTTAGAATTTGTATATAACGTGTGGTGAAACGGAAGACTTGTGCGCATCAAAAAAGTTGGAATCTAGCAAAAAAACTCCTTCTCACCCCTTCTCTGCCCTAAACGTAAAGCGGACCCAATGAAATAGAAGATGACCTAAGTTCTATGAGGACTTCAGCTCTATCCTCTTAACAGACGCCCCGGACGGAACATTAATAAGTCAAGTTATGAACCAAATAAAAAATAAAAGCTGCCGCCATAACAAAGTAAAAAGTAAAAATATTTTGAATAAAGAGTCCATTATCCCATTATGCAATAATAAAGGTGATGTCAACAAGATAACTTTTTCGACAGCTCTATTTGCTTGTATTACAAAATTAATAAATTTTTAGTGTTTCATTTTTCGTAAAAACTTCACTTCACAAAGAATTACCTTTCTGCAAAATGTTTCTGTATTCATTCTAAACTATGCATGGCATCTGTCAAAATTGGGAAAAACGGAATAAGGACACCTCAATATTCATTTCACAATGAAAACCACCCATGAAGCTAAGACTTAATGGATACAAAAATCCCTCTCTAACACCTGGTTGGCGCGTTCAATTGACGATGGTAACAGAATAAAAGAATGGCTTCCATTTTTGTATCCTTTTTGTTACCTTACGAAGACCTGCTGCTGTCCTGCTGTCACAAATTTTATTCCAGGTAAATATTTTACATATTTTACACACTAGATGTCACGAACCGTTTTCTAACTTTTTAAACAATGAGCGCGTAAACACTACTGGCGACACTGTGTGGATGACTGTAGAAATACGCTTACCGATCGAATACGATACGCGATACGAAAAGCAATTAAGTGACAATCCAGTCTAAGTTAAATGAGATTATAACATACGACAGGAAACAAATCTTGATTTGTTTTGAATGAATTTCTCTTTTAAGGACCAAAAGTACTACGTTGGAACATGTATTAAAGTCATATTAGATGCAAGAACGTCGAATTGGTTTAAGAAATCAAACTCGCTATAACTCGTCCGCGTTAGTATCATACTGAAAAGGAAACAAATAGTACGATGACTCATGTTAAGATTCCATAGCAAGGCTTGTGAAACCGGGCCCGTATTACGTAATCCGTGATCAAAATTCTTTTTTTAAATCTCAATTTAATTTAGTACTTATTATATATGTAGAAATAGTTTGACAGTTACACTGTTACTAGGGAATGGTTTTCATCGTAAACAGAGTTTTATGGCGATTTTCGCTTACGATCCACGAACCATTTGCGTGTGAAACGTCTTGCGATTTACCATGTTTCCCCAAATGCATGCTAACTTAACATGTCGTGTTAACTGTTAACATTGAAAATGGAAGGCGTGTGGTGAAACGGAAGACGTGTGCACATCAAAAAGTTGTAATCTAGCAAAAAAAACTCCTTCCCACTCCTTCTCTGTCCTAAACGTAAAGCGGGCCAGTGAAATAGAAGATGGCCTAAGTTCTATGAGGACTTCAGCTCTATCCTCTTAACAGACGCCCCGGATGGAACATTGATAAGTCAAGTTATGAACCAAATAAAAAATAAAAGCTGCGGCCATAACAAAGTAAAAAGTAAAAATATTTTGAATAAAGAGTCCATTATCCATCCCATTATGCAATAATAAAGGTGATGTCAACAAGATAACTTTTTCGACAGCTCATTTGCTTGTATTACAAAAGTAATAAAAAAACTTCACTTCACAAAGAATTAGCTTTCTGCAAAATGTTTCTGTATTCATTCTAAACTATGCATGGCGTCTGTCAAAATTTGGAAAAACGGAATAAGGACACCTCAATATTCATTTCACAATGAAAACGCCAAGCCCTCATTGTTTGGATCGCTGATGATAAACCATCATATGTTTTGAAATAGTCGGCTATACGATCTATGAACTTTAAATCTGTTCTTTTCTAATTTACTCATTTTGTATGTATAATAATTTACAAAAGCAAAAAACCCGGTCTTGAAGACAAACTAGTGTAATTATTTACAGACCAATAAAACCAAACAACAGTAAATATTTTTAGTCTACGGAAAAGCAATCATGAATTTATATAAAGCAAGAGCTTAGAGAAAAAATGATATGGGCTGCTACAAAAATTCTCGTCTTGTGAGACAAAAGCACCTGATTGGCGCACACAATTTTCAAAGAATAAAAGAAACAAATGAGAGTTATAAAAAGAAACTTACCCATTGCATTAATGGCTTGATGCTCCAAAACGCCAAGTCTTCTACAAATAAAAGGGGGTTACATAAATAATACCATGACATCAACCATCCTATTAATTGTAATGTGTAACCTACCCTATCTCACTATGGTCCGCCCATGTTGTAACAGCGAGTTTCCTTGGTGCGAAGCACTGTTAATGTAACACAACAACAGATTTTTTTCTAATTTACTCATTTTCTATGTACAATAATTTATACACCAATAAAAGCAAAGATAACTTTCAGTCTACGGAAAAAGCACCGACGAATTCTAATAACGCAAGAGCTTGTAGAAAAAGTATATGGGCTGCTGCAAAAATCCTCGTCTAGTGAAATAATATCAACTGGGCCCGTATTACATGTTACGATCCGTGATCGAAACTCATTTTTTAAATCACAAAAGCTCTGAAATTATGGGTCGGACTAATGGCAATTGCGAACTAGCGACAAAGAGTACTCGTTAGATCCACAACTTCTTATTATTTTTAGAAATAGATATTAGAGAAAAATTACAAAGCTGACAAACGGCGATGGTTTCTGTTTCTGAATTTCACTTCTTCATCAGCTAGCTTCTCGCGAGCTGAGTATTGAACTCGAAATCTCCAACATTCACACTTTACTATACTAGTGTATATAGATGCCTTTATCCACTCAGCCATATGAATGTCCCGCTTCTCGCTTTGCAATTGGTCTCTACGTGTTGCCTTTTTGTTGCTATTCCTTTATTCATGACTTAGGTACATACTACTTCCTAATTCTATATGCTTTTTTATCTAAATTATGTTGAGTAATTTTAGGCGCTTTTGCCAAACACTGCCGAGGGGTGACCCCGCTTAAAAAAATGTTCTTCTAATTGAAAAAACTTGTTCTAAAATTTTGATGTTGCTTTTCCCAGGATCTTCTTGGATGGCGGCGGCTGCGCATAAAATTCTACACTAATTCACCTCTTCATCGCAACCGATTCGCTATATATTATACCACCTGTGTCTTTGTCTGTGCTATGTTCTTTAGCTAGTTGCCGCTAGATGGGTCTCCTAAGCATTATCTAAGCGAGGATACGCGTTTTTTTACGCGCAACCGTAAACGTATACGCGTGTAAAAAAACACGGCTAATAACAAAACAATTGTAGAAAGCAATGTGAGCATGTCTCGCTAATTAAAATAGATAATAATATTAGCTGTGTTTTTTTTACATCTAGGTGGAAAACGATTTAAACTCCCTTAGTGTGACCAATTGGCGTCGCTTGGCAGAGAAAAGAAGCGACTGGAGCGCCTTATGGACGGCCATAACCGTATCAACGGTTAAAGCCCCCATTACTGATACTTAGCATAGACTTGACATGACTTGGCGTAAACTTGGCAACTTAGCCACGATTATACTCCACTTGGCGCATACAATCTAGCATTATAATCAGCGTTGAAATTTATTTTTAAATAAATGTCAATTTGTATGACAAAATGTCAAAATGAAATGGAAACAAACAAATGGCATCTCAAAATGTAAACGTCACTTAGAACTTACATAGAAAATCAAAATTCAACAGACTTCTAAGTCGAGTTAAGTGTTGCCAAGTTTTGAGTAATCAGTAACATGAAATGTTCATTTAACAGAACTGTAAGTGACAGCTCTCAAGTCAAGTCAAGTCTATGCTAAGTATCACTAATGGAGCCTTAAGCGTCAATTAAGTAAGTAAGTACAAAAATTTTTGAAGATAAAGATGTTGCATGCGCGAACTTCGGTGGAAAGCAGCGGAGCGTAACAAAATTCTAGTAGGTCACTTTCACCACACCAAAAACTTTAACACAATTTTTAACATAATTTAAGCACAGAAATACACTGATTCGAGTTTTAGAGAGTAAAAATGTGAATTCTGAACACATTAGCTGAATAAAAAGTGTACAAATATTTGTTAAATTACAAATACAGACAGTGGTAGTTTAACAAATTCTTCTGTGGTAAGTGGTGAATGTGACCTACTAGAATTTTGTGAAGCTTGCCTCACACGCTTTTTCTTCTATGCAATGTCTCTATATTATATCGTTTCTGGTAAGTAAGTCAAGCACTATGACAAAAGACACCGAAAGCCAGCAAGACTTGTATCAAAAAAAACTTTATTAAAAAAAAAAAAATTGATTATCTTTAAATGCTGCTTGAAAGATGTGAAATTGAAGAGAGCAGAGAATTCAATATCATGATCGATACGTTGTTTGAAGACATGCGATCCTATCACGTTTAACAAGTGAAAAAACCCCTAGGTAATGGCAGAGAAATTTCCCTCTCACTCACATTCATAATACCTACTTTTCTCCCATAACCGATTTTCGCTTTTTCGAACATTGTTCAGAATAGGAGGAAAGGGAGAAGTCAAAAAACTCACAAGGAATTTTCATTTAGAATACGAGGGATAGGAGAAGGTAAAAAACTCGCACGGAATTTTTGTTTAGAATTGATCTGAAAATGAAACCAAAGCTGCTAAGTTTTATCTTTTCATTCCATTCCATTCGTATAACACCAACACGCTGTAGAGTTAAGCCAAACATATAGTTGAGCCAAAAAACGAAAACGAAACGACCAGAACTGCTATACGGATCAGAAATTGAACCGGATAACTATCAGGATCACAACGTTGTTGTTGCATTTGCATGTTAAATTTCTATCCGCATCTGATTCACGCGTCATTGGAACGTAACTAATATCAGCTAGAAATTAAGCAAGTGAAAGGAAGCACTCACATAAAAAGATCATAAAAGAAAATGTTTTCAAAGGTTTCTCGAAAATACATTTTTAGATTTACTACTAGATATACACATGTATACATGAATTTAGCATAGGAACATAGATGTTAGAATTTGTATATAAACTATAAAAAATCATTGAATCGCTTCTCATTTGGAAACATTATTTTGCTTCTTTATTTTAAATGCTACTCATTTGCTTCCCCTCACCAGAGGTAAGGGGTTTTTGCTTAACACCTAGTAATGTTCTTGATAAACTGAATTATCGATCAGCTGTATTATTGTCAAACAAAATTGTGATTATTATACAAATTAAATATTTCCAAAGCAAAAAATCAAAACAAAAACGGTTTTAAGAAGAAATTCTTGTAAATAACTTGTTGATGTTGCAGATTTCTCATGAAAATGACTGCTGTAATATCTGCAAGGTTGCACTCCTTTGAGTTCACCGCGTTTACACGATGAAATGTGCGCGTAACTGTTAAATGATTTTTCATACAAAATTTGAAGTTATGAGGCATTTAAGAGGTTTAATGAGTGCCCTTAATATCTTTGTGATTAACCTACCGCTGTAACGTGGTATATTCTCGTGCTGTTTATTCCAGGAAAACACGCCGGCCTAATTTATAAACATTGATCGCACAAACGCTACTGGTGACACCGAGTTGATTACGTTAGAAACAGGGACCGAATCGTAAAATACGATCACGGATCGAAAATCATACGAAAAAAAAAAATTACGTGGTACGTCAGTCTATGTTAAATGGGATCGTCACATACGATAGAAAACAAAACTTTATTAGGAACCAAAAGTCCTACATTGGGACATGTTTTAAAGTCAAAATATATGCAAGAACGTTGAATTGGTTGTAAGAAACCAAAAAATAATTAATTCGGTGATTACATTACTCGCGATTATCATGCCGAATACGATACAAATAGTACTGTTTGACTTGGCAGAACACCAGTCGAGTAGATTGAATAGCTTAGGTAGATTCACCATAGGCTGTTGTGTTAACTTGAATCCTCCTGAAACTTTTTTTGTCTGGGATTTCTAAAATATTTTAAGCGATGACTTTTATAGGTCCAATGGTCACTTCGATAATATCTATATTTCAAGGCATTTTTCCTAAACCGACTTATGAGGTGTGACCAAATGGTCACACTGGGCATGATATGAGGTGATTTTCCCCATGTTTTTATTTGAAGTAAAACAAAGATTTATGCTACATATTTCAACTAAACACGTATGAATTAAAGAACATTTATTTAAATATATGTATATTCAAAACTATTTTTTATAAAAACATTTTATACCGTATCGTATTTAATAACTAAGGTGGCGTGTGACATTTCTAAAAACATTTTAGGCAAATCCCTATGAGTAACCGTCAAAAAACTCACAGAGGTTTCAGGTCGTGATGACGGTTCTATTGAAATTTCGCCCTGTTCCTCCAACAAATTCGTTTGCAAGTTCTTCGAAGATTTTTCTAATATGCTGATCAACACAGAATCAGCAACTTCCAAGTTATCCTCCTCATCATTCATATCAATCGTTAAAACCCTTCTAACTCACAAGGTGCGTTCAATTGACCTACACACATATCCTCTGGCTTACCTACGTCGTCTTCATCACCATCATCTTCTTCACTGATTGCACCATTTTCGTTGTCCGGAAGTAACATATATATAGCTACGGGTGAATCTTCTTCATCGCTATAACACAAGTCATTGAGATAGTTAACAACGTCTTGTGTATTTAAACGTCTGCAAATTTGGAAAGAATTCACCACGAATTACAAAGTTTTCAAATCATTTGAACAAAAATTACGTTACATAAAATGAGTATTTAACCTATCACAGCGTGACCATATGGTCATACCAGGAAAAAATACCGGTAATCGTCAACAAGAATATATAGTTTTTTACAAAATATAATTGTCGTATATTTTCACTTTATTTATTTCAAATTGAATCTTAACTTCTTTTGAAAACAACACACTTCAAAAAAATTTAGGGTACTTACCTTTTGTTGCTATCAAAAATCGCATTTTTTGCCATCTTTTTTTCTTACATCTGTTCCATACCTGCTTACTTCGAAACAAAGACACTTTATGAAAAATTTAAAATGCAGTTCGTTTCGCGCATGTGTAATTAAATGGAAAAAGCTATTTCAAAGGAAATTATTGGAGTGAGCTCTGATTTTTTTTTAATTCAAGTACTACTTCTTGCGTAACCATATGGTCATGCTGGGGTTATCTGAGTTAAGTTGGGTTATTGAATTTGAATTTCGCTAGGATATAAACACCGTACCTATAATCATAAATGAGTTGATGGGCTTAGTATGTCACTAATCCTGTTATGCAATAAAGGATGATAGTTCTTTTCTGCACACTGTTCTTTATTGTAGTAACTCTTTTATACAGAATAAATGATTACGCTAACATAAATATCTTTAACTTTTAATAAATAATAAATAACATGCCTGGCAATAAGTAAATAAAGTTCATGATTACCTAATAATTAATTAGGTCACGCGTTCTGCCTACTTTGCATACTTTAATGTTTTATGCATGTGTCTGCGGAATTTAGTTTTATTGGTTTTTACTCATTATTACTGGTAGTGTATTATGCTTACGTTTACAAAATGCATACATTTATTGCCCTTAGATAAACTACTTCTAAATATAAGTTAAGGATTCTTCACTAACGAATTCCAAAAAAATATAATTTTTGGGTCTTTACGACCTTCATTTAGTCACATCAAAAGTAGAACTAGGTTAGGTTACTAACATGTTTTAAAGTCAAAATAGATGCAAGAACGTCGAATTCGTTGTAAGAAACCAAAAAATAATTAATTCGGCGATTACATTACTCGCGATTATCATGCCGAATACGATACAAATAGTACTGTTCGACTTGGTAGAACACCAGTCGAGTAGATTGAATAGCTTAGGTAGATTCACTTCGCGCATGTGTAATTAAATGGAACAAGTAAGGAAGGCTAAGTTCGGGTGTAACCGAGCATTACATACTCAGTTGAGAGCTATGGAGACAAAATAAGGGAAAATCACCATGTAGTAAAATGAAACTAGGGTAACCCTGGAATTTGTTTGTATGATATGTGTATCAAATGGAAGATATTAAAGAGTATTTCAAGAGGGAGTGGGCCATAGTTCTATAGATGGACGCCATTTAGGGATATCGCCATAAAGGTGGACCAGGGCTGACTCTGGAATTTGTTTGTACGATATGGGTATCAAATGAAAGGTGTTAATGAGTATTTTAAAACGGAGTGGGCCTAAGTTATATAGGTGGACGCCTTTTCGAGATATCGCCATAAAGATGGACCAGGGGTGACTCTAGAGTTTGTTTGTTCGATATGGGTATCAAATGAAAAGTGTTAATGAGTATTTTAAAAGGGAGTGGGCCTTAGTTCTATAGGTGTACGCCTTTTCGAGATATCGCCATAAACGTAGACCAAGGGTGAATCTAGAATGCGTTTGTTCGATATGGGTATCAAATGAAAGGTGTTAATGAGTATTTTAAAAGGGAGTGGGCGTTAGTTCTATAGGTGGACGCCTTTTCGAGATATCGCCATAAACGTGGACTTATCTGGAAAGGAAAATTGCACAGAAAATAGGCTTCATGTATAGAACATGTGAGCATATCAGTCAAAGTCATAAAATATTGGTATATCGTTCAATTATTGAATCACACTTTATTTATTGTCCTACTATTCTGCTATTAAGTAATGATATATATATTAAGAAACTTCAAATACAGCAAAACAAGGCAATGCGATTTATTTTAAAATGTCCTCCAAGAACGCCAAAAATTGTAATGCTCAATAGATTAAACTGGCTTAGTATTAAACAGTCAGTTAGTTATTTCACACTGAAATTTATACACCAACTTAGGTTAGGAATGTTACCGAATTACCTGAGTAGTAAAATACATTACAATCATGAAATCCACAATTATGGAACTAGAAATTGCAATAATATAAGACTGCCTAGAATAAGAACTGAGTTCGCCAAAAGGTCTCTTGAATATTTAGGGTATAAAATGTATAATGAGTTACCTTCTGATTTGAAAGACTGTGAAAATATTAGTAAGTTCAAAGAAAAATTGTTTTAATTTGTACGTCACTATATGTGACATGAGTATTTATGTTTAATCTCTTATTTTAACCTAAACTAGGTCTTAAAGACCGTAATAATAAAAAAAAAAAAACGCAAGACGTGTGCACATCAAAAAAGTTGGAATCTAGCAAAAAAACTCCTTCTCTGTCCTAACGGACCCAACGAAATCAAAGATGGCCTAAGTTCTATGAGGACTTCAGCTCTATCCTCTTAACAGACGCCCCGGACGGAACATTGATAAGTCAAGTTATGAACCAAATAAAAAATAAAAGCTGCGGCCATAACAAAGTAAAAAGCAAAATATTTTGAATAAAGAGTCCATTATCCCATTATGCTATTCTAATTGCTTGTATTACAAAAGTAATACATTTTTACTGTTTCATTTTTCGTAAAAACTTCACGTCACAAAGAATTAGCTTTCTGCAAAATGTTTCTGTATTCATTCTAAACTATGCATGGCGTCTGTCAAAATTGGGAAAAACGGAATAAGAACACCTCAATGTTCATTTCACAATGAAATCGCCAAGCCCTCATTGTTTGGATCGCTGATGATAAACCATGATATGTTTTGAAATAGTCGGCTATACGGTCTATGAACTTCAAATCTGTTCTTTTCTAATTTACTCATTTTCTATGTATAATAATTTGCATAATAATTTAAAAAACCAAAAAACCTAGTCTTGAAGACAAACTAGTGTAATTATTTATTATTTATAGGCAAATAAAATCAAACAACAACAAATACTTTTAGTCTACAGAAAAACAATCATGAATTTAGATAAAGCAAGAGCTTAGAGAAAAAATTATATGGGCTGCTACAAAAATTCTCGTCTTGTGAGACAAAAACACCTAATTGGCGCACTCAATTGTCAAAGAATAAAAGAAACAAATGAGAGTTATAAAAAGAAACTTACCAACTGCATTGATGGCTTGATGCGCTAAAACCCCAAGTCTTCAATGTGTGGATAGCTGATGATAAACCGACATGGGTTTTGAGATCTTCGGCTACACGGTCTATGAACCTAGCTTTTTTCTACAAATAAAATGGGGTTACATAAATAACCCCATGACACCAACCATCCTATCAATTATAATGTGTAACCTACCCTATTTCACTCTGGTCCGCCCATGTTGTAACAGCGAGTTTCCTTGGACTTCCGTTAGAGGACTTTGATGACAATTTGTGAGTGGTCGTGCCCATTGAATGGTGCGAAGCACTATTAATGCAACACAATAACAGTGTTTTTTTTTTCTAATTTACTCATTTTCTATGTATAATAATTTATACACCAATAAAAGCAAACATAACAATTAATACTATCAGTCTACGGAAAAAGCACCGAGGAATTCCAATAACGCAAGAGCTTGTAGAAAAAAGTATATGGGCTGCTGCAAAAATCCTCATCTAGTGAAATAATATCACCTGGGCCCGTATTACGTGTTACGATCCGTCATCGAAACTCATTTTTTAAATCACAAAAGCTCTGAAATTATGGGTCGGACTAATGGCATATGCGAACTAGCGACAAAGAGTACTCGTTAGATCCACAACTTATTACTATTTTTAGAAATAGATATTAGAGAAAAATTACAATGCTTACAAACGTCGATGGTTAGTAGCACATGTTTGTGAATTTCACTTCTTCATCAGCTAGCTTCTCGGGAGCTGAGTATTGAACCCGAAATCTCCCACATTCACACTTTATACTATACTAGTGTAAAGGCAGATGCCTTTATCAACTCAGCGATATGAATGTCCCCCTCCTCGCTTTGCAATTGGTCTCTAAGTGTTGCCTTTTTGTTGCTATTCCTATTCATCATTTAGGTGCATAATAATTCCTAATTCTATATGCTTTTTAATCTAAATTATATTGAGTAATTTTAGGCGCTTTGCCAAACACTGCCGAGGAGCGACCGCGCTTAGAAAAATTTTCTTCTAATTGAAAAAACTTGTTTCTAAAATTTTGGTGTTGCTTTTCCCAGGATCTTCGGTGTGGATGGCGGAGCTCTCTACCATCACACCACGGCGGCTGCGCATAAAATTAGTACTCCTAAATTTCAATAAATATGTTTCACCTCTTCATCGCAACCGATTCGCTATATGTTATACCACCACAGGTGTGTGTCTTCGCTTTTCGTTACAACATGTATTCTAGCTAGTTGCCGCTAGATGGGTCTCCTAAGCATTATCTAAGCGAGGATACGCGTTTTTTTACGCGCAAACGTAAACGTATACGCGTGTAAAAAAACACGGCTAATAACAAAACAATTGTATAAAGCAATGTCAGCATGTATCGCTAATTAAATACAGATAATAATATTAGCTGTGTTTTTTTTTAAATCTAGGTGGAAAACGATTTAAACTCCCTTAGTGTGACCAATTGGCGTCGCTTGGCAGAGAAAAGAAGCGACTGGAGCGCCTTCTGGACGGCCATAACCGTTTCGACGGTTAAGCTTCAATTAAGTAAGTAAGTCAAGCACTATGACAAAAGGCAGAGAAGGCCAGCGAGACCTCGGTCTGTTGTATTAAAAAAACATTTATTAAAAAAAATTGATCATCTTTAAATGCTGCCTGAAAGATGTGAAATTGAAGAGAGCGGAGAATTCAATATCATGATCGATACGTTGTTTGAAGAAATGCGATCCCGGAATCACAGATCCAGATCACGGAAAGCATTTTTCCGAGGTCTTTGACCCTAAACTGAATTTCTCTATATTAATATATTGGTTGGATACGAGAAAAAATATATATCCCTATTGTAGCATTATACGTCACACACTGTATTGTATCATTATATGCCACACCTACTGTAACATACTTGCGGCTTTACGCATAACAAATTCAAATATATTTTAGTAATAATCATATTACAATTATTGAACTAACCCAGACCGCACCGTCTGCCGAATATGAGACACATATCACAGTTAATAAATTATACATATAAACACACAACCCATTGTAATATACATACAAACATTCAACTAATTGTGGGAAAATACCAAAATATTCAAACTGATCTGCTGACGCTGCAAATTGTACAAAACTACATGTATGGAGTTATGCATACAAAACTACATGTATACAAAGACTGTATACAAACGTACATGTATGCATAACCCAATTCCTATGTACTTATTTTTAGTTATTAGTATTAAGATATTTATGAATGTATAGGTTAAGTAAATTAGTATAAAAGACAATAATTTATTCAATAAAGCAGAGACTTAATGTCGCACAATCAAACGTGCAACGTCTTTCAATTACGAATATTTCATGACGATCCTGCCAGGAGAGAACAAAAATCAGCACAACTGCTAAAACGTTCTGACTGGAGAAGATCCTGCCAGCTTGATCTTAACTTAGCTGAAAATTTGCGCATAAGCAAAATTCGCTAGATCTTGCCTGGACAGAGATCCTGCCATCTCACAAACGGCGCACTAACTGCCAAGAATTTGAAAAGAAAGGACTAAAGATCCTGCCAAACTAAAGTAGTCCTGAACGTAACAAGATACAAAGAAAGAAGATATTTTACGCTACAAAAAGGATTCAAAAAATTTTTTGCTAACATCATCAGGAGCTGAACAAATTAAAACCAAAACCATCAGTTATGAAAATTGGAGCAAATGAGAATCGAAGGATGACTGATCAAGTAAACGCATAAGCGAAGTGGAATAAAAAGGCAATAAGGAGAACGGATCAAATAAAAACGTAAGGAAGCTGGAATAAAAATGACGGATCAAATATAAGCAAAAGAGGTGGAATAAATGTTGGAAATCTTCAGCAACAGCAAATCAACGGCAAACTACATCCAGACCGACAAGGAGTTATAAATATTTAAGTATACATTTTTAGAATCAATTGAGCGGCCTCAGGGACGCTAAACCATTAGCAAAAACGAAAGTTTTTGCTTAGGATTTTTTTTTTGCACTCTTTAAGTAGGATATAAAAGAAAATTAGGTTTTTAGAAAAAACTATTGTATTAAACCTTGGATAAATTTTTTCAAAAAAAAATTTTTTTTTTCCCACTAAAACATAAAGTAAAATTTCTTTATGGAAAAGAAGTAGCAGAAAAATTAAAATTTTTTAAATTCAAAAAAAAATTATCTTAAATTTTTATAAAGAATATGTTAAAGTAAGTTGGAATATTTATAATAATCAATCAACTTCAAACATTTCACCTAGCCTCTGGTGAAATCCCATAAAATATTTTAACAAAAATTAAAAATTTAAATTATTCAGTCCACTACCATTAAAATGCAAAGAAATTCCTCAGACTTTCCTCTCTATTGGTGGGACGAAAATACCCGACATACTAGGGACCTACCCAAAGAACTAGAGAGTTTAAAGAAATTTTGGAAGACAATAGGTATGGAACGGGAACCCACAATTGAGGACATTATAAACCCCACTACCAGGGTGGAAGAAATAATGCGAATGATGAGGAAAGTGTTCCCCAACAATTCCAAATGTTAGGTAGGACCTGAAAAAAAAATTTTATAAAACAAAAATATCTAACTTCCTATTAAAACCTTCAAGATGTCTTGGTGGACAAAAATAGCCCAAGGCATTATGGTAGCCATAGCTGGCTACGAAATAGGAAAAGAAAGCTCTGAAACAAGAGATAACAAAATTATCAAGTATGAGCCATTAACTAGGGTAGATACAGAAAGTACTGCGAACATCCCGGATGTTTGGTTAGCAATTATAGGTTGCGTATTCATGCTATTAATCATCACAATAGCCATGATGCTCAAAAACTATATGAAGCACAAATTTAGGCAGGTAAAACCCGCCACAACTCGTATCTAACCCATTACCAGTACCAAACCAAAACTGAGGAAGAGCTATAAATTCAAACCCAAAATGTCACAATCGACAGTAAAGGCAACCCTGCCTAAAGCGAACAGCAAATCAAAAAAAAAATTTGCATAATTCCTTTGATGGCTCCTGACAAAAATAGTCATGAAGCAATAGGAAAATCTAGGACAGTGGAAGTAAGCAAAACCTAATGAAAAAAAATAGAAATATATACAAATAATTTTTCTACCCAGCCAATATTAACAACTAAAATGAAGAAAAGTCACAAAGAGAACCTATATTAAATATATATGTTAAAGCGCTATATAAATTTGCAATAAGACATGTGGCGCTAGTTTTTATCTTAGGATAGAAAAATGGTAGCGTAGGAAATACAAGAAACCTGATTGTAGATAATAAAATTGACTTAGGACAATTACTTATCAGGCTGTACACACGTTGTACAAATGCCGCCAATACAGGAATTGGTATTTATATGAAAAATACAGTTGTCCTCAGGGACAAATTGGTGAAAAATAATTGATTATTTACTCGAGTAGGCAAATGTAAAACAATAATTGATAGTTCTCTAAAATAGAATATATGCATTAACCAAAGAGGTTGTGCACGTGACAAATCCCGGTATAAAAATAAAAATTAATTCTTCATAAAAGTTATGACGATTCTGTCCTGGTGGCCGCCGCAGAAATCGCATGACAAATAAGATCAAATAAATTGCTGGAAAAATAAGAAAAATAAATTAAAAGATAGAATAATTTTGCATTCACTGTACCTTCTTTCCATTAACCAGCTAAACTACTACAACAAATACAAATTACCTCGCTCTTCCACCAGCTACAGCTACAAAATTTTCCGAATAAATAAATGTAACCCTAATAAAATAATATAACAATGAAAAGGTGTTAAAAATATGTATATAAATATGAAGTGTTTCAGCCATAAAAACAACGTTTATAGAAATCATAATCTTAGGAAAACTCCGATAAAATAGTAATAGGAAATATTTTTACGCGAAATAGAATTGAATAGTAGTAAGAAATAGTCTTATTTCAAAATCCCCAATAGATTAGAAAATATTAATAGCAAGGTTTCTTCTTCTCTAACCTTAGGTAAATAAATAATAAAAATTATTTCTATAGGAAACTGATTTGCATAAATTAATAAGTAATGGTAGAATAAATAATGGTAGGAACTATAAAAATAATTTAGAAATTAATAATAATAGCAATTATTATTAAGGAATTAATTTCTCTTGGAAATAATATAAAAATAAATATTCCAATTTACTCGATTTGTAGGAACATGCCGATTTTTAAGTGAGTCGACGCTCTTAAAGACCGGCTGTGCAAAACAAATTTTAAAATTCTTTATATGAAAAATAATTATTACATTTAAAATTTTGAAAAAATAAGTAAAATTAAAAAAAAAAAAAAAAATTCTATATCTAAAAGTCTAAAATGTTGAAAAAAAAATGGACTTATACAAAACAAAAAATATACGTAAACAATAATTATAACAATAAAAATAGCAAGGTCAACAGATCAAAAGCAAAGCAAACAACCTCTTTCACTACAATAAAATATCAAAACAATTGAAAATATGACAAAAAGTCTTATACAATTGTTCACAAAACAATTATATAACACTTTTTTTTCTGAGGTGGATGGTGTAGCATTATACGTCACACACTGTATTGTATCATTATATGCCACACCTACTGTAACATACTTGCGGCTTTACGCATAACAAATTCAAATATATTTTAGTAATAATCATATTACAATTATTGAACTAACCCAGACGGCACGGAATGCCGAATATGAGACACATATCACAGTTAATAAATTATACATATAAACACACAACCCATTGTAATATACATACAAACATTCAACTAATTGTGGGAAAATACCAAAATATTCAAACTGATCTGCTGACGCTGCAAATTGTACAAAACTACATGTATGGAGTTATGCATACAAAACTACATGTATACAAAGACTGTATACAAACGTACATGTATGCATAACCCATTTCCTATGTACTTATTTTTAGTTATTAGTATTAAGATATTTATGAATGTATAGGTTAAGTAAATTAGTATAAAAGACAATAATTTATTCAATAAAGCAGAGACTTAATGTCGCACAATCAAACGTGCAACGTCTTTCAATTACGAATATTTCACTATCCTTAAAGCCAATAAAGTCGAATTCGTCAGTTAGGTAAGATCTAAAATCAAATGAGCAAATTTTAGATAAATCTGAAGAAACAACGTTATTGCACCATCTCAACGATTACGCCAGCTTTTCATGAGTGAGTTAAAAATCCACAGGGACGCAACCAATGGTGATACCACGTTGACGCAACAGCATATAAATGAAGATAAATATATCACAAACGTCATACAATCTCTTGAGCAAAACAGCACCCACGACGCAATGATAGGCAAACAACTCACTGAATCAGCAACAAAACCCAAAATGTCGTATTATTTTCCGTCGGCAGAAAATTCTGGTCGAATTTGCTAAACCGGAGAGAGAAGTGAATAAACATTGGTGATATTAGGACAGAGACTGGTGAAGATGACGACGATGAGGCGAAAGAGGATGATGAATTTGATGACAGTGATGCTGTACGAAAAACAGAGTGACAGCAACTGCAACCGCAAGATCAAAAACAACATCAAATCGAAAAACAACCGCAGAACCTTCGTGAGTCAAAAAATGAAGAAGAATGTGACAATTTAACATACGAACATGCTGACTTTAATGCGGCAGTTACTCACGAACGTACGTACCAAAAACGTGTCAGCTGACACGACCTATCTTATGAGTGTGCAATGTAAACGAAAACTCACCGACGTGCAACGCCCGTACGTACGTAGCCCGGAACGTAAAAATCAAAACAATTTTGATTTTTTCCGTAAGAACGTGTCAGCTGATCGCTCTCTCACTAGACAGAGTTGCCTAGTAAACTTTTGTGCGCTAATTTTTGACTGTTTGCAATTTTATTCAAAAACACCTAATTAAAGTTTGAAAAATTGTGAAAATATTTCGAAATAATTATGTAAAAGTGCTGATTATAAATATGTAATCTATTTATACTTATTTAATATGTATTCCGGCCTTTTACAATATCAAAAATTAAATTGGAAAAAGTTGATGTTTCCATAAGCATACATGCAAAATGGTCAATGGCAACAGTGCTTATCTGTAAACAATACACACACAAATATGTTATGTACATGTACACAGACGCACACATTGATTGCTACGGGCTTGAGAGTTCGGTCAAACGTGCTTCGTACGACAAACGTCCGTACGTACGGCACACGTCGGTGGGTAACTGCCGCATGAGTTGGTATCGGATTTAGTTTGTGATGTCCAGATGGCGTTCAAGAAAATGGAAGTAACCAATAGCGATCCATATGATAGCATAAATGAAATACAAATGGGCTGTAGTATCAACCGTATCGCTGCTATTAGTAGTGGAAGTATTGACGGAGATTTACCCATACAATTGAGCTCATCTTCGCGGGTGTCTATCGGTCACCTACATCATCCACAAGTACAGCATACACAACAACAAGCTACAACAGAGCGACAACATAACATACCACAAAGAAAAATTCTCGTCGATCAAATAGGTAAGTAATAGGTTATAGGTTATAGGCAATTTCCTTGTACAACATCAACGGCAGCAACAACAACAATTAGAACATCTCAAGCATCAAGGCATACAGGTCACTGCAAGTAAATTTGTCGAGAAAGATGTCAAACATTACTTTCGGGATAAAGGCGGAGGAAATTTGGAAGAATTTATGTATATTTTATCCATTTTATATTAATTGTATTTTTTCATCCACAAAATGTTCATCAATTAGCGAAAAGTATACATACACAACAATAAGTGTACGCTAAGATGACTATTTGCTAAAAATATTCTAGAATTTTAATCTAAAGAAATATTCATACAAAATTTTTCCTCCCTTTATTTCATACACAAACGTAAGTCGATAAACAAAATTACTATACAATTTCCCGGCCGCCCGTAAAATGTTCATGTATGAACATAAATAAATAAAACAAACATATACATATAGCGGCATGAACATTTACACATAATACAGTCCACAAACGATTTATCGTTTAACATATACATATCTAGATACATACATATGTATACCTAAATCAATAGGAGCGTTCCATTGAGCTGCGGAGCTCTGGCTCACGATCAAATCTCATTGGAACGATCTGGATCAACTTAATGACAGCTGGTAGGACTAATATAACATTTCTTTTGTTGATAATAAGAAGAAGAAACGTACACAAAAATTTGACATACTGATGGAATTATTAACATTTACATAGTTTGGCAAGTAAACAAACTATTTATTTTCCTTACATTTTCTTCAAGTTGTTTACTCTTTCCGATTTTTTGCTTTTAAATATGGCGAAATCTTTTATATATACACATATTCATTTCAGTGCTACAATGGTTCAACTATATGGTTGGCTCATCTCATCAGCTGATCTTATTTTTTTCATTTCACTGGAGTAGGGATTGCCAGAAGGAGATGTCAAACTCTAACAGCCCAATTCTAAATATTCCCTCGGAATTTTGTTCTTGCGGATTTTTTTATTACCGCGGAAAAATTCCTCCAATTCTTTTCTCCTAGGGAGAACAATAATAGGGGAATAGAAATTGCGGATTTTCGAAGTCAATTTTGTTAATTGCAATTTCGTTGCGCATTTCTTATTTTGTTTAAAAAATTGGAAAGTTTAATTATTGTTGCGAATTCGTTTGAAATTAAGAAATAAAATATAAACAATGCACAGTATTGCATTTCATGTGGTATTCATTGAAATGAGTATGAATTGGTGTCCAAGCAACATCAACAGAGGAGCATAACAAGAAGAAGACGGCGGGATAACACAAATCCGCCGGAATGGTCTGCTTCCATTCAGCAAAGCAATTTTCTGGCGGCCAAGTCGATTTGAATTCGTCTTTCGTCATAAGTCAAAATCTATTTAAGTCTTCTTAAAAAATCCTTGCGCAATTTCTGGTTGGCTGCATCAAATATACCAAGAGCTCTTCCGGTGCTTATGTTTTACTTTTCTACTTGAAATAAAGAATATTGTGGTAGAATGTACATATTTTAGCACAAATTTGTACAAATAAGTGTTCTTTTTATGATTACTATTTAATGAGTATTTCAAAAGGCAGTGGCCCTTAGGTCTATGGGTGGACGCCTTTTCGAGATATCGCCATTAAGGTGGACCAGGGGTGACTCTAGAATTTGTTTGTACGATATGGGTATCAAATGAAAGGTGTTAATGAGTATTTTAAAAGGGAGTGGGCCTTAGTTCTATAGGTGGACGCATTTTCGAGATATCGCCATAAAGGTGGACCAGGGGTGACTCTAGAATTTTTTTGTACGATATGGGTATCAAATGAAAGGTGTTAATGAGTATTTTAAAAGGGAGTGGCCCTTAGGTCTATGGGTGGACGCCTTTTCGAGATATCGCCATTAAGGTGGACCAGGGGTGACTCTAGAATTTGTTTGTACGATATGGGTATCAAATGAAAGGTGTTAATGAGTATTTTAAAAGGGAGTGGGCCTTAGTTCTATAGGTGGACGCCTTTTCGAGATATCGCCATAAAGGTGGACCAGGGGTGATTCTAGAATTTGTTTGTACGATATGGGTATCAAACGAAAGGTGTTAATGAGTATTTTACAAGGGAGTGGGCCTTAGTTCTATAGGTGGACAACTTTTCGGGATATCGTTATAAAGGTGGACCAGGGTTGACTCTAGAATGCGTTTGTACAATATGGGTATAAAACGAAAGGTGTTAATAAGTATTTTAAAAGGGAGTGGCCTTAGTTCTATAGGTGGACGCCTTTTCGAGATATCGCCATAAGCGTGGTCCAGGGGTGACTCTAGAATGCGTTTGTACAATATGGGTTTCAAATGAAAGGTGTTAATGAGTATTTTAAAAGGGCGTGGGCCTTAGTTCTATAGGTGGACGCATTTTCGAGATATCGCCATAAAGGTGGACCAGCGGTGACTCTAGAATTTGTTTGTACGATATGGGTATCAAATGAAAGGTGTAAATGAGCATTTTAAAATGGCATGGGCCTTAGTTCTATAGGTGGACGCCTTTTCGAGATATCGCCATAAAGGTGGACCAGGGGTGATTCTAGAATTTGTTTGTACGATATGGGTATCAAATGAAAGGTGTTAATGAGTTTTTTAAAAGGGAGTGGGCCTTAGTTCTATAGGTGGACGCCTTTTCGAGATATCGCCATAAAGGTGGACCAGGGGTGATTCTAGAATTTGTTTGTACGATATGGGTTTCAAATGAAAGGTGTTAATGAGTATTTTAAAACGGCGTGGGCATTAGTTCTATAGGTGGACGCCTTTTCGAGATATCGCCATAAAGGTGGACCAGCGGTGACTCTAGAATTTGTTTGTACGATATGGGTATCAAATGAAAGGTGTAAATGAGCATTTTAAAATGGCATGGGCCTTAGTTCTATAGGTGGACGCCTTTTCGAGATATCGTCATAAAGGTGGACCAGGAGTGACTCTAGAATTTTTTTGTACGATACGGAAAACCATCCATGTGGGATAAAAAGTATCCTATCTCCGTCTCCTGGTTCTAAGCTACCTCTCGCACCAATTTTCAACCAAATCGGTTCATCCGTTCTTGAGTTATAGTGTACTAGCAAACCCGGCAGATATTGTTCTGCCCTAAATTTGTATATCTGCATACATTTTAATAAGCTTTTTCCGTCTAACTCTTCCTCGCCCCCCTACACTTTTTCTCAATCTTTGTATTCGCTCCTCCCTCCGTATTTTTCGCTTCATCTATCTCCATCTTCGTCTCATTCTATCTCTTTCTCAGCCTCCTTCTCCTTCTCTCTTCTCTCAAGTTTTTCTCATTCTACTTCATATCTTATTGCCAGTCCCAGAGGGTGGTACGTATTTTGTTCCAGTCCTGTTCCTAGTCTCAGTCCCAGTCCCAGTCCCACTCCGAGTCTCAGTCTCAGTCCCAGTCCTAATCCCAGTCCCAGTCCGTCTCTGGTCTACTTCCCGGAAAAAAGCATCGGAAATACTAATATAGGCAAATTTATATACCAAATTCAGGCAAATCGAATAGGACGTATGTAAATAGGTATGTAGGTATTATTAATTCATGTCTTTATTTCGGCTTCGCATGCATATTTATCAGTTTTGCCAGGTTGATGCGACTAAGTCGAATATCACAATGAAAGTTACTTAAAAGCTCTCAGCAACAGCTTTCATTTGATATCCAAAATACACGCACATTCTAGGGGTGCCCGGGTCCACGTTTTGGTCTATATCTCAAGACCCTAGTCACCAATAGGTATGAAAGTTACCCTGTACTAAAGCACTCATCAACAGCTTTCATTTGATATCCATATTGTATAAACACATTCTAGGGGTGCCCGGGTCCACGTTCTGGCCTATATCTCGAGACCCTAGTCACCGATAGGTATGAAAACTACCCTGTACTAAAGCAATCATCAACAGCTTTTATTTGATATCCATATTGTATAAACACATTCTAGGGGTGCCCGGGTCCACGTTTTGGCCTATATCTCGGGACCCTAGTCACCAATAGGTATGAAAACTACCCTGTACTAAAGCACTCATCAGCAGCTTTCATTTGATATCCATATTGTATAAAAACATTATAGGGGCGCCCGGGTCCACTTTGCGTCCTATTTCTCGAGACCCTAGTCACCAATATGTATCCTGGTCGACTTCCCGGAAGAAAAATTATCCGACATTTTATTCTAAATATAACGCTACCTACATACCAAATTTCAGGCAAATCGAGCCATATATACGACAGTTTAGAATAAATCGGTCCCTGGTTCACTTCCCGAAAAAAAAGAAAACTTTTCACAAACACTCTCCGGGTTCCTATTAAGTTATCCTAAAAATTTCATGGCAATCTTTCTATCCGTTCTCGAGTTATGGAGTGACAATCAAAATGTACACTTCTTTCTATATATATAAGATATAGTTTTTTCACGGGCAAATTCAACGGTGAAAAAATATTCGTTAAATGAAAAAAATTTGACAAATATCACTTTTTTTCAAACTGAATCGCATATCAGATGAAGTGGTGAAAAATGCTTTCACTTCACAACTTCATAGAACGTCAATTGATCCTCTGCTCACTTGGAAACAAAGACACTTTATGAAAAATTTAAAATGCAGCTCGCTTCGCGCATGTGTAATTAAATGGAAAAAGCTAGTTCAAAGGAAATAATTTGCGTGAACTCTAATTTTTTTTTTAAATTAAACTACTACTTCTGGCGTGGCCGTATGGTCATGCGGGGTTTATCTGAGTTAAGTTGGGTTATCGAATTTGAATTTAGCTAGGGTAGAAACACCGTACCTATAATCATAAATGAGTTGATGGGCTTACTATGTCACTAAGCCCGTTATGCAATAAAGGATGATAGTTCTTTTCTGCACACTGTTCTTTATTGTAGTAACTCTTTTATATAAAATAAATGCTTACGCTAACATAAATATCTTTAAGTGTGAACAAATAATAAATTACATGCCTGGCAATAAGTAAATATAGTTGATGATTAACTAATAATTAATTAGGTCACGCGTTGTGCTTACCTTGCATACTTTACTCTTTTATGCATGTGTCTTCGGAATTTAGTTTTATTGGTTCTTACTCATTATTACTGGTAGTGTATTATGCTTACGTTTACAAAGTGCATACATTTATTCCCCTTACATAAACTAATTCTAAATATAAGTTAAGGATTCTTTAATAAAGATGGTAGGGGAGGGAGGCGAGCGGCGGCTAATAGTCGTAGTAATAGGTGGAGGGGTCGGTACTGCGATTGAGCGGCGGTGCAGTAGCGGGCGGGATGGTACGGTAGTCCGGAGGCAGCGGCGGCCGGATGGCGGACAGTATTAGCGGACGGATTGGTGCTGTGGCGGGAGTATCACGGCGGCTGGACGGCGGACAGTATTAGCGGACGGATTGGTGCAGTGGCATGGGCACAGTGGCGGGATTAGTACGGAGGCTGGTCGTCGTAACAGCGGCGCAATGGCGTAGGATAGCGAGCGGCTTACGGTCGTCGTAGCGGCGGCGCAACGGCGTAGGATAGCGGCGACAACAATAGGGCAACGGAGCGCGTACCAGTAGCGTGGCCAAGGCGAGGTGTCGGTGCAAACTTTCTGCCTGATTACCTTTTAGGCGGGGGGGGGGGGGGGGGGCAGTAGCGGCGGTTGCGGGTGGCGGCTTCCTGCGAGGACCCTGTCTCAGTGGCGGCGGCGGACGGACCTGCGAGGAATGAATAAGAGTTCTGGTTAATGCCGGTCCGCCAGCTGGACACCACCGCCTCCATACCCGCACGAATTCAAGGCTGGACGCGGAGTTGTACCAGCAGGAATTCCGAAGGCTGATCCATGGGCTGAGGGGAAGTGCACCTTACGGCACAGCGGTAGCCCCTTTTGCTGCTGGACCGGTCGACGGCCGGGCCGGGGCGGAGGGGAAAAGGGCCGGATGGTCATAAGGCGGCGAGCCCCCCCCCCCCCCCCTAGCTGGGACACGGGCGAGAAAACCATAAAGGCGACGACCCGTTTTCCCCGCAAGTGAGGGTGACCCGTTCCCTGACAGCGCCCCTTTCCACTCCGTGGTTTGGTTGGCTCACTCGCCTCCAGTGCTGGATCGCTAGCTGGACACCACCGCCTCCATGCTTGCACGATGGCAGGGCTGGACGCGGAGTTGTACCAGCCGGGTCTTTGTAGGCCGATCCGTGGGCTGAGGGGAAGTGCGCCTTGACGGCACAGCGGTAGCTCCTTTAGCGGACGGGTCGCTCTACTGCCTGAGCCAGGACTGAGGGGAAGGGATCTATCGGCCGAACGGCGGCGAGCCCCCCTTACTTGGCTGGGACACGGGCGAGAATCCCATAAAGGCGACGACCCGTTGTCGCGCAAGCAAGGGGTGACCAGTGCCGTGGCGGCACCCCCTTTCCCTCTGGAGGTGGGATTGGCTCGTTCGCTGGAAATCGCTCACCCCGTGGTTGCACACTAAGGTAAGGTGCGGGGGCGGTGCACCAGCTCTGTCCTTGCCGGTTCGTAGGCTGCGAGGAGAAACTGGTGCCCGAAGGCACCACGCTACACAGCTGCCGAACCGGGTCGGCTGGAGCCTTAGCTGAGAGGAAGGGGCGGGGTAGCCCTATGGCGGCGGGCCCCCCTTACTTAGCTGGGACACGGGCGATAAAACCCAAGGGAGCACCCCTTCAACTCAGCTAGTCAGGAGGAGTGACTGGGTTGTTTAATAAAGCAACCACTTCCTCTGACTAACCTGCCAGGAATGAAGTGACAACAGCCAATTCATTCAATTTTATACTGCTTCTGCTATGATGCGAGTGAGAAATGAACCGCTAATTGGGTACTTCAGTTTGCCATTTGCTGTGAGTTGGCGTACCGTGTGCATATTATTGTTATCGCCAAATGCTATTCGCATGCATTGGTATGTAGCTGCTGATGTTGGCTACCTGTTAATGTACTATGTATGTATACTCTCAGGCGTAGGTGAAAAAGGGTTACAGTGGGGGTCATACTATTGTAGCGCTACGTTACAGTCCCCTCCCACTTCAGTTGACGGAAAGCTGCTGTGAGGAACAGGAGTATCACGCCAGGCCTGGCCTAGGGGTTGTATGTGTGCCGTTTGCCGGTTTGTATGGGTGCATCGTTTTATTAACATTTTTTTCCATAAAATATACAGAGTCATTCCACTTATACTTAACAAAGTTGCAAAAAAAAAAAAAATTTTTACAATTTCATTGTTCTTAAAACTAACAGAATATTTAATTTTAAAATAATGCGAAATTCATGAATATTATAAATAAATTGCCATCCTTCTTCTTCTTCTTCCATCCTTGACATACTGGCGTTTTTCTTATCTACCTCGTGTTGTGATTGCATTATGGCCGTTCGGTATTCGGTAATATATGGGCCGGAAAAAATGTGGTACCCCTTGTATTTTGACTCGGTTGACTGGCCACTGGTACTTCTCCCTCCGTGTGTACCCGCTCTAACGTCGCTTTATATCGCCGAAGTTTATGTCTGCTGAAGATGTTTTTGTACCCTCTTTGCTGACTACATTTACTGCAAATTCCATTTGTGGAGTCTCCTACTCCTATGTGCGGTGTTTGCTCAGGAACGGTGGTAACGCTTTTCCGCCGAACTGCTTCCCATTGTCGGTGGGGAAAGTTTTCGGACAACCAAGCCGGTGTAAGACCTTTTCTTGTAGCGCTTTGAGCACGCTTGCCGTTGTTGCTTGGCGCGCCGAAAAAAACTCCACCCACTTGTAGAATTTGAAGATCATGGCGAGGAGGTAAGTGCTTCTTTGCTTGGAACGTGGTAGTAGTGGCACGAAGTTGGCGGTTACTATTTCGGCTGCGGATATTGTATGATTGCCAATAATCTCACCGGGCTCTTCTCTGTCGCCTTTTATTGTGTAAAATATGTCTGGTTCGGTGTTTTGTAACGGGCGGCGGGGGAGCGCATTGCATATCGCGTTCGGCGCTCTTTTTCGATAATCTTCATTGACAGTGGATGTTTGTATAACCGGGAAACGGGGGTAGAAGCGTTGCTTCAGCGGTCGGTTATGTTTACGGATGGTCGAATGTTCGGCTGCGGTAATTGGGCTACCGGTTTTACTCAATCGCTTCTGGTGGTGCTCCGGTTTTTGACCATTGTTCACGTGATCCCGGCTGGTCATTGCACATAGTGTGTCTGGCTCGGCTGATCTCCTGGTCAAGGTGACTTCTAACGGCTGACCATCTAGCGTGAGGGTTATTCCCCTTTCCCGTAGAAAGTCCATTCCTAAGATCATCCGTTCTGCCAGGTTCGGGATGACGGACATCATTGTTTTATTCGTTCGTCCTTGGTACGTAATCCTTGCTGGGTACGAATTCGACACGTCTGGTCTGCCAATTGGACGCTGCGCCTGTGAAGATGTGGTTTGATTTTGTTCCTCTCTAGGTGGTTTCGGATTGACTCGTCGACGTATGAGAGGGTGGCGCCGGTGTCTACTAGCGCGCGCACGCCCATTCCCTCGATGGTTATCGGTATGTAGAGATGGTCATCTACTTTCATTTCGGCAGCGGGATTGCAGGCTGGTGGTTCCATATACTTCTGTGGCCGCACAAATAATGCTTGGCGGCTTCCTCTCACATAACTTGACGGCATCCTGGATGTGTTGTTGTCGGTGGGTTGGTTGGTCGAAGGGCATAGGCAGTCCCTGGAGAGAATGTTGTCTTGTCCCCACCTGCAGCAGAACATTCTCCATCGACCCCTGCATTGGAAGCGGCGGTGTCCGCGATCCTTGCAGCGCCAGCAGCACTCCTTGCTATCGTACTCCGTTTGAAGATGAAACAGGCTGTGAATCGCCACTTTGCCCTGTTTCGCTTCCTCGATTTTTAGCAGCTCATATTCTTCCGTTATTTGCAGGAGCTCGTCGATCGTCTTAGACTCGCTGCTCTTCACGAAGAGGCGGTATTCAACACGTAGGCCATCGTATATTCGTTTGATGTGGTTTTTCTTACATATTGTCGGGTGCTGGCGGATCAGCGTTTCTAATGCGAGGATGTAGTCTTTGGCTTTTTCACGGCCGTGTTGCTTGCGTTGCCGGATGGCCTCTTAAAAATGTCGAAGATGACGCTTGGGCAGGAAAATATTTTGCACCTCCTTTCGAAAATCGCTCCATTGGTCGATTTGTTGTTTACGGATGCGGTAACATTGGAGTGCTTTGCCACGTAGAAGTTCCGGCAGCGTTGGGTGGAGCCGGTCGACGGGGATGCGGTAACATTCGGCAAGCTCCTCTATCCTTTCCAGAAATTCGTGCAGCGACTCTTCACCCGAAAAATGCAAACCCCAGCGGCGAACGGTATTCATTAGCTCACCGTCGCTCATTTCGTCTCGCTTCGGTGGTGCGCATTCTCTCTCATGCGCATGCGGTTGGGGACTATGATTCTGGATCGAAGGGCTCGGCTTTGTTGTTGGCTGGGGTAGCATAACGGATTTCCCCTCTTCTTCATTCACTTCCCTTTCCAGCTCCTTTAGCAGGTCTTCACTTGATTTTCTCGCGCGTTTCGCTCGTACGTAAATGCTCAGTGCGCGGCGTAGCTCGGCTACGGTTTGGCCTTCCACGGGAATTCGGTGTTCCTTACACTCCTCTATCAGCCTCTCCCTTTTCAGCAATTAGATCCAATTGAGCGAGTCGGTGGTCAGCGTTGTACCTTCGGGGGCCGGTGTGTTTGTTGTTTCTGATGGTGTGTTCGTCGAACCCGCCCCGGCAGTGCTGGTGGTTGTTGTATTTGGTTTTCCACGTTCGTCTGCGGAGGAGGGTACCTTCTCGGACGCCATTTATGAGGTGGGTTTTGACGAAGGCTGAGGTAGCACTCAGTCTATCCAGGGTCAAGTAGAGGTCCCACAAACCCCCACTTAATAAGAACACAGTAGTTCTGTGTTAATGACGAATACACACACACACACACGGCTTGACGGGAGGTGAGGGCAGCAACTTTCCGTACAAAGATGGCAGGGGAGGGAGGCGATCGGCGGCTAACAGTCGTAGTAATAGGCGGAGGGGTCGGTACGGCGATTGAACGGCGGTGTAGTAGCGGGCGGGATGGTACGGTGGTCCGGAGGCAGCGGCGGGATCAGCGCGGCGGCCAGACGGCGGACAGTATTATCGGACGGATTGGCGCAGTGGCGGGAGTAGCACGGCGGCTGGACGGCGGACAGTATTAGCGGACGGATTGGTGCAGTGGCATGGGCACAGTGGCGGGATTAGCACGGCGGCTGGACGGCGGACAGTATTAACGGACGGATGGATGTAGCGGTATGGACGTAGTGATGGCACCAGCGGGCTGGCTGGATGGTGATAAGGTAGCGGCGGCTAAAGATCGTCGTAGCAGCGGTGCAACGGCGGTAGGATAGTGGGCGGCTGACGGTCGTCGTAGCAGCGGCGCAATGGCGAAGGATAGCGAGCGGCTTACGGTCGTCGTAGCGGCGGCGCAACGGCGCAATGGCGAAGGATAGCGAGCGGCTTACGGTCGTCGTAGCGGCGGCGCAACGGCGTAGGATAGCGGCGACAACAATAGGGCAACGGAGCGCGTACCAGTGGCGTGGCCAAGGCGGGTGTCGGTGCAAACTTTCTGCCTGATTACCTTTTAGGGGGAGGGGGGTGACCAGTAGCGGCGGTTGCGGGTGGCGTCTTCCTGCGAGGACGCTGTCTCAGTGGCGGCGGCGGTCTGATCTGCGAGGAATGAATAAGAGTTCTGGTTAATGCCGGTCCACCAGCTGGACACCACCGCCTCCATGCCCGCACGAATGCAGGGCTGGACGCGGAGTTGTACCAGCAGGAATTCCGAAGGCCGATCCATGCGCTGAGGGGAAGTGCACCTTACGGCACAGCGGTAGGCCCTTTAGCTGCTGGACCGGTCGACGGCCGGGCCGGGGCGGAGGGGAAAAGAGCCGGATGGTCATAATGCGGCGACTGGGTTGCTTAATAAAGCAACCACTTCCTCTGACTAACCTGCGAGGAATGAAGTGACAACAGCCAATTCATTCTCTTCTGCTATGATGCGGGTGAGAAATGAACCGCTAATTGGGTACTTCAGTTTGCCATTTACTGTGAGTTGGCGTACCGTGTGCATATTATTGTTATCGCCAAATGCTATTCGCATGCACTGGTATGTAGCTGCTGATGTTGGCTACCTGTTAATGTACTATGTATGTATACTCTCAGACGTAGGTGAAAAAGGGTTACAGTAGGGGTCATACTATTGTAACGCTACGTTACAGAATATATAAGCCGAAATTTACTGAATAAAGTCAATTCAATCTTGGTGCCGCTTGAATGGCGCTGCTCAGAATTTAATTCTTTACTTTACCATCTTACATGACGATCCTGCCATACTGCCTGAATTAAATTGGTATCCTACTGCCTGAATTAAATTGGCATCCTACCAGCGATCCTGCCAATTCTGCTTAATAACAAACATACTGCTGTTTAAAAAGTTGTCTGCTAAACATATTTAGCAGGACTGATTTCAGGGCGATCCTGCCACACTGCTGAATTAAAACGGCAGTCTCCCTCGTCTGCTGCTTGAAGTATAGGCAGACTTCAGATACAAAATATTTTTGAAAAAGTTTATTTTCTGCAAAGGAGTTCAAGGCATCAACTTTGCAACGGCGAATGGTATAGTCAATGCAAAGGGGCGTATAACAGCGACAGTGATAACAAGGGTGCAAGAAAAAATTTAAAAATTCTTGAATACCACATAGGAAAGAAGGAAAAATATTTTTTCGGATGGCATTCTCGTTAACTACAGGACCACTACCGCCACCAAAACGACCACCACCGACGCATAGCGAAGTGGAATAAACATGGAGTAAAACCATATGCACTATCAGCTTGTTGGAGGTTCTACGTGCGCTATACAACTTGTTGAAGGATGACCGGGATTATGTGTTATTTATCTTATTATGTATTTATTATCTAGGTATTTGTAAGATTACAATAGAAGCATTTGGCAAACTAAAGGCAGCCAGTTTACGGGCAAAAAGTAGATTTTTGCCAATAAATTTAAGAATTTTTTTCCCCGCTCTAATTTTTCTAAATGAATGATATAAGTAGTCAGGAAGAATTTGACGCAATATTCTTGCGTTGTAGCAAATTAATTGAGGAAGAATAAAACAAATTAGAAAAAGTAGTAGCAGAAGCAGTAGAAGTAAAAACAGTAGAAATAACTAAACACGGCCCTAAGGCAATTACCATAGAAGAATATAGGCGTATAAATCAGCAACAAAAAATAGAGGAACCAAAGATTCCAAAACAAACCAAAATCAAAAGAAAGAGAGGAGGTAAAAGATTCATCCTTAGAAAAGCAGGAGCAAGTTTTTATCAAAAAATTTATTTATATACAAACGCGGAGGAAAAAATTCGTTTGAAAACCGAAATAAGAAAAAGCAAAGGCATATAAAGTAAGTTTTTTCTATGGAGAGTGCATTGCCAAATGACCTTGATTACGAGGCTATCAACCGCGCTTTTGATAATTTAGAATCCGAGAGTAGGAGTTTTAAGCAAGGTATTATATAATTAAGGAAATTACAAGAAGCAGAGAAGTCATTAGTTTCGCTTAGGAAATGGTGCAAACTGATTGACATGCCTAGGGAACCCACCTTAGAAAATGTACTAGTACCATTACTAACCACAGGTGAAGAAAGGTGGAGGTACGAAGTTAAATTTATGGGACGAACCGATGCATATCAGTATAAAGCATAAATAAATAAAAGAAAATTCTTGCGATTATTATTTTGAAATGGGAGGTAAAGAATCCAAAGTAGAAGATCCCAATGCAAATGTAATTAATTCCCAATATGTTCAAGTTTTACTACCAATATATTTCGGCTACTCTTCCGGTAACCGTCTTCAGGGCGTAACTATTGACAAAATCGAAACAAAATAAAATAAAACATTGACAATTGCACATATTAAAAATTATAAAATTGAACAAAATATATGTACATACATTGCATTTATTTACACGTCTGCTCTCTCTGACGTGGAGCTGTGTACTGTCTTGTTGGAAAATAAATATTTGTAGCTGTGCGCGCAGTTCGCTATATCTGTCTTATAATTGAGCCTAATGTTTGTATCTTTGTCGACGATATGTAACATTTCTAGAGTGAAACGTTTGCTATAATGTTGTTCTTGCTGGAGAATCTTTGTTTCTTCAAAATTTTTTTTTATAAAAAACCACACGAGAACACATCGGCAAAGTGCAATAGATAGAACAATAACAGACACAGTGGAGCAAACACGAAATTTTCTTAGCAAAAATAAAAACATAAAAATTTTAACATCGGACAAAGGTAAAAAAACCGTGGCAATGGAAATTGAGGAATATAATGAAAAAATTACAAATATTTTAAATGACAAAAATACGTATAGAATTCTAAATAAAGATCCCACATCACGATTACAAGCCAGGAACAATAATCTAGTCGAAAAGCTGTTTAAAAGGGAACTTATAACAAAGGCAGAAAGAAGCAAACTTACATCTAATACGTCGTTACCGCTCAGAATTTATGGCTTACCCAAAACACATAAGGAAGGATTACCACTTAGACCGATATGTTCGGCAATCGGATCGCCATCGTACGGATTATGTAAATATATTACGGATATACTCAAAAATTTAACAGCGAACTCCATATATAATATACGAAACACACTAGATTTAAAAGAAAGAGTAAACAATGCCTACATAGGTGATGACGAAAAACTTATATCATTTGACGTTATTTCCCTATTCCCGAGTATACCTATACAATTAGCACTTGACGTTATTTTAAAAAAATGGACAATAATACAAGAACACACAATGATACCAAAGCAATTATTTATGGAAATAGTAAAATTCTGTATTCAGGAAAGTAGATATTTTAAATACAACGACACTGTATATACGCAAATAAAAGGCATGCCAATGGGATCACCTGCTTCGCCAGTGATTGCAGACATAATAATGGAAAAACTTTAGGAAAACACATTAGAAAAATTGGGATGCAAACCAAGATTGCTTACAAAGTATGTCGATGACTTGTTTGCAATAGTAAGTGAAAAGGAGGTACAAAACACTTTAAACGCGCTAAATTCTTTCAACAAAAGTATACAATTCACCATAGAACTAGAACAAGACGGAAAATTACCTTGTCTGGATTCAATGATAAACAAGTATGGAAATGTACTCAAATTAAAGTGGTACAATAAACCGACGGCATCAGGACGAATCGTCAACTTTTTTTCTAAACACCCAAAGGCGATGATACGAAATACAGCAATGGGCTGTATTCGAAGGATGTTACAAAGTTCAGATGAGATGTACCACAACCAAATAGAAAAAGAAATATTTGCATTACTAAGGAATAACGATTTCCCCGATAAAACTATTAAAAGCTTATTAAATAAATCAAAACATCAAAACCAAAAGCAAAAATCCGAAAACCCAGTAATTTTCAAATCAGTTATTTATGTACCTCAACTCTCTGAACGACTCGCGACGTCAGATTGTTACAATAAAGAAAATATTAAAATAGCACACAAACCTATTAATACCTTGAAAAACTTCTTCAACAAAACAAAATCTAAAATACCCGAGATGGAAAAAGGAACGTAGTTTATGAAATTCCATGCAAAGGAGGTAAAAACAATGAGCCTTGCCATAGTGTTTATGTAGGAACAAGCAAACAAAAATTGAAAAGTAGACTTGCCCAACACAAGTCGGACTTAAAACATTGCCATAATGTAATGAATCAAAAAACAGCACTCATGATGCTCTGTAAAATGAGAGCACATACACCAAATTTTGAAGAAACAAAGATTCTCCAGCAAGAACAACATTATAGCAAACGTTTCACTCTAGAAATGTTAAATATCGTCGACAAAGATACAAACATTAGGCTCAATTATAAGACAGATATAGCGAACTGCGCGCACAGCTACAAATATTTACTTTCCAACAAGACAGTACACATCTCCACGTCAGACAGAGCAGACGTGTAAATAAATGCAATGTATGTACATATATTTTGTTCAATTTTATAATTTTTAATATGTGCAATTGTCAATGTTTTATTTTATTTTGTTTCGATTTTGTCAATAGTTACGCCCTGAAGACGGTTACCGGAAGAGTAGCCGAAATATATTGGTAGTAAAACTTGAACATATTGGGAATTAATTACATTTGGCGGCCACCGTGGTGTGATGGTAGCGTGCTCCGCCTATCACACCGTATGCCCTGGGTTCAACTCCCGGGCAAAGCAACATCAAAATTTTAGAAATAAGGTTTTTCAATTAGAAGAAATTTTTTCTAAGCGGGGTCGCCCCTCGGCAGTGTTTGGCAAGCGCTCCCGGTGTATTTCTGCCATGAAAAGCTCTCAGTGAAAACTCATCTGCCTTGCAGATGCCGTTCGGAGTCGGTATAAAACATGTAGGTCCCGTCCGGCCAATTTGTAGGGAAAATCAAGAGGAGCACGACGCAAATTGGAAGAGAAGCTCGGTCTTAGATCTCTTCGGAGGTTATCGCGCCTTACATTTATTTATTTTTATGTACATATATTTTGTTCAATTTTATAATTTTTAATATGTGCAATTGTCAATGTTTTATTTTATTTTGTTTCGATTTTGTCAATAGTTACGCCCTGAAGACGGTTACCGGAAGAGTAGCCGAAATATATTGGTAGTAAAACTTAAACATATTGTGTTTTACTCAATTTGACCTGAAGCCAGCTTTAAACAAAATTAGTAATTAATTAAGAGGTCGCCAAAAATCACAATTATGTAATTAATTCCATTCAGGTCGTTGACCATAGTGAGGCATTAGAATTTATCAAAATCTTGTTGATAATATTAACAATTTGCACTTGCCTCAATTTGTTTCTCAAATTATACTCAGCTCACAATAAATTTTTAAAGTAAAAATACATGAGCCGAGCAGATGGTCTAGACAAAGATTAATTATAAGGGACAAATATATACCCCAATGAAGAAATGGGAAACCATTCTGAACACGCTTGTGGAAGAGAATACCTTGGCGGAAAAATTTTATAAATGTATTTCAACAAAAATACAACCATACTAAGATTTACTGTGTTGAAACACCTCACGACAATATTACAGTCGTCGAACAATATAGGAAAAATCATACAAAGGGTATATATCAATTTAACAGCTAAACATCAGCTAGAAACACAACAAATTTTTTCCAGTGTCAGGGATAAATTGTTATCCTCACTTAGTAGATACCACGTTGAGGCATTGGTCCAAACGTCATTTGTAAAAGAAATAGAAAAAAATGTTGGTGTCCTATTGGCAGAGACTCAACCCAATTTAGTGGAAGTCCTAAAAATTTAAATTACTGATAAAGATTCGCAAACAGGAAGCGACAAAATGCCACAAACAATAGTCGAATGTTTAAAGACTGCTTCGGCAGTTCTTCCAGAATTCGATGGCAAAGCTGAGAACTTGACTAGCTTCTTGGATGCTCTGGACATCCTAGAACAAATTAAGGATACCCATGAGGCTGTAGCGGTTTCGATGATAAAAACTAAGCTGAAAGGAACAGCCAGAAACCTGTTAAACACTGAAAGCTCAATTGAAGCGATAAAACCAAAAATTAAAAACAGCAATTAAAGGTGAATCAGTTGAAGTTTTGACAGCAAAGCTCCTGAACATCCAACAACGCAGAAAAACGGCAAACCAATACACTGCTGAAATTGAAAGTCTCACAAAATCGTTGGAAGGCGCTTACATATCCGACGGACTAACACCAGAATTGGCAACCAAGTATGCTACACAATCAGCTGTGAAAGCTATGTGTAAAAACTGCTCCAACGACAAGGTAAAAACAAGTAAGGAAGGCTAAGTTCGGGTGTAACCGAACATTACATACTCAGTTGAGATCTATGGAGACAAAATAAGGGAAAATCACCATATAGTAAAATGAACCTAGGGTAACCCGGGAATGTATTTGTATGACATGTGTATCAAATGAAAGGTACTAAAGAGTATTTTAAGAGGGAGTGGGCCATAGTTCTATAGATGGACGCCATTTAGGGATATCGCCATAAAGGTGGACCAGGGGTGACTCTAGAATTAGTTGGTACGATATGGGTATCAAATGAAAGGTGTTAATGAGTATTTTAAAAGGGCGTGGGCCTTAGTTCTATAGGTGGACGCCTTTTCGAGATATCACCATAAGGATGAATCAGGGGTGACTCTAGAATTTGTTTGTACGATATGGGTATTAAACGAAAGGTGTTAATGAGTATCTTAAAAGGGAGTGGGCCTTAGTTCTATAGGTGGACGCCTTTTCGAGATATCGCCACAAAGGTGGACCAGGGGTGAATCTAGAATTAGTTTGTACGATATGAGTATCAAATGAAAGGTGTTAATGAGTATTTTAAAAGGGCGTGGGCCTTAGTTCTATAGGTGGACGCCTTTTCGAGATATCGCCATAAGGGTGAACCAGGGGTGACTCTAGAATTTGTTTGTACGATATGGGTATCAAACGAAAGGTGTTAATGAGTATCTTAAACGGGAGTGGGCCTTAGTTCTATAGGTGGACGCCTTTTCGAGATATCGCCATAAACGTGGACCAAGGCTGACTCTAGAATACGTTTGTACAATATGGGTATCGAAAGGTGTTAATGAGTATTTTAAAAGGGAGTAGCCTTAGTTCCATAGGTGGAAGCCTTTTCGAGATAATGCCATTAAGGTGGACCAGGGGTGACTCTAGAATTTGTTTGTACGATATGGGTATGAAATGAAAGGTGTTAATGAGTATTTTAAAAGGGAGTGGGTCTTAGTTCTATAGGTGGACGCCTTTTCGAGATATCGCCATAAAGGTGGACCAAGGCTGACTCTAGAATACGTTTGTACAATATGGGTATCGAAAGGTGTTAATGAGTATTTTAAAAGGGAGTAGCCTTAGTTCCATAGGTGGAAGCCTTTTCGAGATAATGCCATTAAGGTGGACCAGGGGTGACTCTAGAATTTGTTTGTACTATATGGGTATCAAATGAAAGGTGTTGATGAGTATTTTAAAAGGGAGTGGGCCTTAGTTCTATAGGTGGGCGCCTTTTCGGGATATCGTTATAAACGTGGACCAGGGTTGAATCTAGAATGCGTTTGTACAATATGGGTATAAAACGAAAGGTGTTAATAAGTATTTTAAAAGGGAGTGGGCCTTAGTTATATCGGTGGACGCCTTTTCGGGATATCGCCATAAACGTGGACCAGGGGTGACTCTAGAATGCGTTTGTGCAATATGGGTATCAAATAAAAGGTGTTACTGAGTATTTTAAAAGGGCGTGGGCCTTAGTTCTATAGGTGGACGCCTTTTCGAGATATCGCCATAAAGGTGGACCAGCGGTGACTCTAGAATTTTTTGTACGATATGGGTATCAAATGAAAGGTGTTAATGAGCATTTTAAAAGGGCGTGGGCCTTATTTCTATAGGTGGACGCCTTTTCGAGATATCGCCATTAAGGTGGATCAGGGGTGATTCTAGAATTTGTTTGTACGATATGGGTATCAAATGAAAGGTGTTAATGAGTATTTTAAATGGGAGTGGGCCTTAGTTATATAGGTGGACACCTTTTCGAGATATCGCCATAAAGGTGCACCAGGGGTGACTCTAGAATTTGTTTGTACTAATTAAAATAAAAAAACACTAAGGTTAAGATTTCTAATTCTATTTTATTTCATTATAAATTGAAATTACTCACTGCGAGCGTTTTTAAAGAGTCCCATAAATTTCTAATCGAGCGACTGCTCCCCAATCCCCTACCCCCTTTTTTTTCTCCTGAAACAATTTAAACATATTGTACCTGAAGAGCAGAGGAAAAGACTTTTCGAAATTCAATCAAAATTGAGTATAGAGATAAATTAAGTACAATAAAAAATCATCGAATTCTAATAGCACAGATGGCCCAGACACTTGCAATTGCTCACACCTAGAGCGGTTGGATGAGGAAGCCTACAAAATTATGAACACTTACACAAAATATTTATAAAGTAGCTCTCAGCAATATGGATTATAAGCGAATTGTACGAGAAAATCATATTGATACTTATGCTTATGGTCATTTCGAAACCTTATTGTAGTACTTTACTGTAATACATTTAAGAAAAAAATAATAAACAAATAATATTTTATATAATATATTTTTATTAAATAAAAATTTTAAACATAATTGATCGCATGTTACTGTGTTGTAGTTTTCTTTCTGTTCGTAATTGCAATGTATTGGTGACTTCAAATAATTAATCAGTTCAATCGGTGGCTGTCAATTTCCAAAACTATCAAAATATTCTTTTTAGTTTTTCTTAATACTTTCATGGTCTTAGCAAGATTTGCTAATATAGTCATATGATTATTTGACAAGATTTTAAACGAGCGATCGAAAAAATCTGTTATCTATAAGCTGTGTATCTGATAAGAATCTGCTACCTATCAGTTGTGTATCTGATAACAATCTGGTCTGATATCAATTTTACTTATTTTGAACTGTTATATATTAAACTTGACTCGGGGTTTGCTAACAAGGTCACTGTAACCTTTAATAATGTTACCGGTAATTTCATTGTACATATTTGTTGTGAAGATCTCTTCTAATTATGAACCGATTTTGTTTTTGCAGATGGTAGGTTTTTATGTGTATATTAATCCACAAGTTGATTAAGTATATACACACCGACACACATATATACAGTAAAACAATTTCGTTGCCTACATTTAGGTGCATTCGTCCTTTCGGTTTGTGTTCTGGCCGATCTATATCATTTAGGTGCATACGTATGACACCGAAAAACAACAAAACAATTTTGTTGCCTACATTTACAGCCCTATTCTGTGCACTTGACAAATTCACCATCTTGCTTATTTGTCAAAGTTTGATAATTTATCAAGTAATTGCTATTCTATGTAAAAAATAAAAAGCCTTTTCGCTGACAAATTGTCAATAAGTCAAACGCTCTTGATAATTTAATTTATACGGATAAACTTAAATTATAATTCTGTTATTGTGCGATCGATTTATGCGATGCGATTTATTACTTTTGCTATTATTGTGGGAAGATCCTCTGGGGATTTTGGGGGTAATTTCAGGACGGTTTTGGTGTCTCCCTCGGGGTCATTTTCGGGATATTCCGGGATGGTTTTGGGGTTTCTATTGGGTGCTCCCGGGGTCATTTGGGGGTCGTTCCTGTATCAGTTTGGGGACTCCCTCGGGGTCATTTGGGGATCATTCCGGTACAGTTTTGGGGACTCCCTCGGGGTATTTGGGGGTCGTTCCGGGATGTTTATGGGGACTCTCTCGGGGTCGTTTAGGGGTAATTTTGGCATGGCTTTGGGGACTCCCGCGGGGTCATTTGGGGAGTCCCTCGGGGTCATTTGGGGATCATTCCGGGACGGTTTTGCGGAATCCCGCGGGGGCATTTGGGGGAAATTCCGGGATGGTTTTGGGGACTCCATCTGGTCTCCCGGCGTCATTTAGGGGTCGTTCCTGTATCTTTTTGGGGACTCTCCCGAGATAATTCCGGAATGGTTTGGGGACTCCCTCGAGGTTATTTGGGGGTAATGTCCCCCAAATGACCCCCAGAGAGTCTCCAAAAAGATCTCGGAACGACCCCTAAATGACCCCAGGAGGACCCGATGGAGTCCCCAAAACCATCCCAGAATTCTCCCAAATGACTCCGAGGGAGTCCCTAAATCATCCCGGCACGACCCCAATTCACCCTGGGAAGACCCCGAGGGAGTCGCCGAAACTACCCCGGAAAGACCCCGAGGGAGTCCCCATAAACATCCCGGAACGACCCCTAAATGACCTCGATGGAGTCCCCAAAATCATCCCGGAAGACACCCAAATTATCCCGAGAGTCCCCAAAAAGATCCCGGAACGACCCCCAAATGCACCCGATGGGACCCCAAAACAATCCCGCAATGTCCCCCAAATGACCCCGAGGGAGTCCCCAAACCCCTCCCGGAATGATCCCCAAATGACCCCGAGGGAAACCCCAAATGCCCCGAGGGAGTCCCCAAAGCCATGTCGAAATGACCCCCAAAAAACCCAGCGAATTATTTTTTCCTATTCCAATTTCGGGATTAGAAGCATAAAATGAGACATACCACCCCAATTGCTCATGCGTAGCACGTTCCACTTTTGATTTCTTTGAAAAAAACTATGATTATAAAATATTTGTTACAAAAAATTAAGAACAATATTTAACTCTTACGTTTTTTCCATTTCGCGATTGTTGCACTAAACCGTTGATTTAAATGAAAATAAAATACAGTCCATTAAAATAATAATTTATAAAATAAAAAAAAAATAATAAATTTAAAAAGTGCTTGCTTGCAGTGGGCTTTGAACCCGCAACCCCAAACGCGTTAGTTGGGTACGTCATCCACTGTGCCACGACTTATACAACTGCAATTACATTAACAGCCCTATTCTGTGCACTTGACAAATTCACCATCTTGCTTATTTGTCAAGTTTGATTATTTATCAAGTATTTTCTATTCTGTGTCAAATATAAAAAGCTCTTTGGTTGACAAGTTGTCAATAAGTCAAACGCTCTTGATAATTTAATTTATACGGATAAACTTAAACTAGAATTCTGTTATTGTGCGATAGAGAGAAAATGGAAGATTTATTACTTTTGCTATTATTGTGGGAAGATCCTCTGAGGATTTTGGGGGTAATTTCAGGACGGTTTTGGGGACTCCCTCGGGGTATTTGGGGATAATTACGGGGAGGTTTTGGGGAGTCCCTCGGGGTCATTTGGGGATCATTCCGGGACGGTTTTGGGGACTCCCTCCGGGGCATTTGGGGGACATTCCGGGATGGTTTTGGGGACTCCATCTGGTCCTCCGGGGTCATTTGGGGGTCGTTCCTGTATCGTTTTGGGGACTCCCTCGGGGTCATTTGGGGATCATTCCGGTACAGTTTTGAGGACTCCCTCGGGGTATTTGGGGGTCGTTACGGGATGTTTATTAGGACTCTCTCGGGGTCGTTTAGGGGTAATTTTGGCATGGCTTTGGGGACTCCCGCGGGGTCATTTGGGGATAATTACGGGGAGGTTTTGGGGAGTTCCTCGGCGTCATTTGGGGATCATTCCGGGACGGTTTTGGGGACTCCCTCCGGGGCATTTGGGGGACATTCCGGGATGGTTTTGGGGACTCCATCTGGTCCTCCCGGCGTTATTTAGGGGTCGTTCCGGTATCTTTTTGGGCACTCTCCCGAGGTCATTCCGGAATGGTTTTGGGGACTCCCTCGAGGTTATTTGGGGGTTATGTCCCCCAAATGAACCCCAAGAGAGTCTCCAAAAAGATCTCGGAACGCCCCTAAATGACCCCGGGAGGACCCGATGGAGTCCCTAAAACCATCCCGGAAGACACCCAAATTATCCCGAGAGTCCCCAAAAAGATCCCGGAACTACCCCCAAATGCACCCGATGGGGACCCCAAAACAATCCCGCAATGTCCCCCAAATGACCCCGAGGGAGTCCCAAAACCCGTCCCGGAATGATCTCCAAATGACCCCGAGGGAAACCCCAAATGCTCCGAGGGAGTCCCCAAAGCCATGCCGAAATGACCCCCAAAAAACCCAGCGGATTATTTTTTCCTATTCCAATTTCGGGGTTAGAAGCATAAAATGAGACATATCGCTCCAATTGCTCATGCGAAGCACGTTCCAATTTTGATTTCTTTGAAAAAACTATGATTTTAAAATATTTGTTACAAAAAATTAAGAACAATATTTAACTCTTACGTTTTTTCCATTTCGCGATTGTTGCACTAAACCGTTGATTTAAATGAAAATAAAATACAGTCCATTAAAATAATAATTTATAAAATAAAAAAAAATAATAAATTTAATTTGTTTTTGGCTTTGAATCCGCAACCCCAAACGTGTGAGTCGGGTACGTCATCCACTGTGCCACGACTTACACACCTACAAACACATCAAATTACTCCCTTATAACTCACGATAAATTGCTCGCCCTCAACTGCCCCACGCTTAGCTAATTTAGTTCACCCCAATATGGTGAAAAGCACAGGTCGTAGAGCTTTTTAGAGTTGTCAAGCTATGCACAGAATATAAATATTTGTCAACTTGATAAAAATCTTGATTACTTGTCAACTTATTGACAATTTGTCAAGTACACAGAATAACCCCGTAAATCACTCCGTTATAACTCACATTAAACTGCTCGCCCTCAACTGGCCCACGCTTAGCTAATTTAGTTCACCCCAATATGGTGAAAAGCACAGGTCGTAGAGCTTTTTAGAGTTGTCAAGCTATGCACAGAATACAAATATTTATCAACTTGTTAAAAATCTTGATTACTTGTCAACTTATTGACAATTTGTCAAGTACACAGAATAACCCCGTTAGGCGCATCCGTTCAAAACCGCAAATGTGTGCATGTGTGTGTGTATGTGCGTGCGTTTGAACTTTGTAAACCCAGCAAGAAATCGAGCGACTGATACTGATCTGATCAGATCAGAATTGAACCGATTAATTATCTGAAGGCACCAATGCATTATAATTATGAACAGAAAGAAAAATACAACACAGTAATATGTGATCAATTATGTTTAAAATTTTTATTTGATAAAAATAAGTTATATAAAATATAAATTGTTTGTTATTTTTTTCTTAAATGTATTACAGTAAAGTACTACTATAAGGTTTCGAAATGACCATAAGCATAAGTATCAATATGATTTTCTCGTACAATTCGCATATCATCCATATTGCTTAGAGCTACTTTATAAATATTTTGTAAGTGTTCATAATTTTGTAGGCTTCCTCATCCAAACGCTCTAGGTGTGAGCAATTGCAAGTGTCTGCGCCATCTGTGCTATTAGAATTCGACCAAACACAGTTTTCATAGTGTTCACCGAAATGATTTTTTATTTTACTTAATTTATCTCTATACTCAATTTTTGAATGAATTTCGAAAAATCTTTTCCTCTGGCTCTTCAGGTAAAATATGTTTAAATTGTTTCAGAAAATTAAATATGTCTACTGCTGCTGACGACGACGACGACGATGACATGTTTGTGATTACTGAACCTTCATATGCAATGTTTGATAATAACGATCAACATGAATTATTGTTGGATTTATATCGTACGAAGTGTGCTCATATAATGCTTCTCGTTTATGTAATGTCTCCGTATTTTCTTCCGGAAATTCAAAACAAATAAAAATAAACTATATAAAATATAAATTGTTTATTATTTTTTTTCTTAAATGTATTACAGTAAAGTACTACTATAAGGTTTCGAAATGACCAGAAGCATAAGTATCAATATAATTTTCTCGTACAATTCGCTTATAATCCGTATTGCTTAGAGCTACTTTATACATATTTTGTGTACCTAAGTGTTCATAATTTTGTGGGCTTCCTCATACAAACGCTCTAGGTGTGAGCAATTGCAAGTGTCTGGGCCATCTGTGCTATTAGAATTCGACTAAACACAGTTTTCATAGTGTTCACCGAAATGATTTTTTATTTTATTTAATTTATCTCTATACTCAATTTTTGAATGAATTTCGAAAAATCTTTTCCTCTGGCTCTTCAGGTAAAATATGTTTAAATTGTTTCAGAAAATTAAATATGTCTACTGCTGCTGACGACGAAGACGACGATGACGCTTCCCAAGGCAGTCGGTTCTATGTACCGGAGCGAATCGGGATTTTTCCCGACCAAGGACTGTTATTTCAGTGTGACCCCATCTAATTTGTTTCGTCCCTCCCACAAATTGTCATCCTCCCAGCAGCTCCATGCAGCAGGACTGCTCCATATTCTCTTACTCCGGGAAGGCATCGAATCCAATCCGGGTCCGTACCTGACCCCGGTCCTGAGAAATGGTTTTGCTGCATCTGCCGGAAAAGAATCTTTTTAGGACGGTCATACTCTGTTCAGTGTGTCTCGTGCAAGGGATGGTTGCATCGGACAGGTCGTTCTGGGCTTGATCCCGAAACCCGACGTCCACGTAACTTTTATAAATCTTTTGTGGCTCCTTGCTGTTCACGCCCAAGGGCGTCCCGTAGTCTACGTCTAAGCGCCCCCCACTACCTTCCAGCAGCCCCGCTGCTCAGCAAGCCAAAACAAGTACCCGCTGCTGCTCGCGCCCCACGGCGCCAACAACTCAAACAGCTGCTACCACTCATAACTACAATCTTCCTAGTAGAGTCGGAAGCAACGCTGAGCAACAGCCCCTGCCCCCGTCTTCTCCCCCCCTCTTTTCCGGCAGCAATCGTGTAGGTCAGGGAAACAGACTCTTAGTCCCTACCTCCGTTTGCACCGTTTGCCAGCACAGAATATATATGTTTGCGACATCCGCCCATTGCAGCTCCTGCCTTGGCTGGTGCCACTTCCCTAGATGTTCTGGTCTCCGCGACGGCAACCCCCGACGGGTTTCATCGCGCCATGTTGCCAGGTCGCAAACCCAAATCATCCGGGTACCCCAATGCTTGCCCAAGGACGCCCAGTCCTAGGGCCACAACAGCAATTGCGTCCTGGCCTTCCCCAACCCAGGCGTAGTCACCCGTCACTTACCCCCAGAGTGGCGACGTCCCCCCTTATGCACTTCAGAATTCTGCAGTTAAACTGTAATGGACTAACTGGGAAGATTACGGAGATAGTCGATTTCATGAAGCGGCACAACATCCGAATTGCTGCGATTCAAGAGACTAAACTCACAGAAAGATCTGCATTGCAGACCTGCTCTGGGTATAACGTCCACAGGAAAGACCGCGAGAGCGGAAATGGAGGCGTTCTCGCGTTTATCATACACCACTCTGTGCAATATTATATACTTGATCCTGGCATCGACCGCAGGGACAATGTCTTAGAGCGTCAAGGCTTATCTGTCTGGTCAGGCGATGCAAACCTAGAAATCATCAACATCTACATCCCTCCTGCCACCTGTTGCCCCAGTGGATACCGCCCTAATATCAGGGCCTTACTCACTGGCAACAATCGCATTATCTTAGGCGATTTCAATGCCCATCATGATCTATGGCATTCAAACTTGCGGGCGGACAGTAGGGGTGAGATGTTGGCGGATCAAATAGAAGAAACGACGTTCTGCACAATAAACGGAGACGCCCCCACACGTATGGTAGGAAGCTGTCACAGCTCGCCAGATATCTCAGTCGTGAGCGCAGAACTCGTAAACTGCGTAAACTGGCAGCCGATGGTAACATTGGCATCCGACCACCTGCCCATACTTATTTCGCTTGAGCGTAACGCCGACTTCATCGTCACTGAAAAACGCACTTTCATAAACTTCAAAAAAGGAAAGTGGGAGGAATATAAATCCTTTACAGACAGCCGCCTAGCTGCCCTGCCTATCCCGACTGATGCCCGCCAAGGGGAGCGTGCCTTCCGTAAGGTCATTAAATCCGCCTCCGCACATTTCATTTCCGCCGGGAGAATTCCCGAAATCCGGCCCACTTCCCGGCGGAGGCCGCAAACTTAGCGAGAGAACGTGACCTTATAAGACAGCTTGATCCAGGCGACCCCCAAATAAGGGATATAAACCAACGCATCAGATTGCTTGTGGATGAACACAAGCGGGCGAAATGGGAGGAGCACCTAAGAGGTTGTAACCTCTCTACCAGTGTGGGTAAACTTTGGTCCACCGTAAAGTCCCTATCGAATCCGACTAAGCACAAAGACAAAGTTTCCATCGCCTTTGGCGACAAAGTGCTGTCGGACGCGAAAAAATGCGCGAGCGCTTTCTGCCGACAATATATAATGCAACCTACGGTCGACAAAGATAGACGGAGAGCCAATAGACGCGCACATAAACACAAATTCAGGGCGTCACCAATCACCATCACCGCTAAAGAGGTTGAGGACGCCATTGGTCGTGCTAAACCATTCAAAGCATTGGGCCCAGACGGCATAGCCATGCCGATGCTTAAAAACCTAGGGAAAGAGGGGTTCAAATATTTAGCGCATGTCTTCAATCTGTCTCTTTCCACCTTTGTCATACCTGAGAGATGGAAAATGGCCAAGGTGGTCCCGCTACTAAAGCCTGGGAAACCAGCTAACATAGGTGAGTCGTATCGTCCGATATATCTCCTATCGCCAGCGGCAAAGACGCTTGAAGCCATTTTGCCCCCTTATTTCCAAGCAAATTTGCAGCTAGCTTCTCATCAGCATGGCTTCAGAAAACTCCATAGCACTACCACCCCGCTAAATGCCATTAGCACCCAGATAAATTGCGGTTTAAATCAATACCCCCACCATAGAACAGTACTCGTAGCGCTATACCTATCAAAAGCTTTTGATACGGTCAACCATGGCTCGTTACTGCAGGACCTGGAAGGGTCTACCCTTCCCCCATGTCTTAAAAGATGGACCGCAAATTATCTGGGTGGTCGGCAGGCATCGGTGCAATTTAGAAACGAAACATAAAAACCAAGGAGAATTAAACAGGGTGCCACAGGGTGGTGTCCTATTCCCACTTTTGTTTAATTTCTACATATCTAAGCTACCTTCACCACTGGAAGGAGTCACAATCGTTTCCTACGCCGATGACTGCACAATAATGGCCACAGGCCCAGGCCCAAAGATTGATGCGCTATGAAATAAAATAAACGGCTACCTCCCTGATCTCTCCAGTTTTTTCGCCTCGCGAAACCTGGCATTATCACCGACTAAACATCCACGTCGATGGCACTACGCTACCGACTGTCCTACACCCCAAAATCTTGGGTGTGACGTTTGATCAGGATCTACATTTTGGTGAGCACGCAGCCGAAATTGTTCCGAGAATTCAGAGCCGTAACAAAATCCTCAAATCCCTCATTGGCAGTACTTGGGGAAAAGATAAAGAAACGCTCGTGACTACATACAAAGCAATTAGCCAGCCGATTACGTGCTACGCGTCACCCATATGGTCGCCAAGCCTAAAAATCACCCACTGGAAGAAACTACAGGCCTGCCAAAATACTGCTCTCAGAATCGCCACGGGCTGTCTTCTTATGTCCCCAGAACACCATCTGCATAATGAGGCGAGAATACTCCCCATCAGGGAGAGAAATGAGATGCTGACCAAACAGTTCCTGTTGAATACCCAGAAACCTGGGCATCCCAACGGACATCTGATTGATGAACCAGCACCGCCTAGGGGCTTAAGGAGTCATCTCCGTAAGCATTTTGAGGAAATACGACACCTGAGAACCCAGCCGTATGAAGTGAAAAAACACAAGCAGGTCCTTGGTGAACTCCATAAACAGGCGTCCGACATTTATGCCGGGAATTGCCCGGTGAATCCAGTACTTAACGAAAATTATCCAAAACTTGCGGAAGAGGAACGCATACTCCCCAGGGAAACGCGTGTCGCTCTTGCTCAACTTCGTTCTGGATACTGTAACAGGTTAAACTCTTACCTATCCAGAATCAACCCCGACATACAAAATGTATGCCCCGCTTGCAATGTGTCCCCACATGACACCAACCATCTCTTCAATTGTAATGTGGAACCAACGCCTCTAACACCCCTTTCCTTATGGTCCACCCCTGTTGAAACGGCAAGTTTCCTTGGACTCCCGTTAGAGGATATTGATGACAATTTGTGATCGGTCGCGGCTATTAGGTGGGGCGAGCATTGCTACAACAACAACAACAACGACGATGACATGTTTGTGATTACTGAACCTTCATATGAAATGCTTGATAATAACGATCAACATGACTTATTATTGGATATATATCGTACGAAGTTTATGTAATGTCTCCGTATTGTCATCCGGAAATTCAAAACAATAGATATTTAAAGTACGCTGTATATAATTTGCTGTAATAAGAGCATTTAATTCGTAATTCACAATTATCGTAAACTAAATTGAAATGTCTATAAAAAAACTCTGGGCTTTGAAGAATGCCTCCTATTCTCTTTTCCTTTTCAACTAGTAATTCTTTAAAATTGTCAATAGCCTCTGGAATGGTGTATTCGCTTTTTTCACAGCATGTGACTCACTCCTTTGATCGCGGATAGTTGGTCTAAAAGATCCCCCAGGGCTCTGCGTTGTTGTTGTTGTTGATGTTGTTTTTAATAATGAGGGATTTAGCTCAGGAAAACTCTGATACAACGGTTGAATTGTTACATTTATTTTTAAACGTAATGAAGTGTTTTGAATATTGTATTCAAAACTAGTCTGTTTACTATTTTCAAAATTTCTAAAGCTGTTTATATTTTGTTCTTGATTCATAAATTAATTATAGGGATAACTTGTTCCATAACTTAAGTGAAACAGGTAAATAAGTAAAATTTTTATTAAATTAGCAAATTTCATATCTGTTTTTTTATTTTTATCTATACACGTGTGAGTCACATTATACAAAGATCATATTATATGTTTGTCTATAGTTTTTCACATCAATTATTTCTATATGTGGTCTTTTAAATGAAGTATCCTGGGCTATAATCTTTTCAATATCACCATTACTAAGAAATCGTTCAGTTTCAATTTCACGATATTCAAATCACTTGATGCTCAACATTTTTTCCACGTATCTTTTATAAGTACAACGAATTGGTAGGCCAATATTATCATATTTCCATTTAAAATGTCGATAAAATGCTTGTTTTACCTCAGTGAATTCTTCAATATCAGATTCCTTTAAAATTGGTTATTACTTTTTTTCTTAAATGTATTAAAGTAAAGTACTACTATAAGGCTTCGAAATGACCATAAGCATAAGTATCAATATGATTTTCTCGTACAATTCGCTTATAATGCATATTGCCTAGAGCTACTTTATAAATATTTTTTATAAGTGTTCATAATTTTGTAGGCTTCCTCATACAAACGCTCTAAGTGTGAGCAATTGCAAGTGTCTGGGCCATCTGTGCTATTAGAATTCGACTAAACACAGTTTTCATAGTGTTCACCGAAATGATTTTTTATTTTACTTAATTTATCTCTATACTCAATTTTTGAATGAATTCCGAAAAATCTTTTCCTCTGGCTCTTCAGATAAAATATGTTTAAATTGTTTCAGAAAATTAAATATGTCTACTGCTGCTGACGACGACGACGACGGTGACATGTTTGTGATTACTGAACCTTCATATGCAATGTTTGATAATAACGATCAACATGAATTATTATTGGATTTATATCGTAAGAAGTTTATGTAATGTCTCCGTATTGTCCTCCGGAAATTCAAAACAATAGATATTTAAAGTATGCTGTATATAATTGCTGTAATAAGAGCATTTAATTCGTATTTCACAATTATCGTAAACTAAATTGAAATGTCTATAAAAAACTCTGTGCTTTCATGAATGCCTCCTATTCTCTTTTCCTTTTGAAGTAGTAATTTAAAATTGTCAATAGCCTCTAGAATGGTGTATTCACTTTTTTCACACCATGTGACTCACTCCTTTGATCGCAGATAGTTGGTCTAAAAGATCCCCCAGGGCTCTGCGTTGTTGTTGTTGTTGATGTTGTTTTTAATAATGAGGGGTTGAGCTCAGGAAAACTCTGATCTAACGGATGAATTGTTACATTTATTTTTAAACGTAATGAAGTGTTTGGAATATTGTATTCAAAATTAGTCTGTTTACTATTTTCAAAATTTTTAAAGCTGTTTATATTTTGTTCTTGATTCATAAATTGATTATAGGGTAACTTGTTCCATAACTTAAGTGAAACAGGTAAATAAGTAAATTTTTTATTAAATTAGCAATTTTCATATCGGTTTTTTTTATTTTTATCTATACACGTGTGAGTCACATTATACAATGATCATATTCTATGTTTCACATCAATTATTTCTATATGTGGTCGTTTAAATGAAGTATCCTGGGCTATAATCTTTTCAATATCACCATTACTAAGAATTCGTTCAGTTTCAATTTCCCGATATTCCAATCACTTGATGCTCAACATTTTTTCCACGTATCTACTATCATAAGTACAACGAATTGGTAGATCAAAATTATCATATTCCCATTTAAAATGTTGTTGTTAAATGCTTGTTTTACCTCAATGATTCCTCCAATATCAGATTCCTTTTCAATGAGCTCTCTACGAAATGCCTCTATAGCTTCATCTATAGTAAAAGTTCTCATAGGCTTCCCTTCCGTTGAAAAATCATCTTTAGACGATGGTGGGATTGTTGTGGATGGCGAAAATAATGGCGTCATTGACAACACTTCAATTTCTTCTTCGTCATTCGTTAAAAGAGGCTACTTTGTTTTAGTAATAATAATGAAATATTGATTGATAAAATGTCATTACGATTCGGCAATGTTAAATTAAATTGAATACTTTTCGAGTTTTGGTTTATCGCAAGCGCATTACTATCTAGGTTTTCCCAAAATGGTGATCCGTAGGTAGTTTTGAAAACAAATATATATAGGTATATATATATATATATATATATGGACCAGCATAAGAATGTGCACACAAACTTACAATCAAATAAACATGTGTGACGGCATGTACACACAAACTTACAATCTATAAAATGCCAAACAAAATGTTCAGTAATGGAAAATCATAAGTTCAATATTAAGAAGCCCTTTAGTTAATTATGAAATTCTCACATGCATATATATATGGACAAGCATCAGCATGTGCAGACAAACTTACAATCAAACAAACATATGTGACGGCATGTACACCCAAAGGTTCAATATTCATATTTAAAAAAATTTAATTTATGTATATGCTGTAGTTTTTAAGGAGCTCAAACGGAAAATCATAAGTTCAATATTAAGATGCCCTTTAGTTAACTATGAAATTCTTACATGCATATATATGGACCAGCATCAGCATGTGCACACAAACTACTACAGGTGTCCAACTGCTACTTTTTGTAGACGAGAAAAAAGACGGGGGGATTGGGGAGCAGTCGCTCGATTAGAAATCTATGGGACTCTTTAAAAACGTTCGGGTGAAGTCTAGGACTCATTAGAAATATGAGAGACATTTAAAAATTTGCGGCCCTTTAAAAATGTAGGGCCCCCATTTAACGATCCTCTCCTGAACGGCAAAGCTCTGCTAAAAGCAAAAAGCTCTAAGCTTTTTCTTATACATCAGCCAGAACGCGCCACTTAGCGGAAGATCAGCCAGAACACAAACCGGAAGAACTTATACGCCACCTAGCGGAATTGTTTTGCTGTATACATGTGTGTGTCGGTGTGTATATACTTTTCCTTTCACATTTTTCCTTTCACCATTTGAGTTAGAACCGGCTTTTATACACTACTTTAATAAAAGATTTCAGAATATCCAGAAAGCTATAGAGTCAGACAGAAGACACATTTCTTCTAAATTAAATTCAGTTCAGTTAGAAAATAAAGATATACAATGAAAGTAAAAGACTAGTAAAATCAACCGAAATACGGGTCAATTCAACCGAAATTTCTGTCAGTTTTTATCCAACGCAACAAGATGTTGAATCAACTGCGCACAAATCGTTGATTCGTAATTGACCGTTTTAGTAGTCGAATGAACAAAAAAAGTTGTTGCGACAGCTTTGTACTAAAGTATCAATGTTGCATATACATACATATGTAAATATGTGAATACATAAATACGCATGCTTGCTACATATACATACATATGTACGCACTTACTAAAAAAAAAATGTAAGGCGCGATAACCTCCGAAGAGATCTAAGGCCGAGCTTCTCTTCCAATTTGCGTCGTGCTCCTATTTAATTTTTCCTACAAATTGGCGGGACGGGACCTACTTGTTTCATGGCAGAAATACACTCGGACTTCTTGCCAAACACTGCCGAGGGGAGACTCCGCTTAGAAAAGTAGTCTTCTAATGGAAAAACCTTATTTCTAAAATTTTGATGTTGCTTTGCCCGGGGTATGAACCCAGGGCATTCGGCGTGGTAGGCGGAGCACGGTACCATAACACCACGGTGGCACTTACTAACCGAAATTCAATAGGGCGCACATCAAATATGCTGGGACACATTAAACATTATACACTTTATTATTTTGTTTTATTAAACACACTTTCACCAAATTTTATATTTTATAATTTATTTAATTTATAGTTTTGAACTTCGCTTTGCAAATAGAAATGAAAATAGTAGTCACAAAACTGTTTCTCAATTCTTTCAGTTGCAGCTCAGCTCATTCTCAATTTCTTCTCTCGCATGTAGTTGCCACACTTGATTGTTTCGAACAAAACTTTTAGTATAAATGTTTGACATACAATTTTAAATAGAGAAGTTGTAAATTATAGAAAAGTAAAGAATCAAATCGCAGGAAGGTAACTTTACATGTAACTCGGCAAGTTTAATTTTCGTAACACTTTAAGTTGAAACGATTCAAAAACAACTCAAACTTTTATGTTGTCGGAAACATCAACATTAACATGCAAGGAAGGCTAAGTTCGGGTGTAACCGAACATTGCATACTCAGTTGAGAACTGTGGAGACAAAGTAAGGGAAAATCACCATGTAGTAAAAAGAACCTAGGGTAACCCTGGAATGTGTTTGTATGACATGTGTATCAAATGGAAGGTATTAAAGATTATTTTAAGAGGGAGTGGGCCATAGTTCTATAGATGGACGTCATTTAGGGATATCGCCATAAAGGTGGACCAGGTCTGACTCTAGAATTTGTTTGTACGATATGGGTATCAAATGAAAGGTGTTAATGAGTATTTTAAAAGGGAGTGGACCTAAGTTCTATAGGTGGACGCCTTTTCGAGATATCGCCATAAACGGGGACCAGGGGTGAATCTAGAATTTGTTTGTACGATATGGGTATCAAATGAAAGGTGTTAATGAGTATTTTAAAAGGGCGTGGGTCTAAGTTCCATAGGTGGACAACTTTTCGAGATATCGCCATAAAGATGTACCAGGGGTGACTCTAGAACTTGTTTGTTCGATATGGGTATCAAATGAAAGGTGTAAATGAGTATTTTAAAAGGGCGTGGGCCTTAGTTCTATAGGCTGACGCCTTTAGAACTATCGCCATAAAGATGGACCAGGGGTGACTCTAGAATTTGTTTGTACGATATGGGTATCAAATGAAAGGTGTTAATGAGTATTTTAAAAGGGACTGGGCCTTAGTTCTATAAGGTGACGCCTTTTCGAGATATCGCCATAAACGTGGACCCGGGGTGACTCTAGAATGTGCTCGTATGGGTATCAAATTAAAGGTATTAATGAGGGTTTTAAAAGGGAGTGGCCCTTAGTTGTATATGTGAAGGCGTCTCGAGATGTCGACCAAAATGTGCACCAGGGTGATCCAGAACATCATCTCTCAGGTACCGCTAATTTATTTATATATGTAATACCACGAACAGTATTCCTTCCAAGATTCCAAAGGCTTTTGATTTCGCCCTGCAAAACTTTTTCATTTCTAAAGTTATATTTTGCGTCAATAGACCAATACAATTACCATGTGTCATCCCTTTTTTCGTATTTGGTATATAATTATGGCATTTTTTTCATATTTCGTAATTTTCGATATCGAAAAAGTGGGCGTGGTCTAGCCGAATTTCGGCCATTTTTTACACCAATACAAAGTGAGTTCAGATAAGTACGTGAACTAAGTTTAGTAAAGATATATCAATTTTTTCTCAAGTTATCGTGTTAACGGCCGAACGGAAGGACAGACGGTCGACTGTGTATAAAAACTGGGCGTGGCTTATACCGATTTCGTCCTTTTTCACAGAAAACAAGTATCGTCCTAGAATCTAAGCCTCTACCAAATTTCACAAGGATTGGTAAATTTTTGTTCGACTTATGGCATTAAAAGTATCCTAGACAAATTAAATGAAAAAGGCCGCAGCCACGCCCATTTTGAAATTTTCTTTAATTTTTGTATTTTGCTGCACCATATCATTACTGGAGTTGAATGTTGACATAATTTACTTATATACTGTAAAGATATTAACTTTTCTTTTAAAACTTGACTTTAAAAAAAATTTTTAAAGTGGGCGTGGTCGTTCTCCGATTTTGATAATTTTTATTAAGCATACATATAGTAATAAGAGTAACGTTCCTGCCAAATTTCATCATGATATCTTCAACGACTGCCAAATTACAGCTTGCAAAACTTCTAAATTACCTTCTTTTAAAAGTGGACGGTGCCACGCCCATTGTCCAAAATTTTACTAGTTTTCTATTCTGCGTCATAAGTTCAACTCACCTACCAAGTTTCATCGCTTAATCCGTATTTGGTAATGAATTATCGTACTTTTTCGATTTTTCGAAATTTTCGATATCGAAAAAGTGGGCGTGGTTATAGTCCGATATCGTTCATTTTAAATAGCGATCTGAGATGAGTGCCCAGGAACCTACATACCAAATTCCATTAAGATACCTCAAAATTTACTCAAGTTATCGAGTTAACGGGCGGACGGACGGACGGATATGGCTCAAACGATTCTTTTCGATATTTATGATTTTGATATATGGAAGTCTATGTCTATCTCGATTCCTTTATACCTGTACAACCAACCGTTATCCAATCAAAGTTAATATACTCTGTGAGCTCTGATCAACTGAGTATAAAAAAGGATGTTTTTTATTATCTTATTAGATACGCTCGCGTGAGTGAAAATTCGTAAAAACTTGAACAAAATATTACTAACTTTGGAAAAATCCTGTTCGTTCAAACAAAACTTTTGCAACAAGAGGGCGCAATGTGGCATTTCGCTTGGAGGAGAAGTTGCAAAATTGTACACGATAAATAAGTGTCCCGGTATCTCATAATTTTTTGCAAAGTAACTTCAAAAAAGGGGTTTTCGTTTTGTATTGATAACTGAAAAACTTGTTTTTGGTTAATTTCCCATTTTGTGTGTTTTTCGATTTGGTGGTTTTCTTATTTTGGTGCTTTTTTAACAAGTGGCACCATCGTCATAAGTATAAAGTAGAGAGCGCAGTGAGCATAAAATTCTCTTTCAAATTTGCTCATGTATTGACCGTTGATCGCTGTTGAAATGACCAGTGAGATCAGTTGTGTTAACAAAAAATCAGTTAGATTGATTAGGAATCTGTCAATTTTACAGAATTTTGTTAACTTAAGAGCGACAATGTCTCTTCTGTTGAAATGACTAAATTAATTTGTTCGCTTGACAAAGAACTCGGTCGAATTAAACGTAAGTCGATCAATTTCACCGAATCTCCGTTAAGTCAAGAACAACAGAACATACTTGTTGATTTTACTAGCACCATTTCTTTCAGTGTACATAAGCAACTCCTATACCTTGATATTCTAATGAGAATTAGGACACTTAGTAATAGCATAGAACACATTCAAAATAACTTAGCGTCAGCCAGACTGAATTTAATGTCCAGCAACATCCTAACCCCTAAAGAAATCAACACATACAGTATCGATATATTTAAGTTAGAAACCATTGAACTAGGAGCAGCAGACTCTGCAGGTAACATAATATTTTCACTAAAAATTCCAACAAATGTAACCATTGCAAAACAAGTTTTTATAACTCCTTGTGCAAACAAAATTTCAGAAGAATTACAATTTGAAAGCGAGCATCTTTTAGGAATTAATAATACAAGGTACACTTAGTCAAATAATTTATATCAGAAAAACCTGAAAGCCTCAAACTTATGTATAATTAGGACAAACTGAAAGAAAATTAAAAATTATAAAGAAGAAATTATAGAAAAAGTTTAGTAATTTAAAAGAAATGCAAAAGGAATTGAAGCAAAAAGTACATGTAATGAAAGAACTTTTAGTTTAACCGGAATTCAGCTTATTTTATTTACTGAATGTGAACATCATATTAGGAACGAAACGTATACAAATTTAAATAAATCATTCGTACAAAAATATCTAGTACGTAATCTCGAATCGAATATCAACCACACACAACTTCAACCTACATTTGATGAATTAATTATTAACCAAATTGGAAACGCTCACAAAAGTGAAGAACTAACCTCAGTTTCATTCATTGCACACTGTAAGAAAAAGACTGGTAAAATCAACTGAAATACGGGTCAATTTAACCGAAATGTCTGTCAATTTTGTCAATCGCAACAAGATGTTGAATCAACTGTGTACAAATCGTTGATTCGTAATTGACCTCTTTAGTAGTCAAATAAACAAAAAAAGTTATTTCATTATACTTTACTCATAGTTCTCTTAAGTAAACAATTATTGCAGAAAGGGATTTCTGTTCTTTTGAAATTGCCAGTGCAAACTGTTAAATTAACAGAGTTTATTGTAGAAATGACACTACCAATGAAATCTATTGAAATAATAGATATTTCTGTTTTTTCTAGATTAATAGCGTAAACTTTTACATCAACAGAGTTTTCTGTTCATATGACATTAATACCTGTTATATTTTATTTTATTTTGTTTCATTTCATATAGTTTCATATGATTTAATTTTTTTCTATTGCAAATCATATAATTTCATATTTTTTCGTTTCATTTATTTTTATTTCGCTATAACTCATTTTATTCTATTTCGTTTAATATTATTTCATTTAACTTGATATAGTTTCATATTTTTCCGTTTCACTCCACTTCATTCTTTTTTCGTTAACACCCCTGCCTTTTAATTTAATTTATTTAATAATTTGTACAAGTAAAACTGTTGTCTCTTAAAGTACATCAACATTTGGAAATAGAAATAGTAAGAAATAAATTACTTAATTATACAACTTTTTTTTTTTTTTTAGTGAGCTGGGAAACAGTTATATACTTTTCCTGCTATTGTAAAAATTCAAATAATGCCAATTTAAAGCATCTACTATTGCGCTCATTTTTAATTTTATTTGGTAATGAGTTCCAAGGTTTGACAGCACTAACAAAGGATGTTCTAGATGATGTGAGATATCTATACCATGAACAATACGATTGCAAATTCTGTCTGATCGAGAGAAACTTAGATTTCTAAAAAGATAATCAGCCCTATCACGCAATCCATCGTAGCAATGTTACGAATTCGAATAACTGCTACGAATACGAATAACTTGAACTCGAAAAATGTGTTACCATACATAAATTTTGAATTTTGACATTTCGAAATCAGCTGGGTCGGAAAAATACAAAAATTATAAAAAAACACAAATAGATTAATTATTTGTTAAACAATCAGAACATGGAATCTGTTGAATTTGCAGTTATTTTAGCTGAGGAAGAAAGAGAAAGGAGCCGGAAGGATCTAAAATTACAAAGGAAATGCTTGAGGGATGTCAGCAATCCTCTTGATGTGAACGAAACAATGTAAGTACATATATGTATGGTAATTCTTTACGACAGCATGACACTGCTAATACGTGTCCAAAAATATCGAGAGAGGTGTCAAAGGACGCGTATTAATCTCGAGAACGGAATCCGAAGGCGGAAAAGAAAAATGTATCTCTGTTCGGAGATATATACATTTGAAGTTGGCGATTTTCATGTGGTGTTGTGTGATATAGTTTTGGTCTCCAAACCGGTGTTGGACCCACCCAGGGTAATTTTTTATAAGCCCGGCCGAAGGCCGCCAACGCAGAAAGGTGTTATGCGCAAAAATACTATGGATAGCACCCCGGTTTCGGAGGTACCCGCGGGTCTTTTTTCGGGTTTTAGTTAATATCTTTTGAACGGGTTAAATTTTTTATTTCCGCCTTCGGATTATTGTTCTCGAGATTAATACCCGTCTTTTGATAATTCTTTCGATATTTTTGGACGCGTATTAGCAGTGTCATGCTGTCGTAAAAAATTACCATATGTATAAGTAATCCATTCCTCAAAACTTTTCTAAATGCAGGTTTATAAAAAATTATAGGCTAAATAAGGCGGGCTTTATGCATGTCCTAGGTGTTCTGGAGAGAAATTCCAGTTCATCAAGGTCGTCATCTATGTCTCTTCTACATCGCTTGTCTTCGGTTTTAGGTTTTTTTTTGCCGAGGGAGGCTACCAGCATGGGTAGGTAAGGACTTCGATATTCCAATGGCTCAATCCACATTTAGTTTTGTCTTGAAAGACATATTGGTATCCCTGTAAACTCATCTCTGTCCTGAGTGGGTGAATCTGGACTTATGTAGCGAAGAAAAAAGGCAAGCCAAAATGGACTAAATATAGATTTCCGGGTGTGTTTTTGTGTGTAGATGGGACACTCCAGCTGGCGACAGGCAGTCGGTTCTATGTACCGGAGCGACTCGGGATTTTTCCCGACCAAGGACTGTCATTTCAGTGTGACCCCATTTAATTTTTTCGTCCCTCCCACAAATTGTCATCCTCCCAGCAGCTCCTTGCAGCAGGACTGCTACATATTCTCTTACTCCGGGAAGGTATCGAACCCAATCCGGGTCCGTCTCCTGACCCCGGTCCTGAGAAATGGTTTTGCTGCATTTGCCAGAAAAGAATCTTTTTAGGACGGTCATACTCTGTTCAGTGTGTCTCGTGCAAGGGATCGTTGCATAGGACAGGTTGTTCTGGGCTTGATCCCAAAACCCGACGTCCACGTAACTTTTATAAATCTTTTGTGGCTCCTTGCTGCTCACGCCCAAGGGCGTCCCGTAGTCTACGCCTAAGCGCCCGGATTTCGGCCATTTTTTACACCAATACAAAGTGAGTTCAGATAAGTACGTGAACTAAGTTTAGTAAAGATATATCAATTTTTTCTCAAGTTATCGTGTTAACGGCCGAACGGAAGGACAGACGGTCGAGTGTGTATAAAAACTGGGCGTGGCTTATACCGATTTCGTCCTTTTTCACAGAAAACAAGTATCGTCCTAGAATCTAAGCCTCTACCAAATTTCGCAAGGATTGGTAAATTTTTGTTCGACTTATGGCATTAAAAGTATCCTAGACAAATTAAATGAAAAAGGCCGCAGCCACGCCCATTTTGAAATTTTCTTTAATTTTTGTATTTTGCTGCACCATATCATTACTGGAGTTGAATGTTGACATAATTTACTTATATACTGTAAAGATATTAACTTTTCTTTTAAAACTTGACTTTAAAAAAAAATTTTAAAGTGGGCGTGGTCGTTCTCCGATTTTGCTAATTTTTATTAAGCATACATATAGTAATAAGAGTAACGTTCCTGCCAAATTTCATCATGATATCTTCAACGACTGCCAAATTACAGCTTGCAAAACTTCTAAATTACCTTCTTTTAAAAGTGGACGGTGCCACGCCCATTGTCCAAAATTTTACTAGTTTTCTATTCTGCTTCATAAGTTCAACTCACCTACCAAGTTTCATCGCTTAATCCGTATTTGGTAATGAATTATCGTACTTTTTCGATTTTTCGAAATTTTCGATATCGAAAAAGTGGGCGTGGTTATAGTCCGATATCGTTCATTTTAAATAGCGATCTGAGATGAGTGCCCAGGAACCTACATACCAAATTCCATTAAGATACCTCAAAATTTACTCAAGTTATCGAGTTAACGGGCGGACGGACGGACGGACATGGCTCAAACGATTCTTTTCGATACTTATGATTTTGATATATGGAAGTCTATGTCTATCTCGATTCCTTTATACCTGTACAACCAACCGTTATCCAATCAAAGTTAATATACTCTGTGAGCTCTGATCAACTGAGTATAAAAAAGGATGTTTTTTATTATCTTATTAGATACGCTCGCGTGAGTGAAAATTCGTAAAAACTTGAACAAAATATTACTAACTTTGGAAAAATCCTGTTCGTTCAAACAAAACTTTTGCAACAAGAGGGCGCAATGTGGCATTTCGCTTGGAGGAGAAGTTGCAAAATTGTACACGATAAATAAGTGTCCCGGTATCTCATAATTTTTTGCAAAGTAACTTCAAAAAAGGGGTTTTCGTTTTGTATTGATAACTGAAAAACTTGTTTTTGGTTAATTTCCCATTTTGTGTGTTTTTCGATTTGGTGGTTTTCTTATTTTGGTGCTTTTTTAACAAGTGGCACCATCGTCATAAGTATAAAGTAGAGAGCGCAGTGAGCATAAAATTCTCTTTCAAATTTGCTCATGTATTGACCGTTGATCGCTGTTGAAATGACCAGTGAGATCAGTTGTGTTAACAAAAAATCAGTTAGATTAATTAGGAATCTGTCAATTTTACAGAATTTTGTTAACTTAAGAGCGACAATGTCTCTTCTGTTGAAATGACTAAATTAATTTGTTCGCTTGACAAAGAACTCGGTCGAATTAAACGTAAGTCGATCAATTTCACCGAATCTCCGTTAAGTCAAGAACAACAGAACATACTTGTTGATTTTACTAGCACCATTTCTTTCAGTGTACATAAGCAACTCCTACACCTTGATATTCTAATGAGAATTAGGACACTTAGTAATAGCATAGAACACATTCAAAATAACTTAGCGTCAGCCAGACTGAATTTAATGTCCAGCAACATCCTAACCCCTAAAGAAATCAACACATACAGTATCGATATATTTAAGTTAGAAACCATTGAACTAGGAGCAGCAGACTCTGCAGGTAACATAATATTTTCACTAAAAACTCCAACAAATGTAACCATTGCAAAACAAGTTTTTATAACTCCTTGTGCAAACAAAATTTCAGAAGAATTACAATTTGAAAGCGAGCATCTTTTAGGAATTAATAATACAAGGTACACTTAGTCAAATAATTTATATCAGAAAAACCTGAAAGCCTCAAACTTATGTATAATTAGGACAAACTGAAAGAAAATTAAAAATTATAAAGAAGAAATTATAGAAAAAGTTTAGTAATTTTAAAAAATGCAAAAGGAATTGAAGCAAAAAGTACATGTAATGAAAGAACTTTTAGTTTAACCGGAATTCAGCTTATTTTATTTACTGAATGTGAACATCATATTAGGAACGAAACGTATACAAATTTAAATAAATCATTCGTACAAAAATATCTAGTACGTAATCTCGAATCGAATATCAACCACACACAACTTCAACCTACATTTGATGAATTAATTATTAACCAAATTGGAAACGCTCACAAAAGTGAAGAACTAACCTCAGTTTCATTCATTGCACACTGTAAGAAAAAGACTGGTAAAATCAACTGAAATACGGGTCAATTTAACCGAAATGTCTGTCAATTTTGTCAATCGCAACAAGATGTTGAATCAACTGTGTACAAATCGTTGATTCGTAATTGACCGCTTTAGTAGTCAAATAAACAAAAAAAGCTATTTCATTATACTTTACTCATAGTTCTCTTAAGTAAACAATTATTGCAGAAAGGGATTTCTGTTCTTTTGAAATTGCCAGTGCAAACTGTTAAATTAACAGAGTTTATTGTAGAAATGACACTACCAATGAAATCTATTGAAATAATAGATATTTCTGTTTTTTCTAGATTAATAGCGTAAACTTTTACATCAACAGAGTTTTCTGTTCATATGACATTAATACCTGTTATATTTTATTTTATTTTGTTTCATTTCATATAGTTTCATATGATTTAATTTTTTTCTATTGCAAATCATATAATTTCATATTTTTTCGTTTCATTTATTTTTATTTCGCTATAACTCATTTTATTCTATTTCGTTTAATATTATTTCATTTAACTTGATATAGTTTCATATTTTTCCGTTTCACTCCACTTCATTCTTTTTTCGTTAACACCCCTGCCTTTTAATTTAATTTATTTAATAATTTGTACAAGTAAAACTGTTGTCTCTTAAAGTACATCAACATTTGGAAATAGAAATAGTAAGAAATAAATTACTTAATTATACAACTTTTTTTTTTTTTTTAGTGAGCTGGGAAACAGTTATATACTTTTCCTGCTATTGTAAAAATTCAAATAATGCCAATTTAAAGCATCTACTATTGCGCTCATTTTTCATTTTATTTGGTAATGAGTTCCAAAGTTTGACAGCACTAACAAAGGATGTTCTAGATGATGTGAGATATCTATACCATGAACAATACGATTGCAAATTCTGTCTGATCGAGAGAAACTTAGATTTCTAAAAAGATAATCAGCCCTATCACGCAATCCATCGTAGCAATGTTACGAATTCGAATAACTGCTACGAATACGAATAACTTGAACTCGAAAAATGTGTTACCATACATAAATTTTGAATTTTGACATTTCGAAATCAGCTGGGTCGGAAAAATACAAAAATTATAAAAAAACACAAATAGATTAATTATTTGTTAAACAATCAGAACATGGAATCTGTTGCATTTGCAGTTATTTTAGCTGAGGAAGAAAGAGAAAGGAGCCGGAAGGATCTAAAATTACAAAGGAAATGCTTGAGGGATGTCAGCAATCCTCTTGATGTGAACGAAACAATGTAAGTACATATATGTATGGTAATTCTTTACGACAGCATGACACTGCTAATACGTGTCCAAAAATATCGAGAGAGGTGTCAAAGGACGCGTATTAATCTCGAGAACGGAATCCGAAGGCGGAAAAGAAAAATGTATCTCTGTTCGGAGATATATATATTTGAAGTTGGCGATTTTCATGTGGTGTTGTGTGATATAGTTTTGGTCTCCAAACCGGTGTTGGACCCACCCAGGGTAATTTTTTATAAGCCCGGCCGAAGGCCGCCAACGCAGAAAGGTGTTATGCGCAAAAATACTATGGATACCACCCCGGTTTCGGAGGTACCCGCGGGTCTTTTTTCGGGTTTTAGTTAATATCTTTTGAACGGGTTAAATTTTTTATTTCCACCTTCGGATTATTGCTCTCGAGATTAATACCCGTCTTTTGATAATTCTTTCGATATTTTTGGACGCGTATTAGCAGTGTCATGCTGTCGTAAAAAATTACCATATGTATAAGTAATCCATTCCTCAAAACTTTTCTAAATGCAGGTTTATAAAAAATTATAGGCTAAATAAGGCGGGCTTTATGCATGTCCTAGGTGTTCTGGAGAGAAATTCCAGTTCATCAAGGTCGTCATCTATGTCTCTTCTACATCGCTTGTCTTCGGTTTTAGGTTTTTTTTGCCGAGGGAGGCTACCAGCATGGGTAGGTAAGGACTTCGATATTCCAATGGCTCAATCCACATTTAGTTTTGTCTTGAAAGACATATTGGTATCCCTGTAAACTCATCTCTGTCCTGAGTGGGTGAATCTGGACTTATGTAGCGAAGAAAAAAGGCAAGCCAAAATGGACTAAATATAGATTTCCGGGTGTGTTTTTGTGTGTAGATGGGACACTCCAGCTGGCGACAGGCAGTCGGTTCTATGTACCGGAGCGACTCGGGATTTTTCCCGACCAAGGACTGTCATTTCAGTGTGACCCCATTTAATTTTTTCGTCCCTCCCACAAATTGTCATCCTCCCAGCAGCTCCTTGCAGCAGGACTGCTACATATTCTCTTACTCCGGGAAGGTATCGAACCCAATCCGGGTCCGTCTCCTGACCCCGGTCCTGAGAAATGGTTTTGCTGCATTTGCCAGAAAAGAATCTTTTTAGGACGGTCATACTCTGTTCAGTGTGTCTCGTGCAAGGGATCGTTGCATCGGACAGGTTGTTCTGGGCTTGATCCCAAAACCCGACGTCCACGTAACTTTTATAAATCTTTTGTGGCTCCTTGCTGCTCACGCCCAAGGGCGTCCCGTAGTCTACGCCTAAGCGCCCCCCCCCCCCCCCCCCACTACCTTCCATCAGCCTCGCTGCTCAGCAAGCCACAACAAGTACCCGCTGCTGCTCGCGCCCCACGGCGCCAACAACTCTAACAGCTGTAACCACTCATAACTACTACCTTCGTAGTAGAGCTGGTAGCAATGCTGAGCATCAGCCCCTGTCCCCGTCTTCTTCTTCCCCCTCTTTTCTGGCAGCAATCATGCAGGTCAGGGAAACAGACCCTTTATCCCTACCTCCGTTTGCACCGTCTGCCAGCACAGAATATATAGGTTTGCGACATCCGCTCAATGCAGCTCCTGCCTTAGGTGGTGCCACTTTCCTAGATGTTCTGGTCTCCGCGACGGCAACCCCCCGACGGGTTTCATCGCGCCATGTTGCCAGGTCGCAAACCCAAATCATCCGGGTACCCCAATGCTTGCCCAAGGGCGCCCAGTCCCAAGGCCACACCAGCAATTGCGTCCTGGCCTTCCACAACCTAGGCGTAGTCACCCGTCACTTACCCCTAGAGTGGCGGCGTCACCCCTCATGCACTTTAGAATTCTGCAGTTAAACTGTAATGGACTAACTGGGAAGATTACGGAGATAGTCGATTTCATGAAGCGGCACAACTTCCGCATTGCTGCGATTCAAGAGACTAAACTCACAGCAAGATCTGCATTGCAGACCTGCTCTGGGTATAATGTCCACAGGAAAGACCGCGAAAGCGGAAATGGAGGCGGCCTCGCGTTTATTATACACCACTCTGTGCAATATTATATATTTGATCCTGGCATCGACCGCAGGGACAATGTCTTAGAACGTCAAGGCCTATCTGTTCGGTCAGGCGATGCAAATCTAGAAATCATCAACATCTACTTCCCTCCTGTCACCTGTTGCCCCAGTGGATACCGCCCTAATATCGAGGCCTTACTCACTGGCAACAATCGCATTATCTTAGGCGATTTCAATGCCCATCACGACCTATGGCATTCAAACTTGCGGGCGGACAGTAGGGGTGAGATGTTGGCGGATCAAATAGAAGAAACGACGTTCTGCACAATAAACGGAGACGCCTCCACACGTATGGTAGGAAGCTGCCATAGCTCGCCAGATATCTCAATCGTGAGCGCAGAACTCGTAAACTGCGTCAACTGGAAGCCGATGGTAACATTGGCATCCGACCACCTGCCCATACTTATTTCGTTCGAGCGTACCGCCGACTTCATCGTCACCGAAAAACGCACTTTCATAAACTTCAAAAAAGGAAATTGGGAAGAATATAAATCTGCAACAGACAGCAGCTTTGCTGCCCTCCCTATCCCGACTGATGCCCGCCAAGGGGAGCGTGCCTTCCGTAAGGTCATTAAATCCGCCTCCGCACATTTCATTCCCGCCGGGAGAATTCCCGAAATCCGGCCCCAATTCCCGGCGGAGGCCGCGAGCTTAGCGAGGGAACGCGACCTTATAAAACAGCTTGATCCAGGCGACCCCCAAATAAGGGATATAAACCAACGCATCAGATTGCTTGTGGACGAACACAAGCGGGCGAAATGGGAAGAGCACCTAAGAGGTTGTAACCTCTCTACCGGTGTAGGTAAACTTTGGTCCACCGTAAAGTCCCTATCGAATCCGACTAAGCACAAAGACAAAGTTTCCATCGCCTTTGGCGATAAGGTACTGTCGGATGCGAAAAAATGCGCGAGCGCTTTCTGCCGACAATATATAATGCATCCTACGGTTGACAAAGATAGACGGAGAGCCAATAGACACGCACATAAACACAAATTCAGCGCGTCACCAGTCACCATCACCGCTAGAGAGGTTGAGGACGCCATTGGTCGCGCTAAACCATCCAAAGCAGTGGGCCCAGACGGCATAGCCATGCCGATGCTTAAAGACCTAGGGAAACAGGGTTTCAAATATTTAGCGCATGTCTTCAACCTGTCTCTTACCACCTTTGTCATACCCGAGAAATGGAAAATGGCCAAGGTGGTCCCGCTACTAAAGCCTGGGAAACCAGCTAACATAGGTGAGTCATATCGTCCGATATCTCTCCTATCGCCAGTGGCAAATACGCTTGAAGCCATTTTGCTCCCTTATTTCCAAGCACATTTGCAGCTAGCCCCTCATCAGCATGGCTTCAGAAAACTCCATAGCACTACCTCCGCGCTAAATGTCATTAGCACCCAGATAAATTGCGGTTTGAATCAATACCCCCACCATAGAACAGTACTCGTAGCGCTAGACCTATCAAAAGCCTTTGATACGGTAAACCATGGCTCGTTACTGCAAGAACTGGAAGGGTCTACCCTTCCCCCATGTCTTAAAAGGTGGACCGCAAATTATCTGGGTGGTCGGCAGGCATTGGTGCAATTCAGAAACGAAACATCAAAACCAAGGAGAATTAAACAGGGGGTGCCACAGGGTGGTGTCCTATCCCCACTTTTGTTTAATTTCTACATATCTAAGCTACCTTCAACACCGGAAGGAGTCACAATCGTTTCCTATGCCGATGACTGCACAATAATGGCCACAGGCCCAGGCCCAGAGATCGATGAGCTATGCAATAAAATAAACGGCTATCTCCCTGATCTCTCCAGTTTTTTCGCCTCACGAAACCTGGCATTGTCACCGAATAAATCTTCCGCGACCTTATTTACAACATGGACGCCCCAAATGTCGACCATATTGAACATCCACGTTGATGGCGCTACGCTACCGACTGTCCTACACCCCAAAATCTTGGGTGTGACGTTTGATCAGGATCTACATTTTGGTGCGCACGCAACCGCAATTGTTCCGAGAATTCAGAGTCGTAATAAAATCCTCAAATCCCTTGCTGGCAGTACCTGGGGAAAAGATAAAGAAAAGCCCATGACCACATACAAAGCAATTAGCCAGCCGATTACGTGCTACGCGTCACCCATATTGTCGCCAAGCCTAAAAACTACCCACTGGAAGAAACTACAGGCCTGCCAAAATACTGCTCTCAGAATCGCCAGGGGCTGTCTTCTTATGTCCCCAGAACACCATCTGCATAACGAGGCGAGAATACTCCCCATCAGGGAGAGAAATGAGATGCTGACCAAACAGTTTCTGTTGAATACCCAGAAACCTGGGCATCCCAACAGACATCTGATTGACGAACCAGCACCGCATAGGGGCCTAAGGAGTCATCTCCGTAAGCATTTTGAGAAAATACGGCACCTGAGAACCCAGCCGTATGAAGCGAAAAAACACAAGCAGGTCCTTGGTGAACTCCATAGACAGGCGTCGGACCTTTATGTCGGGAATTGCCCGGTGAATCCAGTACTTGAAGAAAAATATCCAGAACTCGCGGAAGAGGAACGCATACTCCCCATGGAAACGCGTGTCACTCTTGCTCAACTTCGTTCTGGATACTGTAACAGGTTAAACTCTTACCTATCCAGAATCAACCCCGACATACAAAATGTATGCCCCGCTTGCAATGTGTCCCCACGTGACACCAACCATCTCTTTAATTGTAATGTGGAACCAACGCCTCTAACACCCCTTTCCTTATGGTCCACCCCTGTTGAAACGGCAAGTTTCCTTGGACTCCCGTTAGAGGATATTGATGACAATTTGTGATCGGTCGCGGCTATTAGGTGGGGCGAGCATTGCTACAACAACAACAACAACAAATTTTTATATTATAATCGGAAAGGATACTTCAGTATCAACGCAATGATTGTAAGATATATGGGAAATTTATGTACCCTTAAAATATATTGATTAATTTACAGATATGCGATAATAATATGAAAATCCGATTCGTAAACACACAGTATCCTGGAAGTAATTATGACTCCCACATATGGAATGTCAGCGGTGTGAGGTCATTTTTTGAAGTGAAGTACCTGGATGGTGAATGAAACACATGGATTTTGGGTTATATTTGCACATATCATCCGTATAATAATAATAACAACGTATAATTTCTAAAAACTGCAAAATTATTAAATTAAAATTTGTCTTACTTTTTCACAGGAGATGCAGGATATGCCCTAGAACCATGGCTAATGACACCTTTTCGGACACCTCCCACTGGAAGCCCCGAGGCAAATTACAACAAGATACAGGCAAAGGGAAGAAATATTGTTGCACAGACGATCGGCGTCTTTAAAAATCGCTTTAGATGCCTTCTAGGAGCTCGTGAGCTTCACTATGAGCCTATGAAAGCATCTCAAATAGTCAACGTAGCTGCAGCCTTGCATAACATATGTATCCATTATCCAAATTTCATTTGACACTGAACCCATATGAACTCGAAAAAAGTGTTACCATACATAAACTTTGAATTTTGACATTTCGAAATCAGCTGGGTCGGAAAAATAAAAAAATTATAAAAAAACACAAATATATTAAATATTTGTTAAACAATCAGAACATGGAATCTGTTGCATTTGCAGAGAAAGCAGCCGGAGGGATCTAAAATTACAAAGGAAATGCTTGAGGGATGTCAGCAATCCTCTTGATGTGAACGGAACAATGTAAGTACATATATGTATCGTAATTCTTTAAGACAGCATGACAGTGCTAATACGCATCCAAAAATATCGAGGGAGGTGTCAAAAGACGCGTATAAATCCTGAGAACAATAATCCGAAAAGAAAAAATTCATCTCTGTCCGGAGATATTTGCAGTTGAAGTTGGCGATTTTCATGTGATGTTTATAGTTTTGGTCTCCAAACCGGTGTTGGACCCACCCAGGGTAATTTTTTATAAGCCCGGCCGAAGGCCGCCAACGCAGAAAGGTGTTCTGCGCAAAAATACTATGGAACCACCCCGGTTTCGGAGGTACCCGCGGGTCTTTTTTCGGATTTTCGTTAATATTTTTGAACGAGTTAAAATTTTTATTTCCGCCTATGGATTATTGTTCTCGAGATTAATACGCGTCTTTTGATACTTCTTTCGATATTTTTGGACGCGTATTGGCAGTGTCATGCTGTCGTAAAGAATTACCATAGGTATAAGTAATCCATTCCTCAAAACTTTTCTAAATGCAGGTTTATAAAAAATTATCGGCTAAATAAAGCGGCCCTTACGCATGTCCTAGGTGTTCTGGAGATAAATTACAGTTCATCAGGGTCGTCATCTATATCTCTATATCTCTACATCGCTTGTCTTCGGTTTTACGTTTTTTTGCCGAGGGAGGCTATCAGCATGGGGTAAGTAAGGACTTCGATATTCCAATGGCTCAATCCACATTTAGTTTTGTCTTGAATGACTCATTGGTATCCCTGCAAACTCATCTTTGTCCTGAGTGGGTGAATCTGGACTTAAGTAGCGAAGAAAAAAGGCAAGCCAAAATGGACTTTTATCATAAATATAGATTTCCGGGTGTGATTTTGTGTGTAGCTGGGACACACATTAAAATCGTTGCTCCAGCTGGCGACAAATTTTTATATTATAATCAATGATTATCGAAAATAAAGATGTTGCAGGGACGAAAAATCGTGTGAAGCAAGCTTCACAAAACTTCTAGTAGGTCACATTCACCACTTACCACAGCAGAATTGGTTAACTACCACTGTCTGTATTTGGTATTTAATAATTATTTATACACTTTTTATTCAGCTAATGTGTTCAGAATTTACATTTTTACACTCTAAAACTACAATCAGTGTATTTTGTGCGCTTAAATTATGTTAAAAATTGTATTAAAGTTTTTGGTGTGGTGAAAGTGACCTACTAGAATTTTGTTACGCTCCGCTGCTTTCCACCGAAGTTTGCGCCTGCAACATCTTTATTTTCGATAATCTTTGTTATAATCGGAAAGGATACTTCAGTATCAACGCAATGATTGTAAGATATATGGGAAATTTATGTACACTTAAAATGTATTGATTAATTTGCAGATATGCGATAATAATATGAAAATCCGATACGTAAATGCACAGTATACTGGAAGTAATCATGACTCCCACATATGGAATGTCAGCGGTGCGAGGCCATTTTTTGAAGAGACGTACCTGGATGGTGAACGAATCACATGGATTTTGGGTAATATTTGCATATATCGTCCGTATAATAATAATAGTAGCGTATAATTTCTAAAAACTCCAAAATTATTAAATTAAAATTTGTCTTACTTTTCCACAGGAGATACAGGATATGCCCCGAGGCAAATTGCAATCAGATACATGCAAAGGGAAGAAATATTGTTGAACGGATCGGCGTCTTCAAAAATCGCCTTATATGCCTTCTAGGAGCTCGTGAGCTTCACTATGAGCCTACGAAAGTATCTCAAATAGTCAACGTAGCTGCAGCCTTACATAACATATGTATCCATTATCCAAATTTCATTTGACAGAAACTCCAAAGGATATGAACGAAATAGTCCACTTAGACACATACACAATTAAAAAACACAACTTCATGACTTTCATTGATAAATTTTCAAAATTTGCTGTAGCAATATTTTTAGAAGACAAAAATAGCATTACACTTGATGAAACCGTACGAATGTATTTTGCGATGAGAGGAAACCTAAATTATTTATAACCGATAAGGAATTTAATTTAAAGGACTTTTTAAGAGAGGAAGAAGTCGAGGTTCATTTCACCAAACCGATAGTCACACAGGGAATTCAGATGTTGAACGGCTTCACAATACGATAGGAGAAAAATTTAGAATCATGGAACTAGAATCACCGACTTTATTAACAAAAGGGAAAATATATAAATGTCCTACAGCAATAACATTAATTCCACACTGAAAGAAAAACCGTCAGATTTAGCATCAGGGAAAATTGATAAAAAGATATTTCATGACAGAGCTGAGAAGGTTAAAGAAAGAGTCATCATCAAGATTAATACAAAAAGGGAAATTAATATAGATGAAAGAAGCACAGGGCACGTAAAGAATTATAGAGCACGTAGACATAAGGACGAATCTAGATATAGGAAGCTACCACTTCAAAACACCCATGCAAATAATATTAAAAATTTACAGGTACTGTTGACACTAATAATATTAATAACGGTAATAATAGGAACGACCGCAACGATAATAACTGAAGACATAAAATGCGAAGATGGATTCGGCGAAATAAAGCTCGACAATGTACAGGTAATCACAGATTTCGACATTATCCTTCACATAACCGGACAAAAGGAGATAGAAAATATGCACGCACTAGACAATTTAGCTACAGACTCTAAATTGACCGAAAAAGGAACAATTTCTAACACACGAATTTACAGAACTAAGAAATAAATTTTACACGTTATTACCACATACACAAAAAGGAGGACTAGTTAATATATTAGGTACAACAATGAAATGACTGGACGACGATGGCAGACAAAATATAGAAGATCATCTCAAAACTATTTATACGCACAATCCTATGGTCATAGACACTCTAAATAAGGATATTAAAACTAACAATAACTTTAATAAAATATTTCAGAATATCCAGAAAGCTATAGAGTCAGATAGAAGACACATTTCTTCTAAATTAAATTCAGTTCATTTAGAAAATAAAGATATACAATGAAAGTAAAAGACTAGTAAAATCAACCGAAATAAGGGTCAATTCAACCGAAATTTCTGTCTGTTTTTATCCAAAGCAACAAGATGTTGAATCAACTGCGCACAAATCGTTGATTCGTAATTGACCGTTTTAGTAGTCGAATGAACAAAAAAATCACCATGTAGTAAAAAGAACCTAGGGTAACCCTGGAATGTGTTTGTATGACATGTGTATCAAATGGAAGGTATTAAAGATTATTTTAAGAGGGAGTGGGCCATAGTTCTATAGATGGACGTCATTTAGGGATATCGCCATAAAGGTGGACCAGGTCTGACTCTAGAATTTGTTTGTACGATATGGGTATCAAATGAAAGGTGTTAATGAGTATTTTAAAAGGGAGTGGACCTAAGTTCTATAGGTGGACGCCTTTTCGAGATATCGCCATATACGTGGACCAGGGGTGAATCTAGAATTTGTTTGTACGATATGGGTATCAAATGAAAGGTGTTAATGAGTATTTTAAAAGGGCGTGGGTCTAAGTTCCATAGGTGGACGACTTTTCGAGATATCGCCACAAAGATGTACCAGGGGTGACTCTAGAACTTGTTTGTTCGATATGGGTATCAAATGAAAGGTGTTAATGAGTATTTTAAAAGGGCGTGGGTCTAAGTTCCATAGGTGGACGACTTTTCGAGATATCGCCATAAAGATGTACCAGGGGTGACTCTAGAACTTGTTTGTTCGATATGGGTATCAAATGAAAGGTGTTAATGAGAATTTTAAAAGGGCGTGGGCCTTAGTTCTATAGGCTGACGCCTTTAGAACTATCGCCATAAAGATGGACCAGGGGTGACTATAGAATTTGTTTGTACGATATGGGTATCAAATGAAAGGTGTTAATGAGTATTTTAAAAGGGACTGGGCCTTAGTTCTATAAGGCGACGCCTTTTCGAGATATCGCCATAAACGTGGACCCGGGGTGACTCTAGAATGTGCTCGTATGGGTATCAAATTAAAGGTATTAATGAGGGTTTTAAAAGGGAGTGGCCCTTAGTTGTATATGTGAAGGCGTCTCGAGATGTCGACCAAAATGTGCACCAGGGTGATACAGAACATCATCTCTCGGGTACCGCTAATTTATTTATATATGTAATACCACGAACAGTATTCCTTCCAAGATTCCAAAGGCTTTTGATTTCGCCCTGCAAAACTTTTTCATTTCTAAAGTTATATTTTGCGTCAATAGACCAATACAATTACCATGTGTCATCCCTTTTTTCGTATTTGGTATATAATTATGGCATTTTTTTCATATTTCGTAATTTTCGATATCGAAAAAGTGGGCGTGGTCTAGCCGGATTTCGGCCATTTTTTACACCAATACAAAGTGAGTTCAGATAAGTACGTGAACTAAGTTTAGTAAAGATATATCAATTTTTTCTCAAGTTATCGTGTTAACGGCCGAACGGAAGCACATACGGTCGACTGTGTATAAAAACTGGGCGTGGCTTATACCGATTTCGCCCTTTTTCACAGAAAACAAGTATCGTCCTAGAATCTAAGCCTCTACCAAATTTCACAAGGATTGGTAAATTTTTGTTCGACTTATGGCATTAAAAGTATCCTAGACAAATTAAATGAAAAAGGCCGCAGCCACGCCCATTTTGAAATTTTCTTTAATTTTTGTATTTTGCTGCACCATATCATTACTGGAGTTGAATGTTGACATAATTTACTTATATACTGTAAAGATATTAACTTTTCTTTTAAAACTTGACTTTAAAAAAAAATTTTAAAGTGGGCGTGGTCGTTCTCCGATTTTGCTAATTTTTATTAAGCATACATATAGTAATAAGAGTAACGTTCCTGCCAAATTTCATCATGATATCTTCAACGACTGCCAAATTACAGCTTGCAAAACTTCTAAATTACCTTCTTTTAAAAGTGGACGGTGCCACGCCCATTGTCCAAAATTTTACTAGTTTTCTATTCTGCTTCATAAGTTCAACTCACCTACCAAGTTTCATCGCTTAATCCGTATTTGGTAATGAATTATCGTACTTTTTCGATTTTTCGAAATTTTCGATATCGAAAAAGTGGGCGTGGTTATAGTCCGATATCGTTCATTTTAAATAGCGATCTGAGATGAGTGCCCAGGAACCTACATACCAAATTCCATTAAGATACCTCAAAATTTACTCAAGTTATCGAGTTAACGGGCGGACGGACGGACGGACATGGCTCAAACGATTTTTTTCGATACTTATGATTTTGATATATGGAAGTCTATGTCTATCTCGATTCCTTTATACCTGTACAACCAACCGTTATCCAATCAAAGTTAATATACTCTGTGAGCTCTGATCAACTGAATATAAAAAGGATGTTTTTTATTATCTTATTAGATACGCTCGCGTGAGTGAAAATTCGTAAAAACTTGAACAAAATATTACTAACTTTGGAAAAATCCTGTTCGTTCAAACAAAACTTTTGCAACAAGAGGGCGCAATGTGGCATTTCGCTTGGAGGAGAAGTTGCAAAATTGTACACGATAAATAAGTGTCCCGGTATCTCATAGTTTTTTGCAAAGTAACTTCAAAAAAGGGGTTTTCGTTTTGTATTGATAACTGAAAAACTTGTTTTTGGTTAATTTCCCATTTTGTGTGTTTTTCGATTTGGTGGTTTTCTTATTTTGGTGCTTTTTTAACAAGTGGCACCATCGTCATAAGTATAAAGTAGAGAGCGCAGTGAGCATAAAATTCTCTTTCAAATTTGCTCATGTATTGACCGTTGATCGCTGTTGAAATGACCAGTGAGATCAGTTGTGTTAACAACAAATCAGTTAGATTGATTAGGAATCTGTCAATTTTACAGAATTTTGTTAACTTAAGAGCGACAATGTCTCTTCTGTTGAAATGACTAAATTAATTTGTTCGCTTGACAAAGAACTCGGTCGAATTAAACGTAAGTCGATCAATTTCACCGAATCTCCGTTAAGTCAAGAACAACAGAACATACTTGTTGATTTTACTAGCACCATTTCTTTCAGTGTACATAAGCAACTCCTACACCTTGATATTCTAATGAGAATTAGGACACTTAGTAATAGCATAGAACACATTCAAAATAACTTAGCGTCAGCCAGACTGAATTTAATGTCCAGCAACATCCTAACCCCTAAAGAAATCAACACATACAGTATCGATATATTTAAGTTAGAAACCATTGAACTAGGAGCAGCAGACTCTGCAGGTAACATAATATTTTCACTAAAAATTCCAACAAATGTAACCATTGCAAAACAAGTTTTTATAACTCCTTGTGCAAACAAAATTTCAGAAGAATTACAATTTGAAAGCGAGCATCTTTTAGGAATTAATAATACAAGGTACACTTAGTCAAATAATTTATATCAGAAAAACCTGAAAGCCTCAAACTTATGTATAATTAGGACAAACTGAAAGAAAATTAAAAATTATAAAGAAGAAATTATAGAAAAAGTTTAGTAATTTTAAAAAATGCAAAAGGAATTGAAGCAAAAAGTACATGTAATGAAAGAACTTTTAGTTTAAACCGGAATTCAGCTTATTTTATTTACTGAATGTGAACATCATATTAGGAACGAAACGTATAAAAATTTAAATAAATCATTCGTACAAAAATATATAGTACGTAATCTCGAATCGAATATCAACCACACACAACTTCAACCTACATTTGATGAATTAATTATTAACCAAATTGGAAACGCTCACAAAAGTGAAGAACTAACCTCAGTTTCATTCATTGCACACTGTAAGAAAAAGACTGGTAAAATCAACCGAAATACGGATCAATTCAACCGAAATGTCTGTCAATTTTGTCAATCGCAACAAGATGTTGAATCAACTGTGTACAAATCGTTGATTCGTAATTGACCGCTTTAGTAGTCAAATAAACAAAAAAAGTTTTTTCATTATACTTTACTCATAGTTCTCTTAAGTAAACAATTATTGCAGAAAGGGATTTCTGTTCTTTTGAAATTGCCAGTGCAAACTGTTAAATTAACAGAGTTTATTGTAGAAATGACACTACCAATGAAATCTATTGAAATAATAGATATTTCTGTTTTTTCTAGATTAATAGCGTAAACTTTTACATCAACAGAGTTTTCTGTTCATATGACATTAATACCTGTTATATTTTATTTTATTTTGTTTCATTTCATATAGTTTCATATGATTTAATTTTTTTTCTATTGCAAATCATATAATTTCATATTTTTTCGTTTCATTTATTTTTATTTCGCTATAACTCATTTTATTCTATTTCGTTTAATATTATTTCGTTTAACTTGATATAGTTTCATATTTTTCCGTTTCACTCCACTTCATTCTTTTTTCGTTAACACCCCTGCCTTTTAATTTAATTTATTTAATAATTTGTACAAGTAAAACTGTTGTCTCTTAAAGTACATCAACATTTGGAAATAGAAATAGTAAGAAATAAATTACTTAATTATACAACTTTTTTTTTTTTTTAGTGAGCTGGGAAACAGTTATATACTTTTCCTGCTATTGTAAAAATTCAAATAATGCCAATTTAAAGCATCTACTATTGCGCTCATTTTTCATTTTATTTGGTAATGAGTTCCAAAGTTTGACAGCACTAACAAAGGATGTTCTAGATGATGTGAGATATCTATACCATGAACAATACGATTGCAAATTCTGTCTGATCGAGAGAAACTTAGATTTCTAAAAAGATAGTCAGCCCTATCACGCAATCCATCGTAGCAATGTTACGAATTCGAATAACTGCTACGAATACGAATAACTTGAACTCGAAAAATGTGTTACCATACATAAATTTTGAATTTTGACATTTCGAAATCAGCTGGGTCGGAAAAATACAAAAATTATAAAAAAACACAAATAGATTAATTATTTGTTAAACAATCAGAACATGGAATCTGTTGCATTTGCAGTTATTTTAGCTGAGGAAGAAAGAGAAAGGAGCCGGAAGGATCTAAAATTACAAAGGAAATGCTTGAGGGATGTCAGCAATCCTCTTGATGTGAACGAAACAATGTAAGTACATATATGTATGGTAATTCTTTACGACAGCATGACACTGCTAATACGTGTCCAAAAATATCGAGAGAGGTGTCAAAGGACGCGTATTAATCTCGAGAACGGAATCCGAAGGCGGAAAAGAAAAATGTATCTCTGTTCGGAGATATATACATTTGAAGTTGGCGATTTTCATGTGGTGTTGTGTGATATAGTTTTGGTCTCCAAACCGGTGTTGGACCCACCCAGGGTAATTTTTTATAAGCCCGGCCGAAGGCCGCCAACGCAGAAAGGTCTTCTGCGCAAAAATACTATGGAACCACCCCGGTTTCGGAGGTACCCGCGGGTCTTTTTTCGGATTTTCGTTAATATTTTTGAACGAGTTAAAATTTTTATTTCCGCCTATGGATTATTGTTCTCGAGATTAATACGCGTCTTTTGATAATTCTTTCGATATTTTTGGACGCGTATTAGCAGTGTCATGCTGTCGTAAAAAATTACCATATGTATAAGTAATCCATTCCTCAAAACTTTTCTAAATGCAGGTTTATAAAAAATTATAGGCTAAATAAGGCGGGCTTTATGCATGTCCTAGGTGTTCTGGAGAGAAATTCCAGTTCATCAAGGTCGTCATCTATGTCTGTCGAATGATTGTAAGATATATGGGAAATTTATGTACCCTTAAAATATATTGATTAATTTACAGATATGCGATAATAATATGAAAATCCGATTCGTAAACACACAGTATCCTGGAAGTAATTATGACTCCCACATATGGAATGTCAGCGGTGTGAGGTCATTTTTTGAAGTGAAGTACCTGGATGGTGAATGAAACACATGGATTTTGGGTTATATTTGCACATATCATCCGTATAATAATAATAGCAACGTATAATTTCTAAAAACTGCAAAATTATTAAATTAAAATTTGTCTTACTTTTTCACAGGAGATGCAGGATATGCCCTAGAACCATGGCTAATGACACCTTTTCGGACACCTCCCACTGGAAGCCCCGAGGCAAATTACAACAAGATACAGGCAAAGGGAAGAAATATTGTTGCACGGACGATCGGCGTCTTTAAAAATCGCTTTAGATGCCTTCTAGGAGCTCGTGAGCTTCACTATGAGCCTATGAAAGCATCTCAAATAGTCAACGTAGCTGCAGCCTTGCATAACATATGTATCCATTATCCAAATTTCATTTGACAGAAACTCCAAAGGATATGAAACAAATAGTACACTTGGACACATAAACAATTAAAAAACACAACTTCATGACTTTCATTGACAAATTTTCAAAATTTGCTGTAGCAATATTTTTAGAAGATAAAAATGGCATTACGCTTGTTGAGACCATACGAATGTATTTTGCGATGAGAGGAAAACCGAAATTATTTATAACCGATAAAGAATTTAATTCTGTGAACGTAAAGGACTTTTTAAGAGAGGAAGGAGTCGAGGTTTATTTCACCAAACCGATAGTCATACAGGGAATTCAGATGTTGAACGGCTTCACAATATTATATGAGAAAAATTTAGAATCATGGAACTAGAATCACCGACTTTATTAGCAAGAGAAAAAATGTATAAATGTATCCAAAACTACAACAAAAACATTCATTCCACACTGAAAGAAAAACCGTCAGATGTAGCGACATTATCCTTCACATAATCAGACCAAAGGAGATAGAAAATATGCACGCACTAGACAATTTAGCTACAGACTCTAAACTGACCGAAACAGGACAATTTCTAACACACGAATTTACAGAACTAAGAAATAAACGTTATTACCACATAAACAAAAAAGGGGACTAGTTAATATATAAGGGACAACAATGAAATGGCTGTATGGAACTATGGACGACGATGACAGACAAAATATAGAAGTATAGCAGGTTTATAAAAAATTATCGGCTAAATAAAGCGGCCTTTACGAATGTCCTAGGTGTTCTGGAGATAAATTACAGTTCATCAGGGTCGCCATCTATATCTCTATATCTCTACATCGCTTGTCTAGTTTTGTCTTGAATGACTCATTGGTATCCCTGCAAACTCATCTTTGTCCTGAGTGGGTGAATCTGGACTTAAGTAGCGAAGAAAAAAGGCAAGCCAAAATGGACTTTTATCATAAATATAGATTTCCGGGTGTGATTTTGTGTGTAGCTGGGACACACATTAAAATCGTTGCTCCAGCTGACGACAAATTTTTATATTATAATCAATGATTATCGAAAATAAAGATGTTGCAGGGACGAAAAATCGTGTGAAGCAAGCTTCACAAAACTTCTAGTAGGTCACATTCACCACTTACCACAGCAGAATTGGTTAACTACCACTGTCTGTATTTGGTATTTAATAATTATTTATACACTTTTTATTCAGCTAATGTGTTCAGAATTTACATTTTTACACTCTAAAACTACAATCAGTGTATTTTGTGCGCTTAAATTGTGTTAAAAATTGTATTAAAGTTTTTGGTGTGGTGAAAGTGACCTACTAGAATTTTGTTACGCTCCGCTGCTTTCCACCGAAGTTTGCGCCTGCAACATCTTTATTTTCGATAATCTTTACTTCAGTATCAACGCAATGATTGTAAGATATATGGGAAATTTATGTACACTTAAAATGTATTGATTAATTTGCAGATATGCGATAATAATATGAAAATCCGATACGTAAATGCACAGTATACTGGAAGTAATCATGACTCCCACATATGGAATGTCAGCGGTGCGAGGCCATTTTTTGAAGAGACTTACCTGGATGGTAAACGAATCACATGGATTTTGGGTAATATTTGCATATATCGTCCGTATAATAATAATAGTAGCGTATAATTTCTAAAAACTCCAAAATTATTAAATTAAAATTTGTCTTAATTTTCCACAGGAGATACAGGATATGCCCCGAGGCAAATTGCAACCAGATACATGCAAAGGGAAGAAATATTGTTGAACGGACGATCGGCGTCTTTAAAAATCGCTTTATATGCCTTCTAGGAGCTCGTGAGCTTCACTGTGAGCCTACTAAAGTATCTCAAATAGTCAACGTAGCTGCAGCCTTACATAACATATGTATCCATTATCCAAATTTCATTTGACAGAAACTCCAAAGGATATGAACGAAATACTAGTAAAATCAACCGAAATAAGGGTCAATTCAACCGAAATTTCTGTCTGTTTTTATCCAAAGCAACAAGATGTTGAATCAACTGCGCACAAATCGTTGATTCGTAATTGACCGTTTTAGTAGTCGAATGAACAAAAAAAGTTGTTGCGACAGCTTTGTACGAAAGTACTAATGTTGCATATACATACATATGTAAATATGTGAATACATAAATACGCATGCTTGCTACATATACATACATATGTACGCACTTACTAAAAAAAAATGTAAGGCGCGATAACCTCCGAAGAGATCTAAGGCCGAGCTTCTCTTCCAATTTGCGTCATGCTCCTATTTAATTTTTCATACAAATTGGCGGGACGCGACCTACTTGTTTTATGCCGCCTCCGAACGGCATCTGCGAGGCAGATGAGTTTTTACTGAGAGCTTTTCATGGCAGAAATACCCTCGGAGTGCTTGCCAAACACTGCCGAGGGGCGACTCCGCTTAGAAAAATGTTCTTTTAATTGAAAAACCTTATTTATAAAATTCAATTGGGTGCACATCAAATATGCTGGCACACATTAAACATTATACACTTTATTTTTTTTTTTTATTAAACACACTTTCACCAAATTTTATATTTTATAATTTATTTAATTTATAGTTTTGAACTTCGCTTTGCAAATAGAAATGAAAATAGTAGTCACAAAACTGTTTCTCAATTCTTTCAGTTGCAGCTCAGCTCATTCTCAATTTCTTCTCTCGCATGTAGTTGCCAAACTTGATTGTTTCGAACAAAACTGTTAGTATAAATGTTTGACATAACATTTTAAATAGAGAACTTGTAAGTTATAGAAAAGTAAAGAATCAAATCGCAGGAAGGTAATTCACCACTGGAGTAACTTTACATGTAACTCGGCAAGTTTAATTTTCGTAACACTTTAAGTTGAAACGATTCCAAAACAACTCGAACTTTTATGTTGTCGGATGTTTTTATTATCTTATCAGATACGTTCGCGTGAGTGAAAATTCGTAAAAATTTGAACAAAATATTACTAACTTTGGAAAAATTCTGTTCGTTCAAACAAAACTTTTTCAGCAAGAGGGCGCAATTTTGCATTTCGCTTGGAGGAGAAGTTGCAAAATTGTACCCGATAAATAGGTGTCCCGGTATCTCTTAATTTTTTGCACAATAACTTCAAAAAAGATTTTTTCGTTTTGTATTGATAACTGAAAAACTAGTTTTTTGTTGTTTTCCTATTTTGTGTGTTTTTCGATTTAGTGGTTTTCTTATTTTGGTGCTTTTTTTTAACAAGTGGCACCATCGTCATAAGTACGAAGTAGAGAGCGCAGTGAGCGTAAAATTCTCTTTGAAATTTGCTCATGTATTGACTGTTGATCGCTGTTGAAATGACCAGTGAGATCAGTTGTGTTAACAAAAAAATCAGTTAGATTGATTAGGAATCTGTCAATTTTACAGAATTTTGTTAACTTAAGAACGACAATTTCTCTTCTGTTGAAATTACTAAGCTAATTGGTCCACTTGACAAAGAACTCGGTCGAATTAACCGTAAGCCGATCAATTTCACCGAATCTCCGTTAAGTCAAGAACAGAACAGATTTGTTGATTTTACTAGCACCATTTCTTTCAGTGTACATAAGCAACTCCTACACCTTGATATTCTAATGAGAATTAGGACATTTAGTAATAGTATAGAACACATTCCAAATAAAGAAGCCAGACTGAATGTAATGTCCAGCAATATCATAACCCCAAAGAAATCAACACATAAAATATCGATATATTTAAGTTAGAAACCATTGAACTAGGAGCAGCAGACTCTGCAGGTAACATAATATATATTTATTTATTCACTAAAAATTCCAACAAATGTAGCCATTGCAAAACATGTATTTATAACGCCTTGTGCAAACAAAAATTCAGAAGAATTACAATTTGAAAGCGAGCATCTTTTAGAAATTAATAATACAAGGTACACTTAGTCAAAGAATTTATATCAGAAAAACCTGAAGGCCTCAAACTCATGTATAATTAAAATAAACTGAAAGAAAATTAAAAATTATAAAGAAGAAATTATGGAAAAAGGTTTAGCAATTGTAAAAAATGCAAAAGGAATTGAAGCAAAAAGTACATGTAATGAAAGAACTTTTAGTTTAACCGGAATTCAGCATATTTTATTTAATGAATGTGAACGCCATATTAGGAACGAAACGTATAAAAATTTAAATAAATCATTCGTACAAAAATATCTAGTACGTAATCTCGAATCGAATATCACCCACACACAACTTCAACCTACATTTGATGAATTAATTATAAACCAAATTGAAAACGCTCACAAAATTAAAGAACTAACCTCAATTTCATTCATTGCACACTAAAAGGAAAAGACTGGTAAAATCAACCGAAATACGGGTCAATTAAACCGAAATTTCTGTTAATTTTTATCAATCGCAACAAGATGTTGAATTAACTGCGCACAAATCGTTGATTCGTAATTGACCGCTTTAGTAGTCAAATAAACAAAAAGTTGTTTCATTATACTTTACCCATAGTTTTCTTAAATAAACAATTATTACTGAAAGGGATTTCTGTTCTTTTGAAATTACCAGTGCAAACTGTTAAATTAACAGAGTTTATTGCCGAAATGTCACTACCAGTGAAATCTATTGAAATAACAGATATTTCTGTTTTTTCTAGATTAATAGCGTAAACTTTTACATCAACAGAGGTTTCTGTTCATATGACATTAACAACTGTTATATTTTATTTTATTTTAATTTGTTTCATTTCATATAGTTTCATATAATTAAATTTTTTTCTATTGCATTTCATATAATTTCATATTTTTTCGTTTCATTTATTTTTATTTCGCTATAACTCATTTTATTCTATTTCATTTAATATTATTTCGTTTAACTTCATATAGTTTCATATTTTCCCGCTTCACTTCACTGCATTCTTTTTTCCTTAATAACCCTGCCTTTTAATTTAATTTATTTAATAATTTGTACAAATAAAACTGTTGTCTGTTAAAGTACATCAATATTTGGAAATAAAAATAGTAAGAAATAAATTACTTAATTATACAACTTTTTTTTTTTTTTAGTGAGCTGGGTAACAGTTATATACTTTTCCTGCTATTGCAAAAATTCAAATAATGCCAATTGAAAGCGTCTACTATTGCGTTCATTTTTTTCATATTTTATTTGGTAATGAGTTCCAAAGTTTGACAGCACTAACAAAGGATGTTCTAGATGATGTGAGATATCTATACCATGAAACAATACGATTGCAAATTCTGTCTGATCGAGAGAAACTTAGATTTCTAAAAAGATAATCAGCCCTATCACGCAATCCATCGTAGCAATGTTACGAATTCGAATAACTGCTACGAATACGAATAACTTGAACTCGAAAAATGTGTTACCATACATAAACTTTGAATTTTGATATTTCGAAATGAGCTGGGTCGGAAAAATACAAAAATTATAAAAAAACACAAAGAGATTAAATATTTGTTAAACAATCAAAACATGCAGCAGTTATTTTAGCTGAAGAAGAAAGAGAAAGGAGTCGGGAGGATCTAAAATTACAAAGGAAATGCTTGAGGGATGTCAGCAATCCTCTTGATGTGAACGAAACAATGTAAGTACATATATGTGTGGTAATTTTTTACGACAGCATGACACTGCTAATACGTGTCCAAAAATATCGAGAGAGGTGTCAAAAGACGCGCATTAATCTCGAGAACGGAATCCGAAAGCGGAAAAGAAAAAATGTGTATCCGTCCGGAGATATATGCATTTGAAGTTGGCGATTTTCATGTGGTGTTGTGTGATATAGTTTTGGTCTCCAAACCGGTGTTGGACCCACCCAGGGCAATTTTTTATAAGCCCGGCCGAAGGCCGCCAACACAGAAAGGTGTTCTGCGTAAAAATACTATGGATACCACCCCGGTTTCGGAGGTACCCGCGGGTCTTTTTTCGGGTTTTCGTTAATATCTTTTGAACGAGTTAAATTTTTTATTTCCGCCTTCGGATTATTGCTCTCGAGATTAATACCCGTCTTTTGATAATTATTTCGATATTTTTGGACGCGTATTAGCAGTGTCATGCTGTCGTAAAAAATTACCATATGTATAAGTAATCCATTCCTCAAAACTTTTCTAAATGCAGGTTTATAAAAAATTATCGGCTAAATAAGGCGGGCTTTACGCATGTCCTAGGTGTTCTGGAGAGAAATTCCAGTTCAACAAGGTCGTCATCTATGTCTATTCTACATCGCTAGTCTTCGGTTTTAGGGTTTTTTGCCGAGGGAGGCTACCAGCATGGGTAGGTAAGGACTTCGATATTCCAATGGCTCAATCCACATTTAGTTTTGTCTTGAAAGACATATTCGTATCCCTGTAAACTCATCTTTGTCCTGAGTGGGTGAATCTGGACTTAAGTAGCGAAGAAAAAAGGCAAGCCGAAATGGACTTTTATCATAAATATAGATTTCCGGGTGTGATTTTGTGTGTAGATGGGACACACATTAAAATCGTTGCTCCAGCTGACGACAAATTTGTATATTATAATCGGAAAGGTTACTTGAGTATCAACGCAATGATTGTAAGATATATGGGAAATTTATGTACCCTTAAAATATATTGATTAATTTACAGATATGCGATAATAATATGAAAATCCGATACGTAAACACACATTATCCTGGAAGTAATTATGACTCCCACATATGGAATGTCAGCGGTGTGAGGTCATTTTTTGAAGTGAAGTAACTGGATGGTGAATGAAACACATGGATTTTGGGTTATATTTGCACATATCATCCGTATAATAATAATAGCATCGTACAATTTCTAAAAAATCCAAAATTATTAAATTAAAATGTGTCTTACTTTTTCACAGGAGATGCAGGATATGCCCTAGAACCATGGCTAATGACACCTTTTCGGACACCTCCCACTGGAAGCCCCGAGGCAAATTACAACAAGATACATGCAAAGGGAAGAAATATTGTTGAACGGACGATCGGCGTCTTTAAAAATCGCTTTAGATGCCTTCTAGGAGCTCGTGAGCTTCACTATGAGACTATGAAAGCATCTCAAATAGTCAACGTAGCTGCAGCCTTACATAACATATGTATCCATTATCCAAATTTCATTTGACAGAAACTCTAAAGGATATGAAACAAATAGTACACTTGGACACATAAACAATTAAAAAACACAACTTCATGACTTTCATTGATAAATTTTCAAAATTTGCTGTAGCAATATTTTTAGAAGATAAAAATAGCATTACACTTGTTGAGACCATACGAATGTATTTTGCAATGAGAGGAAAACCGAAATTATTTATAACCGATAACGAATTTAATTCTGTGAACGTAAAGGACTTTTTAAGAGAGGAAGAAGTCGAGGTTCATTTCACCAAACCGATAGTCATACAGGGAATTCAGATGTTGAACGGCTTCAAAATATGATAGGAGAAAAATTTTGAATCATGGAACTAGAATCACCGACTTTATTAGCAAGAGAAAAAATGTATAAATGTATCCAAAACTACAACAATAACATTCATTCCACACTGAAAGAAAACCCGTCAGATGTAGCGACATTATCCTTCACATAATCAGACCAAAGGATATGCACGCACTAGACAATTTAGCTACAGACTCTAAACTGACCGAAAAAGGACAATTTCTAAGACACGAATTTACAGAACTAAGAAATAAACGTTATTACCACATAAACAAAAAAGAGGACTAGTTAATATATTACGTACAACAATGAAATGGCTGTATGGAACTATGGACGACGATGACAGACAAAATATACAGGCGTGTTCTGAATTCCGACTCGGAATGAAAAGTAAAACGACATTGATTTCGACTCGCTTTCTATTTGGTGTTCTCAATTCCGATTGTAAAAACTGATTCGAAGTCGATTTCGAATCGTTTTCATTCCGACTCGATAACCAGTTTAATCAGCTGTTTTTGTGTATGTGTTTTGGTTTAAATATCATAAAATTTTATTTTAATTAAAAAATGCCTGCAGCTATGGTTTTTGGATGCGCAGACGCAAGAAGACGTGCTATTGTGCGTGCGAATCGTAAAAATCGTGTGAATATCTTTAGGCACCTGGACTGCAAGTATGTATACTTAAATAAAATTGCTGGATGGAGGTAGTATCTACACCCTACAGAGGAATATTGGATAGCTATATTTGTGGTCTTATCGTTAACGTTAAAGGATTACATAAAAGCAGAGTCATAAGATGACACCCAGTAGTGAGTGCAGTTTTTTGGCAGACCTGCAGCTTCCTTGCAGTTTCTGCCCACTAAGTGCGGCGACAAAATTGAAGGCGTCTCGCCGCCTAGCCATTTTGGTTCATTTTATTGCGGCAACATAAATTGGGTAGATTAGCAAAGACGTTATCCGTAAATTCGGTGAAGCCACTGCAGTCACCTTTCTTAAAGTTGATAGAGGTATGGCGTTCCGAAATTATAATTTAAGGGCTAGTATCAGACTGAATTTTAATCTACTTTTCTAATATAATTATACCGGGAATTGAATTTGATATCCCCATGCCGATCACTAGTATAATTCTGTAACGTTTTCGTCGACTCGAGAATAACTCTAGTTATCCAATGTACCATTCAAAATTTCTCAAGATAGTGTATAAGCTCAAGTACTAATTGGGAATTTTTAGATTTGTGGAGTCATACCGCGTGAACAAGGATATTTTTAAATACTCCTCGGCAAAATAGGCAACAAGTTGGCAGAAAGACATCCTCTTATTGTACCAACTACGCAACTAGCGGCTACACTCCGATTTTTAGCTACTGGATCATACCAACTGGCTGTAGCTAAGGATCAGGACATAAACGTTGGCAGAAGTAGTTTTTCGAAAGATATTACACTATACTATCCAGGAATTGGAGAACTGTATTTGTGAAGAGAATATTCAATTGAATATGTCTGCTGTGGAGATGGATCGATCCAAGCAATATTTCTACAGGCAATTTAATTTTCCGGGTGTCATTGGTTGTGTAGATGGCACTCACGTGAAAATAATAAAGCCAGCAGTGGACGAGTCCCTCTTTTCAATAGAAAGGGATATTTCAGCGTTAATGTTATGATAGTATGTTATAAAATATTACAATATTTGGCTAGAAATCATGCAATGTCTTACAGGTTTGCAATTACAATATGGAAAATAATAGCAGTAGATGCAAGTCACCCTGGTTCGTGCCATGATTCTTTCATTTGGAATCAAAGTGACGTGAGACAATTCTACATCAATAATCGTACCGAAAATTCTTGGATTTTGGCGGACTCTGGCTATAACCTGGAAAGTTTTATGTTGACACCATACAGGAACCCACAACACGGATCCATGGAACATGTATACAATAAAAAGCATGTTACAGCCCGCAATATGGTTGAGCGTACTATAGGGTTATTGAAAAGTCGGTTTCGTTGCTTGCAAGGAACTCTGCACTATGATCCACAGTTTGTTGCGCAGGTTATCAATGTTTGTTCTGCGCTACACAACATTTGCCGCAAGCGTAACGTTTCAAGCAACGAAGATGATAGAAATCACGAAATTCCAGAGAGAAATGCTGAAACCGAAGAGGAGCATGAACCAATTGAGCAGGTCATTATAGATGGAGCAGAAGTGAGGAATGAGGTCGCTCGCACTTTCCTTGCGGAAACCTCATCCTCAGGGTCTTGAGTTTTCTCTTCCTATTTTCTCCACCTTCCTCCTCTCACTTTTCATCACACACTCCTTAGTCTTTTGCTTCTGACATTCCTAACTCCTCTTCCTTTTCCTCTGATATTATTATATATATATTGTTTATCATTTCGTTTAAATTTTAATTTTTGTATAAATTAATTCCAAATTAAGAGCCTTGCAAATATACGCCTTAAATAAAAAATTTTAAATAAGTTGAAAAAAGTTTTGAAAAACGTTGACATTTTTTTGAAATACTTCAAATCAAAAAACCGAAACTCCATCAAATTCTAGATTCTAGGGATATAACTCCTAAGTCTGCGAAAATCTATTTTAATTTTTAGAAATTTTTGTCTTTAAAAGAATATTTAAAAAATTTAGGACGCAGATTTGAACGGCTCCTAACTGGCAATTAATTTAATTGGAACATGTCTACGTGAGTGACCTTATGATTATGAAATGGGGTATATGTATATTACACAAACAGTAAATTAAAAGTTAACACTTTATGCAAAATTTGCAAAAACTTTACAAAATTTTTTTTTATAGACTCAAGATTAGTACTACAAACGTAAAAGTTTTTCCGAAAATTATTTAAATTTTTGTGTAATTTGTAAACTAATATTTACAAATTATTTAACACTCACTAACATATACATTTATAAAAAAATTATTAAAATAATTTTACTGAAGCCAAAGTAGGCGAAAATTGCTAAAAAAAAAATACCTGTAATCCATTGACTTCTACAAAATTAATAGTAATAATAAAAATTAATAAATTTTCTGGTTCTTAAATTAGTTATGAGGCCTTAACCAAAATTTTGCGGGTGCTGCTTATAAACAACTTGGGAAATAAGGGACACCCTAATGTACATATAGAGATCGATATTCACAGCATTGGTTTAGCATTGCAATTACAAAAATTTTCGTAAAGTTTCCAACTTCAGCATCTCTATTTCCTCCAATCTTTCGTTATGTCCTTTTCTCTCCTTTTCATCCTGCTCTTTAATCTCCAATTCTTTTTTCTTGAATGTTAGCAGTTCATCGAATGCACGGGCAATCCGATCAAATGCAGCATTTTGCTCCATGCACATTTTCTCAAAAGTGTCAATAGAACGCCGACGTGCACGCGATGTATTTCGTGGCTCAATTGTAGCAGCTTTATTTGTGGTTGACTCTGCAATGCTGTCGCTGCTTTCATCAGCAGACTTTTCAGCGCCGTCACCTGGGACTTCCCGGTTGCTGCTTGTAGTTGGAGCTTGTGAGGGTCCATAGCGTCTGACGCCATCCATACCATTCACGGATTTATATAGGCTACAGAGCACCGCAATCGCTTCTTCAGTCGGTGAAATAGGCTGCTGGGAATATGGTCCACCACCAGTTGAATTCACTTCGCGCCGGTTATCTGACAACTTTTTCTTTATAGTGGACTTCGAATCGACCCAAGACTGTAAAAAGAGTTGAAATAAAACCAAAAGAAAACAAAGAGTAACTGTGAAGGTCCACACCAGAAAAGCACAATTCACTTATTTATAATTTTAAGTAAATTGAAAAAAGTTTTTTTGAATGAACTGAGCATAGTACTAGCAGCGGGCGCCAGGGAAAGGGATGTGCATTTAAAAGTCAATTTTAAACATTTTTGGAATCGTGTATTTTTGGTTTGGACCTCCACAATTCTTTACTACAATAAGCGAATTGCAATCGAGATTTGGATTATTCTCTGCGACAGCACGCAACTGCTAAAACACGTTCAAAAATGCCGGGGGAGTTATACAAAAAATACGCGGTTTGACCTTATCAATAATCCGAAGGCGATTTTTTATTTCTGTCGAGATATTTGTAATCAAAGTTCAACACTCCGTAATTTTTATTGGTTGTTGTAGTCACACATTTAGAGTGTTCCGAAAAGTGCAGAAAGCTAGTGCAGTTTACGGTACCCACCGAAATTTTGGCCAAAAGTGCCAAGTGAGGTATCAGAAGACGCGTGTTCACGTCTACATCAAGAATCCGAAAGCGGAAGTTAAGTTAAGTTTTTTTACCCGTTCAAAAGATATTAACGAAAAACCGAAAAAAGACCCCGGGTCCCTCCGCCACGGTGATGCACAATTTTTTTTGTGGGTATTACCACAACAATAACCACATTAAAATCGCCAACTTCAACTGCAAATATCTCCCTACAGAGATAAAATTTTTCTTTTCCGCCTTCAGATTATTGTTCTCGAGATTAATACGCGTCTTTTGACACCTCACTTGATATTTTGGCCCAACTTTAGGGTGGGTACTGTAAACTGCACTACTACCGAAAGCTGTTCTGCAAAGTAATACTGAATATCGCGTAGCCGGTGATGGATCGGTTAAGGGTTATTTTTTTTTAAATCGTGGCCGAATGCAGCCAACTCAGAAAGGTGCCAATAAATGTTCACAGAAACAAAAAATTGTACTTCCAATTATTGATACGGTCAAAACGCGTCTTTCCATCCCTTTTCCCAAATTTTTTGCTTAGTCTTAGCCGTTGGGAGCTAAAGTAAAGAATAACCAAACAAACTTCCTTACCTTTTTCCAACCAGCCAAATCTTTGCACGGAGGACCAACAGCATTCAGGGACTTTGTTAGTTCACCCCATTTTGCTTCTACATCCACTCTGTCCCCTTTAGTGAAACCTTTAGCAATGGCTTCGTTGCCTTGCATAAAGGATAAGAGGATTTCTTCCTGCTTTGGGTTTCGCTTCTTTCCCCTGAAATATATGAACATACATATATATATCCATATTTGGAACAAATTAAAGCAAAGTAAAACTGCCAAATGAATACTTACATTACAAAATCTCTTGTTTTTCCCAAGTATTTGTAAGATATTTATTTTTATCACACTTCGTATGATACACAATGCAATAGATATCAGCTGATCGAAGTAAATAAGGGTTGCCATTAGTCGTACTTTTTATAGTGACAAATTCATTGGACGAAAATATTTTCGAAAATTGTATTACTTTGATGTATTTTAGCAATTACTTTATAATAATTATAAATAATAACAATTATTATTATAATTCCTCATATAATGCCAATAGAATAACAAACATAGGACCAAAAATAAAAGTGCTTAGATTTTATGTTCTTCGAATATGGCACTCGAATATTTTTTCTCTACACATGGCAATAATGAGTTTTTCGAATAATACTGCGCATGCGATGGATCGGAATTCAGAACAGGTCGAGTTCATTTCGATCAGCATCGATTTCTTTGCCTAATAGATTTCTTGATAGAAGTTTTTAAAGAAAGATTTATTATGCATATTTAACTCAAATTTAAACAAAAAACTACACATAACTCTTCCAAATAAAACGAAGAATTAAAAAAAAATTATTTGAAAGACAAATATCGCAACATTTGTGTTTAATCTGCCAATTAATTTTCATTCCGACTGCTCAGAGGCAATACTTTTCAAAACGATAATTTTTGGTCGGAATCGAAATTGAGAACACCAATCCATTTCGATTCCGAATAAATTGATCGGAATCGGAATTCAGAACAGGCCTGATAGAAGAGCATCTCAAAGCTATTGATACGAACAATCATATGGCCATAGACACTCTAAATAAGGATATTAAAATTAACAATAACTTTAATAAAATATTTCAGAATATCAGGAAAGCTATAGAGTCAGATAGAAGACACATTTCTTCTAAATTAAATTCAGTTCAGTTAGAAAATAAAGATATACAATGAAAGTAAAGGACTAGTAAAGTACCAATGTTGCATATACATACATACGTAAATATGTGAATACATAAATACGCATGCTTGCTACATATACATACATATGTACGCACTTACTAAAAAAAAAAATTTAAGGCGCGATAACCTCCGAAGAGATCTAAGGCCGAGCTTCTCTTCCAATTTGCTTCGTGCTCATATTTAATTTTTCCTACAAATTGGCGGGACGCGACCTACTTGTTTTATGCCGCCTCCGAACGGCATCTGCGAGGCAGATGAGTTTTCACTGAGAGCTTTTCATGGCAGAAATATAATCGGAGTGCTTGCCAAACACTGCCGAGGAGCGACTCCGCTTAGAAAAATTGTCTTCTAATTGAGAAACCTTATTTCTAAAATATTGATGTTGCTTTGCCCGGATTGTGAACCCAGGGCATTAGGCGTGGTAGGTGGAGCACGCTACCATCACACCACAGTGGATCTTACTAACCGAATTTGAATTGGGCGCATATAAAATATGCTGGAACACATTAGATATTATACACTTTATTATTTTGTTTTATTAAACACACTTTGACCACCAGCACTAACAAAGGATGTTCTAGATGATGAGATATCTATACCATGGAACAATACGATTGCAAGTTCTGTCTGATCGAGAGAAACTTAGATTTCTAAAAAGATAATCAGCCCTATCACGCAATCCATCGTAGCAATGTTACGAATTCGAATAACTGCTACGAATACGAATAACTTGAACTCGAAAAATGTGTTACCATACATAAACTTTGAATTTTGACATTTCGAAATCAGCTGGGTCGGAAAAATACAAAAATTATAAAAAAACACAAATAGATTAAATATTTGTTAAACAATCAGAACATAGTATCTGTTGCATTTTCAGTTATTTTAGCTGAGGAAGAAAGAGAAAGGAGCCCGAAGGATCTAAAATTACAAAGGAAATGCTTGAGGGATGTCAGCAATCCTCTTGATGTGAACGAAACAATGTAAGTACATATATGTATGGTAATTCTTTACGACAGCATGACACTGCTAATACGCGTCCAAAAATATCGAGGGAGGCGTCAAAGACGCATATTAATCTCGAGAACAATAATAATGATAAGATATTTGAAAAATTTAAGTACACTTAAAATGTATTGATTAATTTGCAGATATGCGATAATAATATGAAAATCCGATACGTAAATGCACATTATCCTGGAAGTAATCATGACTCACACGTATGGAATGTCAGCGGTACGAGGTAATTTTTTGAAGAGAAGAACCTAGATAGTGAACGAATAACATGGATTTTGGGTAATATTTGCACATGTCGTCCGTATAATAATAGTAGTATCGCACAATTTCTAAAAACTATAAAATTATTAAATTAAAATTTGTCTTACTTTTTCACAGGAGATGCAGGATATGCCCTAGAACCTTGGCTACTTACACCTTTTCGGACACCTCCCACTGGAAGCCCCGAGGCAAATTACAACAAGATACCTGCAAAGGGAAGAAATATTGTTGAACGGACGATCGGTGTCTTTAAAAATTGCTTTAGACGCCTTCTAGGAGCTCGTGAGCTTCACTATGAGCCTATGAAAGCATCTGAAATAGTCAACGTAGCTCCAGCCTTACATAACATATTGTAACGAACTTATTGCAATTCCCCTTATTTGCAATCTTCTGCTAACGGTCGTATCGCTAAGCTGTTGCATAAATAACTCCAATATTGAATAATGGAAAAATGGCCATTATTAAATTACTTCACAATAACACTTATACTTTGTAACGAATAGCTTGCTTAATAACCAAACTGATTGATAGCTCAAATGAAACTGACTATTGCCCGACAGATTTCGTGCTTAATCAAAAACTGCTCGATAGCTCAAATCAAACTGAATTCCAGCGCCTCTACATTTGCTGCCTTTTATACTCTCTGATTTCAACGTTCGCATCTTCTAGGCGCTTTCAATTCCAGAATCTACTAGTTGGCCATCAGCTCTCAAATTTCTCAGCTGTAACTACAATTGCACTATTTATAGCTTCTCTCATAGCATAGTTTCAGGAGTATCTCAGATATATGCATGTGGTTGTGCCTTGCTTCTCAGCTGCGTGTACCTATATATGTGTAGACATAATGATTGATTCGTTTATGTAGATACAAGTGACTGTCTGATTTATTGTTGTTGTGACTTCATTTACTTAGCATCAGACTAGGGATGTAAGTATCACTTAGTGTCACTCATAATCGTCACAATATGTATCCATTATCGCGTGCCTGATATTTCAGAAAACGTTTTAGAAATAGAAGAATCATCATATTTAAATGAAAGTAATGAAATCTCTTCCTCATCTTACAATAATGTAGCTTCGCAGATACGATTAAATATTTGTGGAACACTTATGCGTTCATAAAATTTAAAATAAATGTAAAAACTAAATATTTTTAAATTGTGAACATAGCACGTTTTATTTAACTTATTTATATATGTATATATATACATATATTTATATTCATATATATATGTATTAGCATCTTTTATTTATTATTTTAATTTTTTATTATTTCTTTGCAGTGCTAAAAACCTTTTTTCCTCTACTGTGAGCATTCGGGTGGCCTCTGACCGTCAAGAGTACGCCTCGGCGTTGCTGGACTGCTGGTCACTTGCTGCGGCGATGAGTTATCCCCCGTCTCATTTAGTATACTTGCCACAGGAAGACTACGTGCCACAGGTATGCCACTGTACTGTCTTCGGTATACCTTGTGTGCTTGTCTCCAATGTAGTCAATCGTATCACCGCTTCCTCCAAATCGTTGAAGTGATGCTGTCTATTTCGGCCGCCACCTGTAGCAGATTGCTCCTTTTTGCGCTCCACCAATTTTCGCTTTATATATGCCTTCCAGTCCAGCCATACCTAAAAAAAAAATTACGATATACAATATATTTACGAATTCTTAACTTAATTAAGCTACAATTAAAATATGCTACCTTCTTCCAGCTGGAAATATCCTTGACAGGTGGTTCTATACTGTTCAGTTCCTCTGCCACATTTTTCCAGAACTCAGCCGCCTCTTCCTTGGGACGCTTTATAAAACCCTGAGCCATATCGGGTTTTCGTTGCAGCAATTCAATTAGGAGCGCGTATTGCTGTTTTGTGGTAATTACTTTGGACCTGTAAAAGTATATAAAATTGTATTATAGTGACAGCAACTGAGTGTACACGTCATTTAAATAAAACCTTACATTTTTTCTATTTGCTGCTTTTGTTTTAAATATTTTTCCCGTTTAGCAGATTTTTTTCGTTGGCAAGAATTTATCGTAGAAAATTTCAAATAAATGTCAAAAGTTTACGTTCCGGGTGAATTCAGTGATGCCACTGTACGAATTTCGAATTTACTTTCGGAGACGTTCCGAACCGGTCGAACTGCATCATAGCAATTTCGTAACTTTGCGTGATTAGGCTGCCTTCTATGAATTAGTTCATTTAACAAGACTTAATTGCGGTAATTTAAAAAATTCACAAGGCTGCAATTAAGGATTTTGATGGTGAACTCCGATATATGGTCAAATTTGCACTTGGAAAATATATATCTCTCACAGGTATTTAAAGCAAGTTGCAACTTTCTCTGTGACTCACAATCAATATTGCTGAATACTGTCGCCCCAAATGATATCAGTGGAACTATAGGAGTTTTCACAAGCTATAATTTAACATTGATTGGCACAAAGTCCGCAGTGTACCACAACTTTCTTAATACAAAGTATATTTGGCTCAAAATATAGTTTATATCATCCTTGCACCCAAGATAAGAATTTAATTTGAACCCAAGGCTAGTAACAACATGCTCATAACTGATTGACCTGCCTTGTAAGGAAGTGATGGCAATGTTTCAACCAATTTCCAGGAATATGTAAAACATATGGCCTTAGCCTTGGACGCGTTAAGATTTAGTTGGTTATCATTTGCCCAAGAAGAGATACTTTCAAGGTCTTCATTCATTCTGAAAACTAAGTCCTCTGACAAACCAATCGGGCGAGATAAATATACCTGAGCGTCATCAGCATATAAGTGTGTCGATACACTCCTGCAGCAATGAGTCATATCATTAATAAACATCGTAAACAAGATCGGACGAAGTATGGATCTCTGTGGCACCCCCGAATCAAGACGCTTCATTTCCGAGCAACTGTTGCCGACCACTAATTTCTGCCACCGATTACATAGATAATTATCTAGCAACCTCACAGAATTACATGAGAAACCGAAGTATTTACTTAGTTTTGTTACACTGAAAGAAATGGTGCTAGTAAAATCAACAAAACTGTTCTGTTGTTCTTGACTTAACGGAAATTCGGTGAAATTGATCGAATTCTGGTTAATTCGACCGAGTTCTTTGTCAAGCGAACAAACTAGTTTAGTCATTTCAACAGAAGAGAAATTGTCGCTCTTAAGTTAATAAAATTCTGTAAAATTGACAGATTCCTAATCAATCTAACTGATTTTTCTGTTAACACAACTGATCTTATAGGTCATTTCAACAGCAAACAACAGTCAATGAGTGAGTAAATTTCAAAGGGAATTTTACGCTCACTGCGCTCTCTACTTTGTACTTATGACGATGGTGCCACTTGTTTAAAAAAAAACACCAAAATAAGAAAACCACCTAATCGAGAAAACAAACAAATTGGGAAAACAACAAAAAACTTAAACAACGTGACATCAGGACGGACAAGGCGACAGCTGT